>NC_088405.1:82133151-82749388 GCF_034236695.1 Oncorhynchus nerka | reverse complement strand
AATGTAAATGTAATACAACCCACAACTGTTGGAAAACAAATATTAGCATGGAAAAATAATATTCAGATGTTTTTTCCCGAGCGACATGATGTTTCTGAATTTCCTGTCTGGGCTGCAGGACAGTGGAATTCTGAGATTAAAACATCGTGGTATTTTGCTGGAGTTGTTGTTCACATATCAACCAATCAAAATCCAAGATCCAAACCATCCATTTTATAATGTGCAGTTACATATGCATATAGGGGCAATTTAAGATAGTGTTACGAGGCAATCTATTGTGAGAAGTAATGGTGTATTGTTGACACTTAAATCTCGAAAGATTTCTAACATTGTGAAGGGCTTTGTTGGAGGGTCTTAGATTATTTGCTACTGTTTGTGTCTCTCTTTATGTGTATGGTTTTAAAAATCATAGGTAATAATACTCAGTGTATAAAATTCTGGTTGATAAATCTCCTTTTCCTTTATAGAAATAAGCATTAATCATGCTTGTGCAGTGGCTAACGTTCAAGGCCTAGGAATGATTCTTCCTGCCTGTCTCTATCCATAAAAATCAAGGATTTTTCTGTTCGTTGTTGCATTTAAAACTTCTTTTTTTTTACCAACAATCATTACATTTTTTGACAATTAAATACATGCATGTAATTGATGCTGTGAGCATTGTGATCTCATATGGGCTATACAGCAAGGTTTATTATCCAATTCAGCAATCAACACGTAATAAAGAGTACATGATTATCTTGCAAACAAGTTCATTCCTAAACCACTGCCTGAGTCCATCCATCCTTTCTTATCTGTATTTGTACATCAGTGAACATACACATTCCATGTATCCAATATCCGATGTGTGTGTCAACCTAGGGTACGTGTGTGTGTGTTGTGGCATTATAGCGCAGTAACGCGGGGCCCGGGGACGTGTTCTGTCGTCCCCCAGACACTTCCATCCCTGTAATTAGTGTCTCTCTGCCTTTAATGACACATGATTTTAATGCAGAGCAGTTTCCACTCTGGGGCAGCATGGCGCTGCCGATGCTGCCTTCCTGGGGGAAATCATGAACTGCTAATTAAGTAATGGCCTCAAATCCACTTTTTCCCATCATCAGCACATTAGGAAGAGAGACTCGCAGGGACAGTGGACTTTTAATAACTTTTTTAAAACAGGTGTGGATGGGGAAGGATGGCGGTTGGCCTGGTGCCATTGGACCTTAGGGAGATAGTGCCCTGAGAGAAGTTCCTTATCGGAAGGGAAGTTGAGAGTGAGTCATAAAAAGTTGGGCCCCTCATGGGACCAAAGGGAGATAGTGAAGTATGTAAGAGAGAATTGTTTTGTGTAAACATGTGCATAAGGCGAGGGAATGCAACATCTGGTCTGACAGACAGGCGACAGCACGATAAATGTTTGTCTTATTGCCAAAACATAGCAAGTGCTACAAAATACAGGTACTGCTAAGAAACTGAAGGTGGAACAGATATTTGTATTACTATAGTAGCATCGAAGAAGTCCCAGAGATCGTCTCAAAGCCACGGTGACAGTATCTCCACTTTTCACCAGTAATGGGCCTAAAAGTATAAAAGTGTGTCCTACACTCAAAATGCTGCCTTAAATGCAGGGAATAGAATTGTCAAGATACAGGAAAAACTCCCTTTACACAACCAACAAATTAAATATCCTGTTGTGCTAACAGAAAGGGGCCACAGCATAATGTCTAAATGAGCTAATTTACCATATAAACCCAGTACATAATCAACAGATAATTTCCTTTGTGTCAGACGACCTGTCACTTAGTGTTTTACTAAACCTTTTATTTTCTCCGCCAATAATATATGTTCCAAAGTCATTTGTAATCATTTTCACAATGGATATGCCCCCACAGTGTAATTTCGTATCAAGATCATTTATGGTTCGTTTAACGTCAATATCTGCTAAATGAAGTATGATGAGAACCTCTTATTCCCATGGAAGCCGTTGAAATCACTAGCGATTTTCTGACTTTCTCCCAGCGTCTTATCATCTAAAATCCCACTGTAGCATTCCATTTATTATCCGTACACAATCCAATTACTTGTTTATTTCTCCCCATTTGTTTGCTTGCATGGGAACAAATGGATACACTGTTGTGGTAAATGCCGGAATCTATATTTTCAGCCATTTACCACATTTCCTAACAGGTTCAAAGTTGTCTGTGGGATTTATTGTGGAATACATTATGTTCATACAAAAGAAAAATGTATTTGAATTGGGAGTTATATAAGCCTGTGCAAATATTGTGGCGAGTGAGTATTTTATTAAACAGCTTATTTTGGGGGATTTTAGCTCATGTAAATATTGATGATTGAAATTTAATAAGTGGACGCTTTTGTCCAAATGGCACCCTGCTATACACTTTTTCACACATAGTGGTGAAAAGTAGTGCACTATAAGAAAGGGTGCCATTTGCGACACACAATTTTTACAAGAGATAAAAGAGTGACCTTGTCTGAGACAGTCTATGGCCAATGCTTCATTGCTTTAACATGAGTTCAATTGAGTTGGGCACCTCTGTCAGAAATGATTCTAAATGTATCAGCACATAGTGGGAATCTGAGATATTTGATGAGTGGTGATTAAGTAGGGGTTATGAGGACCTCCGCTATACTGTGCATCTTCTATTAGACATTAACCTAAGGCAATGTTATTGGCCTGTGGAGAAGCTTGTGTAGCCCTGGGTTTAATATCTCCATGCAATCTCACATGCCAGTCCCTGAGTTATTAGTAATCACCATCATCAGACCTGGGTTCAAATCATATTTTGAACCCCACCATTCTGACACCGCAGGCAGGCTCAAGCAAATACTATTTGAAATGAAGTCTGTTCCTTTTAGTAATGTTTAGGATATAAATAACACTTTCATGGCTACCAGAGAATCCAAATGCATGTCTCCCATTACATATGGAAGAGTTGCTATGGAATACTAGTTTTGTTAGTGTAACGTCCGTTGGTGGAAGAAGGTGAGGACCAAAGCGCAGCGTCGTACGTGTTCGTCATTTATTAAATAGAACTGAACACTAAATACAAAGTAAGAAAAAGAACAACCGAAACAGCTCCGTCAGGTGCAAAGCACCAAACAGAAAGCAACTACCCACAAAACCCATGTGGGCAAGAGGTACCTAAGTATGGTTCTCAATCAGAGACAACGATAGACAGCTGTCCCTGATTGAGAACCATACCCAGCCAAAAAAAAAAGGAACATAGAATGCCCACTCTAGTCACACCCTGGCCTAACAAAAGTAGAGAATAAAAGCCTCTATGGCCAGGGTGTGACAGTACCCCCCCAAAAGGTGCAGACTCTGGCCGCAAAACCTGACTCTAAAGGGGAGGGTCCGGGTGGGCCTTCCTTACGGCGGCGGCTCGGGTGCGGGACGTGGACCCCGCTCCACCTCAGTCTTGGCCCACTTAGGTGGCGGGCCACGGACTGAAGACCCTCGAAGAGGGCACCTCTGGACTGAGGGGTTGAGTTTCTGGCAGCTGGAGGGAGACTCTGGCGGCTCCGGGCTGGAGGGAGACTCTGGCGGCTCCGGGCTGGAGGGAGACTCGGGCGGCTCCGGGCTGGTTCTGGGAACAGGCACAAGACTCACCAGGCTGGGGAGACATAAAGGCGGCCTCTTCCTTGGCCGAGGCACCGGATACACAGGGCCGTGGAGGCGCACTGGCGGTCCCGACCGCCTAGCTGTCCCCACCCGTTCTGGCTGGATGCCAGCTTCCACCCGGCAAATGCGGAACGCTGGCACAGAGCACACTAGCCTGTGAATGCTTGGCTGAGACAGTGTGCATCACCCCGTAGCACGGGGCCTGATCAGTCACATGCTCGACCTGGTAAGCACGGGGAGTGGGCTCAGGTCTCCAACCTGACTCTGCACACTCCCCATGTTCAGGCTTCCTCGCCAGCCGTGTTCCCTCGTAACGCTGGTTCCCTTCTCCTGCTGCCTCTGCTCTCCTGGCTGCCTCCACCTGTTCCCATGGGAGGCGATCCATTCCAGCCAGGATCTCCTCCCATGTGTAGGATCCCTTCCAGTTCAGAATGTCCTCCCATGTCCATTCCTCCACGCTGCTTGGTCCGTTTGTGGTGGGTAGTTCTGTAACGGCCGTTGGTGGAAGAAGGTGAGGACCAAAGCACAGCGTGGTACGTGTTAATAATTTATTAAATAGAACTGAACACTAAATACAAAGTAACAAAAACAGCTCCGTCAGATGCAAAACACAAAACAGAAAGCAACTACCCACAAAACCCATGTGGGCAAGAGCTACCTAAGTATGGTTCTCAGAGACAACGATAGACAGCTGTCCCTGATTGAGAAGCATACCCGGGCAAAAACAAAGAAATACAATAACATAGAAAAAGGAACATAGAATGCCCACCCTAGTCACACCCTGGCCTAACCAAAATAGAGAATAAAAGCCTCTATGGCCAGGGCGTGACAGTTAGTACTCACATATTGTCAACTCATCTCTCATTGCAAATATTGTTATATTAAATCAGAGGATTCACAATCTATGTAGATCTCCACTACAATATGAAAATAGTCTTTCTAGGCTGTGGGACTTGGGTAGCGCATTGTGTTATTGGAATCCACAGCTCCAGCTGGAGATACACACTGTTCTCCCCTCTGACTTTTATTTGGTCAATAATATTTGTCATACATCTAAGTGTACCGATGTCAGTTGTGACATAATACCACACCGTTCTTTAGATTCCAACCACATGCAAGCTTAGAAGTCAGGTTTGGGGAAAAGTCTGAAAATGTAGCAGCTTCAGTGTGTCACGCACACATATTGAAGGTCCAATGCAGATGTTTTTTTTTACCTCAATATCAAATCATTTCCGGGTACCTTACTTTCTCAATAAATAATTTTGCAAGGACTGTCTGTGAGTGGTCTGAATAGGGAATTGTTACAAATCCCTTTTGGCCCGACAGTCTAGGGGGGGATGGTAATGAGACCCGTAACATAACTCATGCAAATTATAATAGTGACAAAGTAAGTGTGAACGAAATAACCAGGACAACTGAAATCTACCGTCAAACTCAAGGTTTATTTGAAAACACACGGTAATGGGGGGAGCAGGAAAAGGGGCTGAGCTGGACCCAAGAAAAGAAACAAGTATTCAAAAACACCCCTAAGCTAGACTAGCCTACTTTAACAACAGCTAACTAACCAAAAATACAGTGGGTGGTCCACCCATTTCTAACTAGTGTATTTAACAAAGTCTACCTACGGGTAGTGTATGCCCATGGGCGACTTGTCTTGGTTTCCCCTTTTCCCACCAGCAAACAAACAAACACCATAACCAAAATCAATACTCACAGGTGAGGACAAAGTGATATGGAGGTGCTCAAACAAAAGAGAGGTTAATACACAGAGAGAGAGAGAGAGAGAAACACAGAGACCTACAGACATGGCATTTACAGAGAGATTGAGCTCTAGAGCAAACAACTGACAGGGTTTTTAAACCAATGGAAAGGAACTGTGATAGGGTAGGAAACAGGAGGAGGTGTGTCTTCTGATTGATGATTGGATTGGTGACTGATTGGGGAGTGATGATTTTCACCTGTGAGGGAAGAAGGAGAGAAAAGAACACAGGATACACACACAGGATACTGGTATCCGTAACAGGAAGGGAAAACTGAAAACTAGCTATTATTGGCAGAAATGTTTGGAATCCTCTTTCTTATTGGTATATTAACTAACTGGAGATGTCATCAGGCAGGCCAAAACTCCATCACACAAAAACAGGTTGAAATTTAAGACTGTCTTTTCAAACAGCTCTTAAACTAAAAGGGCATTATTGTAATTTATCATCTTATCTAGAGCAATTTACAAGAGCAATTAAATTTAAGTGCCTTGCTCAAGATTTTTCACCTAGTTGGCTGGAGGATACGAACTTGCGACCATTAGGTTACTGGCTAAACGCTCTTAGAAGCTAGGCTACCTGCCAAGATAATCACGTTTTTGGCTGCATTGGGTCTTTAACGGATGATTGTTTGACTGTCAGAATGGTAGTGAATCCAACTAAAATAACATGAACCTGTACCTTTCCTTCTCTAACAATCTGCATTCATCTCTGTGGGTTTCTACCTTTGTGTGGAGTTATTTTCGGAATCTTGTTTTGTATAATTTTAGCCAGAAGGGAGGAAGCAAGTGTCTGGGCAATTTCCCACCCTCTCTCGCTCTCTCTCTCTTCTCGCTCTGTCTCTCTCTCTCTGTCTATCCGTCTGTCTGGCTCTCTCAATTTCAATTTAAGGGGCTTCATTGGCATGTGAAACACATGTTTACATTGCCAAAGCAAGTGAAATCGATAATAAATAAAAGTGAAATAAACAAAAATGAACACTAAACATTACACTTACAAACGTTCCAAAAGTATAAAGACATTTCAATGTCAAAATATGTCTATATACAGTGTTGTAATGATGTGAAAATAGTTAAAGTACAAAAGGGAAAATAAATAAACATAAATATAGGTTGCATTTACACTGGTGTTTGTCTTCACTGGTTGCGCTTTTCTTTTGGCAATAGGACACAAATCTTGCTACTGTGATTGCACACTGTGGTACTTCACCAAATAGATACGGGAGTTTATCAAAATTGGATTTGTTTTTGAATTCTCTGTGTGTCTGTGTAATCTGAGGGAAATATGTCTCTAATATAGTCATACATTTGGCAGGAGGTTAGGATAAGCAGCTCAGTTTCCACCTAATTTTGTGGGCAATGTGCACATACCCTGTTTTCTCGAGAGTCAGGTCTGCCTTTGGTGGCCTTTCTCAATAGCAAGGCTATGCTCACTGAGATTTCCTTAATTTTGGGTCAGTCACAGTGGTCAGGTATTCTGCCACTGTGTACTCTCTGTTTAGGGCCAAATAGCATTATAGTTTGCTCTGTTTTTTTCTAAAATCTCTCTCTCTGGCCTCTGTGTGTAACGGTTATCTTCGGTGGAAGGAGAGGAGGACCAAGGCGCAGCGTGGTAAGTGTTCATGATCATATTTATTTAAACTCAGAACACTAACCAAAATAACAAAGAGAATGAAACGAAACCTAAACAGTTCTGTACGGTGACGAAAAACACTAAACAGAAAATAATCACCCACAAAACACAGGTGGGAAAAGGCGACCTAAGTATGATTCTCAATCAGAGACAACGATGACACCTTCCTCTGATTGAGAACCATACTTGGCCAAACACGTAGAAAATATAACATAGAAAAAAGGACATAGACAACTCATGCCCTGACCAAACTAAAACAAAGACATAACATAGGAACTAAGGTCAGAACGTGACACTGTGACTCCCCACATGTTTATAATACTCGGTGTGCATTTGTTTTATTTTGAAACTAAATATTCATATATATCACACCAGGTATCTTAATAAATCTTGTCGTATCATAATTAGTTATTAGCAGAGATACTGCTTAAGCTCTTGATTTGTGAGGATCTCTTGGGACTCGCCCTAATTTTGAGTTGGAGGAGGGAGGCCTAGAATAATGGGGATGAGGCTGGGGGAGCAATATATTACCCCAACTGTAATTACTGTCCTGTAGCGCTCAAATGTTTCTGTTACAGCTACACATCTTATGTTCCATCACAACTTTTTAGTTCAACGTTTAAACAACGAACTGTTAGCAAAAACATATGGCTCATCCAGGCATGTAGACATGTACACAACATGGTCCAAAGTATGTGGACACATGCTCTTTGGATATCTCATTCCAAAAGCATGGGCATTAATATGGGCATTAATCTGGGAAGGCTTTCCACTAGATGTTGGAACATTGCTGCGGGGACTTGCTTCCATTCAGCCACAAGAGCATTAGTTAGGTTGGGTACTGATGTTGGGCGATTAGGCCTGGATGGACCTCGCTTTGTACACGGGGGCATTGTCATGCTGAATCAGGAAAGGGCCTTCCCCAAACTGTTGCCACAAAGTTTGAAGCACATAATCATCGCGAATGTATGCTGTAGAGTTAAGATTTTTCTTCACTGGAACTAAGGGGCCTAGGCCGAACCATGAAAAACAACCCCAGACCATTATTCCTCTTCCACCAAACTTTACAGTTGACACTATGCATTGGGGCAGGTAGCGTTCTCCTGGCATCCGTCAAACTCAGATTTGTCCATCAGACTGCCAGATGGTGAAGCGTGATTCATCACTCCAGAGAACGTGTTTCCAGAGTCCAATGGAGGCGACCTTACACCACTCCAACCGACGCTTGACATTGCACATGGGTCATCTTCAGCTTCTCGGCCATGGGAAAGCATTCCATGAAGCTCCTAATGAACAGTTCTTGTGCCGACGTTTGGAACTCAGTAGTGAGTGTTGCAGACGATTTTTACACGCTAAGCGCTTAAACCACTGGCTCCTGGTCATCTATAAGTCTTTGCTAGGTAAAGCTCTGCCTTATCTCAGCTCACTGGTCACCATAACAACACCCACCCGTAACCTGCGCTACAGAGGGTATATCTCACTGGTCATCCCCAAAGCCAACATCCCTTTGGTCGCCTTTCCTTCCAGTTCTCTGCTACCAATGACTGGAATGAATTGCCTAAATCGCTGAAGTTGGAGACTTATATCTCCCTCACTAACTTTAAGCATCAGCTATCTGAGCAGCTCACCAATTGATTTTTCAATTGTTATTGACTGTACTTTTGTTTATCCTAGGTGTAACTCTGTGTTGCTGTTTTTTGTCGCACTGCTTTGCTTTATCTTGGCCAGGTCGCAGTTGTAAATGAGAACTTGTTCTCAACTGGCCTACCTGGTTAAATAGAGGTGAAATAAAAAATAAATAAAATCACTTGGCGGTCCCGTTCCGTGAGCTTGTGTGGCCTTCCACTTCTCGCCTGAAACATTGTCGTCCCAAGATATTTCCACATACATAACAACACATACAACTCTAACAAGGCACAAAATCGAAAAACGGACTTGTTGGAAAGGTGGCATCCTATGACGGTGCCTTGTTGGAAATCACTGAGCTCTTCGGTACGGGCCATTCTACTGCAGATGTTTTGTTTTTGGAGATGGCATCGCTGTGTGCTGAATATTATACTCCTGTGAGCAACAGGTTTATCTGAAATAACCAAATCCACTAATTAGAAGGGGTGTCCACATACTTTCGTGTACATTCATCAGTCCCTAAATTGTAGGTAGCCTACCTTATGGGAACTTGTGTGTAGTTTAATCAAAGCCTGCTCCTACTCAAATCAAATCAAATTTATTTATATAGCCCTTCGTACATCAGCTGATATCTCAAATTGCTGTACAGAAACCCAGCCTAAAACCCCAAACAGCAAGCAATGCAGGTGTAGAAGAACGGTGGCTAGGAAATACTCCCTAGAAATGCCAAAACCTAGGAAGAAACCTAGAGAGGAACCAGGCTATGTGGGGTGGCCAGTCCTCTTCTGGCTGTGCCGGGTGGAGATTATAACAGAACATGGCCAAGATGTTCAAATGTTCATAAATAACCAGCATGGTCAAATAATAATAATCACAGGCAGAACAGTTGAAACTGGAGCAGCAGCACGGCCAGGTGGACTGGGGACAGCAAGGAGTCATCATGTCAGGTAGTCCTGAGGCATGGTCCTAGGGCTCAGGTCCTCCGAGAGAGAGAAAGAAAGAGAGAAAGAGAGAATTAGAGAGAGCATACTTAAATTCACAAAGGACACCAGATAGGACAGGAGAAGTACTCCAGATATAACAAACTGACCCTAGCCCCCGACACATAAACTACTGCAGCATAAATACTGGAGGCTGAGACAGGAGGAGTCAGGAGACACTGTGGCCCCATCCGATGACAACCCCGGACAGGGCCAAACAGGAAGGATATAACCCCACCCACTTTGCTAAAGCACAGCCCCCACACCACTAGAGGGATATCTTCAACCACCAACTTACCATCCTGAGACAAGGCCGAGTATAGCCCACAAAGATCTCCACCACGGCAGCCAGTGACTCAGCCCCTGTAATAGGGTTAGAGGCAGAGAATCCCAGTGGAAAGAGGGGAACCGGCCAGGCAGAGACAGCACGGGCGGTTCATTGCTCCAGAGCCTTTCCGTTCATCTTCACACTCCTGGGCCAGACTACACTCAATCATATGACCCACTGAAGAGATGAGTCTTCAGTAAAGACTTAAAGGTTGAGACCGAGTTTGCGTCTCTCACATGGGTAGGCAGACCATTCCATAAAAATGGAGCTCTATAGGAGAAAGCCCTGCCTCCAGCTGTTTGCTTAGAAATTCTAGGGACAATTAGGAGGCCTGCGTCTTGTGACCGTAGTGTACGTGTAGGTATGTACGGCAGGACCAAATCAGAGAGATAGGTAGGAGCAAGCCCATATAATGCTTTGTAGGTTAGCAGTAAAACCGTGAAATCAGCCATTGCCTTGACAGGAAGCCAGTGTAGGGAGGCTAGCACTGGAGTAATATGATCAAATATTTTGGTTCTAGTCAGGATTCTAGCAGCCGTATTTAGCACTAACTGAAGTTTATTTAGTGCTTTATCCGGGTAGCCGGAAAGTAGAGCATTGCAGTAGTCTAACCTAGAAGTGACAAAAGCATGGATACATTTTTCTGCATCATTTTTGGACAGAAAGTTTATGATTTTTGCAATGTTACGTAGATGGAAAAAAGCTGTCCTTGTAACACTCTTGATATGTTCTTCAAAAGAGAGATCAGGGTCCAGAGTAACGCCGAGGTCCTTCATAGTTTTATTTAAGACGACTGTACAACCATTAAGATTAATTGTCAGATTCAACAGAAGATCTCTTTGTTTCTTGGGACCTACAACAAGCATCTCTGTTTTCTCAGAGTTTAAAAGTAGAAAGTTTGCAGCCATCCACTTCCTTCTGTCTGAAACACATGCTTCTAGCGAGGGCAATTTTGGGGCTACACCATGTTTCATGGAAATGTACAGCTGTGTGTCATCCGCAGAGCAATGAAAGTTAACATTATGTTTTCGAATGACATCCCCAAGAGGTAAAATATATAGTGAAAACAATAGTGGTCCTAAAACGGAACCTTGAGGAACACCGAAATTGACAGTTGATTTGTCAGAGGACAAACCATTCACAGAGACAAACTGATATCTTTCCGACAGATAAGATCTAAACCAGGCCAGAACAAGTCCGTGTAGACCAATTTGAGTTTCCAATCTTTCCAAAAGAATGTGGTGATCGATGGTATCAAAAGCAGCACTAAGGTCTAGGAGCACAAGGACAGATGCAGAGCCTCGGTCTGATGCCATTAAAAGGTCATTTACCACCTTCACAAGTGCAGTCTCAGTGCTATGATGGGGTCTAAAACCAGACTGAAGCATTTCGTATACATAGTTTGTCTTCAGGAAGGCAGTGAGTTGCAGTGCAACAGCATTTTCTAAAAATGTTGACAGGAATGGAAGATTCGATATAAGCCGATAGTTTTTTATATTTTCTGGGTCAAGGTTTGGCTTTTTCAAGAAAGGCTTTATTACTGCCACTTTTAGTGAGTTTGGTACACATCCGGTGGATAGAGAGCTGTTTATTATGTTCAACATAGGAGGGCCTAGCATAGGAAGCAGCTCTTTCAGTAGTTTAGTTGGAATAGGGTCCAGTATCTTCTCTGTATCACGGAGGCGCTCCGCACTGCTAAAGCTAACTCTCTCTCCTCTGCTCTCATCCTTCTAGACCTATCGGCTGCCTTCGATACTGTGAACCATCAGATCCTCCTCTCCACCCTCTCCGAGTTGGGCATCTCCGGCGCGGCCCACGCTTGGATTGCGTCCTACCTGACAGGTCGCTCCTACCAGGTGGCGTGGCGAGAATCCGTCTCCACACCACGTGCTCTCACCACTGGTGTCCCCCAGGGCTCTGTTCTAGGCCCTCTCCTATTCTCGCTATACACCAAGTCACTTGGCTCTGTCATAACCTCACATGGTCTCTCCTATCATTGCTATGCAGACGACACACAATTAATCTTCTCCTTTCCCCCTTCTGATGACCAGGTGGCGAATCGCATCTCTGCATGTCTGGCAGACATATCAGTGTGGATGACGGATCACCACCTCAAGCTGAACCTCGGCAAGACGGAGCTGCTCTTCCTCCCGGGAAGGACTGCCCATTCCATGATCTCGCCATCACGGTTGACAACTCCATTGTGTCCTCCTCCCAGAGCGCTAAGAACCTTGGCGTGATCCTGGACAACACCCTGTCGTTCTCAACTAACATCAAGGCGGTGGCCCGTTCCTGTAGGTTCATGCTCTACAACATCCGCAGAGTACGACCCTGCCTCACACAGGAAGCGGCGCAGGTCCTAATCCAGGCACTTGTCATCTCCCGTCTGGATTACTGCAACTCGCTGTTGGCTGGGCTCCCTGCCTGTGCCATTAAACCCCTACAACTCATCCAGAACGCCGCAGCCCGTCTGGTGTTCAACCTTCCCAAGTTCTCTCACGTCACCCCGCTCCTCCGCTCTCTCCACTGGCTTCCAGTTGAAGCTCGCATCCGCTACAAGACCATGGTGCTTGCCTACGGAGCTGTGAGGGGAACGGCACCTCAGTACCTCCAGGCTCTGATCAGGCCCTACACCCAAACAAGGGCACTGCGTTCATCCACCTCTGGCCTTCTCGCCTCCCTACCACTGAGGAAGTACAGTTCCCGCTCAGCCCAGTCAAAACTGTCCGCTGCTCTGGCCCCCCAATGGTGGAACAAACTCCCTCACGACGCCAGGACAGCGGAGTCAATCACCACCTTCCGGAGACACCTGAAACCCCACCTCTTTAAGGAATACCTAGGATAGGATAAAGTAATCCCTCTCACCCCCTTAAAAGATTTAGATGCACTACTGTTCCACTGGATGTCATAAGGTGAATGCACCAATTTGTAAGTCGCTCTGGATAAGAGCATCTGCTAAATGACTTAAATGTTAAATGTAAATGTATGCAGCTTGAAGGTTTAGAGGCCATGATTATTTTCATCATTGTGTCAAGATATATAGTACTAAAACACTTGAGTGTCTCTCTTGATCCTAGGTCCTGGCAGAGTTGTGCAGACTCGGGACAACTGAGCTTTGAATGAATACGCAGATTTAAAGAGATGTCCGTAATTTGCTTTTTAATAATCATGATCTTTTCCTCAAAGAACTTCATGAATTTATTACTGCTGAAGTGAAAGCCATCCTCTCTTGGGGAATGCTGCTTTTTAGTTAGCTTTGCGACAGTATCAAAAAGGAATTTCGGATTGTTCTTATTTTCCTCAATTAAGTTGGAAAAAAGGATGATCGAGCAGCAGTAAGGGCTCTTCGATACTGCACGGTACTGTCTTTCCAAGCTAGTCGGAAGACTTCCAGTTTGGAAGTCTACTCTTGGGCTAAGAGCTTTTCTTGATTCAGTTATGCATTTCCCCCACTTACGGTTAAGAGGTGGGGAATCTGATTCTAGATCTGTACATATGGGAAATTTCATTCTGGAGCGTGTCTATGACTGTTCTGTGGATTGGGTCACAATGATCATCAGTACGGTGTCCATAGTAGGACTTCAACGGCCTAATCAGCAGAAGACGCATGTCTCTGCTTTTGCTGTGACTAGTCCTGCTCGTAATTCTGCCTTGCTGTTAGGGTCTCTAGTGAATCTGCTTTCAACCTAGGGCTGTAATGCATAACAAACAAATTAATTAAGAATTCAGGTCAAACCCAGTGCAGCAGTCTTTTCAACTGTTGTTAGCATCTCGAAACATTTGAGCTGTCATGTTAGTTGTGTGTGTCTTTGTACCTGCTCCAGTGGGCACCGATTCTGCCTCAGCTCATGCAGAAAGAATCTCTGATTACCTTAACACATGCCATGATATAAGACATATATTATTTATAGTGGTGATTCCTTCTAGTCATTTGAACAGGTGTTGTGACAGGTGTTTCATCCTCTCTGTGAGCAGCTAGCCTCAATTATGTTGTTTTAGTTCATTCTAATACATGTAAACATTTGCATTTGTTGTTGTTTAATTCATTTTTCCTCGAGAAAGAATTGCAATATGATCATGTTAATTAATTAATCCATATTCCATTAAGTACATTAGAATAATATTTTCCTTATCCTAAAGCCTGATACAAGGATATTAAAGGTTTTCTGACAACTCCAACTTTAATTCTTTGCGCTGCTCTATCATTCCCTACATATTTCCATCTGAGGCTGCCATCGTTGAAGTTGTTTGTGGTAACTTCAAAATGAGGGGTTTTGTACAAAACAAAGTAAACATTGATTGGATCATCTCTAACCAATCAGAGTGGCAAAGCAATTTATGAATTTTCAAACCTCATTTTTTACCAATGTGTGTTCTGGCTCTGGCCCAACCCATCGGTTTCTGTGACCAACCAGTATGGTCGGAATGTTTTTCCGTTCTAGAAATTGTCGCCAAGACTTATTGCGAAGAAGAAATTAACGTCCGTGGGCGTGGCGTAGCGGTTGGCCGGAGCAAGGAGTTCGGATCGCCAGGCAAATTAAAGGTAGCTCCAGATGGTCATCATTTCGATTCCAAGGCCTGACGATGGCAGATCAATAGCTAGGAGGTTGCTGGTTGAAGTCCCAGGCCTGGTGATGAAATGTGGAACTGAACTGGCAACTGGAGGACAGCTGGTTTCAGATCAAAGCTACCATTCACTACCAATGTGTCGTTGGGAAAGGCACTTAACCCCTCAAATGCTCCTGGAGCTCTGTACTGCGGTTGACCCTGTATCTGTGTTTTCTATGAAGTCTGGGGGGAGTTCAGGCTTGTAGCAGAACAAAAGACAAAATGTGTTTCGCAAGATGGACAGTAGTTCATAATATTCTATTCTATGTTTTCTAGCATCTTCATGGGTAAATACCATCTTAGTTAAATAAAGGTTCAATTTAAAATGTACTAAAATAATAATTTAAGTGTCTATTGAAATTCATGACTGATGGATTAAAAATAACAAACATAAATAAAATGATTGGTATTTCTCTCTGTTCAACGTATACTCAGTGTCCCAAGAGTCTATACTGTTAAAGCCGTCGAGATATTTATTCTTGCTATTTGTTCATTTTATAGAAACAAGCAATATGAAACGATGCTAAGGCCTTCAGATTTTCTATTGGATTATAAATGACATTTTCACTATCTGCCCACACATTATTAACATTTATTAAAATGCAGACTATACTGTCAAAACTAAATCGCACCAATATGTGTTTGTAAACCTATAAGGGCAAAAGGTGAGACCCAAATGCAGACATAGGAGGCAGATGCTTGAGCTCCGACATTTATTATACCAAAAGGGGTAGGCAAAAGGCAGGTCGGGGGACAGGCGAGAGTTCATAAACCAGGTCAGAGTCCAAACAGTACCAGGCGATAGGCAGGTTCGAGGTCAGGACAGGCAGGGGTTCAGTGAACAGGTCTGAGTCAAACAGTACAAGGGACTAGGCAGGCTCGAGGTCAGAACAGGCAGAGTGTTCAGGCAGGCGGATTCAGCATCAGGACAGGCAAGGGTCAAAACCAGGAGGGCTAGGAAAAAAAAGAGACTGGGAAAAATAGGAGCTAGGAGAAACGCTGGTTGACTTGGCAAAACAAGACGAACTGGCACAGAGAGACAGGAAACACAGGGATAAATACACCGGGGACTAATGGAGAAAACAGGAGACACCTGGATGTGTGTGGAGATAATCACAAAGGCAGGTGAAACAGATCAGGGCATGACAGAACCAGACTATTCTCGTACATCTGTTAATATTAGAGAAAGAGAGTTTTGTAGCTAATTCAGGGAGTTACGCCAAGAGATGTTGAGTTAAGGACACTACACTACCCACTTCCTTAGGGAGAGCATGTCCCCACTCTTCTCTTCCCTCTACCATTGCCTCACTGCTGCCGTACCACTGACATCAATGTAGCCAATTCAGGGGGTTGCCCATCCCTGAACTCGAAACCGGGTCCAGCAACTATCAACCCAACACCTCAGCTGATACACCAAGAGATCCTCTTGAGTCACTACAATATGCTTGGACATAGACTCCATCCACCTACTACAAATACTATGTACGTGATATTGACCCCATGTCAATTTGAGGATAATGACATAAGAATCTGTGACTGTTCTTGCAAATACAATATGCAGGCCCAACAGTGTTAATTTACAGTGCTATACTGAGTGTACAAAACATTAAGAACACCTGCTCCTTCCATGACATAGACTGACCAGGTGAATCCAGGTGAAAGACATGATCCTTTTTGATACTACCTGTGTAATGGAAAAATAGAGAGAGTGAACAAATGTGAACAATGATGGGCCAGTGATGCCAATGTTGAAGATACGTCTAGCGACTTGTTGGTACCGAGACCCAGCGAGATGACTCAATCCCGATTTATGGCATTGTTTAAATGTCAGATCATCTCTGGGCTATCACAGGGGTCAAACATACCTTGTCTGTGGCAATCGTGACGAAGATAAATTCCCACAGACGTCCTAGGATCACTGAAGCTAGGAGAGGTGTAGACTAATGAAACTTGAATTGACTAAATTAACCTCTACGGGATTGATGTCCCTAAACCAGGACAGTTGTTGCTCAATATGCGATAACCTGACTAGAATTATGTTGTAAACAACAGCCAATTCCAGGACATAGATATGTCTTAATTGGACAGAAAGCTTAAATTCTTGTTAATCTAACTGCTGTGTCCAATTTGCAGTAGCTATTAGAGAAAAAAAAGACCATCCTAATGATTGAAGATAGTGCACAACACCATAGTGCCTCTTCCCAGTGGGATATATCCACTGAATACCATTATGGGCCTTTAGCCTTCACATAATAATAGAGTCAGATAGCAGATCATATTAGGGTCATAGACCACCTACACCAGGTATTCAGAGTTTTTTTTCTTACATTTTCAAACAGTCCATTTATATTTTCCAACGGGGCTATACATTTGGATGAGGTTTTTTTCTCGTCTGAGAAGCCTCATTTCACTGCCAAAAATGTAATTAAACCATCTAGTGTTCAGTGAAATAACAACACAATGTCAAATACTGTTAGCCTTGTCAAATAATTAACTCTCCTGTGGAAATTCCACTATCAGTCCATATGTAGCCAAACGTAGCTGCTGCTCGTGTTGGTATCTGTACTGATGGCGCAATAGCCATGACAGGGAGACATAGTGGAGTGGTAACACGCGTGCAAGCAGTTGCTCTCGACGCCACTTGGGTACACTGCAGCATCAACCGAGAGGCTCTTGCTGCCAAGGGAAATCCTGACAGCTTGAAAGACATTTTGGACACCACAGTGAAAATGTTTAACTTTCTTAAAGCAAGGCCCCAGAACTCTCATGTATTTTCTGCACTATGCAATGATATGGGCAGCAAGGGGCAAAGTATTGACACGTTTTTTTTTTAAATTGAGAGACGAGCTTAAAGATTTCATTACTGACCATAATTATCACTTGTCTGACCGCTTGCATGATAACGAGTTTCTCACATGACTGGCCTATCTGGGTGATGTTTATTCTCACCTGAATGATCTGAATCTAGGATTACAGGGACTCTCTGCAACTATATTCAATGTGCGTGTCACGCCCTGGCCATAGAGAGGCTTTTTATTCTCTATTTTGGTTAGGCCAGGGTGTGACTCGGGTGGGAATTCTATGTTCTTTTTTCAATGTTTTTGTATTTCTTTGTTTTTGGCCGGGTATGGTTCTCAATCAGGGATAGCTGTCTGTCGTTGTCTCTGATTGAGAACCATACTTAGGTAGCTCTTGCCCACATTTCTTTTCTGTTTAGTGTTTTATCACCTTTCAGAACTTTTTCAGTTATTCCTTTTGTTACTTTGTATTTAGTGTTCAGTTCTATTTAATAAATGATGAACACGTACCATGCTGCATCTTGGTCCTCACCTTCTTCCTCTGAATGCTGTTACAGTGTGGGACAAAATTTGAGGCTATGATTTAGAAGTTGGAGCTCTTCTCTGTCTGCATTAACAAGGTCAACACAGTTCTTTCCATCATTGTATGATTGTTTTGTGTGCAAATTAACTCAAGCTTACGGACAATGTCAAATGTGATATGGCGAAGCACCTGAGTGAGTTGGGTGTGCAATTATGCAGGTACTTTCCCGAAACAGATGACACAAAACTGGATTCGTTATCGCTTTCATGCCCTGCCTCCAGTCCACTTACCAATATCTGAACAAGAGAGCCTCATCGAAATTGCAACAAGCGGTTCTGTGAATATTTAATTTAATCAGAAATCACTGCCACTGGATTGGGCTGCGCTCAGAGTATCCTGCCTTGGCAAATCGCGCTGTTAAGACACTGATGCCCTTTGCAACCATGTACCTATGTGAGAGTGGATTCTTGGCCTTCACTAGCATGAAAACCAAATACAGGCATAGACTGTGATTTAAGACTGAGACTCTCTCCAATACAACCCAACATTGCATAGTTATGTGCATCCTTTCAAGCACACCGTTCTCATTAACCTGTGGTGAGTTATTCACAATATTCGATAAACAAATAAGGTTTTATATGTATTTATTTATTGTAAAGAGCAAAATAATGGATTATTATTACATGATTATTTGTGCCCTGGTCCTTTAAGAACTCTTTGTCACTTCCCACGAGCCAGGTTGTGACACAAACTCACACTCATTCTTATGTTTAATAAATGTATTGTATAGTGTGTATGTGGCAGGCTTACAATGATGGCAAAAGCAACATTTGAGTGCGCGCTGACCCTGGTGCTAGAGGGGGTACGCAGCTGGAGGTTCTGTAATTCTAATTCTCTGTATTCCTCAGACAAAGTTAATTTTCACTATTCTACACATGAAGGGGAGGAGATGGGTTAAAGAAAGATTTTTAAGTCGAGACAATTGAGACATGGATTGTGTATGTGTGCCATTCAGAGGTTGAATAGGCAAGACAAAACTGAACTGGATATAGTAGTTGGTGATAGGCGTGTGTATCAAGAATGGACCACTACCCAAAGGTCATCCAGCCAACTTGACATAACTGTGGGAAGCATTGGAGTCAACATGGGCCAGCATCCCTGTGGAATGCTTTCGACGCTTTGTAATGTCCGTGCCCCAAAGAATTTAGGCTGTTCTGAGGTTAAAAGGGGTGCAACTCAATATTAGGGTGGTGTTCCTAATCTTTTGTTTTTGTACACTCAGTGTACATTTGCAGATTCAACTATATCCTTTCCAGGAAGTGAAACAAACAAGTGACTTGATACCAGGATTTGAGTATCATGAAATTGTAACATTATAGGACCTTATCAAGTGAATTGGACGTATTTAACTCTCAAACACCTGAGAGACCAACACTACTAGTCGACTTGACACACAAATGACATGCAGGCTCCTAAAGGATATTTTTTTCATGTTGCGAGATTTGCAGTGTGACTTTTTATAAACCACTTTTTATTTATTGAACGTTCAAACACCCTATATCTGGCCGACGCACAAATGACATGCATGGACTCCTGATGGAAGAAAAGAAAAGAGTATTGCAATGTGAAATTTTGCTAATCCACTTTGAGGGTCTCCTGGATAGGCCCTCTAATGTTTCTGGCTAATTAGACTCCCAGGGAGTTGAAGCCTGCTGCGGTTTGGGATCCCGTCAGGAAGGGGAGTCAGAGTGGTATTCTCCAGGGCAGAGGGGACCTGTTATTGTGTGTCAGCTGGAGGAGATGAATGCCTCCTCTCCAGCGATGCGTGCCAACAGCCGTTGTTTCAGACCACTGATAAACTATCCTATGTTCTCCTTGGACAACTCCCTTACCCATTCTTCAAAACCCAGTTAATCTCAGCCCCACAGAATGCCCCAGCACCACCGCAACAGTCCAGAATGATGGGGAGCAAAGTGTGTGTACTCTGTTAGCATGGGCCTGTGTATGATGGTGCATACAATGACTTTACTCTTTGTGTGTGTACCTGTTTGTTTGTGTGTTCCCGTATGTGCACTGTCTGGATATCAGTAATTGTGTGTGCCTGCCTATATGGACAATTACATGCATTTGTGTTGCTAAACATACAAGCGTGTGCACACATGGCTACATACATTTGCATGTGTGTATATTTCTTAATGTAAACAGGCACAGTGCATTTGGAAAGTATTCAAACCCCTTGAGTTTCTCCACATTTTGTTACATTACAGGCTCATTCTAAAATGTATTCAATAGTTTTTTCCTCATCAATCCAAATACAACACTCCATAATGACAAAGCAAAAACTGTTTTTTTTTTTTTTTGCAAATGTATTACCAAAAAACCCTGAAATCACATTTACATAAGTACTCATGCAATACTCAGTACTTTGTTGAAGCACCTTTGGTAGCAATAACAGTCTCAAGTCTTGGGTATGACGCTACTTCATACAACCTTGGCACACCTGTATTTAGGGAGTTTCTCCCATTCTTCTCTGCAGAATCTCTCAGGCTCTGTCAGGTTGGATGGGGAGTGTCGGTGCACAGCTATTTTCAGGTCTTTCGAGAGATGTCTGATGGTTTCAAGTCCAGGCTCTGGCTGTGCCATTCAAGGACATTCAGAGATTTGTCCAGAAATCACTCCTGTGTTGTGTTGGCTGTGTGCTTAGTGTGGTTGCCCTGTTGGAAGGTAAACCATTGCCCCACCATTGGGTCCTGAGCGCTCTGGAGCAGGTTTTCATCAAGGATCTCTCTGTACTTTGCTCAGTTCATATTTCCCTCGATCCTGACTCCCAGTCCCTGCCACTGAAAAACATCCCCACAGCACGATGTTACCACCACCATGCTTCACCGTATGGATGGTGCCAGGTTTCCTCCAGACGTGATGCTTGGCATTCAGGCCAAAGAGTTCAATCTTGGTTTCATCAGACCAGAGAATATTGTTTCTCATGGTCTGAGAGTCCTTTAGGTGCCTTTTGGCAAACTCCAAGTGGGCTGTCATGTGGCTTTTACTGAGGAGTGGCTTCCAACTGGCCACTCTACCATAAAGGCCTGAATGTTGAAGTGCTGTTCTTCTGGAAGTTTCTTCAATCTCCACAGAGGAACTATGGAGCTCGGTCAGAGTGACCATCAGGTTCTTGGTCACCTCCCTGACCAAGGTCCTTCTCCCCTGATTGCTCAGTTTGGCAGGGTGGCCAGCACTAAGAAGAGTCTTGGGTGTTCCAAATGTTTTGCATTTAAGAATGATGGAGGCCATTGTGTTCTTGGGGACCTTCAATGCTGCAGACATTTTTTCGTACCCTTCCCCAGATCTGTGCTTCGAAACAATCCTGTCTCCAAGCTCTACGGACAAGACATCATGGCTTGGTTTTTGCTCTGACGTGCACTGTCAACTGTGGGACCTTATGAAGACAGTTAAGTGTCTTTCCAAATAATGTCCAATCAATTTAATTTGCCATAGGCGGACTGTAATCAAGATATAGAAACATCTCAAGGATGATCAATGGAAAGAGGATGCACCTAAGCTCAATTTCGAGTCTCATAGCAAAGGGTCTGAATACTTAGGGAAATAATTTTGTTATTATTGGCAAATATTTCTAAAAACCTGTTTTTACTTTGTTATTATGGGGGTATGGTGTGTAGATTGATGAGGGGAAAAAACAATTTAATCCATTTTAGAATAAGGCTGTAACGTGACAACATTTGGAAAAAGTTAAGGGGTCTGAATACTTCCAAGGGTTCTGAATATGTGCTTGTGCATTAATTTATAATCACGTGTAGCTGTGATTATAAATTAGTACATTTTTAAAGGCATTACATGCTAATTAGGTTTGGACTGAACATACAGTATAACATAAAATATGACCAATAGGCTATTTGTGGTATTGGAATGCTGAACCGAGCTCGCCTCATAACAATAACAGCTAAATGAAATTGTGTGTCCATTAATTACTATGTTCTTTTTCTTCCCTGTGTGTGTTTTTTGCAATGCTAATTACGTTATAAAATTACATTGGCAGCCATGCCTGAAAGTAGACCTCATCAAATCCACACCAGTGTTAATGATGCCTGTTGTCGCACAAAGATCTCTGGCAGAGAAAAAAAAGAAGACCTCACTGTCATAAAAAAAAGCCTGAAGTCAGTTGAGAGACCATTGGAGATTCATTTTCAAGTGAAGCGCTAGCTATCACATTTCAGGATCAATATTTGTCCATATGCTGGCCCTCTCAGTTGCTCGCTATGACCCTGTTTGTGGTTGAAACTTGACCTCTGTGTGCTTTGCTTACCTCTCTCATTAACCTTTGTGTAACCATTACAAAATGTGGGGAATTTGAGCCAGCAAAACACAGTGAACACAGAGCAAAGTACAAATGTCTGTGTCATGCTGGGATAGAATATGTTAGGAGGGTTGGATCTGGGGCCAAGGCCAGATGAAGTGAGCTATTGATCTAAGGTGGATTAGAGGCTCCTTTTCAGGGAATAATGTCTCCCCTCACTGATTACAGCCCTCATCAATTAACTTGGCCCGCCGCCAGAGGCATATCAAATAGCTTTAGCACTTGGCCATGAACAAAAAAAAGTCCTGTGAATGGCAGCGATCTCCTCCTCCTTTTTCGCCTCTATTTACTTTTAAAAAACAGCGCAAGGGAGAATTTTGTGCTGAACTACACCATTCGTTAATGAGCTTTTAACCCCTGCGTGTTAAATATTTCAGTTCACTCTATTTGAATTTTGAGGACTTACAGGCAATAAACCACCTAAGGAGTGAACCGTATGCCGAGCCAATTGTGGTCGGTGCAGTAGGGCTACTGATAGTAGTCAGCATAGTTCATCCAACGGAGTTAAATCCCCGGACTCCTGAAGAAAAAAAATTACCAACCAGGAACTTTAGGTTAGAAATTCAAATTTAAATGGTATATAGCAAGGTTGAATGTGAATGTGTATACTACGATGTCCATATCAAGTCTTGCTGAGAATGAGGCTGTCGTCCAACTGTAAACAAACTAAAATAATAGAAACATGTTTTTTTACAAAAGGGTATCAGAAGTATAATGTGAGCTTCTAATCTTGCCCAGAACCTGGCTTGGTTGTGATTCCGTCAACTACCTCTTTATTATTAATGATGAAAACACTACAGATGTTGTTTAATCACAGCTCCAATTGGATGCATAATTGAAAGCCAGTCTAACCAAAGTCAGTTCCAAGCCTCTTCGGTTGGCTATTTCTCTAGATAACAAATCAACCAAAGGGTTGGATTTACTGTTCGGAAAGGAAAATTGCCATGACAGCTATGTTTACTGCTATTTCCCAGAATGAGATGATGCAACCTTTAAGTCACACCACAGCAGATGGAGCTGTCCGGCTGTGATGGCTCCCTCTGATTCTTGCTAACCCATTCTGTTTTGCCCAGCAATAGCTGTCGTAACAATGGCTTACCTGTTGCCAAAGTCTGGACCTAAACGCTCTGCTCCAGGCCGGATGGGTCTGTCCAGAACTCCACTGTGCCCAGTCGTCCACATGTCCAGTCACAGGTTGTGGAAATTGAGATTTATTTTACCTGTCTAGCCTCCCCTCAGCTATGTGTTGCTGTAGGATTAATTTTCCTATTGTGGAGGCCCATGTTGTGAGGACACAGCGATAGTGCTGGTATGAGTTTCTAATCTTGGCCTTGCATAAATTCTCACCTTATCTAGAACCCGCCACCCCACTGCAGCCCCATACCGCACATCTACCAAACATTCCAGTCCTTCCGATTAGTGTAGTCTCTTATGGCCAATCTTCCAATGATATGCCTACAAATACGCCACAATGCTGCAGACATCTTGGATGAACGGCAGAGCGCATAAGCTCGTTCACATCATATTCACAGCCATATAAGGAGACGTTAGTAAAACACAGCGTCAAAAATCCTGTTCATTTCCTGTTTGAAGTTTCATCTTGGTTTCGCCTGTAAGATCAGTTCTGGGGTACTCACAGATAATATCTTTGCAGTTTTGAAAACGTCAGAGTGTTTTCTTTCCAACGCTGGCAATTATATGCATAGTCGAGCATCTTTTCGTGACAAAATATTGCGCTTAAAACGGGCACGTTTTTTTATCCAATAATGACATAGCGCCCCCATAGGTTGAAGAGGTTAAATACATTTTACCTAATTTCTATCAGCATGTTAAATGTGCAAATAGAGGGAAAACAATTCTACACCACCTTTACTCCACACACAGAGATGCGTACAAAGCTCGTCCTTCATTTGGCAAATCTGACCATAATTCTATCCTCCTGATTTCTGCTTAGAAGCAAAAATTAAAGCAGGAAGCACAAGTGGTCAGATGAAGCAGATGCTAAACTACAGGACTGTTTTGCTAGCACAGACTGGAATATGTTCCGGGATTCTTCTGATGACATTGAGGAGTACACCACATCAGTCACTGGCTTTATCAATAAGTGCATCAAGGACATTGTCCCCACAGTGACTGTACGCATATACCCCAACCAGAAGCCATGGATTACAGGCAACATTTGCACTGAGCTAAAGGGGTAGAGCTGCCGCTTTCACGGAGCTGGACTCTAACCCAGAAGCTTATAAGAAATCCTGCTATGCCCTCCAACGAAACATCAAACAGGCAATACGGGACTAAGATCGAATCATACTACACCGGTTCCAACACTCGTCGGATGTGGCAGGGCTTGCAAACTATTATGGACTACAAAGGAAAGCACAGCCGAGGGCTGCCCATTGACACGAGTCTAACAGACGAGCTAAATAACTTATATGCTCGCTTAACCTGTTGCTTCTACTCGGGACGCTTGCGTCCCAACTAGAGCTCTGGAAATGCAAATGCGCTACGCTAAATGCTAATAGTATTAGTTAAAACTCAAAAGTTCATTAAAATACACATGCAGGGTATCGAATTAAAGCTACACTCGTTGTGAATCCAGGCAACAAGTCAGATTTTTAAAATGCTTTTCGGCGAAAGCATGAGAAGCTATTATCTGATAGCATGTAACACCCCAAAAGACCCACAGGGGACGTAAACAAAATAATTAGCATTTCGGCGTTACACAAACCGCACAATAAAATAGAAAACATTCATTACCTTTCACCATCTTCTTTGTTGGCACTCCTAGATGTCCCATAAACACTATTTGGGTCTTTATTTCGATTAAATCGGTCCATATAAAGCCTAGATATCGTTATATGTAGACTGTGTGATAAACGAAAAAAACATTGTTTCAAAACATAACGTCATTTTTTAAAATTCAAAAGTCGACGATAAACTTTCACAAAACACTTGAAATACGTTTGTAATGCAACTTTAGGTATTAGTAAACGTTAATAAGCGATAAAATTCATCAGGAGGCGATGTAAAGATCATTAGCTGTCCGTCTGGAAAAATGTCCGGCTAGAAACTCAACGAAAATATCCGGTCCTAGACCTAAGGAGATACGGTGCCCTGCATGTGTTTGACCAAGAAAAAACTTGAAGGGAAATGACAAGACTCTAGACACCGTGTGGAAGCTGTAGGTACTGCAACCTCAGTCAATTAATTGTGGTTCACCTTTATCAATGGGTTCAAGTAGCGCATGGATATATTTTCCCATTTTCAGTGATCAGTTTTTCCTGTGCTTTTCGATGTAAATGCCGTTCTGGTAAAGCCACAGCAGTGATTTAACCAGTTTTATAAACGTCTGAGTGTTTTCTATCCACACAGACTAAGCAAATGCATATACTATATTCCTGGCATGAGTAGCAGGGCGCTGAAATGTTGCGCGATTTTTAACAGAATGTTCAAAAAAGTAGAGGGTCGACTTAAGAGGTTAAAGGCAAGTAACACAAAAACATGCATGAGAGCATCAGCTGTTCTGGAAGACTGTGTGATCACGCTCTCTGCAGCAGATTTGAGTAAGACCTTTAAAAAGGTCAACATTCACAAGGCCGCAGGAACAAAAAGATTGCCAGGACGTGTACTCTGAGCATGCGCTGACCAACTGGCAAGTGCCTTCCCTGACAGTTTCAACCTCTCCCTGTCTGACTCTGTAATACAAACATGTTTCATGCAGACTACCATATTCCCTGTGCCCAGGAACACTAAGGTAACCTTCCTAAATGACTACTGACCCATAGCACTCATGTCTGTAGCCATGAAATGCTTTGAAAGGCTGGTCATAGCTCACATCAACACCATTATCTCTGAAACCCTAGACCCACTCCAATTTGCATACCGCACCAACAGATCCACAGATGATGCGATCTCTTTTGCACTCCACACTGCCCTTTCCCACCTGGACAAAAGGAACAGCTATGCGAGAATGCTATTCATTGACTACAGCTCATCGTTCAAAACACAATAGTGCCCTCAAAGCTCATCAATAAGCTAAGGACCGTGGGACTAAACACCTCCCTCTGTAAGTGGATCCTGGACTTCCTGACCGGCCAACCCCAGGTGGTAAGGGTAGGTAACAACACATCCGCCCCGCTGATCCTCAACACAGGGGACCCTCAGGGATGTGTGCTCATTCCCCTCCTGTACTCCCTGTTCACTCATGCCTGCACAGCCAGGCACGACTCCAACACCATCATTAAGTTTGCTGATGACACAACAGTGGCAGGCCTGATCACGACAACGATGAGACAGCCTTCTGGGAGGAGGTCAGAGACCTGACCCTGTGGTGCAAGGACAACAACCTCTCCCTCAACATGATCAAGACAAAGGAGATGATTGTGGATTACAGGAAAAGGAGGACTGAGCACGCTCCCATTCTCATCGACAGGGCTGTAGTGGAGCAGGTTGAGAGTTTCAAGTTCCTTGGCGTCCACATCGCAAACAAACAGACATGGTCCATGCACACCAAGACAGTTGTGAAGAAGGCACGACACAACCTATTCCCCCTCAGGAGACTTGGATTTGGCATGGGTTCTCAGATCCTCAAAATGTTTTTACAGCTGCATCATTGAGAGCATCCTGACGGGTTGCATCACTGACTGGTATGGCAACCCCTCGGCCTCCGACCGCAAGGAACTACAGAGGGTAGTGCGTATGGCCCAGTACATCACTGGGGTCAAGCTTCCTGCATCCAGGACCTCTATACCAGGCGGTGTCAGAGGAAGGCCCTACAAATTGTCAAAGACTCCAGCCACCCTAGTCATAGACTGTTCTCTCTGCTACCGCACGGCAATCGGTACCGTCTAGGTCGAAGAGGCTTCTAAACAGCTTCTACCCACAAGCCATAAGACCCCTGAACAGCTAATCAAATGGCTACCCAGACTTTTTGCATCCCCCCCACATTCCACGCTGCCCCTGCTTATCTATGCATAGTCACTTTAATAACACTACCTACTTGTACATATTACCACAATTACCTCGACACCGGTGCCCCTGCATTTTGACTCTGCACCGGTACCAATTATATTAGCCCCACTATTGTTATTTACTGCTGCTATTTAATTATTTGTTATTCTTATCTCTTAATTGTTTTAGGTATTTTCTTAACTGCATTGTTGGTTAAGGGCTTGCTGTATTTGGCGCATGTGACGAATACAATTTGATTTGATTTGTATAATGTTATCATTGATTTTGCAATGATATTGAATCTATCTGCCTTTGATATAGACAATTCTTATTCCTTTCTTGTTAGCCAATTCCTGTAACTCAACTATAGTTTTTTGCATATTGCTAAATCATCTTTATTGAGTCCGATATTTCTGTTTAATAGACTTTGATCATATTAATTTGACATTCTTATCTAGGGTCGCATGCTAGGTATATACAGTATAATTTCATATATGATAAATATTACCCCACTACAATCCTATAATAAAAAATTAATTCTACTGTTAGATTCCCTTGAGCTGTAATGCCCTATCAGACCTGACAATACAGGAACCGGAAGAATTGGAAGTGTGATTCTGTCGGGGTAGGTGGAACGGATGGCAGTAATTTGAGTTGTGAAAATCAAGTTGTGCTTCAGTGGACAAGAGTTGAGTGAAGTAGTAGATTTTAGTAGATGCAGACACCGTGTCTGACAACTCCATTTAAGACTTCTGTCTTGGCTGTGACATGTGATGGGGCCTGCCTTCACCATAGTAACTGACATCAGACAGAGCCGACAGACCGATTGCGACTCAGTAGATAAGTAAACTGCTTGCAGCCCTTACCATGGACCAACTATCTCTTAAAGGAGCTACACATAACATGTCGACTTGCAACTAGAGGCAAATGTAGCAGATGGGGTGGCAGGTAGCCTAGCGGTTAGAGCATTGGGCTAGGAAAGATTGCTTGTTCGATTCCAAAGCTGAGAAGGTGAAAAATCTGATGTGCCCTTGAGCAAGGCACAATCTGATGTGCCCTTGAGCAAGGCACTTAACCCTAATTGCTGCAAGGTCGCCATTGATAATGGCAGACACTGTCAATGAACCCAATCTCCGAGGGTGTCTCATGTGGAGTTGAGATTCTTAACAGCTTCTACCCCCAAGCCATTCTACCCCCTACTCTTTAATTATATGTTACTTTTATTTTTATTATTTTTTACTTATCTATTTTTTTTTTCTTAAAACTACATTGTTGGTTAAGGGCTTGTAAGGAAGCATTTCACTGTGAGGTTGTATTCGGCACATGTGACAAATACAATTTCATTTGATTTGATATGCAAAAAACACATTTCCAAATAGGACAAATATAAGCAGTCATCTAATTTATTATTATTAAATGTCTATTACATACCATTAGCAGCAAATGAAAAGAATCCACGACACATACTTTTTAGAACTGTCATGTATTGTCATGTTATGTCTTGTTCCTGTTCTTTCTCTTCACTTCGTTTCCCCCTGCTGGTCGTATTAGGTTACCTTCTCTCCCTTTCCTTCCCCCAGCTGTTCCTCATCTCCTCTAACTACCTTGTTTACTCTCTCCCACCTGTTCCCTTTTTTCCCTCTGATTAGGTCTCTATTTCTCTCTCTGTTTCTGCTTCTGTCTTTGTCAGATTCTCGTTTGCTTCACCCTTGTCCCGTCCTGTCGTAATCTGCCTCTTCATCAGATGCTACGTGTGATCAGGTACCTCTGTCCTCTACAACCCGCGCCTACCCGGAGAGACCAGCAGTCTGTTGCCGCTAACCCTGCTATTCTCCTCTGCTGCTAGAAGGGGACTCTCCTGTAAGGATCAGAGGACTTTATGATTTATTTGTCGCCCTCTCTGCGGGTTGTCTATTTTGTCAACCGATACATCTGAAGAGGATTTATGTCTTCCCTGTGTTTGGACATTAAAAGACTCTGTTTCTGTTAAACCGCTTTTGGGTCCTCACTCACCTGCATAACAGAAGAATCTGACCAAGAATGGACCCAGCGACTTCGGATCCTCTCCACTCAGCCGTCGGGATCCAGGGAGCGATGCTAGGCAGACACGAGCAGGAATTGTCTGCTGCTCGACATGCCGTTGAGACCCTGGCCGCCCAAGTCTCCGACCTCTCGAAACATATTCACCATCTCCGCCTCGATCCACCGGCTACTTCCAGGGCTTCCGAGTCTCCGGAGCCCAGAATTAATAACCCGCCGTGTTACTCTGGGGAGCCCACTGAATGCCGTTCGTTCCTCACCCAGTGTGATATTGTGTTTTCTCTCCAGCCCAACACGTACTCCAGGGGCACAGCTCGTATCGCCTACGTCATATCTCTCCTTACTGGACGGGCTCGTGGGTGGGGCACGGCAATCTGGGAGGCGAGGGCTGAGTGTACTAACCAGTATCAGAACTTTAAGGAGGAGATGATACGGGTTTTTGATCGTTGTGTTTTTGGGGAAGAAGCTTCCAGGGCCCTGTCTTCCCTATGTCAAGGTAATCGATCCATAACTGATTACTCTATAGAGTTTCGCACTCTTGCTGCCTCCAGTGACTGGAACGAGCCGGCTTTGCTCGCTCGTTTTCTGGAGGGTCTCCGCGCGGAGGTAAAGGATGAGATTCTCTCCCGGGAGGTTCCTTCCAGCGTGGATTCCTTGATTGAACTCGCTATTCGCATAGAACGACGGGTTGATCTTCGTCACCGAGCTCATGGAAGGGAGCTCGCGTTATCCGTTGCCCCCCTCTCCGCACCACTACCATCTTCCTCCACTGGCTCAGGTGCTGAGCCTATGCAGCTGGGGGGTATTCGCATCTCGACTAAGGAGAGGGAACGGAGAATCACCAACCGCCTCTGTCTCTATTGCGGTTCCGCTGGTCATTTTGTCATTTCATGTCCAGTAAAGCCAGAGCTCATCAGTAAGCGGAGGGCTACTGGTGAGCGCTACTACTCAGGTCTCTCCTTCAAGATCCTGTACTACCTTGTCGGTCCATCTACGCTGGACCGGTTCGGCAGCTTCCTGCAGTGCCTTGATAGACTCTGGGGCGGAGGGCTGTTTTATGGACGAAGCCTGGGCTCGGGAACATGACATTCCTCTCAGACAGTTAGGGAGCCCACGGCCTTGTTCGCCTTGGATGGTAGTCCTCTCCCCAGGATTCAGCGTGAAACGCTACCTTTAACCCTCACTGTCTCTGGTAATCATAGCGAAACCATTTCTTTTTAAATTTTTCGTTCACCTTTTACACCTGTTGTTTTGGGCCATCCCTGGCTAGTGTGTCATAATCCTTCTATTAATTGGTCTAGTAATTCTATCCTCTCCTGGAACGTCTCTTGTCATGTGAAGTGTTTAATGTCTGCTATCCCTCCTGTTTCCTCTGTCTCTTCTTCACAGGAGGAGCCTGGTGATTTGACAGGGGTGCCGGAGGAATATCACGATCTGCGCACGGTGTTCAGTCGGTCCAGGGTCACCTCCCTTCCTCCGCACCGGTCGTATGATTGTAGTATTGATCTCCTTCCGGGAACCACTCCCCGGGGTAGACTATACTCTCTGTCGGCTCCCGAACGTAAGGCTCTCGAAGATTATTTGTCTGTAGCTCTCGACGCCGGTACCGTAGTCCCTTCCTCCTCTCCCGCCGGAGCGGGGGTTTTTTTTGTTAAGAAAAGGACGGGACCCTGCGCCCCTGCGTGGATTATCGAGGCTGAATGACATAACGGTTAAGAATCGTTATCCGCTTCCCCTTATGTCTTCAGCCTTCGAGATCCTGCAGGGAGCCAGGTTTTTCACTAAGTTGGACCTTCGTAACGCTTACCATCTCGTGCGCATCAGGGAGGGGGACGAGTGGAAAACGGCGTTTAACACTCCGTTAGGGCACTTTGAATACCGGGTTCTGCCGTTCGGCCTCGCTAACGCTCCAGCTGTCTTTCAGGTATTAGTGAATGATGTACTGAGAGACATGCTGAACATCTTTGTTTTCGTTTACCTTGACGATATCCTGATTTTTTCACCGTCACTCCAGATTCATGTTCAGCATGTTCGACGTGTCCTCCAGCGCTTTTTAGAGAATTGTTTTTATGTGAAGGCTGAGAAGTGCTCTTTTCATGCCTCCTCCGTCACATTTCTCGGTTCTGTTATTTCCGCTGAAGGCATTAAGATGGATCCCGCTAAGGTCCAAGCTGTCAGCGATTGGCCCGTCCCTAAGTCACGTGTCGAGCTGCAGCGCTTTCTCGGCTTCGAGAATTTCTATCGTCGTTTCATCCGTAATTTCGGTCAGGTGGCAGCTCCTCTCACAGCCCTTACTTCTGTCAAGACGTGCTTTAAGTGGTCCGTTTCTGCCCAGGGAGCTTTTGATCTCCTCAAGAAGCGTTTTACATCCACACCTATCCTTGTTACACCTGACGTCTCTAGACAGTTCATTGTCGAGGTTGACGCGTCAGAGGTGGGCGTGGGAGCCATTCTTTCCCAGCGCTCCCATTCTGACGACAAGGTCCACCCTTGCGCATATTTTTCTCATCGCCTGTCGCCGTCGGAACTTAACTATGATGTGGGAAACCGCGAACTGCTCGCCATCCGCTTAGCCCTAGGCGAATGGCGACAGTGGTTGGAGGGGGCGACCGTTCCTTTTGTCGCGTCAGGCTCGTTGGGCTCGTTGGGCGCTGTTTTTCGCTCGTTTCGAGTTCGTTATTTCTTATCGTCCGGGCTCTAAGCCTGATGCTTTATCCCGTCTCTTCAGTTCTTCAGTAGCCTCCACCGACCCCGAGGGGATTCTCCCTGAGGGGCGTGTTGTCGGGTTGACTGTCTGGGGAATTGAGAGGCAGGTAAAGCAAGCACTCACTCACACTCCGTCGCCGCCGCGCGCTTGTCCTAGGAACCTTCTTTTCATTCCCGTTCCTACTCGTCTGGCCGTTCTTCAGTGGGCTCACTCTGCCAAGTTAGCCGGCCACCCCGGCGTTCGGGGTACGCTTGCTTCTATTCGCCAGCGTTTTTGGTGGCCCACTCAGGAGCGTGACAAGCGTCGTTTCGTGGCTGCTTGTTCGGACTGCGCGCAGACTAAGTCCGGTAACTCCCCTCCTGCCGGCCGTCTCAGACCGCTTTCCATTCCCTCTCGACCGTGGTCTCACATCGCCTTAGACTTTATTACCGGACTGCCTTCGTCAGCGGGGAAGACTGTTATTCTAACGGTTGTCGATAGGTTCTCTAAGGCGGCTCATTTCATTCCCCTCGCTAAGCTTCCTTCTGCTAAAGAGACGGCACAAATCATCATTGAGAATGTTTTCAGAATTCATGGCCTTCCGTCAGACGCCGTTTCGGACAGGGGTCCGCAATTCACGTCTCAATTTTGGAGGGAGTTTTGCCGTTTGATTGGGGCTTCCGTCAGTCTCTCTTCCGGTTTTCACCCCCAGTCTAACGGTCAAGCAGAACGGGCCAATCAGACTATTGGTCGCATCTTACGCAGTCTTTCTTTTCATAACCCTGCATCTTGGGCAGAACAGCTCCCCTGGGCAGAATACGCTCACAACTCGCTTCCTTCGTCTGCGACCGGGCTATCTCCTTTTCAGAGTAGCCTCGGGTACCAGCCTCCTCTGTTCTCGTCCCAGCTCGCCGAGTCCAGCGTCCCCTCCGCTCAGGCTTTTGTCCAACGTTGTGAGCGCACCTGGAAGAGGGTCAGGTCTGCACTTTGCCGTTATAGGGCGCAGACTGTGAGAGCCGCTAATAAGCGTAGGACTAAGAGTCCTAGATATTGTTGCGGTCAGAGAGTATGGCTCTCCACTCAAAACCTTCCCCTTAAGACAGCTTCTCGCAAGTTGACCCAGCGGTTCATTGGTCCGTTCCGTATTTCTCAGGTCATTAATCCTGTCGTGGTGCGACTTCTTCTTCCGCGACATCTTCGTCGCGTCCACCCGGTCTTCCATGTCTCCTGTGTTAAGCCCTTTCTTCGCGCCCCGTTCGTCTCCCACCCCCCATCCTTGTCGAGGGCGCACCTATCTACAGGGTCCGTAAGATTTTGGACATGCGTCCTCGGGGCCGTGGTCATCAGTACCTAGTGGATTGGGAGGGGTACGGTCCTGAGGAAAGGAGTTGGGTTCCATCTCGGGACGTGCTGGACCGTTCGCTGATCGATGATTTCCTCCGTTGCCGCCAGGTTTCCTCTCGAGTGCGCCAGGAGGCGCTCAGTGAGTGGGGGTACTGTCATGTATTGTCATGTTATGTCTTGTTCCTGTTCTTTCTCTTCACTTCGTTTCCCCCTGCTGGTCGTATTAGGTTACCTTCTCTCCCTTTCCTTCCCCCAGCTGTTCCTCATCTCCTCTAACTACCTCGTTTACTCTCTCCCACCTGTTCCCTTTTTTCCCACTGATTAGGTCTCTATTTCTCTCTCTGTTTCTGCTTCTGTCTTTGTCAGATTCTCGTTTGCTTCACCCTTGTCCCGTCCTGTCGTAATCTGCCTCTTCATCAGATGCTACGTGTGATCAGGTACCTCTGTCCTCTACAACCCGCGCCTACCCGGAGAGACCAGCAGTCTGTTGCCGCTAACCCTGCTATTCTCCTCTGCTGCTAGAAGGGGACTCTCCTGTAAGGATCAGAGGACTTTATGATTTATTTGTCGCCCTCTCTGCGGGTTGTCTATTTTGTCAACCGATACATCTGAAGAGGATTTATGTCTTCCCTGTGTTTGGACATCAAAAGACTCTGTTTCTGTTAAACCGCTTTTGGGTCCTCACTCACCTGCATAACAAGAACAGCGCGCAACACTTCTATTAAGCATTTCTTACAGCAACTAGCCGTTTCGGCTGTTGTTGATGTGCATACAACATTCAGAATTACGTTTGGTTATTGTTTGCGAGGTTGACAACAATAGCAGAAACATTGGCAGAACTAAGCTTCTTCACATGTTTGAAACTGATGTTTTTTGGACTCAGTAGATAAGTGAACTGCATACAACCCTTTCGCTGAGCCAACTATACAGCCTCCATCAGGAGAGTTTAGGTTGATCAGCTTGAGGATCGTGCTCCTCTGTTGTTTACTATAATAATAATAATAATGACAATAATAATAACTTTGTTAACACTTCATTTGGATAGTTCATCTATAGCTGCTCTACAATTTATCAGTAACAATTCAACTAACTATCTACTAAGCCTAGCTCTAACCCTAACCTTAACTCTTATCCTAACCCTTACCCTAACCCTAACCGTAATCTTAGCAAGCTGTTGCTTAGTATGAGCATCTACAGATGGAAAATCCGGACTATCCAAATAAAGTGTGACCACTTTATTTGTATAGCGCTTTTCAATACATGTAACAAAGTGCTTCACATCATAAAATAATAAAATGAAAGTATTAACAAAGAATCAAAGCCAGGCGGAAGAAGAATAAAAAAAGATAGCTAATTAAAATCATACATTCAAAGCATCTTCAAGAAAGTATGTCTTCAGCAGGGATTTTAAAAGAGGCAATGAATCTGCAAGCTATAAGATAAATACTTTTTTGTCATGTTGTTATGTTGAGGTTTGTTCACTCGAACTGTATCTTTTTGTTCTTGTGTTTTGAAGGTCACAAATGAGTATGTAACATTTTCTATGTGACTTTCCTTTTCAACATGTAAAGTTGAGATTTGTTAAAATACCGCAAACATTACCTCCTGGGATGTTATTGGTTTAAAGACTAATGGAATAATACAGCTTCACAGATGGCCATGTGCCTCTGTGAAAACATTACATGCCTGGGATGTTATTGGTTTAAAGACTAACGGAATAATACAGCTTCACAGATGGCCATGTGCCTCTGTGAAAACATTACATGCCTGGGATGTTATTGGTTTAAAGACTAGCGGAATAATACAGCTTCACAGATGGCCATGTGCCTCTGTGAAAACATTAGCATGTTAAGTAACTTTTCTCAGATTAATATTTGCAAGCACATTTGTACTTTGTAACATTTAATGACTTGCAATCTGCTGTACACACATTCCATTACAAAGTATGGTAAATTCAAAATATTTACAGTAGGATAATCCTAGGAAAAAATGTGTTACCAGGGTTATGGCTTTAATGATCCAAACCTTGAACCCCCCGCTATTCAAAATTAGATGCATTTTTTGGTTATACAGTAAGCGACTCATTTGATTCTTGTGTTTATTAATGATTTAGTATAATATTCACTGAGTTTCTGATGAGCCATCAATTTGTCGGGAAATAAGATGAGGTAGGGTTGGTAGAAAAACAGTAGAAAACAGATGCTCAATTGCCTAAAGTTCTCTCCAAGCTAACTTCCTAGATTACTGCAGACCTAGATGATCCGTCTGTGTCTCTTTCTCCCACTCCAGCGTTTGTGATGGTGGGTTGAGGAGCTCTCGGTAAACCCACACAATCACACAACATTACAGAAACTGCTAAAGGTCTTATCAAGAGCCCTGCCATTAATTGTGGGCCATATTGATTAGTGTGCCACTAAAGAGAGCATGTAGGGGCGTTTTATTAGCATACTGCAAAACAGCCGGAAGCAGAAGCATACGTGTGTGCGCTGCACTGGGGATATAAGGATATATAGTTATTCATCTATTTATCTAAAACTGTATTTTTAAAGAACTCATTTAAAATGCACTCTCAAACTTCTGCATAATTTCAGCCAGTAGTTTTGAAAGTGGTGCATATGAGCCAAAACTTGTCTCGGTTTTTTGTGTGCTACGTCATCCAATTGTCTACTGGGTCATCCATTTTGTAATACGTTAAGAATTTTGCAATTGGTATGATATCATACAAATTTAGCAATTTTAGCAAGTGATATGTTACAAATCCAGTTCGTGCAAAAAAAATGTTATGTCTAAGATCCCGGGAATGCATCTTTAAGTTACAGAGATCCATAGAGTATGTGACTCTATATAAAAGGTTCTGTGATTTATTGATTTAGATTGAGATTATTATGCCCATGTTGCCATAATGTGTCCTTGGTTTTGTTTAGGGAATACTTCAAGTACAATTCAAAATATCCTTATTTTCTCCTGTATCTTTTTCTATTAATTTCCACACATTCTCTTCAGTACTAGGCTTAGTTTTATGAACAGTGCCTGGTGGAAATGCCTTAGTAGATGTGCTGGCAAATAGTCACCCATTTTGATCATGTTCTATTCTATTATTATAGCGGTTGTCATGCCCTGACCATAGAAAGCTGTTTATTCTCTATGTTGGTTGGGGCGTGATAGTGACTAGGGTGGGTCATCTAGGGGAATTGTATTTCTATGGTGGTCTGATATGGTCCCCAATCAGAGGCAGCTGTTTATCATATTTAGGTAGCCATTTCCTCATTTCTGTTTGTGGGATCTTGTCTACATTTAGTTGCCTGAGTGCACACCAGTAGCGTCACAATTAATTTGTGCTTTATTGTTTTGTTTTGGTGAGTTTCAGTTTATTAAAATATGTGGAACTCTACTCACGCTACGCCTTGGTCTACTCCTTACGACGAGCGTGACAGAAGATCCCACCAACAACGGACCAAGCAGCGTGCCCGGGAGATAATGGCATCCTGGTCTGTGGAGGAGATTAGGGAGAGAACATCCTGGACTTGGGACGACATATTAGCAAGAGAGAAGAGCCTGCCATGGAGGCAGGCGGAAGCAATGAAGGAGGGACAGCGACAAAGTCGGGGAGGTAGGCCACAGAAACCCCAATAAAAAAAATAGAGGGGGGGCACATGGAGCAGTCGGCGGTGCCAAGGAGTGAACCAGAGCCAGTCTGGGAGAAGAAGGAGAATTTGGAGGAGAGAGAAATGGGAGAGTTGTTGAGTTGGTGGAGGATACACGGATTTGGAATAAAGGAACGTGTTGTCAGTTTAGTGCCACCTGAGTCAGCTCCCCCGTACTCATCCTGAGAAGTGTGTTAAAGTTCCGGAACAATTGATGCCGGCTATACACACCAGGTCTCCAGTGCATCTTCACAACCCAGTGCGTCCTGTGCCAACTCCTCGCACTCTCCCTTAAATGCGCTTTCCCAGTCAGGTGTCCTGTTCCTGCTCATCGCACTCTCCCTCCAGTGCGCCTCCACAGTCCAGTACGTCCTGTGCCTCCTCCCCGCTACTCGCCCTGAGGTGCGTGTCATCAGCCTGGGGCCACCTGTACCGGTCCCACGCATCAGACCTCCAGTGCGCCTCCAAGGTCCAGTACGTCTTGTGCCTCTTCACCACACTCGCCTTGAGGTGCGTGTCATCAGCCCGGTGCCACCTGTACTGGTCCCACACATCAGGCATCCAGTGCGCCTCCACAGTCCAGTACGTCCTCTGCCTCCTCCCTGCACTCACCCTGAGGTGCGCGTCACCCGCCCGGTACCAACAGTGCTGGCACCAAGCATCAGGCCTCCAGTGCGCCTCCATAGTCCAGAGTTTCCGGCGACAGTTCCCAGCCCAGAGCTTCCGGCGACAGTTCCCAGTCCAGAGCTTCTGGCGACAGTTCCCAGTCCAGAGCTTCCGGCGACATTCCCAGTCCAGAGCTTCAGGCGACGTTTCACAGTCCGAAACCTCCAACGACGGTCCACGGTCCAGAACCTCCAACAACGGTCCACGGTCCAGAACCTCCTGAGACGGTCTACGGTCCTGAACCTCCTGAGACGGTCTGCGGTCCGGAGCCTCCTGCGACGGTCTGCAATCCGGAGCCTCCAGGGAGGTCAAATTAAGATCCTACATCTGTAAGGACCATTTGTTCAACAGCGTTGTGATTGACATCTGTGGTATATTTGGGTTTTACCTACATGGATTACAATAGCATCTGCGCAAAGGGACAAGAATTAAAGTTATTATTCTGTCAAATGTCTAACCTTTGTTTTCTCTGTATCTCAGTTTTACCTTGAACATACAAATAGAACAAGCATTGTGCGTCACTGAAACATATGCAGCCTCCAACACTTGTTAAAGACATCCCTCACTGATCCGTCGCAGCTCCTTATTTTGGAGCAAGGCATTTTGCTAATTGAATGTGACATAATAAGGACATGTTCACAAGTTAGGAAAACTGTGGGAGTACACTGGGGGGGGAAATGGCTGATCCATGTATGTCATCAGAGACTGACTGATGTGTTTGTAAAGCCAACGTGTCATGCAAACCGTTTGTGACAGGAATGTCTCAGAAAATACAGATTTTCTACGAGATGTGACAAAACCTAATAAAGTGGTTTACCATTGGGGGAGAAAGCTGGTGTTTCACGATACTGTGTTTTGGGTCTGTTGTGGGGTGTTGCTATGTGGCAAATGATAAGATCCAACGTTATTTACACCAAATAGAATGTTGGAAGGATAGTTTGGAGACGGATTTATTCTCAAACCAAGGATTGCTTCATCTATGGAGAAGTATTTCAATGTAGGGAAGTATTTAAATATAGCTTTCTGTTTTCACCATAGTGAAAATATAACGGTTTGATTGAATCTGACTGCTAGTGTCAAACCTTGATAGAGATTTACACATGTTCACACAATGTTCAATTGAATTCATAGTGTTGAATGATTGTGACTCATTACAAGGTTGTATTGCCTGGCTAATATGTTATAAGATAAACTTAATTGAATCAAGCCTACATCTGTGATGATGTAAAATAGTAAAATAATCAGGTTCCGTATGGCAATATCTAATTTTCAACCCTCTTTATCTTTGATTCCTTCCAGTTCTTTGTTACCTGTGACATTGACATCAGTGCTAGCTTGCTGCAAACAAAAACATTGTTGAGATGCCATTACACTTATTAAAGGGATTGTTCACCCAAATTACCAAATCACATACTGGTTTCCTTACCCTGTAAGCAGTCTATGGACAGGGGGCTATCCCTTTATTCAGAACATGTTTTTTAAACATTAAATTAAACCAAAACTGTGTTTTGTCATACCCATTACCATTTGTACTAAAATTGACCAAACAAACACGTTTTTCTACAGCATGGAAGCAGCACTGAACCAAGGCTGCTCCATCTGGGGAATATTGCAAGTCAAACTTGTTGTTATGCCTGCACTATCTACTATATCAGTTTCTTCATCTGTTTCATGTCGTGAGCAGCAGGTGTCTCCTCATTCATGTTACAGTAAAGGGACACACTGGTGATCCCCCGAGTGTTCACTAGTGATTAAATCCCCTTTTTGATGTTGCAGAATCTCATCAGGAGACTCACCAAGGCTGCCAAACCTCAGTTTCACAACACACTGCATGATCATGTTTGTGCTGGGGAGAAGAGGACTATTAGGCATTCATTTTGCACACAATTTAAACACACTTGCTTTTCACAGACGTCTGCTTTTGAAATGAAAATGGCTGAGTGAGGAGGTATTTTTATTTTGATTATGAAACATATTGAGTTGTTAATTTGTTTAATGGTTTGAGGTTAGTAGTTTTAATCAATAATCAATTTGTTGACTTTTACTTAAGGATGTACATGTGACATATTCTGTAGGCAAACTACCTGTACTACACCCAATTTCCCCTATATGACATCATGTTTTTAAATGGTGTGAAACTGGAGGGTACTGCCCGAACTTTTAGTTTTACATTGCCATTGCAAAGCATTTTGCTACGGTGTTCCCTGCTGAACACAACCCAGCTCTAGGATCTGAGTAAAGCTAAATAAAACAATGGATCAAGCCTACCCTGAATTGACTCCTGGACATTAGCCTCTGTTCACACAAAAATAAAGAAAAAGGAGACACAATTTGGCCAAAAATTATGACTACAGATTCAGTGGAGTATAAGCGTACAAACTAATTTCTTTAATGGGCTTAAATAGTATTTCTTCATTTCAAAAGTTTTTGAACGATTTTCAAAGCTTTTGTGAAACTAACATGCTCCAGAAGGCCAAAAGGAGGATTAATCTGCTGTAATATAGCCTTATTTATTCTATCTTCTCAATTAGCCAGGACGACTATTGACAGGTAATGATCTACCCTGGATAATTGTATTATTGTATTAAAAAGTTACATCTTTGTGGTGGGCCCGGTCTGGCAGCAATATGATAGATGAATGAGGGAGAGAAACAACAGCAGTCAATTACAGCAGTTATAAATAACGTCAAATAATTAAGGCCTTCAGGTAGTCTGGAGGATGGAACGTGGCCAATCAGTTGATAACATGTATCTTTTCAATGGTTTCACTGTGTTCTTAAGACTTTGTCTGCTTCCCAAATGGCATCCTATCCCTTATATAGTGCATTACTTTTGACCAGGCCCTTAGGGCTATGGTTAAAAGTAGTGTACTTTGTTGGTAATTCAGAGAGTGTCTCGCAAGGGAGGCAAAGTTGGCATAGCGTGACAAATTCCATGATTCTATGCTAAATTCAGACTAAACAATAAGCGTGATGGCTTAAATGGTTTTGAAAAAATAAGATTTCAGGGAGAAGTATCTAACAAAATAACTACATACATTCACTAATATAAACAATTTACACTACTGGTCAAAAGATTTAGGACACCTATTCATTCAAGGGCATTCTTTATATTTACTATTTTCTGTATTGAAATAACACATATAGTAACCACATGTAGTAACCAAAAAAGTGTTAAACAAATCAAAATACGAGAGATTCTTCAAATAGCCACCCTTTGCCTTGATGACAGCTTTGCACACGCTCAGCATTCTCTCAACCAGCTTCACCTGGAATGTTATTCCAACAGTCTTGAGGGAGTTCCCACATATGATGAGCACTTATTGGCTGCTTTTCCTTCACTCTGCGGTCCAACTCATCCCAAACCATCTCAATTGGGTTAAGGTCAGGGGATTGTAACTCTGGGTCTTCCATTCCTGTGGCGGTCCTCATGAGAGCCAGTTTCATCATAGCACTTGGTTGGTTTTTGCGACTGCACTTAAAGTAACTTTAAAACGTTGAAATTTTCCGTATTGACTGACCTTCATGTCTTAAAGTAATGAGGGAATTTCGTTTCTCTTTGCTTATTTGAGCTGTTCTTGCCATAATATTGACCCGATTCAGGAAACTAGATGTATGCCGCAAGTCATGACTTCAAAGTAAAGCCGTTTGAATGTAAAATAAAAAATTTGGGGGCATAAATGCCTTCTTGAACATGTGAACTTTCATGTGCCTTAATAACAAACTTGTATGCCATCTGTAAATACGAATGAAATTGTTAAATTACGAAACTTGTTGGTTAACCCACCTGTTGTGTTCGTTTTATGTTAATGAATTCTGTCTTCTCAGTTCAAAATGACCGCCCCATTATAACTGATTATAAATCCATAATAATACATATATTATCACCTAATGTTGTGTTAAAAAATGTATCAACTTAAGTTCTTGTGAACATTACAAGTTTTGAACTTCTATTTGCTATTTATGGCCAGTAAGCCTCATTGGCCTGAGCTCATACAACTAGTTTTTGAGTAAAGAAAAGCATAATGTATGGATTATGTTGACTATAACAAATATTCAGATGAAACATATTGTGCCATTTATCACAAACTACTTTGTGTCAAAGGACTCTCTCCTCCTCGCCTGTGTCATGATCAAAGATATGAACAAGAGCCTCTCATACAGTATATCGTTTGGTCATTGTGCTGCCACAGAATGAATTGTGAGCAAGGCCTCAAAAAAGCTTTATATACCAGAGATCCGAGAAAAGTTATATATATTATTGAAACAATGTTGCAATTGTTTGTGAGAATGCCAACAGGTGTGGTCCTGTGGGGGAAAGATTCTATTGGGGAAAGGTTCCCTTGGGAATTGCCATGGAAGCCAAGAAGGGGAGTGAGGTGTGTGTGTGTGCTCAAACACACATGCGTTTGGAGTCTGGGAGAGGAAGTGTGTCCATCTGATGAATTGGCATGTGCCTGAACTCAATTTTATACACTAATTGTAGTCTCACCCATTCAATTCCAATTACCATTTTTTTTGACCGGGAACACCACAGGTGTACAAAAGTTAAATAAAACACACAAAATTTAGTGAAAATCAGCCAAATGTATTTTGTGTATTTGTATTTATTATGGATCCCCGTTAGCTGCTGCCAAAGCAGAAGCTACTCTTCCTGGGGTCCAGCAAAATTAAGGCAGTTCATACCATTTTTAAACATTACAATACATTCACAGATTTCACAACACACTGTGTGCCCTCAGGCCCCTACTCCACCAATACCACATATCTACAGTACTAAATGCATGTGTATGTGTGTTGCTTCACAGTCCCCGCTGTTCCATAAGGTGTTTTTTATCAGGTTTTTTTTCAATCTAATTTACTGCTTGCGTCAGTTACTTGATGTGGAATAGAGTTCCACGTAGTCATGGCTCTATGTAGTACTGTGTGTCTCCCATAGTCTGTTCTTTATCTTGGCAAGGTCGTAATTGTAAATGAGTACTTGTTCTCAACTTGCCTACCTGGTTAAATAAAGGTGAAATAGAAAAATAAATAAAAAATATAATAGGAATTTGGGTACATTTGTGGACAGAAATCCTATTTATTCAACCTTTAAATATACAACAGTTGCTAAAATGGGGAGTAGTGTGTCCATAAAAAAGCACTGCTCTGCATTCTTAACCTCTTGAAACTAGGTTTATTAACTATTTTTATTTTTGGAAAAATAACGTTCCCAAAGTAAACGGCCTATTTCTCAGGACCAGATGCTAGAATATGTATATAATTGACAGCTTAGGATAGAAAACACTCTGAAGTTTCCAAAACTGTCAAAATATTGTCTGTGAGTATAACAGAACTCATATTGCAGGCGAAACCCTGAGGAAAATCCAATCAGGAAGTGCCTCTTATTTTGAAACCGTTGTGTTCCTATGCATCATTCTTGGCCCTATTGGCTTTAAAGCATAATTTCAAAATCTGAGATGACAGGGTGATTAACAAAAGGCTAAGCTGTGTTTCGCTATATTTCACTGATTTCATGAATATGAATATTTTCTAGTAATATTTTTTGACCGTTGCGCTATGCTAATTAGTGTAGTTGATGACAGTTCTCCCGGATCCGGGATGGGTAGTTCCAAGATTAACAACACTATCAACAAGGCAAATCCTACAGTCCCTGGTTTTGTCTCTCCTGGACTACTGTTCAGTAGTGTGGTCAGGTGCCACAAAGAGGGACTTGGGAAAATTGCAGTTGGCTCAGAACAGGGCAGCACCGCTGGCCCTTAAAAGTACACGGAGAGCTAACATTAATGATGTGCATGTCAATCTCTCATGGCTGAAAGTGGAAGAGAGATTGACATCATCATTACTTGTTTTCGTAAGAGGTGTTGACAAGCTGAAGGTACCGAGCTGTCTGTTTAAAATACTATCACACAGCTCGAACACCCATGCATACCCCACAAGACATGCCACCAGAGGTCTCTTCACAGTCCCCAAGTCCAGAACAGACAATGGGAGGCGCACAGTACTACATAGAGCTATGACTACATGGAACTCTATTCAACATCAAGTAACTGACGCAAGCAGTAGAATCAGATTTAAAAAGCAGGCAAAAATGCACCTTATGGAACAGCTGTCACGCCCTGACCATAGTTTGCTTTGTATGTCTATGTGTAGTGTTTGTGTCAGCACGATTGTTCATTAGCGTCACGGTTGTCACTTCATTGTTTTGTAGTGTTCAGTTGTTCCCATTAAAATGATGAACACTTACCAGGCCGCATCTTGGTCCTCCTCTCTATCTCCAGACGACATCCGTGACAACAGCGGGGACTGTGAAGTAACACAAACATAGGCACAGACACATACACATGATAACATATGATAACATACACGTACACATGGATTTTGTGTTGTAGATATGTGGTAGTGGAATAAGGGCCAGAGGGCACACACTTAGTGTGTTGTGAGTTCTGTAGTGAATGTATTGTCATGTTTTTAAAATTGTATAACTGCCTTAATTCTGCCGGATCCCAGAAAGAGTATCTGCTGCCTTTGCAGCAGCTAATGGGGATCCATAATAAATACAAATACAAATGTATTTAAACCCAGTTCTGATCAGTGCACATAACCTGTCTCAGTAACTACCTTTGTCATTTCAACCCTCAAAATCAATTTGGTGATGTTGAATTAACATGGAAAACTAATTGGATTTGCAAACAGTCATCAACATACGGGCATTTAACTTTTAACCTAAATCTAATAACATGGTGAAATGTTTTGTTGATTTCAAGTTGAATTTACGTTAGTTGACAACTCAACCAAATGTAAATCAAAACTAGACATTGAACTGACATTGTGCCCAGTGGGTACATCTGAAAAGCCCCTGGAAAAATATGAATCACTATAGTCAAGCACTTCAAACATAAAAATATGTTAAAAATTATTTGATATTTTGCCTTTACTACTAGAAACACATTCAAAAGGACATTCATAAATGCCAAAAAAGACATGGCGTAGCAGTCGAACGTCTTGTCGTGTCGTGTCCCTTGTATATATCGTTTTTAAAATATTTTTTTAACATATTTTTCTTCGCATATCTTTTAAAACATTTTGTTAAACCTCAACTTCTAAATACTCTCCTGCAACCCGCCTCACCCAATGTAGCTATCTTCTTCTAAAGTATTTATATCTACTTTGGATCCGGAACCCCTCAACTGAAGCTAGCCAGCTAGCTATCAGTCAGCAAACCATTGCTAGCGGTCTTCAGCTAACCGGTCATCAGCTAACCTTTAGCTCGGAAAGCTCTCGCCAGTTCGAACAACGCGACTCTAACCAGAGCATAACGGACCTATTATTTTTTATCCCAGGATTCCCACCGGATTCCCACCGCAAACGGAACATTTTCAGCTGGATTCTTCACAACTAGCTATCTAGCTAACCGCAACCCCGGATGATTACTCCTGGCTAGCGTTTCCACCCACTTAGCTTGAAGCTAGCCCGGCCAGAGCTCCTGTGCTACCACCGAAGCATACTCCTGGGCTACAATATCCGGACCCACGACCGGTCTATCGATGTCACCGCATGAAGAGGAATAAACAGACTCACCCCATCGCGACGTCCCCCAAAGGCTAACTTTCTAGCCCTTGCTATCTCCTTGCTTGCTAATTCGGCCTGCTAAATGCTAGCTTGTTTAGCCCCGGTCCGCTAACTGCTACCTTGTTTAGCCCTGGCCTACTAACTGTTAGCTTGTTAGCACAGGCCTGCTAACCGTCTGAATCGCCACGTCCCAAACACTCACTGGACCCATATTTACTTTCTATCTCTTTTCGATTTTTAATTTGTTTATACCTTCCGGTAACCTGCCTCACGGAATCGCCATTATTTTTAATTTTTAGAACACACTCAAGAACCTCCAGAAGCTAACCAGCTAACTAGCTACAAGCTATTTAGTCATTGTTAGCCACTGCTAACTGTTTTTTTTAACCTGGATAACACTCGCCAGTCCAGCTTCCCTACCCCATCCACCGCTGCCCCCCTGGACACTGATCACTTGGCTACATAGCTGATGCATGCTAGACTGTCCATTAATCAATTAATTAACTACACATTCTGCTTGTTTATGTTTTATCTGTCGGCCCCAGCCGCACTCAGGCTCTGTGTGTAGTTAATCCGACCCTCCCTGCCTAGCCAACGCCATTTTACCTGCTGTTGTTGTGCTAGCTGATTAGCTGTTGTTGTCTCACCTACTGTTTTAGCTACTGTTTTAGCTAGCTCTCCCAATTCAACACCTGTGATTACTGTATGTCTCTCTCAAATGTCAATATGCCTTGTATACTGTTGTTCAGGTTAGTTATCATTGTTTTAGTTTACAATGGAGCCCCTAGTTCCACTCTTCATACCACTGATACCTCCTTTGTCCCACCTCCCACACATGCGGTGACCTCACCCATTACAACCAGCATGTCCAGAGATACAACCTCTCTCATCATCACCCAGTGCCTGGGCTTACCTCCGCTGTACCCGCACCCCACCATACCCCTGTCTGCGCATTATGCCCTGAATATATTCTACCATTCCCAGAATTCTGCTCCTTTCATTCTCTGTCCCCGACGCTCTAGGCGACCAGTTTTGATAGCCTTTAGCCGCACCCTCATACTACTCCTCCTCTGTTCCGCGGGTGATGTGGAGGTAAACCCAGGCCCTGCATGTCCCCAGGCACCCTCATTTGTTGACTTCTGTGATCGAAAAAGCCTTGGTTTCATGCATGTCAACATCAGAAGCCTCCTCCCTAAGTTTGTTTTACTCACTGCTTTAGCACACTCTGCTAACCCTGATGTCCTTGCCGTGTCTGAATCCTGGCTCAGGAAGGCCACCAAAAATTCTGAGATTTCCATACCCAACTATAACATCTTCCGTCAAGATAGAACTGCCAAAGGGGGAGGAGTTGCAGTCTACTGCAGAGATAGCCTGCAAAGTAATGTCATACTTTCCAGGTCCATACCCAAACAGTTCGAACTACTAATCTTGAAAATTACTCTCTCCAGAAATAAGTCTCTCACTGTTGCCGCCTGCTACCGACCCCCCTCAGCACCCAGCTGTACCCTGGACACCATTTGTGAATTGATTGCCCCCCCCCCCCATCTAGCTTCAGAGTTTGTTCTGTTAGGTGACCTAAACTGGGATATGCTTTACACCCCGGCAGTCCTACAATCTAAGATAGATGCCCTCAATCTCACACAAATCATCAAGGAACCCACCATGTACAACCCTAAATCTGTAAACAAGGGCACCCTCATAGACGTCATCCTGACCAACTGGCCCTCCAAATACACCTACGCTGTCTTCAACCAGGATCTCAGCGATCACTGCCTCATTGCCTGTATCCGCTACGGAGCCGTAGTCAAACGACCATCCCTCATCACTGTCAAACGCTCCCTAAAACACTTCTGTGAGCAGGCCTTTCTAATCGACCTGGCCCGGGTATCCTGGAAGGACATTGACCTCATCCCGTCAGTTGAGGATGCCTGGTCATTCTTTAAAAGTAACTTCCTCACCATTTTAGATAAGCATGCTCCGTTCAAAAAATGCAGAACTAAGAACAGACCTGACTGCCCTCGACCAGCACAAAAACATCCTGTGGCGGACTGCAATAGCATCGAACAGTCCCCGCGATATGCAACTGTTCAGGGAAGTCAGGAACCAATACACGCATTCAGTCAGGAAAGCTAAGGCCAGCTTCTTCAGGCAGAAGTTTGCATCCTGTAGCTCCAACTCCAAAAAGTTCTGGGACACTGTGAAGTCCATGGAGAACAAGAGCACCTCCTCCCAGCTGCCCACTGCACTGAGGCTAGGTAACACGGCCACCACGATAAATCCATGATTATCGAAAACTTCAACAAGCATTTCTCAACGGCTGGCCATGTCTTCCACCTGGCTACTCCAACCTCGCCAACAGCTCCGCCCCCCCCCCCCCCGGCAGCTACTCGCCCAAGCCTCTCCAGGTTCTCCTTTACCCAAATCCAGATAGCAGATGTTCTGAAAGAGCTGCAAAACATGGACCCGTACAAATCAGCTGGGCTTGACAATCTGGACCCTCTATTTCTGAAACTATCCGCCACCATTGTCGCAACCCCTATTACCAGCCTGTTCAACCTCTCTTTCATATCGTCTGAGATCCCCAAGGACTGGAAAGCTGCCGCAGTCATCCCCCTCTTCAAAGGGGAGACACCCTGGACCCAAACTGTTACAGACCTATATCCATCCTGCCCTGTCTATCTAAGGTCTTCGAAAGCCAAGTCAACAAACAGGTCACTGACCATCTCGAATCCCACCGTACCTTCTCCGCTGTGCAATCTGGTTTCCGAGCCGGTCACGGGTACACCTCAGCCACGCTCAAGGTACTAAACAATATCATAACCGCCATCGATAAAAGACAGTACTGTGCAGCCGTCTTCATCGACCTTGCCAAGGCTTTCGACTCGGTCAATCACCATATTCTTATCGGCAGACTCAGTAGCCTCGGTTTTTTGGATGACTGCCTTGCCTGGTTCACCAATTACTTTGCAGACAGAGTTCAGTGTGTCAAATCGGAGGGCATGCTGTCCGGTCCCCTGGAAGTCTCTATGGGGGTGACACAGGGTTCAATCCTCGGGCCGACTCTTTTTTCTGTATATATCAATGATGTTGCTCTTGCTGCGGGCGATTCCCTGATCCACCTCTACGCAGACGACACCATTCTATATACTTCCGGCCCGTCCTTGGACACTGTGCTATCTAACCTCCAAACGAGCTTCAAAGCCATACAACACTCCTTCAATGGCCTCCAACTGCTCTTAAATGCTAGTAAAACCAAATGCATGCTTTTCAACCGTTGCCTGCACCCGCACGCCTGACCAGCATCACCACCCTGGATGGTTCCAACCTTGAATATGTGGACATCTATAAGTACCTAGGTGTCTGGCTAGACTGTAAACTCTCCTTCCAGACTCATATCAAACATCTCCAATCGAAAATCAAATCAAGAGTCGGCTTTCTATTCCGCAACAAAGCCTCCTTCACTCACGCCGCCAACCTTACCCTAGTAAAACTGACTATCCTACCGATCCTCGACTTCGGCGATGTCATCTACAAAATTGCTTCCAACACTCTACTCAGCAAACTGGATGCAGTTTATCACAGTGCCATCCGTTTTGTCACTAAAGCACCTTATACCACCCACCACTGCGACTTGTACACTCTAGTCGGCTGGCCCTCTCTACATATTCATCGCCAGACCCACTGGCTCCAGGTCATCTACAAGTCCATGCTAGGTAAAGCTCCGCCTTATCTCAGTTCACTGGTCACGATGGCAACACCCATCCGTAGCACGCGCTCCAGCAGGTGTATCTCACTGATCATCCCTAAAGCCAACACCTCATTTGGCCGCCTTTCGTTCCAGTTCTCTGCTGCCTGTGACTGGAACGAATTGCAAAAATCGCTGAAGTTGGAGACTTTTATCTCTCTCACCAACTTCAAACATCTGCTATCTGAGCAGCTAACCGATCGCTGCAGCTGTACATAGTCTATCGGCAAATAGCCCACCCATTTTTACCTACCTCATCCCCATACTGTTTTTATTTATTTACTTTTCTGCTCTTTTGCACACCAATATCTCTACCTGTACATGACCATCTGATCATTTATCACTCCAGTGTTAATCTGCAAAATTGTAATTACTCGCCTACCTCATGCCTTTTGCACACAATGTATATAGACTCCCCTTTTTTTCCTACTGTGTTATTGACTTGTTAATTGTTTACTCCATGTGTAACTCTGTGTTGTCTGCTCACACTGCTATGCTTTATCTTGGCCAGGTCGCAGTTGCAAATGAGAACTTGTTCTCAACTAGCCTACCTGGTTAAATAAAGGTGTTCTCAACTAGCCTACCTGGTTAAATAAAGGTGTTCTCAACTAGCCTACCTGGTTAAATAAAGGTGTTCTCAACTAGCCTACCTGGTTAAATCAAGGTGTTCTCAACTAGCCTACCTGGTTAAATAAAGGTGTTCTCAACTAGCCTACCTGGTTAAAATAAAAACTAGCCTACCTGGTTAAATAAAGGTGTTCTCAAAGCCTACCTGGTTAAAATAAAGGTGTTCTCAACTAGCCTACCTGGTTAAATAAAGGTGTTCTCAACTAGCCTACCTGGTTAAATAAAGGTGTTCTCAACTAGCCTACCTGGTTAAATAAAGGTGTTCTCAACTAGCCTACCTGGTTAAATAAAGGTGAAATAAAACAATACAAAATAAAAAAGCCTTATGTTTGGGGCAAATCCAACACATCACATCACTGAGTAAATCCACCTTATTTTCAACTATTGTGGTGGCTGCATCATTGTATTGTTAAATAAAGGTGACATAAAAAAAATAAATAAATAAATAAATAAATAAATAAATAAAAATAAATAAAAAAATAAGGTTTTGAAGTGTCTGTCCTATATCTAGGAGACATATATATTTTGACATACTTTTGTTGGCACAAAACTACCTCCATACATCCATTCACACTTGTGCGGTCATAGAGCAAAACAGAGAACACTGTCATGTTCGTGAGAGTCCCCTTTCTACAGTGGGGTCATATTAGTTTGTAACCCAAAAGGTTCGTACGCTACAGACAGAAGATGGCACATCAGCTTTAATGACTTCAGACGAGTCCCTTGACACATGTGGGGGTCGTAAATTAAAATGGAAAACACCATCGTGTTCGTGAGAGTCTCATCTTTTCATATATCGGTCATATTAGTTGTACGCCAAACCGTTTGGACGCTTCAGATGTTTTTTGTGAGAAGACCGATTTTTGGATTGGTCTGACAAATATGCAGAAGGCAGACATAGACGGATGTAATAGATTGAGACGCAGCCCATGCAACAAAAAAAACATATCTCTAGTTTAAATTGACAGAATTTGATGGGGATTTTTTTATTATGTTACTTAGATTGACTCACGTGTGGATTAAGGATTAAGCCAAATACATAACTTTTTTAACAACTAACGAAGAATTGGACTCTGGACCAACAACCATTAAGAAGTAAAGGTTGTTAAGACGTTCACCTACCTAGCCAGCATCATGAATGATAGAAGGCTGGGATTCAATCAAATGGGCGTTGCCGAATTCCTAGTCATTACCATGTAAACGATCTCCGTGTATGGTCCTGAGCACACCCCAGCCTGACGATTTATTGATTATATCAGTTGTGGTGATTATTACATTTTTTGTCCTGACATTTGCCTCAAAACCATTAAATCTTCATAAAATCTCTCCACCCTGCTTCATGCTTTACCCTGTTGGGATCTCATTTAAAAGACAATAGGACAAGCAAACATGATGAGTATCAATACATTGAATGTCCACCTAAATTAGGCAATTGGTTTCCTTACTTTTTGAAGTAAAGCCAACTTATTTGATTTTACAGTGTATCCAACTGCAATGCAGGAGATCGGCCGTTGACATCAATCGTTGACATCAATCGCATCCACAGTACTTTTGGTTAATTTAAATCTGATCAAGAACAAAAGAAAGCAAACAAACCAGGAGATGACATTAGCACAGGGGAATAGTGCCATAAGCCTTATTTTAATCAGTCCATCTTTAACTGAAGAACTCCTTTGTAGCAGGTGACCTGATTCCCGTCTTGCCTTGAGGTACTCCTTTGCTAATCTTGCAACTCATCAAATTTGATTGCCCTCCACTGATAAAACTCAACATTTCCATTATGGGAATTAAGATTTACAACCTACTATATGTGCTCCCACTATTACGCATATTTTCACAGTCAACCACGTGTTGTCGGCCTACAGTATGACACTGCAGACCAGTGTCCAACTTTGTTACTAAAACTTGCCTACCATCTTTGAAAAGACAATGGAGGTATGCGGAAGCATGGAGCAGAGGTAGTGCTGCAGAGACATATTGTCTCCAGCTGCATTGGGGAGGGAACCCATCCTATACTTTTGTGCTGGCTTCCCTCTGCAATCTGTAACCCCCATACCTTCCAACTGTTTAAATGGTATACAAAGAGTTTTCCAAAGAAGTACATTAACAATGGAAGTTCTTACTTAATGCAGTATGCTGGTGGACTAGGTCAGTGGTCTTGTCAGATGACTCATATCTGATGTTGCTGTAAATTAGACCATTTGTATGGCATCATGGTACTTTAGATGGTACCATGTAGCAGTTGGAGCACCGGCACAAGCACATACCCCATAATATGGTGTCCATTAGGAAAACTGCTGAGACTGAGGCTGTCCTAATATGGACACCGTACCCATACTCTAGTCAGTGTGGTTATAGCTTAAAAGGCATTATCACACTCCTTTTCAATTTTCAACACTCCTATAAACACTGAAATCTCCACCCAGGATATCTACTGTAAACGATGCCTGAGGAAGGCATGCATCATCATCAAGGACCCCACACACCCCACCCATGAGCTGTTCACTCCCTTACTGTCGGGCAAACAGTATCAGAGTATGAAGTCTGATACCAACAAGACATCAGACTGCTGAACACTTAAACTGGACGGACAACCTGCACGGGCTCACCGCACCATATCACACATGCACTCATTCATGCACAAACCCACACAGATATACACTCATCCCCGCACACACACACACACACACACATACACACACACACACACACACACACACACACACACACACACACACACACACACACACACACACACACACACACACACATACACACACACACACACACACACACACACGTGCCTGGGAAGTGCCTGTAGGTAAGCATTTCACTGTTAGTCCAGACCTGTTGTTTACAAAGCATGTGATGAATAAAATTTGATTTGATAATAAAATTGTCAACTTTAAACATAAAACTGAAAATGCCAAAACATGCCCAGGTTTCAAATGGCCTAATAGTCAAACAAAGTACATTTGTATTTGTGTATCAAATTCATATTTAATCTCAGAAGTTCTAATTGTCCTAAACTGGAATATTGGACCATTGAGAAATCATTATTGTTTTATGATATTCTAATCTGGAAACGTAATAAAGTTTTTGCAGGTTTTCATCTCCTTTAAAATCTTGTGGTAATAAAGCAATCGAACACAGGTAATTAATCCATTAAGAGATGTGTCACAAAAGCTGAATAAGCAAAGGAACATTTATATGCACACTTGAGTGTATTGAAATTGGTCCAGTTGAGTCCCATCATCAATGAGAAATGTCCTAATGATTGATGAATCACCATCCTCGTCCCTGCTACTGTGCACATGAATAGCAGATTTAGCTTATTTGATGTGTCAACATAACAATGTTGCACAACAGTACAATCTATGGCTGAACCGTCAGGTCAGAGATGTCAAAGGTCGTGAAGGGGTTAAAATGGGCTTCCTTAAATGAGCTTAGCACAAATGTTTTACTCTATTAAAACCCAAAATATGTCTAAAACTATCATGTGTATGTTTGGCGTGTCAGTCCTCGCATCTTAGCACTGTCTGAATTTGAGAGGGGTTACATTTCCCTAGCTCCATCCCTCAGCTTAATACCAAAACAAGTGGCATGGCAGTCTTTTGCTGAAACACGAATTCCAGATGGAAGCTTTAAACGTCTGACATCAGTACTATGATCACTTTTTGTTCCTGTGTCACACCTTGATCTGTTTCACCTGTCATTGTGCTTGTCTCCACCCCCCTCCAGGTGTCGCCCATCTTCCCCACTTATCCTCTGGGTATTTATACCTGTGTTTTCTGTCTGTCTGTGCCAGTTCGTCTTGTTTATTCAAGTCAACCAGCGTTTTTGTCTCAGCTCCTGCTTTCCCACAGTCTCTCTTTTTCTCGTAATCCTGGTTTTGACCCTTGCCTGTCTTGACTCTGAGCCTGCCTGCTGTCCTGTGCCTTTGCCCCTACTCTGGATTACCGACCTCTTCCTGACCTGACCCTGGGCCCTACTACTCTAGATTATCGACCCCTGCCTGCCTTGACCTGTTGTTTGCCTGCCCCTGTTGTTGCAATAGATATTGTTATTTTAACACAGTCTGCACTTGGGTCTTACCTGAAACCTGATATCCTGATCATACTGTGGAAACAGACTAACATAGGTTTTCTATGCCATGCACCTGGATTACCCAATGTGATTGAATTCCCTCCCCAGTCTTTAGAGGCTATCAGTTGAAAACAACCTTGTCTTTAATGCCTATTTTAGTTTGATGTTGCATCGTTGCAGAGGGAGAACTACGCAAGGCCACGGTAGTCACTTTAAACTAATGAATATGGATTTTAATTAATTTTTCAATTTCAGTTTGGGGTAATTATATCTCTTTGTAATTATCTATATACACCCTGCTGCTCAGTTCGGATCGCGCCCAACGTGGAGAAGAGGCTTGAATTATTTTTATATGTTTTCTTTAATTTAGTTTTCTGCTCCACTGACAAATTATTGTAGGGGGTGTAAACCCTTTACAAGCTTTGATCGTGTGGTGACAACAATTTTCCGGTACTTAGTCACGGAACTAAGGGAAGTCATGAGCGGTAACACTATTTCCTTTTTGGTCCCAGTAGCTCTCCCGGTGATCAGACAGACAATAATTAATGTAAAGTTCATTTTCCAGGAGACGGTAAAGGATAAGAGGCAAGTGTATATCACTAAAGCTTTCCAAAGGCTTCCCTTTTAAAGTGTCTTGGGCCACCACGAGCTATAACAGCTTCAATGCACCTTGTTCATTTTGGTTAAGATCTGGTGACTGAGATGGCCATGGCATATGGTTTACATCGTTTCATGCTCATCAAACCATTCAGTGACCACTCGTGCCCTGTGGATGGGGCATTGGCATCCTTTGAGGGCATAGCCATGGGACCAAAATAATGGCCAAAATAATGGCCTGCCCAGCATTTTAATGCATGACCCTAAGCATGATGAGATGTGAATCTCTTTTTTTAAATTTTCGCCTACAATGACATACCCAAAGTATGAAGTAAGAATATGTATATTCAAGGCCTCCCGGGTGGCGCAGTCGTCTAGGTCTAGCTGTGCCACCAGAGACTCTGGGTTCAAGCCCAGGCTCTGTCGCAGCCGGCTGCGCCTGGGAGGTCCATGGGGCGACGAACAATTGGCCCAGCGTCGTCCGGGTTAGGGAGGGTTTGGCCGATAGAGATATCCTTGTCTCATCACGCACTAGCGACTCCTGTGGCTGGCTGGGCGCAGTGCACGCTAACCAGGTTGCCAGGTGCACGGTGCTTCCTCTGACACATTGGTGCGGCTGGCTTCGGGTTGGATGCGTGCTGTGTTAAGAAGCAGTGCGGCTTGGTTGGGTTGTGTTTCGGAGGGCACATGGCTTTTGACCTTCGTCTCTCCCGAGCCCGTACGGGAGTTGTAGCGATGAGACAAGATAGTAACAACTAACAATTGGATACCACAAAATTGGGGAGAAAAGGGGGTCAAATTCAACAACAACAAAAAAAGAATATGCATATTCTTGATACCATTTGAAAGGAAAAACTTCTGAAGATTGTCAAAATGTGAAATTAATGTAGGAGAATATAACACATTAGATCTGGTAAAAGATAATACAAACAAAACAACATGTGTTTTAATTTAGTTTTGTTGGTCCATCTTTAAAATGCAAGACAATGGCCATACATTGAGATAGGATTGTATGTGTAATTTAGATGGTGTCAACAAGATGGCAGAAGTGTGTGTGCAAAGTTTCAGACTGATCCAGTGAAGAATTACTTCACCACACAATATTTTGTATCAAGTCTGCCAGGAATTTGCCCAAATGTTCCAAATTGGTCGATTTATACATTTTCAACTACATAACTATAGAGAACATACAAAAAAATGCTTTGGGAATAAAAAATTCAGGTTTACACACTCCCAGGAATGTCATACCTAATGGGTCATTAGCTTTCCTACAGAAAATACACTAACCTTCACACATCTAGATTTCCGGGGGTTGTGGAGACAGAGACAGCAGTGGGGTCAAACTGTAAAACCCAGTTCCTACATTTTAATATAAAAATAGATTTTTATCAAACAAAACCATGCTACATTTTATCTCTGGGACCCTCAGGATGACAAATCAAAGCAAGATTACTGAATGTAAGTACATTATTTACCTTCAGAGGTGAATGTATCAAACCAGTTGTTAAAAGTGATAAAAGTGTTTTGTTGTTGTGCACTATCCTCAAACAATAGTATGGTTGTTGTTTTTTTGCTCTAATGGCTACTGTAAATTGGACACTGCAGTTAGATTAACAAGAATGTAAGTTTTCTGCCCGAAATTGTCTGTTGTTTACAATGTCATTCTAGTCACATTATCACATATTGAGCAACAACTGTCCCGGTTTAGGGACACCGATCCCGTAGAGGTTTCATTAACTCAGGAACCACATCTGTGTGAAAGCTCTTGCTTTGAATATACTTTGTATATAGTGTTTCCATTATATAGAATAACTATCTTCAAAGTAATGACTCGGGACGTCGGTTATAAAACGAAAGCTTCTTCTTAGTAATAATACTTGTTCACGTTACATTTTACCACTTTAGATTCCACAAAACAATAAAATAAATTTGCTTGCAAAAGACAGGAAAATCACTTGTCACTTGTGCATAACTAGAGCATTCTCGTTAGTTTTTTAAAATTCTGGATTTCACAACTGGGAATACAGATATGCATCTGTTGGTCACAGATACATAAAAAAAATCGGCCTCTGTAATTGTATGTATTGAAATTGCCATTGATAAAATGCAATTGTGTTCGTTGTCCGTAGCTTATGCCTGCCCATACTATAACCCCACCGCCAACATACGGAACTCTGTTCACACCGTTGACATCAGCAAACCGCTCTCCCACACAGCACCATACATATGGTCTGTGGTTGTAAGACCAGTTGGACGTACTGCTAAATTCTCTAAAAGTACACTGGAGGTGCCTTATTGTAGAGAAATTAACATTCAATTCCCAGCAAGAGCTCTGGTGGGCATTCCTGCAGTTAGCATGCCAATTCCAACGCTCCCTCAAAACTTGAGACATCTTTGGCATTGTGTTGTGTGACAAACTTCACATTTTAGAGTGCCCTTTTACTGTCCCCAGCACAAGGTGCACCTGTGTAATGATCATGCTGTTTAAGCAGCTTGATGTGCCACCCCAAGCAGAAAAATAAAATATTTAAATATACTTAAATCATACTTCATTAACATATATATATATTTTTGTACATTTAAAATGATCTAAATTTGAACAATTGTAACTATATTCATTACAATTTTTGTCAATTTTATTAGTATTTTATTAGCATTTAAGTATATTAAATAGATTTAAAATGATCTACATTGGGACACTTTCTCTGTACTAAGTAGACTGAAGCAGACTGAAGCAGGTTTCCCTCTAAGATTGTGCCTGTGCTGTGCTCCATCCCGTTTCTTTTTATTTGGAAAAACTCCCTAGTATTTGCTGAAGTCAAGCATACCCATACAATGATGCAGCCACCACAATAGTTGAAAATAAGGTGGATTTACTCAGTGATGTGATGTGTTGGATTTGCCCCAAACATAAGGCTTTTTTATTTTGTATTGTTTTTATTTAACCAGGCTAGTTGAGAACACCTTTATTTAACCAGGCTAGTTGAGAACACTTTATTTAACCAGGTAGGCTAGTTGAGAACAAGTTCTCATTTACAACTGCGACCTGGCCAAGATAAAGCATAGCAGTGTGAACAGACAACACAGAGTTACACATGGAGTAAACAATTAACAAGTCAATAACACAGTAGAAAAAAGGGGAGTCTATATACATTGTGTGCAAAAGGCATGAGGAGGTAGGCGAATAATTACAATTTTGCAGATTAACACTGGAGTGATAAATGATCAGATGGACATGTACAGGTAGAGATATTGGTGTGCAAAAGAGCAGAAAAGTAAATAAATAAAAACAGTATGGGGATGAGGTAGGTGAAAATGGGAGGGCTATTTACCAATAGACTATGTACAGCTGCAGCGATCGGTTAGCTGCTCAGATAGCAGATGTTTGAAGTTGGTGAGGGAGATAAAAGTCTCCAACTTCAGCGATTTTTGCAATTCATTCCAGTCACAGGCAGCAGAGAACTGGAACGAAAGGCGGCCAAATGAGGTGTTGGCTTTAGGGATGATCAGTGAGATACACCTGCTGGAGCGTGTGCTACGGGTGGGTGTTGCCATCGTGACCAGTGAACTGAGATAAGGCGGAGCTTTGCCTAGCATGGACTTGTAGATGACCTGGAGCCAGTGGGTCTGGCGACGAATATGTAGCGAGGGCCAGCCGACTAGAGCATACAAGTCGCAGTGGTGGGTGGTATAAGGTGCTTTAGTGACAAAAAGGATGGCACTGTGATAAACTGCATCCAGTTTGCTGAGTAGAGTGTTGGAAGCAATTTTGTAGATGACATCGCCAAAGTCGAGGATCGGTAGGATAGTCAGTTTTACTAGGGTAAGTTTGGCGGCGTGAGTGAAGGAGGCTTTGTTGCGGAATAGAAAGCCGACTCTTGATTTGATTTTCTTTGCATTTAGGCCAACACGTTTTTTTTTGCAGGATTACTTTAGTGCCTTGTTGTATACAATATGAAGTGTATGTTTTGGAATATTTTTGTCAAATTGTATTATTATTTTCCCTCTGTCATTTTTAAATAATTATTTGGAGTTACTACAATGTTTTTGATCCATCGTCAGTTTTCTCCCACAAACAAATTGTGTACCAAATTTGAGAGACATACACTTTTTGTGTGTGTATGGAAAAGTTCTGGGATCTTTTATTTCAGTACATGAAACTTGGGACCGACGCACGTTACATTTATATTTCTGTTCATTAAATACAGTACCAGTCAAAAGTTTGGACAAACCTATTCATTCAAGTGTTTTTCTGTATTTTTACTATTTTCTGCATTGTAGAATAATAGTGAAGACATCAAAACTATGAAGGAACACATATGGAATCATGTACAGTAGTAACCAAAAAAGTGTAAAAGAAATCTAAATATATTTATTTGAGATTCTTCAAATTAGCCATCCTTTGCCTTGATGACAGCTTTGCACACTTTCGGCATTTTCTCAACCAGCTACACCTGGAATGCTTTTCCAACAGTCTTGAAGGAGATCACACATATGCTGAGCACTTGTTGGTTGCTTTTCCTTCACTCTGTGGTCCAGCTCGTCACAATCCATCTCAATTGGGTTGAGGTTGGGTGATTGTGGGGGCCAGGTAATCTGATGCAGCACTCAATCACTCTCCTTCTTGGTCAATTAGCCCTTACACAGCCTGGAGGTGTGTTGTGTTATTTCATAGTTTTGATGTCTTCACTATTATTCAACAACATAGAAAATAATACAAAGAAAGTAAAAACCCTGAATGAGTAGGTGTATCCAAACTTTTGACTGGAACTGTGTAAATATACAGTTGAAGTCGGAAGTTTGCATACACTTAGGTTGGAGTCATTAAAACTCGTTTTTCAACCACTCCACAAACTTCTTGTTTAACAAACTACAGTTTTGGAATGTCGGTTAGGACATCTACTTTATGCATGACACAAGTAATTTTTTTCAACAATTGTCAACAGACAGATTATTTCACTTATAATTCAGTGCATCACAATTCCAATGGGTCAGAATTATACATACACACAGTTGACTGTGCCTTTAAACAGCTTGAAAATTCCAGAAAATTATGTCACGGCTTTAGATGCTTCTGATTGGCTAATTAACATCATTTGAGTCAATTGGAGGTGTACCTGTGGATGTATTTCAAGGCCTACCTTCAAACTCAGTTCCTCTTTGCTTGGCATCATGGGAAAATCAAAATAAATCAGCCAAGACCTCAGAAAGAAAATTGTAGACCTCCACAAGTCTGGTATATCCTTGGGAGCAATTTCCAAACGCTTGAAGGTACCACATTCATCTGCACAAACAATAGTACGCAAGAATAAACACCATGGGACCACGCAGCCATCATACCGCTCAGGAAGGAGATGCATTCTGTCTCTTAGAGATGTATGTACCTTGGTGCGAAAAGTGCAAATCAATCCCAGAACAAAAGCAAAGGACCTTGTGAAGATGCTGGAGGAAACAGGTACAAAAGTATCTATATCCACAGTAAAACAAGTCCTATATCGACATAACCTGAAAGGCCGCTCAACAAGGAAGATGCCACTGCTCCAAAACGGCCATAACAAAGCCAAACTATGGTTTGCAATAGCACATGTGGACAAAGAGTGTACAATTTGGAGAAATGTCCCCTGGTCTGATGAAACAAAAATATAACTGTTTGGCCATCATGACCACTGTTATGTTTCAAGGAAATAGGGGGAGGCTTGCAAGCTGAAGAACAACAACCCAACCGTGAAGAACGTGTTGTGGTGGTGCTTTGCTGCAGGAGGGACTGGTGGACTTCACAAAATAGATGGCATCATGACAAGGGAAAATGATGTGGAAATATTGAAGCAATATCTCAAGATATCAGTCAGGAAGTTAAAGCTTGGTCGCAAATGGGTCTTCCAAATGGACAATGACCCCCAAGCATGGGTCATTGTGGGCAGAACTGTGGGCAGAACTGAAAAAGTGTGTGCGAGCAGGGTGTATGTAAACCTGGCTAAGGTGTATATAAACAGTTGTCATGACTGTCCTGACCAGGTCAGGTTACAGGAGACCACAACCCTACAGATTATCTCTCAACCCCAACAGAGGAGGAGAGATCTAGGGGTCTAAAGATGTGGGGGGGTTTTATGACCCCTCACGCCCCTGGTAAATCTCAGGCCACAGACAAATTCCTTTGTCCTGTTACTATGGAGAACCAGCCTCAGAACATTAAACATGAAATAAAGGGACTTTGGAACAATGGTTTCCGTCAGCCACAATGGTGGTCATGACGATAGATGGAATATGAAAATGTATGTCATTTTTGTTTTGTTATTAAAGGTTAATAGATGACGTTATTACGAAAACATTGTAACCTGAAGAGTTTCCTAGTATATGTTTGATGTTTATACATTGTACGTTGTGTGGAAAATATCCAAATCAAAGAGAATGCTTTGGGAAAGATGAAATGTTAAGTTAGTTGTCTAAAATTGGATTTGAATAAAGTCTAGACCTTGCCTCATTAACTTGGTACGCCCAGAGAATTGCCCTAAAGGCGGTTACGTCCACTTCTGACCCAAGGGTATAAAACCTGTGAGTATAGAATTTACGACAGGACTACGTGACCCCAGCTGCAGCAATGTCTAAAAAGTCAACAAACCCAGAACGCAACGCAAGTTTGAGGACAAAGTCATCCTTTTCTACCCAAGCTACAGATGAGTAGCTGTGTCTAAGCGGTGAATTCAAGTCGTACCACCTAGCCTCCATCTCCCATCGAATCGTGGTATCTAAAGGGTTTCATTCCTATGCTATGAACTCTGAGCTACAGAGCTGTCTGTCCTCAGAAGACCCCTTCCAGAGCAAAGGGTGAGGGAACAGACTCCTAAGCCAAAAAGGACACTGACATCGGGAGGACTCTCAGAGAGGTGCGCCGGAGTAGCTCGTCATCGAACAGCTGAAGGCCTACACAGAAAATCCTCGGAGATCATCCCCACGTAATTACATCATTATATTCTGACCCATAAGAGCGGCAGTTTGGGGCAAGGGTTAGAATAGCATAGCTGACAAATCCACCCACATGTATATTTCTCTTGTGTACTTTCTGTTTTCTCCCTCTATTGAAATCCCCATCGCGGGTAACACGCGCCATAGTGTGTTGGCCCGTGATACTAAGTTCTAATCAATAGGCTATAATGTGTTTTGTCTATGTGTATCTTTTATCATAATTTTAGCTTTTTAGTAAATAAATATTCAACTAAGATTGGTGTGGTACAAATTCATTGGTGAGACCCGGGTCCGTGCAGATTCACGGGCTAAATGACGTTCAGAACGAGATTGGTAGAGGCAACTGGTTAATTAGCGGCTGTTGTAAAATCGATATTCTGATATTCTTTGAGTTAATTTGGGAAATAGAAACTCAATAAAAACTCATTTTCCCATGTTGCCCCAGGTTAATGAGTTAATAATTGCTTGATTCAGATAATCACGATCATACTTATGTTCCACCATAATTTGCAAATAAATTCATTAAAAATCCTACAATGTGATTTTCTGGATTTTTCCCTCTCATTTTGTCTGTCATAGTTGAAGTGTACCTATGATGAAAATTACAGGCCTCTCTCATCTTTTTAAGTGGCAGAACTTGCACAATTGGTGGCTGACTAAATACTTTTTTGCTTCACTGTATTTTGTGACATACACCAGTCCTTCCTGCAGCAGAGCAACCCCACAAAGAGGCACTGAGTTTGAAGGCAGGACTTGATATACATCCACAGGTACACGTCCAATTGACTCAACTTATGTAAATTGGTCAATCAGAAGCATCAAAAGCCATGACATAATTTTCTGGAATTTTCCAAGCTGTTTAAAGGCACAGTCAACTTAGTGTATGTGAACTTCTGACCCACTGGGACTGTGATACAGTGAATTATAAGTGAAATAATCTGTCTGTAAACATTTTATGGAAAAATTACTTGTGTCATGCACAAAGTAGATGTCCTAACCGACTTTTCAAAACTATAGTTTGTTTTAACAAGAAATTTGTGGAGTGGTTGAAAAACGAGTTTTAATGACTCTAACCTAAGTGTATGTAAACTTCCGACTTCAGCTATATATATGTATATATATATACACACACTACATAGCCAAAAGTATGTGTACACGCTTCAAATTGTGGACACGCTTCAAATGATCTGTTGCTGATAGGTGTATAAAATCGAGCACACAGCCATGCAATCTCCACAGACAAACATTGACAGTAGAATGGCCTGTACTAAAGAGTTTAGTCACTTTCAATGTGGCACAGTCATAGGATGCCACAATTACAACAAGTCAGTTCTTCAAAATTCTCCACTGCTAGAGCTGCCCCTGTCAACTGCAAATGCTGTTATTGTGAAGTGGAAACGTCTAGGAGCAACAACGGCTCTGCCACGAAATGGTAAGCCACACAAGCTCACAGAATGGGACCACTGAGTGCTGAAGCATGTAGCGAGTAAAAATCGTCTGTCCTTGGTTGCAACACTCAGTACCGAGTACCAAACTGCCTCTGGAAGCAATGTCAGCACATGAACTGTTCAGGCTGGGAGCTTCATGAAATGCATTTCCATGGACGAGCAGCAGCACACAAGACTCAGATCACCATGCCCAATACCAAGCGTCGGTTGGAGTAGTGTAAAGCTCACTACCATTGGACTCTGGAGATGTGGAAACGCGTTCTCTGGAGTGATGAATCATGCTTCACCACCTAGCAGTCCGACTAACAACAGGAGAACGCTACCTGCCCCAATGCATAGTGCCAACTGTAAAGTTTGATTGAGGAGGAATAATGGTCTGGGGCTGTTTTTCATGGTTTGGGCTAGGCCCCTTAGTTCCAGTGAAGGGATATTAATACAATTACATTCTAGATGATACTGTGCTTCGATGTGGAAGAACTTGACTAGCCTGCACAGAGCCCTGACCTCAACCCCATCTAACACCTTTGGGAAGAATTGGAACGCTGACTGCAAGCCAGGACTAATCGCCCAACATCAGTGCCCTACCTCACTAATGCTCTTGTGGCTGAATGGAAGGAAGTCCCCTTAGCAATGTTCCAACATCTAGTAGAAAGCCTTCCCAGAAGTTATAGAAGCAAAGGGTGGACCATCTTCATATTAATAAAGCCCATGATTTTGTAATAAGATTTTCGACGAGCATGTATTTGGCAATGTATTGTGTGAAGACTGAAGACGTGTGCCAGAGGATGCGACACTACCGCTAGGCCAGTCAGGCCACTAATGCATTACATTTCTGTACTATGTAGGGATTATGGTGCCCTTTAGGATGCATCCATGACATTGAATAGCAAGATAAAAGACTGCATTGGAAAAGCGAGTAAGGTATAGACTTGTTTTGTACTTCAGATTTTGAGATTAGTTTGTGAGCTAATGGATGGAATAGCAGATTCAGGAGAATTGCACAAAAGTTCCTGGGGCAAATCGAGGACAATTTCAAAATGACAAGGTTAATGGGATATCTAAAAAAGTCAGTTTGGAGTAATACAGATTTGATCAAAGAGTTGCAATACTAATGAATGTGCAGACAAACAATCTAGATAGGTTAATGAAATGTTTTACTGTGCCGTGGCGCCTTAAAAATAAAAGCCTCATCTCACAAGTGAAATTGAATAAAAGGCTACATTTTGCTGGAGAAATGTGTCATACCATTGCCTGGTAACAAAGGGATAACAAAAAAGCCAAGAAAGAAGCTGCGCTCCGGAGGGTTGTGTTTCTCTGCAGCTACCAGCAGATCCAAATACCAACAGGTTAAAGGCTAATGCAAAAGTATAGACTCACTCGGGGTAGCCTAAATGAGTTCATTTCAGCATTCGACCCCCCCAACCCACCAGTATTATCAACAATACAGTAAAATTCGGTAGAAAACTCTCTCTCTCTCTTTCACTCTCTCGCTATACACAGTACCAGTCAAAAGTTTGGATACACGTACTCATTTAATTTGTACTATTTTCTACATTGTAGAATAATTGAGAAGACATCAAAACTATTAAATAACACATATGGAATCAGGTAGTACCCAAAAAAATAGTTATATTTTGGAATTTAGATTCTTCAAAGTAGCCACCGTTTGCCTTGATGACAACTTTGCACACTCTTGGCATTCTTTCAACCAGCTTCACCTGGAATGCTTTTCCAACAGTCTTGAAGGAGTTCCCACATACGCTGAGCAATTGTTGGCTGCTTTTCCTTCACTCTGCAGTCCAACTTATCCCAAACCATCTCAATTGGGTTGAGGTTGGGTGATTGTGGAGGCCAGGTCATCTGATGCAGCACTCAATCACTCTCCGTTTTGGGTCATTTTCCTGTTGAAAAACAAATGATAGTCCCACTAAGCGCAAACCAGGTGGGATGGCGTATCGCCATGGTAGCCATGCTGGTTAAGTGTGCCTTGAATTCTAAATAAATCACTGACAGTGGCAGCACCCCCATTTCATCATACCTCCTCCATGCTTCACGGTGGGAACTACACTTGTGGCGATCAGCCGTTCACCTACTCTGCATCTCACAAAGATACGGCGGATAGAACCAAAAATCTCAAATTTGGACTCATCACACCAAAGGACAGATTTCCACCGGTCTAATGTCCTTTGCTCATGTTTCTTAGCCCAAGCAAGTCTCTTCTTCTTGTTGGTGTCCTTTTGTAGTGGTTTATTTGCAGTAATTCGACCATGAAGGCCTGATTCTCACAATCTCCTCTGTACAGCTGATGTTGAAATGTGTCTACTTGAACTCTGTGAGGTGTAATCTGAGGTGCAGTTGATTGCCGATTTCTGAGGCTGGTAACTCTAACAAACTTATCCTCTGCGGCAGCGGTTACTCTGGGTCTTCCTTTACTTTGGCGGCCCTCATGAGAGTCAGCCTCATCATAGCGCTTGATGATTTTTCCGACTGCACTTAGAGAAACTTTCAAAGCTCTTGAAATTTCCTGCATTGACTGACCTTCATGTCTTAAAGTAATGATGGACTGTCATTTTCTTTTAGCTTATTTGAGCTGTTCTTGCAATAATATGGACTTTTACCAAATAGGACGATCTTCTGTATACCACCCCTACCTTGCCACAACACAACTCATTGGCTCAAATAATCAGAAATTCCAGCAATTCACTTTTAACAAGGCACACCTTTTAATTGAAATGCATTCCAGGTGACTACCTCATGAAGCTGGTTGAGAGAATGCCAAGAGTGTGCAAAGATGTCATCAATGCAAAGGGTGGCTCCTTTGAAGAATCTCAAATATAACATATATTTTGATTTGTTTAACAGTCTTTAACAGTCAGTTTTGATGTCTTCACTATTATTCTACAATGTAGAAAAACCCTGGAATGAGTAGGTATGTCCAAACTTTTGACTGGTACTCTGTTAGGAGTAGATTCTACCATGTATCTCTTGTTTGGTAACAGAGACACTTTAATCAACCATGGTGTCTCTCTTCTGTGATTGACATGTTCAATGTCTGACTTTCCTTGTTGATGTAACTGACCGGAAACTTAAATAGCCTCCGATGCATTACACAAGTGACAGCATAAAGTAAACAAACATTTGAGTCACTGCATTGGCAGTGCCCTCCGGGCCACACCGCAGATTGGCTGACATTTTGTTGTGATGGAGGTTTCCTTTTGGATTCTAGCTCCAAGCCTTGAAAATTGGCACTGAGTACAGTACATTTCAGGTTCATATTATCGAACCTTCCTGCTCTTCAACCGCAAGTACTCTGTGTCTCTGACTCAGATGAGGGCAAAGGGGTCTGAAGCAAATACAAATGAAAAATAACAAATCGAGACTTTTATTGAATTTCCAATTGTCTTGTGCCTCCTCTCTTGCAGTACTCAGGGTAAAAACAACCAGACACAATTGTTTATTTGACCATGTATTATGATTTTCACTGAGTATGACATAGGTTGATCATATTTCACACCATGTTGTTTTTTGGTCACATGCTTCTCCTCTCAGGGCAGACTAATAGATCCGATGGGGGAATTAAATTCTATTAAACTGCTTGGATGCCCAAGCTGTGACATCCATCACACACAGGTAATTTCACAGATTGTAAACATAGCCCAGACCGTCTTAGCAGCTCCCGCTGTGCAGTACTTTGACCATCAAGCATGCCCTCTGCATTATAGAGTAGCACAAGCAAGATTGAGTCATGTAATAACATGGTGTCTATCTCCTCAAGCCACACTGCGTCCCACTGTGTATCACAGAAGTGTACTATAATATGCAAGTAGGTAGGCCTATGTCATAGTCTTTTTTGTTGTATTTTTTCATTCACTTTCATTTTCCATAGGTGGACATTACATTAGTAATTGGACTTGAATTATTATGAATCTCTCAAACCAACACTAAAAAACCAAACATTTACTTTTATTGGAGAATAGAAAGGTAAACATCTGAGTTCACTTAAGCAATACTTGTGGATGAGTTACACTATACCCTGGAGGCAGGTCTGGGTAAGGTTATTAAGCAACCTTTTTAGATATAAAAAAGATACAGCTGGGGCATGATGTTTGTGATTAAGCTATTTGACGGCAACATTTACTTATTAACATTTACTACTTTACAATGAAACTATGAAACATTTTGTATTGGGATTACATTATGGTGTGGTTGATACAAGCTTTAATAATATCCCAGATATTAATACATGTATGTTGATCTAGTGATCTAACACAAGCACTTGTCTTTTCTTAGCACTGATTGTTCTGTTAGCGTCTTTATTGAGGAACATTTTACTTGCAATGACTATGATATGTGGTTGTTTAACCTACTTTAGTTGAATGCATTAACTGTAAGTCACTCTGGATAACTGTTGTGTTACCGACTGAGGAACTACTGTTGAAAGGTATCCTACACTCTGTAATGTTATAACTTAACAAGTCATTTTTGACTGGAACTTCCTCCTCTCATGGACTTTTCATAACTTCTGGGATCTATTAGAAAACATGGAGTATGTTTACAAGGCCATATTGACTTTGGTTACATGGCCCGTGGGCTCACCTTTGTAGTGTCATAAGGTCAAAAGCCCAAACCAAACAGCATCATGTTAATATTTTCCGAGCTAAGCTAACCTTGGCGTAAATCATTTCTCAAAGCTACTGTCTGTGATTCAAAAAAGCATAAATGTGGCCCCACCATTTGTTTTGGTATACAATTAAGGGATGGGGATAGGGAAATATAACCCCACTCAAATGTATAGGCAACCTGAAGGTTGCAAGTTTGAATCATCATGGACAACTTTGTCATTTTAGCTAATTAGCAACTTTTCAACTACTTAGTACTTTTTTTCTACTTTGCAACTACTTAGCACATTAGGTAACTCTTCCCTTAATCCTAACCTTGACCCTTTTAGCTAAACCTTCACCTAACCCTAACCTTTACCCTTTAACCTAACTCATAAAACTTAACCCTAACATTAACCCTAACCCCTAGTCTAGCAAATGTTAGTGAGCTAGCTAACTTTAGCCACCTAACTAGAATTCGTAACATATCATACATTTGGCAAAAAAAAAAGTTTTTTTTTTTTTTTTCCCACCTTTATTTTAACCAGGTAGGCTAGTTGAGAACAAGTTCTCATTTGCAACTGCGACCTGGCCAAGATAAAGCATAGCAGTGTGAACAGACAACACAGAGTTACACATGGAGTAAACAATTAACAAGTCAATAACACAGTAGAACAAAAAAAAGAGAGTCTATATACATTGTGTGCAAAAGGCATGAGGAGGTAGGCGAATAATTACAATTTTGCAGATTAACACTGGAGTGATAAATGATCAGATGGTCATGTACAGGTAGAGATATTGGTGTGCAAAAGAGCAGAAAAGTAAATAAATATAAACAGTATGGGGATGAGGTAGGTAAAATTGGGTGGTCTATTTACCGATAGACAGATAGCAGATGTTTGAAGTTGGTGAGGGAGATAAAAGTCTCCAACTTCAGCGATTCGTAACAAATCATACGAAATGGGTGATGGAAATCAACAAATTAACTTTGTATGGCTGCAGGGGCAGTATTGAGTAGCTTGGATGAAAGGTGCTGTCACTTCCTGTGCTTACCGGAGGGCGAGAGAGACCGGGCAGGCACCGTGTTATGCTGTGGAGCGTACTGTGTCCCCAGTGCGGGTGCATAGCCGGGCTAGAGTGGGCATCGAGCCAGGTGCCATGAAGCCGGCTCTACGCATCTGGTCTCCACTGCGTCTCCTTGGATCGGCGTACATGGCACCAGCCTTATGCATGGTGTCCCCGGTTCGCCTACACAGCCCAGTGCGGGATATTCCACCTCGCCGCACTGGCAGGGCGACCGGGAGCATTCAACCAGGTAAGGTTGGGCAGGCTCAGTGCTCAAGAGCTCCAGTGCGCCTGCACGGTCCGGTCTATCCAGTGCCACCTACACGCACCAGCCCTTCGGTGGCAGCCCCCCGCACCAGGCTTCCTGTGTGTGTCCTCGGCCCAGTACCACCAGTGCCGGCAACACGTACCAGGCCTACAGTGCGCCTCGCCTGTCCAGAGCTGCTAGAGTCTCCCGCCTGTCCAGAGCTGCTAGAGTCTCCCGCCTGTCCAGGGCTGCTAGAGTCTCCCGCCTATCCAGAGCTGCTAGAGTCTCCCGCCTGTCCAGAGCTGCTAGAGTCTCCCGTCTGTCATGAGCTGCCAGTCTGCAAGGAGCCGCCAGAGCCGCCAGTCTGCAAGGAGCCGCCAAAGGCGGCAGTCTGCAAGGAGCCGCCAGAGCCGCCAGTCTGCAAGGAGCCGCCAGAGCCGCCAGTCTGCAAGGAGCCGCCAGTCTGCCAGGAGCCGCCAGTCAGCCAGGATCCGCCAGAGCCGCCAGTCAGCCAGGATCCGCCAGAGCCGCCAGTCAGCCAGGATCCGCCAGAGCCGCCAGTCAGCCAGGCTCCGCCAGAGCCGCCATTTGGCCAGGATCTGCCAGAGCTGCCATTCGGCCAGGATCTGCCAGAGCCGTCAGTCAGCCAGAAGCTGCCAGAGCCGTCAACCAGCCTGAGCTATCTCTTAGTCCTGAGCTACCCCTCAGTCCTGAGCTACTCCTCAGTCCTGAGCTACCACTCAGTGCTGAGCTACCTCTCAGCCCTGAGCTACCCCTCAGTCCTGAGCTACCCCTCAGTCCTGAGCTACCCCTCAGTCCTGAGCTACCCCTCAGTCCTGAGCTACCCCTCAGTCCTGAGCTACCCCTCGGTCATGAGCTACCTCTCAGTCATGAGCTACCTCTCAGTCATGAGCTGCCCTTCAACCCGGAGCTGTCCCTCAGTCCGGAGGAGTTTCCTCAGTCATGAGGCACCCCTCAGTCCAGAGCCGCTCCTCAGTCCAGTGGGGCCCTCTGTTAGGGTTCCTAGGCCAAGGTCGGCGGCGAGGGTCGCCACTCAAAGGATGCTAAGGAGGTGGACAAAGACAATGGTGGAGTGGGGTCCACGTCCAGCGCCAGAGCCGCCACCGCTGACAGCTGCCCACCCAGACCCCCCCCCCCTATAGGTTTAGGTTGTGCGGTCGGAGTCCACACCTTGGGGGGGGGGGGTGGTACTGTCACGTTCTGACCATAGTCCTTTTGTGTTTTCCTTGTTTTAGTGTTGGTCAGGACGTGAGCTGGGTGGGCATTCTATGTTGTGTGTCTAGTTTGTCCGTTTCTATGTATGGCCTGATATGGTTCTCAATCAGAGGCAGGTGTTAGTCATTGTCTCTGATTGGGAACCATATTTAGGTAGCTTGTTTTGTGTTGGGGTTTGTGGGTGGTTGTTTCCTGTCTTTGTGTTCTCTGCACCAGATAGGACTGTTTCGGGTTTTGCCACGTTTTTTGTTTTCGTAATTGTGTTCATGTTGAGTTTCTCATATAAAAAAAAAGAACTCTAACAACGCTGCATTTTGGTCCTCCTCTCCTTCGACGGAAGAAAGCCGTTACAGGTGCCCAGAGGTGCCCAGAGTAAACGGCCTGCTCCTCAGTCCCAGTGGCTAATATATGCATATTAATAGTAGTATTTGATAGAAAACACTCTGAAGTTTCTAAAACTGTTTGAATGATGTCTGTGAGTAAAACATAACTCAAATGGCAGGCAAAAACCTGAGAAGAAATCCAAACAGGAAGTGAGAAATCTGAGGTTGGTGGATTTTCAAACCAGGCCCAAATGAATTCACATTGGGATATTGGTTATGTTGCACTTCCTAAGGCTTCCAATAGATGTAAACCATCTTTAGAAACATGAATGAGGCTTCTACTCTGATGTGGGGCCGGATGAGAGCTCTTTGAGTCAGTGGTCTGGCAGAGAGCCAGGTCCTGGTCACGCGCATTTCACATGATAGCGACCTGCGTTCCATGGCTTTTCTACAGACAATGGAATTCTCAGGTTCGAACATTATTGAAGATTTATGATAAAAACATCCTAAAGATTGATTCTATACTTAGTTTGAAATGTTTCTACGACCTGTAATATAACTTTTAGAAGTTTTTGTCAGACGAGCGTTTGGATTTGTGTACTAAACGCCCTAACAAAAGTAGCTATTTTGACATAAATAATGGACATTATCGAACAAATCAAACATTTATTGTGGAACTAGGATTCCTGGGAGTGCATTCTGATGAACATCATCAAAGGTAAGGGAATATTTATAATGTTATTTCTGATTTCTGTTGACTTCAACATGGCGGATAAAAAAAACAATTCTGAGCACTGTTCTCAGATTATTGCATGGTTTGCTTTTTCCATAAAGTTTTTTTGAAATCTGACACAGCGGTTGCATTAAGGAGAGGTATATCTATATTTCCATGTCTAACAATTGTATTTTCATCAACATTTATAATGAGTATTTCTGTAAAATGATGTGGCTCTCTGTATTATCACCGGATGTTTTTGGAACTAGTGAACGTAACATGCTAATGTATAATGAGATTTTTTTATATATAAATATGAACTTTATCAAACAAAACATACATGTATTGTGTAACATGAAGTCCTATTAGTGTCATCTGACGCAGATCATCAAAGGTTAGTGATTAATTTTATCTCCATTTGTGCTTTAGCTCTCATTTGTGCTCTCTTTAGCTGGAATAATGGCTGTGTTTTTCTGTGCTTTCGCTGTAAAGACTATTTGAAATTGGACACTGTGGTGGCATTAACAACAAGATTATCTTTAAAACGGTATAAAATACAAATATGTTTGAGGAATTTTAATTATGAGATTTCTGTTGTTTTGAATTTGGCGCCCTGCACTTTCACTGGCTGTTGTCATATCGATCCCGTTAACGGGATTGCAGCCCTAAGAAGTTTTAATACATACCATATATGAAACATAGCATATCATACCAAATAGAGTGTCTTACCTACAGAATAATATGAAATGATCTGAGACCAGGTTGCTCTGAAATGCACAGCAATAACTAACGACTATGAAGTTCATTCTTACATGTTCTAAGTTCAAGCTGTTTTGAAAGCAAAAGTCAAATTGAAAACATTATTGGCAGTGTTGAATTCAATTTTCATAAAAGCAAGCTAGGAGGACTGATGGTTTGGCTAGCTAAGCAAGTCTGTTTGTTTGCTTACCAATTCAACTAATATTACTATCTAGTAAACTTGCTACTTCAGTGGATGTTGAACACACTGTGGTATAAGTGGGATAATCAACTTGGGTCTATGCGTTCTCTGAAAATAATACAACTCTGCAAAAGGTAGGTGCCACAACGTTGCACGTCACAGCACATGCCTTCCATGTTGTGCATTGTTTTCCAGAGAATACATATTCCCTTGTTGATTATCCATTACATATTTTAAGTTATGATAAAGAGTCAAAGTTGTGCTAAGCTCATGAGGTACTAATAAATGATTTTCTTAAAAAATCCATTGGTAAATAACAACAATTGAAATGACCATCAAACAGCTTTCCAAATCCCAGACTGTAACTTTAACACTGGAAACACTGTTGAAGGGAATCTTACACTCTGTAATGTTATAACTTAACAAGTTATTTTGGAGTGGAACTTCCTCCTCTCATGGAGTTTTTATATCTGTGATCCATTAGAAAACATAGATCGTGTTTACAAGGCCATATTGACTTTGGTTACATGGTACGTGGGTTCACCTTTGTAGTGTAGTGTCTTGAAGTCAAAAGGCCAAACCAAACAGCCTCATGTTAATATTTCACAAGCTTACCTAACCTTGACGTAAATCATTTCTCAAAGCCGCAATCGGTTTCTCATGGTTTTGAGAGCAGGTGAAGGTGGAAAATATTGTTTTCAAATGGTTTGAGCTTGACATTAAATCAGTAAGGGGATTTGTTTCTGTTTATTTTTCATGGGAACTCTTCAACTGGCTACTGTGCAAAGTATCAGTCAGACCTTGGTTCATATACCATTTGAAATCTATTAAATACTTTTCGTGATTTTTTTTGTATGCCTGGAGTGCCAGATGGGCGGATTTTGCAGTTTTGTAATTATTCTATTGGTTCCATTGTGCCAGGCAAGCTCAATCAATTTCAAATAGTATTTGAACCCAGGTCTGGTGTCAGTATTGTTAGGAAATCAAGGTTATATATATTATAAAAACATCTTTTTTTTATGTAGATGCCTTTATTGGGCATGTTGGGCTTGGGGTAACAGTGAGGCATTTTTAAGTGGGAAAGAGAAAGAGCACATACTATCATTTTTATTTTTTTATTTAACTAGGCAAGTCATCTTGGTAATTCCTGAATGAAAGAACACACATTCCTTGCAACAACAAAAAAAATAACTCATCTTGAGGCATGTTTTAATGAGAGAAATACCGAATGTGAAGATGCCTATGAATCAAAATGTCAAAATGTTGTAGGCACATTCCCTTTTTAACCTTTCACCCCCCTGTGTTAATTTTTCTTCCTTTTTCAGAGGTCATGATAAATTGACTTTATATTTTAGCCATGACTCAACTGTCCCTGTTTGAGATATGAACACACACTAAATCTAAATTCAATTCATTGCCCTGGCACTGAGGTCCCATTTGAATAACAGATACCATTTTATACTAACTTCTCCATTTACCACTCCATCAGTACACCACTGATGCAACCTTTTCCCATTTAAATTGGCTATCGATATCTGTAATCTAATCTAATCAAATGCAATACCACTGATAGAAACATTCATCCCTGCATCAGTCATTTCCTCTCGTTCAGTGTTTATAGCAAAAGGCACCCAGGTGGAGAGCAGCAACCATGTCACATACGCAGCTGTGTTGGTGTGAGGAAAGTGTTCCCTTCCTTTCAAACCTAATCTACATAATTTACCTGACTCAGTAGACGTGTTAAATATGGATGCAACTCGCATTTACTCAAAACGATCGCGTTTCTCCACAAGCATAAATAAAGTAAAGACCAAAATGAAAGAGATTTCTCTGGCTCCCATCGTGTTATTATTTCATCACTCACGGATGCTGAAGAGGCTGTGTTGTTGGTGAGAGGTATATGGGCTAAATTCACAACACACCAGGCTTTGGTTTTGGATTGACACTGGGTGTAAATGAGTTTCATCTACTCTTTTGTCAGATGTTTGTTGACTTTAGGGCTCTAAAACCCTTTTCAAACTACTGAGCTGAGTCGTACTACCAGTTATATTGGTACTGCACTGTTCTGATTACGCATCCAGGATAGTTATTGGAACAGTGCTGGTAAGGACAATGTGAACGGAAAATATCTTGACCAACACAGTATGGTTCGGGTCAGCACAATAGTGTGAAAAGGGTAGGCTACACAAAAAAATCCCCCATGCCAGGAAGCTGAGGCAGGGAGGAAATTGTCCTCACAGTCCAGTGGTGTCAGACAAGGCTCCCCTTCGAGTCCAGCCCAGCACTCAGCTCATCTGTGTGGAGTGCTGAAGTGGCATCCTCATCCTGAACGCGATCCTCCCCAGTCATCAGGCCTCTAATTGTGACAGCCAGGTGCAAACAGCATGTAATTCTGTTTGTCACCCCTGGCGTCTCCCATTTCCCCACCCCTCCGATTTGGATATGCAATCTGGAACGGAAGCACGGATTTGAAGAAGCTGGAGCCTCAGGCGGTCACAGGTGGAGGCTGGGGAGAGAAGGTAGAAAAACGAGGGGAGAGAGAGTGGAGAGAGGGAAAATAGGTGTTTGTGCGCCGTTGCCCTATTTCCAGTTGTGCTTTTCATGTACCCTGCATCAGAGGAATGCTAAGGCCCAGTCCGGAGGCACGGTGAGGCTTCTGAATCAACACCAGTCACTGTGCTGCTAGCCCTTCCATTACGTTAGCTACCTGCCCTGTAGGAACCTTCAGAGTGCAGAAATTGAAGCTCCTTTATTTGTGATGAACCTTTAGAGCAGGGCTGCCCAATTCTGATCACTTATGGTTGTCATCTTCTCCTTATAATCAGGGACTAATTCAGACCTGGGACATCAGGGAAGTATGTTTAACTACCTGGTAGAAGGAAAAAACAAAAGTGTTTTGGCCCTCCAGCACCAGAATTGGTCAGTCCTGCTTTAGAGCCACTACTGCATGACTGACACAACTAGCCTGGCTAGCATCACACCGCACGCTTAGCGAGCCTCAGATTTCTTGGAGGCTTTGAGAGATAGAAAGTAGGGCTGTACTGTTTGTGGCCTGCTTTCTCCCCTCCACACCCGAGGCCTAGTGTGACACACATTAATAAATCAAGACGTAGGGAAAGAGGACACGCACTGAGACAACGGCGCACCAGACGGCGGCAACTTTTGGGGGTTTGCAAAGCTCCAGATACCCGCCGAAATCTCCTCCCCTCTAATTCCCTCTCTGACACACTTTGAGGAATTTATCATGAGATAGCCCCTCCCGGGACAAAGCGGCAACAGTACCAGGTCAGGCTCAAGGTTTTATAAGCAGATTAGGGAGCTGCCTTTGGTAGAGTGCACACTGCCTCCGAGTTGTTATTCTCACTACTTCTAAAAATAAGCTCCAATGCAATTTCTGCCTACTATCACGGTCTACTTCAACCCATAGGCCTCTAAGTTCCTCCCTGCAGCTAAACTTAACCTTCCACACTCGTATAATAATGTTTCCAGCAAGCAGACATTCCCTGATAGCAAACAGTTACTAATAAATCTCAAGACTATTAGGGAAATTGAGGGAGAGCTAAGCAGCACATGTTGGAGGGACTGGGCACTACTGTGCCTCCCTGTTTATTGGTTTTGTACCAGTGCCAGTGTTCTACTCTGACCATATAGCTGAGGAAGCTCTGGGAAGCTCTCAGGATAGGTAAGCACGAAGATGTTGGACAATGCCCGACCTCCTGTGGGGTTAGAAGTGGGTGCTGAGCCTCAGTGGTGGGCTGGAGCCGCTCCCAGCCTCCCTCGCTATTGTTCTATTGTTGACTTTAATTGTCTCTGTGTTCCCACGCCAGCGATCCCATTCTCTCCTTTCTACCATGTGTGTGTGTGTGTGTGTGTGTGTGTGTGTGTGTGTGTGTGTGTGTGTGTGTGTGTGTGTGTGTGTGTGTGTGTGTCATTGTCTGGGCAATGTATGTCCCTTCTCAGAGAGCCAGCCAGAATATGTGGCTGACCCCCAGAGCTGAGCAGCCCCAGTCTACATGCCTGTGTACCAGGATTGCTACTGCATTGTTCTTCTGCTTTTATGTTCCATTCGATGAACACATCCTTTAAGCCTACACTAGGTGCGATCTAGAACATAAAAGGTTTATTCGACTGTCCCCAAAGAGGGTTCCACATGGAACCCAAAATAGATTTTTACCTGAAACCAAAAAGGGTTCTACCTGACCCAAAATGGTTATTCTATGGGGACAGCCGAAGAACGTTGAGTTTTGCCAGTTGATTGATATATGACGAAATGCTAAAAGGTGCTATATGTAACATTTCCACCTGCATCTAGCAAAAAATGTCAATTACATACCAGTTATAACAACGGAATAGAAATCCACCAGAATAAAACCTACTTTTTAGAACTCCAGAATTTGTACGTACGGCTAATTAACATAATTGTACCACGACCAACTTGCTGAATTAGGATCAATAGTCGTTCGCAAGTTTGACAACATTGGCAAAAACATTAGCCAGACAAAACGTTTTAACACCCTTGGAACTGGTGTTTTCTAGATTATGATATGTTAAAAAAGCAGTAGCTAGACATTTTAGCCGTTTTTAAGCAGTGTCCTTCAAAAACCTATGAAGAAATCTAATTCATGGCTAAAGTGTTACATGTTGCTCCTTTAAAATCCAATTACACAAATTAGTTATGTCTAATTCACTTTGGAGTGCTTGACATCCTAAGAAATACAAATAGAATACACTACAACCAATCACCAACACAACAGACAATATTGACCTGGTTCATGATAAAAGTTGAATAAAGAGAACAGACATTTGGCACAAAATTAATACATTTAAATATTTCATCTGTGGTGGGGAGGGGATTGATTCTCTGTGTGTGTGTGTGTGTGTGTGTGTGTGTGTGTGTGTGTGTGTGTGTGTGTGTGTGTGTGTGTGTGTGTGTGTGTGTGTGTGTGTGCACCCGCACGTGTGTATGTGTATGCACCCACACGTGTGTGTGTGTTGGGGGGGTAAAGGGGAAACTACACTGAGGGCTCTGTTCGAGAACAGATATAGTTTTTATTAATTGTATTGACTTTTCTATGCAGTTCCCCCGGTCTCTGTCTGCCTTTAATTATTAATTTTGGGGCATTTGTTATTGTATTCGCTGGGAGTCTTCAGCCTTTCCCTCCTCAGCTCCATGGAAATTGAATCTCCCCCCTGGTGGCGCTAAGGCAGGCAGTTCGGTTCCTAATGGATTGAGTGCATATTGAATGCTCCAGTTGCTCCTCGGGGTAGGTGCAGCTTAGCCAAGGAATTAGCCCACTGCAATGAAAGATGAGAGGGGAGAACGTAGCCCGAATATGAAAGCTCCCTCTCTTCCTCTCTCTCTCTCTCACTCCATCTCTTTCTATCTCCCTCCCTCTCATTGAGCTCGAATAGAAAAACTTCCACTCTCTCTCCCTTGCTATTCCTCTCTGTCTATCTCCCTCCCTCTCTTCCTCTACTCCTTTCTCTCTCCTCCTCTCCCTGTCTCTTCGAGCCAAAATAAGAAAAAGCTCCCTCTCTTCCTCTCGCTCCTTGTCTCCTGTTGTCTTTCAAAACATTCAGGTGACCATTTCTCTTAGGCGTGCAGTTTAATTGACTGACAATGATTCTATAGTCTAGAATTTTGCTACATTAAGCATCTCCATGGGAAATGTAGCAAAAGTCCTGATATACCTTTCATACATTGATTTATAAATTGAAGTCCAGCTCGTCATTATGGGTATACATCCTAATGCATATATATATAGATGTCTGAAGACTCACATAACCTAATTAATAGATAGAGACACCATGTCAACAGTTCCCTGAATGTCTTCTGGACACGGTACAATGTGCTCGTCATGCTGCTTCTCCTCTCACTTACTCTCCTACTGTTTACTGTTCACTGTGACAAGCCAAGCTTTATGTAATTCTTCAAATTGTATTAAACTCAGTAAATGTACTGCTGATTTTCATGGAAAGCGAGAGCGAGGTTGGAATATTGCTTCTTTCTATCTCTCTGTGTCCGTCAACCAATAAATCAAATCAAATATTCATTTTCGTAGGAGATGTCTGTCTGTCTGTCTGTCTGTCTGTCTGTCTGTCTGTCTGTCTGTCTGTCTGTCTGTCTGTCTGTCTGTCTGTCTGTCTGTCTGTCTGTCTGTCTGTCTGTCTGTCTGTCAGTTAGTTAGTCTGTCTTTCAGGCAGTCTGTCAGGTGAACTGTCTCCCACCCAGACAGGGCATTGGGAGCACTGCATGGCGAACCCAGAGGAGAGGGAAGAAAATGCATTAGAGAGCTGTGGACACACACTCAATATGTGTCAGAGGCTGCAGGACACCTTCTGATGAGAGCAGTATGGAGCGGAGGAGGCCGAAAGCTTGGCTGGAGGGTTCTCTGGAAGAGTGGAAGGAGGAATGGTAGAGGGGAATGAGGGAGGGAAGAGGGGAAGGACGGAGGAAGGAGAGAGAGGAAATTAAGATTTGGTGCTGGGAAGAAACAAGCATATGGGTAGGAGACAGATGGACAGGCCCCAAGCCCACAATGCTGTCTGGAGCTAAAAAGGAAGAATGGATTAGAATCAAGACGAACTTACAGTAAAGAAAGAGAAAGAGAGAAGCAGTCATACTTTTAACAGGGATTTCTGTGAGAAAACTGGTGTCTTGTGTTCGTGCATCTTTGCTTGTTTGTCAGTATGCCTTTGCAGTACGGCTGTCATTAGTTGTCTGAAGACCACTAGTAATTATACCTTTCAATTATCTAAATTACATGTATATGATCTGAGACAGATTTGGGTGTTAAACATCTCGAGATCTTCAACATGTGAAATCAGAATGGACTATATTCAACCCGTATCTTCGGGGATGAATGAGAGTAAATGAACTGCTCAGATGAGATTCCAGGGGTACAGTATATGACACCCGCCATAAATGCTGGAAAGAGTGAAGCTATGTGTACGTGTCCATATTAGGAAGCCTCGGTCTCAGCAGAAGTTACACTACATGACCAAAATTATGTGGATACCTGCTCATCGAACATCTCATTCCAAAATCATGCGCATTAATATGGAGTTGGTCCCCCCTTTGCTGCTATAACTGCCTCCAGTCTTCTGGGAAGGTCATTGCTGTGGGTAGTTGCTTCCATTCAACCACAGGAGCATTAGTGAGGTAGGGTACTGATGTTTGGTGATTAGGCCTGCCTCACAGTCGACGTTCCAATTCATCCCAAAGGTTGAGGTCAGGGCTCTGTGCAGGCCAGTCAAGTTCCTCCAAACCGATCTCGACAATCCATTTCTGTATGGACCTCACTTTGTGCATGGGGGCATTGTCATGCTGAAACAGGAAAGGGCCTTCCCCAAACTGCTGACACAAAGTTGGAAGCACAGAATCGTCTAGAATGTCATTGTATGCTGTAGCATTAAGATTTCCCTTCACTGGAGCTAAGGGGCCTAGCCCAAACCATGAAAAACAGCCCCAGACCATTATTCTTCCGCCACCAAACTTTACAGTTGACACTATGCATTTGGGCAAGTAGCGTTCTCCTGACACCCCCCAAACCCAGCTTCATCCGTCTGACTGCCGGATGATGAAGCGTGATTCATCATTCCAAAGAACGCATTTCCACTGTGCCAGAGTCCAATGGTGGTGAGCTTTACACCATTCCAGCCGACGCTTGGCATTGCGCAAGTTGATCTTAGGCTTTTGTGCGGCTGCTCGGCCATGTAAAACCATTTCACAAAGCTCCCGATGAACATTTCTTATGGTGAAATTACTTCCAGAGGCAGTTTTGAACTCGGTAGTGAGTGTTGAAACTGAGGATGAACTTTGATGAACTGACTTGTTGGAAAGGTGGCATCCTATGACGTTGAAAGTCACCGTAAGGCATTCTACTGCCAATGTTCGTGTATGGATATTGCATGGTTGTGTGCTCGATTTTATACACCTATCAGCAACGGGTGTGGCTAAAATCGACTTATTTGATGGGGTGTTATATACTTTTGTGTATATAGTGTATTTTATACTCAGCAGGAGTTGAGGCTGACTTAATATGTACACCATATACAGGTAACTGCCAGAATAAAGGAAACACTTGAGTAAATGAGGGATGCAACGTATATTGAAAGCAGGAGCTTCCACACTAGTGTGGTTCCCGAGTTAATTAAGCAATAAACATCCCAAAAACGCCCAGTTGCCCATTATTTATTGAGAAGCCAATTGACATTTACTCCTGAGGTGCTGACCTGTCGCACCCTCTTATAACCACTGTGATTATTATTAGACCATGCTGGTCATCTATGAACGTTTGAACATTTTGAAGAATGATCTGGCCTTAGTGTCCATGCGCTCTTAAAATGTACACCTGACAAAGCCAGAAGAGGACTTCCTCTTCCTATGTTCCCTCCTTTATAGGGAGTGCTTCTACATCTGCATTGCTTGCTCTCTGGGGTTTTAGGCTCGGTTTCTGTATAAGCACTTTGTGACAACTGCTGATATAAAAGGGGCTTTATAAATACATGTGATTGATTGATTTTGGCTACCATTGCTAGAGATCTCAGTGACTTTGAAAGAGGGATCTCAAATGAGCATAGGGGGTTTAAAGGGTGTGTGTGTGTGTGCAATGGGGCAGAGAGAAAAATGTGCAGTTTATAGCTAATATCAGGCTATCGTACACATTTTTCCATAATGCTGAGAGAACATCTTGCTGTTTTAGAGTTAATTTCCTTCTATTATACATATTTTGCCATGATGCTGAGAGAAAACTTTGCCGTTTTAAAGCTAACTTCCTGTAATTCGTTTAAAAAAAATGACGTGTTCATATGCGATCTGGGGGAACGCACCAAACTTTTGCGTCATTGAACCAGGTGCTTGAGTTCAAATCAAATTAAATGTTATTGGTCACATACACATATTTAGCACATATTTATTGCGGTGCAGAGAAATGCTTGTGTTCCTAGCGCCAACAGTGCTGTAATATCTAACAATTCACAACAATACACACAAGTCTAAAAGTAAAATAATGGAATTAAGAAATATATAAGGGATGAGCAATGTCGGAGTGGCATTGACTAAAATACAGTAAAATAGAATACAGTATATACATATGAAATGAGTAAAGCAGTAGTTGAGAGCACCGCCAGTTCAATGGCGGAAGTACGATCAAGAAGCTGAGAACAAAAATGCAACACATCATGTGGTTGGATTTAATCAGCCTTCACCACGTCCTGAAATTATTGAAGGGATAAATAGATTTTTTCCTCCCACGTTCCTTTTGATATTTTCCTCCAATTCCACTGTCTTCTCTTATTAATACAATTATTTTATGGCCAGTGTAGAGAAAATCCATATCTCATCATGTATGTACATTGAGGCATCATCAAAGGTTGATGTGTGTGCTTAATGAAGGCTGCATGGCTACGACTCTCCCTCTCGCCGAGTGCAGGGGCAAATTAAGCCGCATAATGATCTGGTATTAGCCCTTTGCTTTATTTCCAGCCCTTTGCTTTATTTATTTCCAATTAATAATTTATGAATTGCAGTTAATTATTGTAAATCTATTATGTGGCGTTTGTACTCAGGTTCGCCAGGAATATTCAGATGGCGATTTAGCCGTGTCTTTAGTTCCCTTCAAGGACGCTCCAAATAATTCCAAACTCTCCTTATATCTTTATGGGGAAGAGACTGTGGCACCGTGGTTGTCGTCTTTGCGAGCAGAGGTTTCCGTCGCAGCAACTGGTTCTCTCCTTTTTGATTTCATTATGACTCACCCATCTGAATGAATAAAGTGACTATTAGTCAATTGGCGGAGGATCAGCGGGGAGTTGTGTGCGAGATCCGCTGTGATTTTGAAAGGGAATTAAGTCCTGCTGGAAGCCTTGGCATGCGCAATCGCTCCCCCATAGGCCTATTTGATAGAGGTGGCTTCCACTCGCTGGGGAGTTATCTCTGTGGTGGTTCAGGCCGCGGTTAATGCAAATACAATGCCTGTCCCGTTGTTTGGGCCTTTGTGATGCCTGATAGGATATTGTTGTGTTTCGAATGGGACTGAATAATAAAATGGTAATGTAATATATACCCGTTGTGCTCTCCCATCTTTCACCACACAATAGGTGCTATTTAGAACCTAAAAGGGTTCTTCAGGCTGTCCCCATAGCAGAACCCTTTTAAGAACATTTTTTGGTTCAAGGTAGAAATGTTTTGGGTTCCATGCAGAACTCTTTCCACGGAGGATTTTACATTGTACTCAAAAGGGATCTACCTGGAACTAAAAAGGGTTATGCTGTGGGGACAGCTGAAGAACCCTTTTGGAACCCTTTTTTTCTAAGAGTGCAGTGGTTGGGACTAAATCTGCCTCTGCGGCCTGGTATACAGTACCAGTCGAACGTTTGGACACACCTACTCATTCAAGGGATTGTCTTTTTTCTAAATTATACAATAATAGTGAGAACATCAAAGCTATGAAATAACACATAAGGAATCAGGTAGTAACCAAAAAAGTGTGAAACAAATCAAAATCTATTTTATATTTGAGATTGTTCAAAGTAGCATCCCTTGGCCTTGATGACAGCTTTGCACACTCATGGCGTTGTCTCAGCCAGCTTCACCTAGAATGCTTTTCCAACCGTCTTGAAGGAGTTCCCACATATGCTGAGCACTTGTTGGCTGCTTTTCCTTCACTTTAAGGTCCAACTCATCCCAAACAATCTCAATTGGGTTGAGGTCGGGTGACTGTGAAGGCCAGGTCATTTGATGCAGCACTCCATCACTCTCCTTCTTGGTCAAATAGCCCTTACAAAGCCTGGAGGTGTGTTGGGTCATTGTCCTGTTGAAAAACAAATGATAGTCCCACTAAGCGCAAACCAGATTGGATGGCGTATCGCTGCAGAATGCTGTGGTAGCCATGCTGGTTAAGTGTGCCTTGAATTCTAAATAAATCACTGACAGTGTCACCAGTAAAGCACCCCCACACCATCATACCTCCTCCTCCATGCTTCACGGTGGGAACTACACCTGTGGAGATAATCCGTTCACCTACTCTGCATCTCACAAAGACACGGCAGTTGGAACCAAAAATCTCATCTGTACTCATCTGACCAAACGACAGATTTCCACCGGTCTAATGTCCATTGCGCGTGTTTTTTGGCCCAAGCAAGTCTCTTCTTCTTATTGGTGTCGTTTAGTCGTGTTTTCTTTGCAGCAATTCGACCATGAAGGCCTGATTCACACAGTCTCCTCTGAACAGTTGATGTTGAGATGTGTCTGTTACTTGAACTCTGCAAAGCATTTATTTGGGCTGCAATTTCTGAGGCTGGTATCTCTAATCAACTTAAAGAGAATGCAGAGGTAACTCTGGGTCTTCCTTTCTTGTGGCGGTCGACAAATTAACTTTGAACCTCTTGAAACTAGGGGGCACTATCTTTATTTTTGGAAAAATAACATTCCCAAAGTAAACCGCCTATTTCTCTGGACCAGATGCTAGAATATGCATATATAATTGACAGATTGGGATAGAAAACACTCTAAAGTTTCCAAAACTGTCAAAATATTGTCTGTGAGTATAACAGAACTGTATTGCAGGCAAAACCCTGAGGAAAATCCAATAAGGAAGTGCCTCTTATTTTGAAACTGTTGTTTTCCTATAAACCCCTATTGACCATTGAAAGAGATATCAACCAGATTCCTTTTTCTACGTATTCCCTAAGGTGTCTACAGCATTTTGACATACTTTCACGCCTTTATGTTGAAGAATGAGCGTAAACGACTACATTGCGTAAGTGGCCAGCTGAGGGCTCTCAGAGTAATTCTTGCGCAAAAGACAAAGGTAGTCGCTCTGGATAAGAGCGTCTGCTAAATGACTTAAATGTAAATGTAATGTAAATGTAGTAATTTTTCCTCTCGCTCCTACTGAAAAGCCAATTGTCCCGGTTGATATATTATCGAATAGATATTTGAAAAACACCTTGAAGATTGATTATAAAAAACGTTTGCCATGTTTCTGTCGATATTATGGGTATAATTTGGAATTTTTTTCCGCATGGTCGTGACCGATATTTCCGGTGGATTTCTGAACATAACGTGACCAACAAACGGAGGTATTTTAGGTATAAAAATAATCTTTATGGAACAAAAGGAACATTTGCTGTCTAACTGGGAGTCTTGTGAGTGACAACATCCGAAGCTCATCAAAGGTAAACGGTTAATTTGATTGCTTTTCTGATTTTCGTGACCAAGCTTCCTGCTGCTAGCTGGACATAATGCTATGCAAGGCTATCGATAAACTTACGTTTTGACCGTTGCGCTATCCTAATTAGTGTAGTTGATGACAATTCTCCCGGATCTGGGATGGGTAGTTCCAAGAGGAACAGCTCCCCCCCCTACTTTGTGCAATTTCCGCCTGAAGACATACCCAAATCTAACAGCCTGTAGCTCAGGTACAGAACCAAGGATATGCATATTCTTGGTACCATTTGAAGAAAAAAAGAAAACACTGAAGTTTGTGTACATGTGAATTGAATGTAGGAGAATATAACACAATAGATCTGGTTTAGATAAAACAATGAAAAAAAACATACGTTTTTATTTTTATTTTTGTATCATCATCTTTAAAATGAACAAGATAAAACAAACATTCAGATAGGATGATGGGGACAATTTCAGTGAAAATTATAAGAGGGCAACAGTACTTCAAAGTTTCAGAATGATAACTTCCAAAATGAGTGTGCTACATGACATTTATCATGAAGTCACCCAGGTGTCCACACAAGTAGCCCAAATGTACCCAAGTGGCCAAATTGGTGAAGGTATACATTTTGAAACAAATAACTATATACAAAATACCAAAATGGTATTTTAACAACCCCCCCCCTCAAAAGAAATGGAGGGGAAAAAATGGTGGGGAAATTTATTTTTTATTTTTTACATTGATTAAAAAAATAGATTAAAAAAAATATATATACATTTACAAAATAACATGGGTAACTATTTACACACTTTCAATATTTGGAAGACCCTCAGTCCTCTATCAAATCAAATCAATTTATATAGCCCCAGCCTAAAACCCAAAACAGCAAGCAATGCAGGTGTAGAAGCACGGTGGCTAGGAAAAACTCCCTAGAAAGGCAAAAACCTAGGAAGAAACCTAGAGAGGAACCAGGCTATGAGGGGTGACCAGTCCTCTTCTGTCTGTGCCGGGTGGAGATCACAGTGGTTGTAGAGGGTGCAACAGGACAGCACCTCAAGAGTAAAAATGAACAGTTTAGTGTTCCATAGCCGCAGGCAGAACAGTTGAAACTGGAACAGCGGCAAGGCCAGGTGGACTGGGGACAGCAAGGAGTCATCATGCCAGGTAGTCCTGACGCATGGTCCTCGGGCTCAGGCCGTCCGAGAGAGAGAAAGAGAGAATTAGAGAGAGCATACTTAAATTCACACAGGACACCGGATAAGACTCCCATTCGGCGTCAGTGTCACTGTGAAAGAAAATGTTCAGTTAGAATAGTTTCACATATGAGCCCTGTATCAACAGGTATAATAAACAGATATATATATAGAGAGTTGAAGGTTGAATATATTAGGTTGAATATATTATTATATTATTATATTATTATCTGTATATCTAGACTTAGATTTAGCTTTCCCTGACTTAGTCGCCATAATGATTTATATATAAACAGCTGAATCTGCACGTTCACCAAACAATGCAGTGCGTAATATGTCTTTCTCCTTCCGTTATGAAACTTCAATAGGGAATGACTCACTTTACACAGGAGCTTACTACATCGGTTGGTCTTGCAACACATGAACATGTCTTATTGCCGTTTAGCTCAGCTCATTGGCTATCTACCCGGCTAGATTTCAAGACGATCAGTGGTCATTGGGTTTTAAAAGACAGTCAATCAACGAAACAGCGGGCAAATCATTGGTGCACACTGATGTCATGACTTGTCTTCAAATCGGTTTCGTTTAGTCAATACGTCCCGCGAAATGGCCCATCATGTTTGATTGTGTTACAAACAAACCAGTTGATTGCAGTGAAACCAAACATGACTGGAAAAGTCACGTTCTGTGTGGGTTATTTACCTGGAATGTGTCGTCGAAAATGGAATGAGACGGAATTCACGACACAAGTGGTTCACAAAATGTTTCGTGTTAGGCTATAAAAAATATTTTTATCAAACAAAAGATCATTCATTGTGTAACAATGAGCATTGGAATTGCAAACAGACGAAGATCGTCAAAGGTAAACGATTTATTTTAATGCAGTTTGTGATTATGTTACGCCTGTGCTGGTTAAAATTGTTTTTTTTATGGGACTCTATGCTCAGATAATCACATCGAATTCTTTCGCAGTAAATCATTTTTTAAATCTGACAACACAGTTGGATTAGCAAGATTCTAGGCTTTCGATACATGTGAGACACTTGTATTTCCATGAATGTTTAATATGACTATTTATGTAGTGATCACCATATGTTGTGGAATTTCAGCCCGCTAGCGGGTTCCGTGCGCAGAGGGGTTAACAAGGCACACCTATTAATTGCAATTCATTCCAGGTGACTACCTCATGAAGCTGGTTGAGAGAATTCCAAGAGTGTGCAAAGCGGTCATCAATGAAAAGGGTTGCTACTTTGAAGAATCTCAAATATAAAACATTCATTTTTTGAACACTTTTTTGGTTACTAGCTGATTCCATATGTGTTATTTCATAGTTCGGATGTCTTCACTATTATTGTACAATGTAGAAAATATAAAAATAAAAACCTTTGAATGAGTAGGTGTGTCCAAACATTTGAATGGTACTGTATATGTATGTAACGGCTTTCTAATGGTGAAGGAGAGTCGGACCAAAACGCAGCGTGTCGATTGCGATTCATGTTTTAATAAACAAACATAACACGAATCTAAACAACACTACAAAACAATAAACGAAAACCGAAAACAGCCTATACATGTGTCAACTAACATCTAACACAGACATCAAGACACTCAGGACAATCACCCACAATACAACCAAAGAATATGGCTGCCTAAATATGGTTCCCAATCAGAGACAACGATAACCACCTGCCTCTGATTGAGAACCACTCCAGACAGCCATAGACTTTCCTAGAACACCCTACTAAGCTACAATCCCACTAACATACACACCAAAACCCCCAGACAAAACACACCACAATACAAAAACTCCATGCCACACCCTGGCCTGACCCAATACATAAAGATAAACACAAAATACTTAGACCAGGGCGTGACAATGTACATAACTATAATGATGTTGTTCTGTTACACAAGAATAAGTCTGGGATTCTACAGTCTTGTATCTGTTATAGCTCTACTCAACCAAAGCAAGAACTGAACACTCACAACGCTTTTGTTCCCTTGAATGTCTACTTTGTGCTGACAAAGCCAATAAATATTGTCCTGCATATGGTCCGCCTGTCTCAGGTCTCAATCGCATATGGTTTCAGAGGATGTCTGCTATCACAATCATGGCATAACTGCTGATGAAACAAAGTATGCACTACAATCTGCTCTTGAAGACCAATTAGACAACAGGATAATTTTACTTGGTTTCACTTAGCACATCAAGACGGCTTGAAAGGAGATGATGAGGCGCTCTTAATGCATGATATTCTCCACCTGGTTTGAAACATGTTGTTATATCGAAATGCCAGGGGGCAACTCAAAATCGCAATCAGTCACAGAAATGCATGCACCTGCAGACAATTTGGAAGGCGTCTCGAACGCAGGATAAATGTGATCACTGGGGAAATTAGCCTTGCTTAAGTAAATGGGATTAGGGCTGTTCGAGTGTCTTGTAATATTTTTCTCCTGTCTGTGTCAGACTTGTTAGATGTCTGAAAAGGTAAGGGGTCTTATGTTATCATTAGCTTTGCCGATTGTAGTATCTCATTTGGCTATATTTCTCTAAGAATAGGGTTGTGGGGGGTACATCCGTTGAGTGTTATATTGGGAGGATGAGCAGACGTACAATCACTCGTGGTCTATTTATTACATGTCATATAGAATGATTCTAGGAAGAGCTCACATTCATCTTCCTTGGAAAAATTACTGGTTTTGATTACACTCAATGTGTCAAATGTTGGGTAAAAAATATGATGTTGTAGTATATGTATAGTGTTGCCAATAGAGTATATGAAAGTTTGTCTTTGTTTTATTCTCTTTTGCTTTAGCTACATGAGTTCACATTCCATGTTTGTTTGTTATTATGATTCGACACTCTTAGAATCCCAATTAAATCCCCTTCATTAATATACTCAAAACCATCCCATGTAACCATTCCAGGCTAGGCTTTAGTATTTGAGTGCCATCTAGTGTTCAACATCCATTTGAAAAGACTGCTCTTCATGACTGCTTCTTTTGCCAGAAGACTAGGGCTTTGTCCCAAATGGCACCCTATTCCCCATTATGCACTACTTTGAACCTGAGCACTATATGGGGCTCTGGTCAAAAGTAGTGCATTAAACAGATGTGGGATTTAAATTTGATCGCCCTGTTGCAGGAGAACTTTCCTGCAATGCAGAAAAAATTAACCTTGTAGTGTATTTGAGATTTAAAAAGGCTTCTGAAGTTTGTAATTTCCACCTGATTTTCCCTTACGAAAAATGTATCAACCCCTACAAAAATGTCCATTAATTATGTTGTGTCTTTGGACTATCATTAATGTGAAGACCATTATGTTATCATATCAATTCTCTATGTGTAATTATTACGTGATTAAACTAATCATGTAAACATTCATTAACTAGGAAGTCAGGGAACCATGGGAAAATGTTGTTTAAAGAGTTACTATTTCCAGAATTGAACTCTCTTCGGATATTTTCATATCTTATCGATTACAGTCACTTATTAATGTATTATTACCTTATCCGTCATATTCTGAATGTCGCAACCTCTTGAATATCTGCACGAACCCTAGCATAAATGATGAATCAGCAATATACTAATTGGCTTAATTAATAATTTACTAACTAACTCAATAATCACGCAGAAGTAAATAAACACACACACAGGATAGGTTATACATTGGTTACTAACAGTATACAATGAAAAGTCCCTCGTGGACTAAACTGATATGACGGCTTTGTAGACATTGGAAAGGGGTGGGGACAGATAAAGAGCGGAAAAGGCAGAGAGTGGGCCTCGACAACCGTCGTAAATATGGATATTTAGCACCCTAACAATCGCTCATTCGGATTTAGAAATGCAATATATATTTACGATCGTATGCCTTTGTTGTCACTCTCTGTGATCGCCGGTCCGTCTGCTGGAGAGTCAGTCAACAGAAAGTCTCTGGTTTGTCCACAAGAAATCTGTCTTTCATAGATGTAGCTTGTTATAATGGGTACGTCAGGCAATCGGTCGTGTTTACCAGACTAAAGTACTTAAACAGCTGCAGACTGAATGTGTAGTCTTTCCTTTTGTAGATTTCTTAACCATTCGTGACGTCTGGTTCAACCCGTCCGTTTATTGGTCTATAGAGTGGTAGCCATTTCAACGTGGGGATGACCCTCGCGTTCTCTGATCTAATGTACATTTTGTCGGAAGTGGGTTTTATACCCTCTCGGAAAAGCTGGCATTCCATTGCGCCGATGTAATGCTCACGTGGGCGTGGCCACTAACTTGTTTAGGACTTCATATGAAAAACAATTCTCTCATTTAGAAGGCTATCACATTACATCTTCTCACAAATAGTTCCATATTTAATCATATACGTTCCACAAAATGTAGATGTAAGTCTGGTAACGGAGAAGTATAAGCATTCAGAGATGCAGTTATGTTGTCCTACCGTCTTTAGTTACATCACAAATTATTAAACAGGAAATACTGTATAATTATTCAACCTTTTTATGTTACCGTACTGCAACGTCTCTCTCCGTGATAACAAAGGGATTTAACTTCCATTTCTGTGGTGGGAGAGAGAGTTTTCCTGAAAGTATTTATGACCATCATAAAACTGGCATGTCATGACATTTATAGTCCACATAATAATTATAATGTTCTGTTGCTGGCTGCTTTTATTTTCCTGCTGTAGCAAACTGGCTCAAAATAAGATCCTACATCTGTGTATGGAATAGCGTGCCATTTGGGATGCAACGTACAGTAGCAGTTGAGTAACGAGGAGACGCACATAAGGTAATTGATAAAACCCCGTTTTTATGATAGTTTGTTTTGGCTCGATTCTACCTATACTTCTATCTCTGGCTCTACTTTTCAACATTGAAGTGTCGAGTGTCCCATCGATTATCTTCCTGTCGTCTTTATGTGATGTTTAACTAGACTGCCTGGCAGAAGCAGATATTCAAAAATAGCTCTCCTCCTCACCTTTGTCTTGGGTGTTGGCAGTGTGGACTAGAGCGTAGGTGCCCACAAGAGCGGTCGTGTTGGCTGGGTTCTGAGAGAACACATGTTAAAGCTGAGGCAGATTAGTGTTTTCGGTAGGCAAAACTGACTAAAAACTGACTCGCTTCAGCACACTGTACAACGCCCATGTAAAGTGAATAACGTTAATGGGATACTTTGGGATTTTGGCAATGAGGCCCTGTCTACTTCCCCAGAGTCTAATGAACTCGTGGATAGCGTTTGTGTGTCACATCAAATCAAATCAAATGTTATTTGTCACATACACATGGTTAGCAGATGTTAATGCGAGTGTAGCGAAATGCTTGTGCTTCTAGTTCCGACCATGCAGTAATATCTAACAAGTAATCTAACCTATCAATTTCACAACAACTGTCATGCCATGGCCATAGAGAGGCTTTTATTCTCTATTTTGGTTAGGCCAGGGTGTGACTAGGGTGGGCATTCTAGTTTATTTATTTCTGTTTTCTGTTTCTATGTTTTGGCCTCCTGTATGTCTCCCCAGCCTGGTAAGCCCTGTGGCAGCTTCACGCACCAGGCTGCCTGTACGTCTCCTTACTCCAGTGATGATCCATGGCACAAAGCTTCCAGTGATGATCCATGGCATGAAGCCTCCAGCATTGATCTGCGGTCCGGAGCCTCCAGCGACTGTCTCCAGTCCGGAGCCTCCAGAGACTGTCTCCAGTCCGGAGCCTCCAGAGACTGTCTCCAGTCCGGAGCCTCCAGAGACTGTCTCCAGTCCGGAGCCTCCAGAGACTGTCTCCAGTCCGGAGCCTCCAGAGACTGTCTCCAGTCCGGAGCCTCCAGAGACTGTCTCCAGTCCGGAGCCTCCAGAGACTGTCTCCAGTCCGGAGCCTCCAGAGACTGTCTCCAGTCCGGAGCCTCCAGAGACTGTCTCCAGTCCGGAGCCCGCTACGAGGGTCCCCAGTCCGGGGTCGGTGATGAGGGTCCCCGCACCAGAGGTGCCACCAAAGTGGGGTGAGCCAGTGGTGGAGCGGGGTCTGCGTCCCGCACCTGAGCAGCCACCGCGGATAGATGCCCACCCAGACCCTCCCCTATAGGGTTAGGTTTTGCGGCCGGAGTCCTCACCTTTGGGCTTGGGGGGGTGTACTGTCACGCCCTGACCTTAGAGATCCTGTTTATGTCTCTATTTTGGTTTGGTCAGGGTGTGAGTTGGGGTGGGTATTCTATATTATATTATTTGCATTTCTATGTTTTGGCCGGGTAGGGTTTTCAATCAGGGACAGCTGTCTATCGTTGTCTCTGATTGAGAACCATACTTAGGTAGTCCTTTTCCCACCTGTATTTGTGGGAAGTTGTCTTTGTTTGTAGGTCACATAGCCTTTAGATTCACGGTTTGTTTTTGTAGTGTTTATTTTTTGTTCGGTGTCTTTTTCCCAAATAAAGAGAAAATGTACGCTCACAACGCTGCACCTTGGTCCTCTTCTTTTGACAGCCGTGACAGAGAAATCAGTCAAAATCAAATAAAAATGTGAATTTAAAAATATACATTATTTCAGAGTTTCAAGTAACTGTGCATGACTGTTAATCATCCATTTTTATGTGAAAATGTATCGGCTTTCCTAATGGTCTTGACGTTTTCAGACCGTTGCGGTAATGAGATTTTTAACCTATTGTGACTAGGGGGCAGTATTTTCATTTTTGGAAAAATAACGTTCACGTAGTAAACGGGATATTTTGTCAGGACGAGATGCTAGAATATGCATATAATTGACAGATTAGGATAGAAAACACTCTAAAAGTTTCCAAAACTGTGAAAATATTGTCTGTGTATAACAGAACTGATATTGCAGGCGAAAGCCTGAGGAAAAATCCAATCCCTAAGTGCCTCATGTTTTGAAAGCACTGCGTTCCAATGCGTCCCTATTGAGCAGTGAATGGAGTATCAACCGGATTACTTTCTCCGTATTCCCCAAGGTGTCTATAGCATTGTGACGTAGTTTTACGCATTTATGTTGAAGAATACCCGTAAGCGGCTACATTGCGCAACTGGTTACCTGATGGCTCCCAGAGTGATTCTCGCGTAAAATACAGAGGTAGCCATTATTCCAATTGGTCCTACTGAAAAAACATTTGTCCCGGTGGATATATTATCGAATAGATATTTGAAAAACACCTTGAGGATTGATTATAAACAATGTTTTCCATGTTTCTGTCGATATTATGGAGCTAATTTGGAATATTTTTCGGAGTTTTCGTGACTGCAATTTCCAGGCGATTTCTCAGCCAAACGTGAAGAACAAACGGAGCTATTTCGCCTACAAAAATAATATTTTTGGAAAAAAAGAACATTGGCTATCTAACTGGGAGTCCCGTGAGTGAAAACGTCCGAAGCTCATCAAAGGTAAACGATTTAATTTGATTGCTTTTCTGATTTCCGTGACCAAGTAACCTGCTGCTAGCTGGACAAAATGCTATGCTAGGCTATCGATAAACTTACTTTGGAAGGGGCCACAGTATCACTAGAATATCAGTTGTAATCCAACCATTGTGTCAAGTGTGTTGAACATTAGGTGTACAACCTGGGTGTGTACAGGGCCTCATTGTTTCGAGACGAGCCCAATAGTGTTTTGATTATCATGCTCTTAGTCATGCATCTTAGTCATAAACACACCATGCAAGGGACAGGAAGTCCACCATGACCTCAAGAGTGTCAAACTTCAGACCGATTGTGGAGTAAGCTTCTCTCACCAACTTGTTAATACAAATGGCATCCCACTCATTGCTTGTAGGCTGGTTGGCTGGGGACATAACATGCAGGACCCATAATCCACAAGTGTCAACCCAGGTTTTCTAACCCTAACCTGGATCGATTACTCATTATCAATATTCAGAGAATTTGAGCATTTTTCAGGCTGTTAATATGTGAGAGTTTGTTGTGAGATCAAGTTGGAACAGTTCAATCACTATACAATTATCAAACCCACCCACCACAAGGAAGAGAGTATATCCACTGTGGAGCCAAACTTGTTATTATTCTTTAGTGGGTAGATCATCTTTAATATTGCAGATTGTGGGTTCTATCAATGTAATTGTCAGCATCATTTCCAATCCCCCATATATTTTTTTCCTTCTTTATTATGTTCCCCTAACTCTACTACCTCTCCGCTAATTGGAGTAAACTAACGGACAACAATACTTAGGCTTCTAATTACAGCGCATTCGGAAAGTATTCAGAACTCTTGACTTTTTCAACATTCTGTTACATTTCAGCCTTATTCTAAAATTGTTTTGTTTTTTAAATTCCCTCATCAATCTACACACAATACCCCATAATGACAAAGCAAAAACCGTTTATTAGAAATGTTTGAATGTTTATTACAAATAAACTGAACTATTACATTTACATAAGTATTCAGACCCTTTACTCAGTAATTTATTGAAGGACCTTAGGCAGTGATTTCAGCCTAGAGTCTTCTTGGGTATGACGCTACAAGCTTGCCACACCTGTATTTGGGGACTTTCTCCCATTCTTCTCTGCAGCTCCTCTCAAACTCTCAGGTGGGATGGGGAGCGTCACTGCACAGCTATTTTCAGGTCTCTCCTGAAATGTTAGAACAATGTCAAGTCTGGGCTCTGGCTGGGCCAATCAAGGACATTCATAGACTTGTACCAAAGCCACTCCTGCATTGTCTTGGCTATGTGCTTAGGGTCGTTGTCCTGTTGGAAGGTGAATCTTTGCCCCAGTCTGAGGTCCTGAGCGCTCTGAAGCAGGTTTTCATCAAGGATCTCTCTGTACTTTGCTCATTTCATCTTTCCTTCGACCTGACTAGTCTCCCAGATGCTGCCCCCATGATGCTGCCTCCACCATGCTTCACCTTAGGGATGGTGCCAGGTTTCCTTCAGACGTGACATTCGGCTTTCAGGCCAAAGAGTTCAATATTGGTTTCATCAGACCAGATTATTTTGTTTATCATGGTCAGAGTTCTTTAGGTGCTTTTTGGCAAACTCCACGTGGGCTGTATTTGTATTTATTACGGATCCCAGCTAAATTAAGGCAGTTTATACAATTTTAAAACATGACAATACATTCACAACACACTTTGTGCCCTCAGGCCCCTACTCCACCACTACCACATACAGTGGGGCAAAACAGTATTTAGTCAGCCACCAATTGTGCAAGTTCTCCCACTTAAAAAGATGTGAGGCCTGTAATTTTCATCATAGGTACACTTCAACTTTGACAGACAAAATGAGAGAAAAAAATCCAGAAAATCACATTGTAGGATTTTTTTATGAATTTATTTGCAAATTATGGTGGATAACTTTTGTTATTGACCAAATACTTATTTATCTCAATACTTTGTTATATACCCTTTGTTGGCAATGACAGAGGTCAAATGTTTTCTGTGAGTCTTCACAAGGTTTTCACACACTGTTGCTGGTATTTTGGCCCATTCCTCCTTGCAGATCTCCTCTAGAGCAGTGATGTTTTGGGGCTGTTGCTGGGCAACACGGACTTTCAACTCCCTCCAAAGATTTTCTATGAGATTGAGATCTGGAGACTGGCTAGGCCACTCCAGGACCTTGAAATGCCTCTTACGAAGCCACTCCTTCGTTGCCCGGGCGATGTGTTTGGGATCATTGTCATGCTGAAAGACCCAGCCACGTTTCATCTTCAATGCCCTTGCTGATGGAAGGAGGTTTTCACTCAAAATCTCACGATACATGGCCCCATTCATTCTTTCCTTTACACGGATCAGTCGTCCTGGTCCCTTTGCAGAAAAACAGCCCCAAAGCATCATGTTTCCACCCCCATGCTTCACAGTAGGTATGGTGTTCTTTGAATGCAACTCAGCATTCTTTGTCCTCCAAACACGACGAGTTGAGTTTTTACCAAAAAGTTACATTTTGTTTTCATCTGACCATATGACATTCTCCCAATCTTCTTCTGGATCATCCAAATGCTCTCTAGCAAACTTCAGACGGGCCTGGACATGTACTGGCTTAAGCAGGGGGACACGTCTGGCACTGCAGGATTTGAGTCCCTGCCGGCGTAGTGTGTTACTGATGGTAGGCTTTGTTACTTTCGTCCCAGCTCTCTGCAGGTCATTCACTAGGTCCCCCCGTGTGGTTCTGGGATTTTTGCTCACCGTTCTTGTGATCATTTTGACCCCACGGGGTGAGATCTTGCGTGGAGCCCCAGATCGAGGGAGATTATCAGTGGTCTTGTATGTCTTCCATTTCCTAATAATTGATCCCACAGTTGATTTCTTCAAACCAAGCTGCTTACCTATTGCAGATTCAGTCTTCCCAGCCTGGTGCAGGTCTCCAATTTTGTTTCTGGTGTCCTTTGACAGCTCTTTGGTCTTGGCAATAGTGGAGTTTGGAGTGTGACTGTTTGAGGTTGAGGACAGGTGTCTTTTATACTGATAACAAGTTCAAACAGGTGCCATTAATACAGGTAACGAGTGGAGGACAGAGGGGCCTCTTAAAGAAGTTACAGGTCTGTGAGAGCCAGAAATCTTGCTTGTTTGTAGGTGACCAAATACTTATTTTCCACCATAATTTGCAAATAAATTCATTAAAAATCCTACAATATGATTTTCTGGATTTTTTTCACATTTTGTCTGTCATAGTTGAAGTGTACCTATGATGACAATTACAGGCCTCTCATCTTTTTAAGTAGGAGAACTTGCACAATTGGTGGCTGACTAAATACTTTTTTGCCCCACTGTATCTACTGTACTCAATCCATGTGTATGTATAGTACGTATGTTTATCGTGTGTGTGTGTATGTATGTGTCTGTACCAATGTTTGTGTTGCTTCACAGTCCCCACTGTTCCATAAGGTGTTTTGTATCTGTTTTTTAAATCTAATTTTACTGCTTGCGTCAGTTACTTGATGTGGAATAGAGTTCAGTGGCTCTATGTAGTATTGTGTGCCTCCCATAGTCTGTTCTGGACTTGGGGACTGTGAAGAGACCTCTTGTGGCATGTCTTGTGGGGTATGCATGGGTGTCCGAGCTGTGGGCCAGTAGTTTAGACAGACAGCTCGGTGCATTCAACATGACAACTTGCAGACTTGTTTTCGAGTTGCTGTGCGTTTTGTTGCCAACCTATTTTGCTACCTGACAACTTTACGGTTTTTACTTTTTAATTACCGTTTATATTTTTGTTTTTTTTCCTCAACTTTTTCACTCCGGACGCTTTATCTGGACACGATTCGTCAGGACCTCCAACAGCCGAAGCTAAGTAGTAACATTAACATGATGCCTTCTAATTGCAGTCGCTGTACTCGCCTTACGGCGAGGAGAGCTGTGCTACAAGCCCAGCTTCAGACGCAATCGTTAGGCAAGGGTAATTTCAGTGTAGGAAAGGATGAAACAGCGTCTGTGCCACCAGTAAGTACAGATAGTAGTATAAATCCCCTGGCACAGTCCCTGCAGCCAGACAACTTTCTCACGGTTTCTGGAATGAAATGCTGTAGGAACGCTCAACCGGTGTCGCTCATTCACCCGACAGAAACTTTCAACCGGTTTTCCCCATTAAGCAGCGGGTCGGAGCCAAAGCTTCCCACCATTAGCTCTGACAAATTGAAAACTCTAGTCATTGGCGACTCCATTACCCGCAGTATTAGACTTAAAACGAATCATCCAGCGATCATACACTGTTTACCAGGGGGCAGGGCTACCGACGTTAAGGCTAATCTGAAGATGGTGGCTAAAGCTGAAACTGGCGAGTGTAGAGAGTATAGAGATATTGTTATCCACGTCGGCACCAACGATGTTAGGATGAAACAGTCAGAGATCACCAAGCGCAACATAGCTATAAAGATGTGTCGGCATCGTGTAATTGTCTCTGGCCCCCTCCCAGTTAGGGGGAGTGATGAGCTCTACAGCAGAGTCTCACAACTCAATCGCTGGTTGAAAACTGTTTTCTGCCCCTCCCAAAAGAAAGAATTTGCAGATAATTGGCAATCTTTCTGGGACTCACCCACAAACAGGACCAAGCCTGACCTGCTGAGGAGTGACGGACTCCATCCTAGCTGGAGGGGTGCTCTCATCTTATCTACCAACATAGACAGGGCTCTAACTCCTCTAGCTCCACAATGAAATAGGGTGCAGGCCAGGCAGCAGGCTGTTAGCCAGCCTGCCAGCATAGTGGGGTCTAAGACCGTGTCTGTGCCTCGACCTGGGTTGGGCAAAACTAAACATGGCGGTGTTCGCCTTAGCAATCTCACTAGGATAAAGACCACCTCCATTCCTGTCATTATTGAAAGAGATCATGATACCTCACATCTCAAAATAGGGCTACTTAATGTTAGATCCCTTACTTCAAAGGTAATTATAGTCAATGAACTAATCACTGATCATAATCTTGATGTGATTGTCCCGACTGAAACATGGCTTAAGCCTGATGAATTTACCGTGTTAAATGAGGCCTCACCTCCTGGCTACACTAATGACCATATCCCCCGTTCATCCCGCAAAGGCGGAGGTGTTGCTAACATTTACGATAGCAAATTTCAATTTACAAAAAAAAATGACTTTGAGCTTCTAGTCATGAAATCTATGTAGCCTACTCAATCAATTTTTATAGCTACTGTTTACAGGCCTCCTGGTTCATATACAGCGTTCCTCACTGAGTTCCCTGAATTCCTATCGGACCTAGTCATAGCAGATAATATTCTAATCTTTGGTGACTTTGATATTCACATGGAAAAGTCCATAGACCCACTCCAAAAGGCTTTCGGAGGCATCATCGACTCAGTGGGTTTTGTCCAACATGTCTCTGGACCCACTCACTGTCACAGTCATACGCTGGACCTAGTTTTGTCCCATGGAATAAATGTTGTGGATCTTAATGTTTTTCCTCATAATCCTGGACTATCGGACCACCATTTTATTACGTTTGCAATTGCAACAAATAATCTGCTCAGACCCCAACCAAGGAACATCAAAAGTCGTGCTATAAATTCACAGACAACACAAAGATTCCTTGTTGTCCTTCCAGATTCCCTCTGTCTACCCAAGGACGCCAGAGGACAAAAATCAGTTAACCACCTAACTGAGGAACTCAATTTAACCTTGCGCAATACCCTAGATGCAGTTGCACCCCTAAAAACTAAAAACATTTCTCATAAGAAACTAGCTCCCTGGTACACAGAAAATACCCGAGCTCTGAAGCAAGCTTCCAGAAAATTGGAACGGAAATGGCGCCACACCAAACTGGAAGTCTTCCGACTAGCTTGGAAAGACAGTACCGTGCAGTACCGAAGAGCCCTTACTGCTGCTCGATCATCCTAACTTAATTGAGGAAAATAAGAACAATCCGAAATTCCTTTTTGATACTGTCGCAAAGCTAACTAAAAAGCAGCACTCCCCAAGAGAGGATGACTTTCACTTTAGCAGTGATAAATTCATGAACTTCTTTGAGGAAAAGATTATGATTATTAGAAAGCAAATTACGGACTCCTCTTTAAATCTGCGTATTCCTTCAAAGCTCAGTTGTCCTGAGTCTGCACAACTCTGCCAGGACCTAGGATCAAGAGAGACGCTCAAGTGTTTTAGTACTATATCTCTTGACACAATGATGAAAATAATCATGGCCTCTAAACCTTCAAGCTGCATACTGGACCCTATTCCAACTAAACTACTGAAAGAGCTGCTTCCTGTGCTTGGCCCTCCTATGTTGAACATAATAAACGGCTCTCTATCCACCGGATGTGTACCAAACTCACTAAAAGTGGCAGTAATAAAGCCTCTCTTGAAAAAGCAAAACCTTGACCCAGAAAATATAAAAAACTATCGGCCTATATCGAATCTTCCATTCCTCTCAAACATTTTAGAAAAGGCTGTTGTGCAGCAACTCACTGCCTTCCTGAAGACAAACAATGTATACGAAATGCTTCAGTCTGGTTTTAGACCCCATCATAGCACTGAGACGGCACTTGTGAAGGTGGTAAATTACATTTTAATGGCATCGGACCGAGGCTCTGCATCTGTCCTCGTGCTCCTAGACCTTAGTGCTGCTTTTGATACGATCGATCACCACATTCTTTTGGAGAGATTGGAAACCCAAATTGGTCTACACGGACAAGTTCTGGCCTGGTTTAGATCTTATCTGTCGGAAAGATATCAGTTTGTCTCTGTGAATGGTTTGTCCTCTGACAAATCAACTGTACATTTCGGTGTTCCTCAAGGTTCCGTTTTAGGACCACTATTGTTTTCACTATATATTTGACCTCTTGGGGATGTTATTCGAAAACATAATGTTAACTTTCACTGCTATGCGGATGATACACAGCTGTACATTTCAATGAAACATGGTGAAGCCCCAAAATTGCCCTTGCTAGAAGCATGTGTTTCAGACATAAGGAAGTGGATGGCTGCAAACTTTCTACTTTTAAATTCGGACAAAACAGAGATGCTTGTTCTAGGTCCCAAGAAACAAAGAGATCTTCTGTTGAATCTGACAATTAATCTTAATGGTTGTACAGTCGTCTCAAATAAAACTGTGAAGGACCTCGGCGTTACTCTGGACCCTGATCTCTCTTTTAAAGAACATATCAAGACCATTTCAAGGACAGCTTTTTCCATCTACGTAACATTGCAAAAATCAGAAACTTTCTGTCCAAAAATGATGCAGAAAAATTCATCCATGCTTTTGTCACTTCTAGTTTAGACTACTGCAATGCTCTACTTTCCGGTTAACCGGATAAAGCATTAAATAAACTTCAGTTGGTGCTAAATACGGCTGCTAGAATCCTGACTAGAACCAAAAAAATGGATCATATTACTCCAGTGCTAGCCTCTCTACACTGGCTTCCTGTCAAAGCAAGGGCTGATTTCAAGGTTTTACTGCTAACCTACAAAGCATGACATGGGCTTGCTCCTACCTATCTCTCTGGTTTGGTCCTGCCGTACATATCTACACGTACGCTACGGTCACAAGACGCAGGCCTCCCAATTGTCCCTAGAATTTCTAAGCAAACAGCTGGAGGCAGGGCTTTCTCCTATAGAGCTCCATTTTTATGGAACGGTCTGCCTACCCATGTCAGAGACACAAACTCGGTCTCAACCTTTAAGTCTTTACTGAAGACTCATCTCTTCAGTGGGTCATATGATTGAGTGTAGTCTGGCCTGGAGTGGGAAGGTGAACGGAAAGGCTCCGGAGCAACGAACCGCCCTTGCTGTCTCTGCCTGGCCGGTTCCCCTCTTTCCACTGGGATTCTCTGCCTCTAACCCTATTACAGGGGCTGAATCACTGGCCTACTGGGGCTCTCTCATGCCATCCCTGGAAGGGGTGCGTCACCTGAGTGGGTTGATTCACTGATGTGGTCATCCTGTCCGGGTTGGCACCCCCCTTGGGTTGTGCCATGGCAGAGATCTTTGTGGGCTATACTCAGCCTAGTCTTAGGATGGTAAGTTGGTGGTTGAAGATATCCCTCTAGTGGTGTGGGGGCTGTGCTTTGGCAAAGTGGGTGGGGTTATATCCTTCCTGTTTGGCCCTGTCCGGGGGTGTCCTCGGATGGGGCCACAGTGTCTCCTGACCCCTCCTGTCTCAGCCTCCAGTATTTATGTTGCAGTAGTTTATGTGTCGGGGGGCTAGGGTCAGTTTGTTTATCTGGAGTCCTATTCGGTGTCCTGTGTGAATCTAAGTGTGCGTTCTCTAATTCCCTCCTTCTCTCTTTCTTTCTCTCTCTCGGAGGACCTGAGCCCTAGGACCATGCCCCAGGACTACCTGACATGATGACTCTTTGCTGTCCCCAGTCCACCTGGCCGTGCTGCTGCTCCAGTTTCAACATTTCTGCCTTATTATTATTCGACCATGCTGGTCATTTATGAACATTTGAACATCTTGGCCATGTTCTGTTATAATCTCCACCCGGCACAGCCAGAAGAGGACTGGCCACCCCACATAGCCTGGTTCCTCTCTAGGTTTCTTCCTAGGTTTTGGACTTTCTAGGGAGTTTTTCCTAGCCACCGTGCTTCTACACCTGCATTGCTTGCTGTTTGGGGTTTTAGGCTGGGTTTCTGTACAGCACTTTGAGATATCAGCTGATGTACGAAGGGCTATATAAATAAATTGGATTTGATGTCAATACCTCTCATAAATAAGTAGTGGTGAAATCAATCTCTCCTCCACTTTCAGCAGGAGAGATTGACATGCATATTATTAATATTAGCTCTCTGTGTACATCCAAGGGCCAGCCGTGCTGCCCTGTTCTGAGCCAATTGCAATTTTCCTAAGTAATTTTTTGTGGCACCTGACCACACGACTGAACAGTAGTCAAGGTGCGACAAAACTAGGGCCTGTAGGACCTGCCTTGTTGATAGTGTTGTTAAGAAGGCAGAGTATTGCTTTATTATAGACAGACTTCTCCCCATCTTAGCTACTACTGCATCAATATGTTTGACCATGACAGTTCACAATCTATGGTTACTCCAAGCAGTTTAGTCATCTCAACTTGCTCAATTTCCGCTGTCATGTGCCTTTTACTGAGAAGTGGCTTCCGTCTGGCCACTCTACCATAAAGGCCTGATTGGTGGTGCTGCAAAGATGGGAGAACCTTCCAGAAGGAAAACCATCTCCACAGAGGAACTCTAGGAAGAGTCTTGGTGGTTCCAAAATCCTTCCATTTCAGAATGATGGAGGCCACCGTGTTCTTTGGGATCTTCAATGCTGAAGACATTTTTTGGTACCCTTCCCCAGATATGTGCCTCAACATAATTCCTTCAACCTCATGGCTTGGTTTTTGCTATGACATGCACTGCCAACTATGGGACCATATATAGACAGGTGTGTGCCTTTCCACATCATGTCCAATCAATTGAATGTACCACAGGTCCTCCAATAAAGTTGTAGAAACATCTCAAGGATGATCAATTGAAACAGGATGCACCTGACCTTAATTTTGAGTGGTATAGCTAAGGGTTTGAATACTTATGTAAAGAAGTTATTTCTGTTTGCAAACATTTCCAAAAACTTGTTTTCACTTTGTCATTATGGTGTATTGTTTGTAGATTGAGAAAAAAAACAATGATTTAATCCATTTTAGAATAAGGCTGTAACGTAACAAAATTTAGAAAAAGTCAAGGGATCTAAATATTTTCAGAATGGACTTTATACTTTCTACATTTTACGGACACTGTATATTTTACATTAGTTCTCTTGTTTTTAGTCCCACCCTTCAACTACCCTCAACCCCTCCCATCTATCTCTGAATACCATCCAGTTCTGCCATATATTTTTCAAAAGTGCTGTAATGTTTCATAAGTTCTGAACATTTCTATTCTCATAGTTTCTACAGATTGCAAATTAAAGATGAACATTTTTACTCAGAGTATTATTATAATATTCATCGATTGTCTATGGCTTTTCAAGTCACCCAGCAGTGTTATTTGCATAGTTTGCCAGGTAAATGTTGCAAATCTTCAGCATATTCCTTAATCTGTAACCACACTGTTTTGGTCCTTAAAAGAAACTGGTATACTTTTTTATTTACCACAATTGTATTTAACCAATGTTGGACTTTAATGTAGGGCCAACAGACAAGTTCCTTACTTTCTCCCCCTTCCACTTGCCTCTTCCATTTTTGCAGTAAGGCTGCAATTTTGGATAGAGCAGACTTTTCCATATATTTTCGTTAGCTGCATGTGTGACAACTCCACCAGTAGTATTTATGATATCATTACAAAATATATTTTTTTTTTTTAATTTTCAAAAATAACTTAGCAATTAGTATATTTGAGTTTAACCATAATATTTGTTGTAATATTTGTTCTGTCTATTTTGGTGGTTTGAAATTGCAACCAGCTTTCTTAGGCTTGTTTTAAAAATAGCGATATTTTTTGCTCAAATCATTTAAAAAACAAGGCATTTGGTGTAGGCAGGGCCATAAGTAAATAGATAAACTGGGATATGACTAAAGAATTAATCAGGGTGATTTTTCCACAAATATAAAGTTATTTACCTTTCCATGGTACCAAGATCTTATCTATTTTTGCTAACTTTCTGTTAAAATGTATTGTAGTGAGAATTTCTTTCTTTCGGGATATGAATACCGAGTATGTCTACTTCAACTTTAGACCATTTTATTGGTAAACTACACGGTAATGTAAAAGTTGTATTTTTTAGCGATCCAATACTTAATATGGTACATGTATCATAGTTTGGTTGTAATCCAGAGAGATTAGAGAAATTATCTAGATCCTCTGTGAGGCTGTGCACAGATCCAAATTGCGGATTTAAAAGAAAACACAAGTCGTCAGCGTACAATGAGACATTTGTTTTTAAGCCTCGGATTTCTAGACGCTTTATCATTGTTAGATACAATTTTAATAGCGAACATTTTCGATGACCATAATAAATAGATATACCGATACTGGACAAACTTGTTTCACTCCTCTTTACAGTTTAATACTTTCTGAGAAGTAGACATTATTTACCATTTTACAACTGGTTTCATTGCGCCGATAGATAGGGCAGCTGTGCTTCCATACCCAATGCAACTTTACAGTATTTTTTTTATTTTCTATGTGTTATATCTTACATTAAGATTTTTTTTGTGTTATTAGAAGCATTTCGCTACACCAGCCATAACATCTGCTAAACACGTGTATGTGACCAATAAAATGTGATTTGATATACACCACCGTTCAAAAGATTGGGGTCACTTAGAAATGTCCTTGTCATCCCAGAGTGGCCTCTTCACTGTTGACGTTGAGACTGGTGTTTTGTGGGTACTATTTAATGAAGCTGCCAGTTGCGGACTTGTGAGGCATCTGTTTCTCAGACTAGATGTATGTACTTGTCCTCTTGCTCAGTTGTGCACTGGGGCCTCCCACTCCTCTTTCTATTCTGGTTAGGGCCAGTTTGCTCTGTTCTGTGAAGGGAGTAGTACACAGCGTTGTACGAGATCTTCAGTTTCTTGAAAAATTCTCATATGGAATAGCCTTCATTTCTCAGAACAAGAATAGACTGAAGAGTTTCAGAAGAAGGTCTTTGTTTCTGGACATTTTCAGCCTGTAATCGAACACACAAATGCTGATGCTCGAGATACACAACTAGTCTAAAGAAGGACAGTTTTATTGTTTCTTTCATCAGCACAACAGTGTTCAGCTGTGCTAACATAATTGCAAAAGGGTTTTCTAATGATCAATGAGCCTTTTAAAATGATAAACTTGGATTAGCTAACACAACGTGCCATTGAAACACATGAGTGATGGTTGCTGATAGTGGGCCTCTGTACGCCTATGTAGATATTCCATTCAAATTCAGCCATTTCCAGCTACAATAGTCATTTAAAACATTAACAATGTCTACACTGTATTTCTGATCAATTTGACATTATTTTAATGGACATTTTTTTGCTTTTCTTTCAAAAACAAGGACATTTCTAAGTGACCCCAAACTTTTGAACGGTAGTGTACATACACACAGTCACCCCACTACTCCCACACAAACACCTCTACCCCTCTATTCCCTTCCTCCTATATACCGATCTACACACCCCCCCACCCCACACACTCACACACACACACACACACAAACTCTCTCTCTCACTCACTCACACAACCACAAACTCTGATGTTCAACCATTTGTTCCATCCCCGAGCCCAACACAAGAGAAGACTTGATGTGTGAATGTATATACAGTTGTAGCTGTTTGAGAAGGCATGCCAGATTGAACAGTAATGGGAAGATGTGATTAACCAATGTCTAGTCCTAGCTGATGGAGCTCCGATACACTTCTTTCCCCCAACACACAAACACATGCTGTTTTTCTGTCGGGACCCTTCTTCCCAATCACCTCTGTGAAGTCAGATCGTTTTATTATTCTGTGCCGCCAGGGCCACAGTAATTTGCCACATTTCTGATTGTCCGAGTGTGACCCCCTCCCCATGGGTTCCTGCTGCCAGGGTTGCCAGAACTGCCATTACCTGGGTGGGAGTACTCCAGTGGAATTCCCACCGGCTAGGTACGAGGTCGTCAAGGTTTTCATTAGCAGCTCTGAGAAAAACCTTGTATATTATGCTCGCCCATCCAGGGGCTTTGGATTTGTTGGACAACCCTGCCAGTCAGGGTTGGGCACAGGGTGCCAGGGTTGGGCACTGGGGCCATCTATTTTGTGAAGTGCACCAGCTCCTCCTGCAGCAAAGCACCCCCCACAACATGATGCTGACACCCCCGTGCTTCACAGTTGGGATGGTGCTCTTCGGCTTGCAAGCCTCCCCCTTTTCCTCCAAACATAATGATGGTCATTATGGCCAAACAGTTCTATTTTTGTTTCATCAGATCAGAGGATATTTCTCCAAAACGTACGATCTTTGTCCCCATGTGCAGTTGCAAACCGTAGTCTGGCATTTTTTATGGTGATTTGGAGCAGTCTTCTTCCTTGCTGAGCGGCCCTTCAGGTTATGTCAATATAGGACTCGTTGTACTGTGGATATAGATACTTTTGTACCTGTTTCCTCCAGCATCTTCACAAGGTCATTTGCTGTTATTCTGGGATTGATTTGCACTTTTCGCACCAAAGTACGTTCATCTGTAGCAGACAGAACGCATCTCCTTCCTGAGCAGTATGACGGCTACGTGGTCCCATGGTGTTTATACTTGCAAACTATTGTTTGTACAGATGAACATGGTACGTTCAGGCATTTGGAAATTGCTCCCAAGGATGAACCAGACGTGTGGAGGTCTACAATTTCTTTTGAGGTCTTGTCTGATTTATTTTGATTTTCCCATAATGTCAAGCAAATAGGCAAGGAGTTAGTTGGAAAGTAGGCCTTGAAGTACATCCACAGATAAACCTCCAATTGACTCAAATGATGTCAATTAGCCTATCAGAAGCTTATAAAGCCATGACATAATTTTCAAGAATTTTCCAAGCTATTTAAAGGCACTGTCAACTTAGTGTATGTAAACTTCTGACTCAATGGAATTGTGATAAAGTGAATTATAAGTGAAATAATCTGTCTATAACAATTGTTTGAAAAATAACTTGTGTCATGCACAAAGTAGATGTCCTAACCGACTTGCCAAAACTCTAGTTTGTTAACAAGACATTTGTGGAGTGGTTGAAAAACAAGTTTTAATGACTCCAACCTAAGTGAATGTAAACTTCTGACTTCAACTGTACACCCTCACATACCAACATATTGTGCCTTCTATTTCCCCTGTTTGTAGTGTAGTGTATTTATACCTTGTTGATTTCTGGGTAATTTTGGGCTTTTGAGTAATTTTATGTTCCAGTTCCTTGTATTTGGGGTTGTATTATTTCATTAGTTGTCCCTTCCTCTAATGCTGTCTTTTATCTTTTTATAAATACTATTTTTTTTAAATGGAATACAAATTATTTGACAACATCCCCTAACATGAATAATATAGTAAATTGTAGTTCTAATGTCGTATCTTTCTCATCACTCATTTCAAGGCTCGCCTTCATCTCATTTATATCTTCACTGACAAGTTCAAATTCACCCAATTTATTGATTTTAACCAGTCAAAAGCATAAATCATTGGTGTCTGTCGAGGAGTTTCATAGTTTTCTTTTGGAGTTTGGTCCTCCATGCTTTCCCTGGTTCCTCTCCAACATGTTTTGGACTTGACTGCGTTCGTAATATATATTTATCAATTAACTTCTCTAGCCTTATGTTTTTTATGGGTTATTACCCAGTTTGAGTGTTATTGCCCATGAGTAAAAATATCAGTGTAGTGCTACTATTTAGTCAGTTTTAGAGATATTGAATATTACGTTATCTCATGAGGCATTCCGCACTGCCATCTTCAGTCCGCCATCTTCCGTTTACCCCGTCATGCCTTCGTCCTGTGGAGCCAAACTTCCAAATGTTTATATTCATCTCACCTTTTCCACCTTCATGAAAACCAGGGGAATAACTGGACTGGGGAACCGCGGGTAAAGGCAGCCGAGCGGGGGCGGAGCAGCGTTAAAGTATTTGTCCCATTTCTCAAACGCAGGCCGGATAGTTGCAGCAGAGGTAGCGTAGCCACTATCCAATTTCCCTCACAGAGGCTCGACCTTTCCGCTGTCTGTGCTTTCTCCCTTTTATTAATGCTGGGAGTTTGTTTGCCTGTGGTGTTGGGAGTGCCGGATCCCCGTGGTGGCACAGGCTCAGGCCTCTCTGCTTGACTGTCATTCTAATTGAAACTGTCTCTCTGCGTGGGCTAGCTGGGTAATGGGAGCCAGTCTGGTGAAGTGGAACCTGGTCGTCCTGACAATAGACCTCCTCTGCCCTGGCATTCCTGCAAAGCATCTCAACCTTACATCTCAGCTTTCTCCCCATTTCTCTCTCTCTGAATCTTTCTCTCTTTGAATCAATCTCCTAATTTCTCTCTCTCTCTATATATATATATATATATCTATCTCTCTCTCTCTCTCTCTATCTATCTATCTATCTATCGCTTTCTTTCTTTTTTTCTATCCCCATCTCATTCTAACTCCATCAATGGAGTTATTCTGATAGGATGGAGAGGAGCTGGCATAGCAACAGTAAGTCTCGTTGCCCAGGACAACCTGGGGATGAAGTTCACCAGTTGGCAATGTGTTTTCATTGTTCCTCCAAATTTGACCATGACCCGCAGAAATGCTATGTGTTTTAGCCGGTAGACAAAGCGGAATAGTGTTAGCTGTGAAGATCTAACAATAGGTGTTTTATTCAGCCTAATCATTTTCATTATGTTCATTATAAAGTTTCCTTTCCAAGGCGGGATACAATAGTACACCCCGGCTACTGTTAATGTCTTTAATATTTGAATGAGATTTCCTGTAAGCTCCCGGAGGTGGTTCTTTTCACAAAGAAAATCTAATTGGTTTCAGTGTGATTCACGGTATTGTGTTGGGTTTCAAAGTGATCTTTCACAACAAAAGCATTAGGGCAAAGATGACATGCGGTGAATGGCATAAGAAACCTTTCTTAAATGTTACCTGGCATGCTCTGTTCCAATGCAAAAAGGCCCCTTAAAAAGATTGTCCGGGCTACATTGTTCGGTCTACTTCCTCTTGGTACAATTGCAGTTGACAAAAGCCATTTCGGTTGGTTTCACTCCACGTTGTTGGACGCACTGGGACATTTCTGTTTCGCAAGTTGAAATCGGAACCTGTAAGTCTTAACAGTGTGTGAAAACCATTTATGTAGGCCTTAACCCAATTCTTAACTATGGTGAACATATTAGGACAGCATCAGTCTCAGGCTGTCCTAATATGGACACATACATAAATAACATCGCTCACTTCATATAGACACCTCATGTCTTAGGTGTTGATCACTCAGCACCTGTGCTCGGTGTAATGAAGATTAGTGAGCTGCAGTGGTGACTGCCAATTAGTCCCAATTATAGTACACTATAATGTCTCCCTGGTGGATATCTGGTTCCTATGCCTCCTGACAGAACTTGACTTATATATGCTCTTATTTAGCTGACTGGCTCCCCCTGGGAATGACAGGTAGGCAGTGGAGGATGATGGGAATGGTAGGGGAGGATGGTAGAGAGGGGGGTAGAGTGAGGATAAAGAAATTGGAAGAAGAAACAGAGGGGTGAGTGAGAGTAGACAGAGAGAGAAAAAGAGAGATGCAGCCTTCTAGTCCAGCGCTGGAGGGCTAGTACCCTCTGAATGGACTAATCTTATCCATATTCATGTGTTTGGAGTTATATCTGTGCCTAGGACAGCAGACAGGTAGCCGCAAAGACACCGCTTATCAGCCATCTCACACAGGGAAAAGCAGCTGGGATCTGTTCAACATCGACTTACGTGTGTGTGTGTGTGTGTGTGTGTGTGTGTGTGTGTGTGTGTGTGTGTGTGTGTGTGTGTGTGTGTGTGTGTGTGTGTGTGTGTGTGCCAACATGAATGACATTCAGCAAAGGAGATTTGATCATTTTGATCACACTTTCTGCTTGTGGGTCTGAATGTTACAAGGTATGGTTATATGTGCTATGGACACATTGAGACTGAGACACTTTATAGCCTACTGGTTAGAGCATTGGCACAGTAACTGAAAGGTTGCTTGTTTGAATCCCCGAGCAGGCAAGGTGGAAAAAATCAGCCGTTCTCCCCTTGAGCAAGACAGTTAACCCCAGGAACAGCTGCTCCCAGGCCGCAGATGATGTCGAAGAAGGTAGCCCCATCACACTTCTCTGATTCAGAGGAGTTGGGTAAAATGCGGAAGACACAATTTGGTTGAATGCATTCTGTTGTGCAACTGACTAGGTGTTCCCTAAGATAATGTGACTTTTGCATATTGAGTAAATTCATTCAACATCAGGAAAAAACGGGCTTTGAGGATATATCCATGAAATAGAAAGTGTATATCATTCATACACACTATATTTTAAAATGCTGCAGGATGCACAGTAATCTATGCAAATATGAAATAGCCACTTGTATCCATTTGAGAAAGAAACTGCTCAGAGGTTTAATGTAAATTTAGAGACAAATTCCTAATCTTACTCAACTTTTCATTCTCTCAAGAGTTTTCAGCAATGCTCACAGCAAATGAGGATGGATTTCTACAGTTGAAGTCAGAGGTTTACATACACCTTAGCCAAATATATTTAAACTTAGTTTTTCACAATTCCTGAAATTTAATCCAAGTAACAATTCCCTGTTTTAGGTCAGTTAGGATCACCACTTTATTTTAAGAATGTGAAATGTCAGAATAATAGTAGAGGCAATGATTTATTTCAGCTTTTATTTATTTCATCACATTCTCAGTGGGTCAGAAGTCTACATACACTCAATTAGTATTTACACAAGCGTCCCACAATAAGTTGGGTGAATTTTGGCCCATTCCTCCTGACAGAGCTGGTGTAACTGAGTCAGGTTTGTAGGCCTCCTTGCTCGCACACGCTTTTTCAGTTCTGCCCACACATTTTCTATGGGACTGAGGTCATGGCTTTGTGATGGCCACTCCAATACCTTGACTTTGTTGTGCTTAAGCCATGTTGCCACAAGTTTGGAAGTATGCTTGGTGTCATTGTCGATTTGGAAGACCAATTGCGACCTAGCTTTAACTTCCTGACTGATGTTTTGAGATGTTGCTTCAATATGTCCACATCATTTTCCCCCTCATGATGCCATCTGTTTTGAGACATGCACCAGTCCGTCCTGCAGCAAAGCACCCCCACGACATGATGCTGCCATCTCCGTGCTTCACAGTTGAGATGGTGTTCTTCGGCTTTCAAGCCACCACCTTTTCCTCCAAACATAACAATGGCCATTATTGCCATCAGACCAGTGGACATTTCTCCAAAAAGTATGATCTTTGTCCCCATGTGCAGTTGCAAACCATAGTCTGGCATTTTTATGGTGGTTTTGGAGCAGTGTCTTCTTCCTTTCTGAGTGGCCATTCAGGTTATATCGATATAGGACTGTGGATATAGATACTTTTGTACCTGTTTCATCCAGCATCTTCACAAGGTCCTTTGCTGTTGTTCTGGAATTGTTTTGCACTTTTTGCAGCAAAGTACGTTCATCTCTAGGAGACAGATCGCGTCTCCTTCCTGAGCGGTATGACGGCTGCGTGGTCCCATGGTGCTTATACTTGTGTACTATTGTTTGTACAGATGAACGTGGTACCTTCAGGCGTTTGGAAATTGCTCCCAAGGATGAACCAGACGTGTGGAGGTCTACAAATTTTTTTCTGAGGTCTTGGCTGATTTCTTCGGATTTTCCCATGATGTCAAGCAAAGAGGTAATGAGTTGGAAGGTAGGCTTTGAAATACATCCACAGGTACACCTCCAATTGACTCAAATGATGTCAATTAGCCTGTCAGAAGCATCTAAAGCCATGACACCAAAATGTTGGGATTTTCCAAGCTGTTTATGTGTATGTAAACTTCTGACCCACTGGAATTGTGAGACAGTGAATTATAAATTAAATAATCTGTCTGCAAACAACTGTTGGAAAAATTACTTGTGTAATGCACAAGTAGATGTCCTAAACGACTTCCCAAAACTATAGTTTGTTAACAAGAAATGTGTGGATTGGTTGAAAAAATTAGTTTTAATGACTCCAACCTAAGTGTATGTATGTATAACTTCTGACTTCAACTGTATATCCCTCAATAGAACATTGTTCTTTGATCCAAATGAGATTTCCTATTTCAATTGTTGCACAGTTAACTCAATTACTTAAATTTAATGTAACTTGTGGAAAGATATCAATGGGAGCTTTGCGCAAAAAAAACTGTTATGCGTACAGATTGCAAGTCAGAATTCTACCCAACACCTTATTTCAAAGGTCGATAACACTTTCACTTTGGTGAATTCAAACATGTTAGTAAAACATCTGGTAGAAACAGGGAAGCTCAGAAACAGGCAAGCTCAGAGACCTTTCAGAGGGGAACTTTCATAATTCATATCTCGAAAATCATCAATACAGATGTAGGATCTAAATTAGAACCAGTTTGCTTCAGGAGAAAATAATCCTGCAGCAACAGGAAATGGGAAATATTATGTGGATTATAATTCATGGAAATTGTTGTTGGGGTTGATACTTTTTTCATAAGGGAAAATTAAGTCTGAAATTTCAAAGTGGATATTTTAAACTTCAGAAGTGTTGGGGTAGGTTCCTTGTTTCTTGTCAATCATTGACTTATTGGTGAAATCAGCAGTCAGACAAAATCTTCTTTAAGTAAATCAATCAAATCTTTATTTATGCAATTGCAGACAGAAGTTGACAACGGAAACACAGCACGTATGTTTCAGGGTAAGTTTAACTTCTTGATGCTACCCATCCCTTTAGCGGGATCATTTTCGTCAGCAAAATGAAATCACAAGTGCAATATTGCAAAACACAGTTTAGCCTTTTGTTAATCCACCTGTCGTCTCAGATTTTGAAATTATGCTTTACAGCGAAAGCAATCCAAGCGTTTGTGTAAGTTTATCGATAGCACAACATAACATTATGTACACTAAGCATTAAGTAGCTAGGTCACGAAAATCAGAAAAGCAATCAAAATAATCGTTTACCTTTGATGATCTTCAGATGTTTTCACTCACGAGACTCCCAGTTACACAACAAATGTTCCTTTTGTTCCATAAAGATTATTTTATACCCAAAATACCTCAGTTTGTTTGTCGCGTTATGTTCAGAAATCCACAGGAAAGAGCGGTCACGACAACGCAGACAAATATTCCAAATAATATCCATAATGTCCACAGAAACATGTCAAACGTTTTTTATAATCAATCCTCAGGTTGTTTTTAAAATATATATTCGATAATATATCAAATGGGCGTGTAGGTTTTTCAAAAACACCGGGAGAAACAATGGCTGCTTTACTCTGTAGAGCAAAACTCACTCTGAGAGCCCCCACCTATCTACTTACGCAATGTGATCTTTCACGCTAATATTTCAAAATAAAAGCATGAAACTATGTCTAAAGACTGTTGACACCTTAGGGAAGCCATAGAAAAAGGAATCTGGTTGATATCCCTTTAAATGGAGGATAGGCATGCATAGGAACAGAGAGGTTTCAAATAAGAGGCACTTCCAGGTTTTCGCCTGCAATATCAGTTCTGTTATACTCACAGACAATATTTTTACAGTTTTGGAAACTTTAGTGTTTTCTATCCTAATATGACAATTATATGCATATTCTAGTTTCTGGGGCTGAGAAATAGGCAGTTTCAAATGGGTACGTTTTTTGGCAAAAAACGAAAATACTGCCCCCTATACGCAAAAGGTTAAAAATAAAAAAGGTCAAAGTTTCTTTAATATACTTGCAGTCGACCCCTAGTGGTGTAACTGCCTGCGTCAACACCTTCTACTCATGAGACCAAGCCCATGCATATACAGTTATACAAACTTGCAGGAAAAAACAATAGTCCAGTGTTTTCTAAGGGCTGAGCAGTAATTTTCCATTTGGGTGTGGCTTACAGTGGTATGTTTGACTTGACCCTTATCTATTTTCTCCCCTGCAGGGGTCTGTGTCTATGTATCTCTTTAAGCCTTGAGGTGCTATCTCACAGACACCCTGTTTTGACTGCAATGGCTCACACATCTGCTCAGACCATTTCTTAGAAGAGGCAGAGACTAGAAAAGAACCGTGGAACAGTATTAAACCTTATGATGCATATATTGCTCATCTGTGGTCCAGGACCCTATAAATGTAGTGGGGGAGGGTCTTATAGCCCTTCCACTTCTATTAATACAACCTAAGCATAGTCAATTATTATAATACATTAATAGTTTGGTGCAGCCCCTATCATGACCCCAAGTTGACCCCAATCGGAAACCTTTTTAAACCTCAAATAAACTAGATGTTTTCCTGGAACAAGGTGATGAAAATACACATGAAACATCTTTGAGCATAGGCTTGTTTATTTCTGCAACAACTCAGTGGCGATTTTAGCATGTAAATCTTGGTGGGGCAAAAACAGCTGCACAACACAAAACAACACTAAACAATGTATTAATTGCACTATAACAGTGACAAACTGTGCCCACAAACTGCTAGGGCCTACATACAGTGGGGCAAAAAACGTATTTAGTCAGCTACCAATTGTGCAAGTTCTCCATCTTAAAAAGATGAGAGAGGCTTGTAATTTTCATCATAGGTACACTTCAACTATGACCGACAAAATGAGGAAGAAAATCACATTGTAGGATTTTTAATGAATTTATTTGCAAATTATGGTGGAAAATAAGTATTTGGTCAATAACAAAAGTTTATCTCAATACTTTGTTATATACCCTTTGTTGGCAATGACAGAGGTCAAACGTTTTCTGTAAGTCTTCACAAGGTTTTCACGCACTGTTGCTGGTATTTTGTCCCATTCCTCCATGCAGATCTCCTCTAGAGCAGTGATGTTTTGGGGCTGTTGCTGGGCAACACGGACTTTCAACTCCCTCCAAAGATTTTCTATGGGGTTGAGATCTGGAGACTGGCTAGGCCACTCCAGGACCTTGAAATGCTTCTTACGAAGCCACTCCTTACGAAGCCACTCCGCCCGGGCGGTGTGTTTGGGATCATTGTCATGCTGAAAGACCCAGCCACGTTTCATCTTCAATGCCCTTGCGGATGGAAGGAGGTTTTCACTCAAAATCTCACAATACATGGCCCCATTCATTCTTTCCTTTACACGGATCAGTCGTCCTGGTCCCTTTGCAGAAAAACAGCTCCAAAGCATGATGTTTCCACCCCCATGCTTCACAGTAGGTATGGAGTTCTTTGGATGCAACTCAGCATTCTTTGTCCTCCAAACACGAAGAGTTGAGTTTTTACCAAAAAGTTATATTTTGGTTTCATCTGACCATATGACATTCTCCCAATCTTCTTCTGGATCATCCAAATGCTCTCATGTACTGGCTTAAGCAGGGGGACACGTCTGGCACTGCAGGATTTGAGTCCCTGGCGGCGTAGTGTGTTACTGATGGTAGGCTTTGTTACTTTAATCCCGGCTCTCTGCAGGTCATTCACTAGGTCCCCCCGTGTGGTTCTGGGATTTTTGCTCACCGTTCTTGTGATCATTTTGACCCCACGGGTGAGATCTTGCGTGGAGCCCCAGATCGAGGGAGATTATCAGTGGTCTTGTATGTCTTCCATTTCCTAATAATTGCTCCGACAGTTGATTTCTTCAAACCAAGCTGCTTACCTATTGCAGATTCAGTCTTCACAGCCTGGTGCAGGTCTACAATTTTGTTTCTGGTGTCCTTTGACAGCTCTTTGGTCTTGGCCATAGTGGAGTTTGGAGTGTGACTGTTTGAGGTTGTGGACAGGTGTATTTTATACTGATAACAAGTTCAAACAGGTGCCATTAATACAGGTAACGAGTGGAGGACAGAGGAGCCTCTTAAAGAAGAAGTTACAGGTCTGTGAGAGCCAGAAATCTTGCTTGTTTGTAGGTGACCAAATACTTATTTTCCACCATAATTTGCAAATAAAATCCTACAATGTGATTTTCTGGATTTCTTTTCTAATTTTGTCTGTCATATTTGAAGTGTACCTATGATGAAAATTACAGGCCGCTCTCATCTTTTTAAATGGGAGAACTTGCACAATTGGTGGCTGACTAAATACTTTTTTGCCCCACTGTAAAGCTGTCCCAACAACAGAGCTTTCTTTTCAGCACCATGAAGTGAATCCTGACCACCGCTATACCTAGCTATCAGCGGAGCCTTGTCTGGCAGTGAAACAGTTCATTCAGCCACATTTACTGCATTTAAAAAAAACATAGCTGATATGGCTGACTTGCTTAAAATGGCGCCGGACAAAGCCAACGTTTTACGTGCTTCCAACCGATTGTGGTTTTTTGTTTGTTTATCTGCATTGCTTGTTTTTTACTTATTTCGTACATAATGTTGCCGCTACCGTCTCTTATGACCAAAAATAACTTCTGGACATCAGGACTGCGATTACTCATCAGGACCGGCAGAATCCTTTTTTTTCCTTTTAACAAGTCTGACGCGAACGATATACTGCTTTCTCGGGAACAGGCCCAGATCCCCGTGATTTGCGTCGTGGGGAGGTCGGAGAAAAAGGGGCCGGAGGGCAGGCTGCCTTCTGAGAATTCGTAGGCGATCGAATAAACCCCACTTCCTTCCATTCTGCTAGCAAACGTGCAATCATTGGGCAATAAATTACAATAAATTTACCTACTTGGAAGGTTAAACTACCAGCGGGACATTCAAAACTGTAATATCACATGCTTCACGGAGTCGTGGCTGAACAACGACACTATCAACATACAGCTGGCTGGTTATACACTGCACCAGCAGGATAGAACAGCGGCGTCTGGTAAGACAAGGGGTGGCGGACTAAGTCTTTTTGTAAATAACAGCTGGTGCACAACATCTAAGGAAGTCTCAAGCTATTGCTCGCCTGAGGTAGAGATGCTCATGATAAGCTGTAGACCACAATATCTACCTAGAGAGTTTACATCTGTATTTTTCGTAGATGTTTTACATACCACCACAGTCAGAGGCTGGCACTAAGACAGCATTGAATGAACTGTATTCCGCCATAAGCAAACAAGAAAACACTCACCCAGAGGCGTCGCTCCTAGTAGCCGAAGACCTTAATGCAGGGAAACTTAAAACCGTTTTACCAAATTTCTATCAGCATGTTAAATGTGCAACCAAAGAGAAAACAACTCTGGACCACAACTCAACACACAGAGACACACACAAAGCTCTCCCTCGCCCTCCATTTGGCAAATCTGACCATAATTCTATCCTCCTGATTCCTGCTTACAAGCGGAAATGAAAGCAGGAAGCACCCGTGACTAGATCAATAAAAAAGTGGTCAGATGAAGCAGATGCTAAGCTACAAGACTGTTTTGCTAGCACAGACTGGAATATGTTCTGGGAATTCTCCGAGTTCACCACATCAATCACTGTACTGGTACCCCCCTATTGTTATTTTACTGCTGCTCTTTAATGACTTGTTACTTTTATTTCTTATTCTTATCTGTAATTTTTATACTGCATTGTTAGTTAGGGGCTCATAAGTAAGCATTTCACTGTAAGGTCTCCTGTTGTATTCGGCGCATGTGACTAATACAATTTGATTTGCGTTGTACAAACTATGGCATAAGGGAACAATAAGAGGCAATCCGTAGTCTTGATTAAAACATTAATGAGCGAGCTAAGATGGACATAGTCAATATAACTATTTGTTCACCACTTTTGAAATGTACAGAATTCAGAACATCGGCCGTTCTTATAGTATTCTCCCTGTACACCAAGTCAGAACTGTAAGATAAATAAAGGGGGCATATAAGCAGACAATGAAAGCTATTACAAAATTTGATTATGATATTTTTCTAAAACAGGCTATAGGCTACATGTGCACCACCAAGTCAGAACATTAGGCTAAGTTATGAGGCGGAAAGGGACCAAATTATTAGGGTGAGGCACATGGGCTATTAACAGCTTATTACACAACATACACATATTACTTTCTTAGCTACAGTATACATATCTCCCTGGCATATTGCATCGTTAATGCAGCAGCATACAATACAATTTGGACTCACCTTGTTATGCTGTGCTCACTTGAACAGAAAAGTGGCATGGCGGTCGTTCTTGTGGGCAAACTTTGTCATCAAAGTCTTGCATTCTCTGGATTCATGGTGCTTTCAAGACAACTGGGAACTCTGAAAAAAACAAGGTCGAATGATGAAGTCAGTGATCTTCAGGTCGGAGCTCTAGAAAGAGGCCCGAGATTCCGAGTTGGATGACCGTTCAAAGCGTATTTTCCCAGTCTGAGCTTGTTTTTTTCTGAGTTCCCAGTTGTCTTGAACTCAATAAAGTCTGGGATTTCCTATTTTCGAGTTGCCACTTGGTTTGAACGCGGCAGAAGTCATGCTGGATTGACAGCATGGACAATATATTCAACATTTTCTGGCCCATCGTGTTGCGTGTGAATGTTTCTCCTTTTAAGCTTGGAAAAGAGACCCTTAAACCCAGACTTGGACCACACACCCTCTCCCTCGAATAGCAGGCAGGGGAAGCAAAATAGTGATTGTTCTGCAACGCTTGCAGTTAGCCACTGATTCCTTCCAAGTCACTGATTGTTGAATTTGTGATTTCCAACTTGTTGTGTAATGTTTTTGTCCAATGGTCGATGAGCACCATTACATTTATCTATAATTTATCTTCATATGTCAACGTTTGAAAAGGATTTGCCAGTAGACTGTCGACCTCATTCATGATGATGACTGCTTGTTTAGCTTGCTAGGTAAGATTTTGAAAGTATGATGTTGACATGATCAGTCCAATCAAAGCTAGAATAGATATAACGTGATTTGGTGTAATTGTATCTGTGGCCAATGACCTTGAACCTTTTTGAATGGGCACTTCTTATGTAAATCTATGGCAGCACCCAAGGGGCTTGACTATTCGAGCTCTCCCTGTAGATTTTTTGGTGATATAGTGTCCCCATGAGTGACAGAAAACTGAGCCAATCACAACTAGAGAACATTACCAAACCCTACGCTTGTATTTTCCACTGGCTGCACCACCACAAAAGAAAGCACTGAGGTAGGCTGAAACACCTGCATTTTGGAGCTGCGTTACTCAAGAAAGCAAAAATGAGCCCATGTTTGTATGTGGCTTTATTAACAATGTTTTTTCCTACATTGTTGGCAAACTTATATGTGACACCTTTAATGCCCAAATAACAGGCAAAAGTATATATATTTTTTCCCACCTGCCTTGAATGTAAATGTACTTCACTGGTCACAAATTGTGAGCAAGCTAGGTACAGTGCCTCCTAAAGACATACAAATATGGTGGGCTGGGCTATCAGCTGATCATGATGTTGATGATTGATGTACATACAATGTACATACATTTTACTGATTGTGATTTATCTTCAATTTATCTTCAATGCGCTTAAATAATAACTCCATAAATACAATATAACTCCATAATACAATATCATTTTCTAACTCAAGATATCTGGCTTGCTGGTTAGTGGCTTGTGTGGATATGTTTGTAAATTGTGGTTAGCTAGAGTCTAGACTACCTGTGTTGCTGATACCGACTGAGGAAAGGATGGAGTTGGGTTGGAGGGAGAGTCGTAGATGCAGCCGCTCCTCTCCGTCTTTCTGCCTCTCTCTCTCTCTCTCTGCTGCGTGTATTTGCTAACCAGAACTTTGATGAAGATGTAAATCAAGTGTAAATCAAATGGTATGTTGCTGTGGTAGTACTGTTGATATTTAAACTTGGTAGCTTGCTACACAAACTCAACCGGTGACCGCAGCTCAGGGCATGCATGTTTGGATACCGGGCACGCGCATCTCCGTAAAAGGCAGACGCTCCTTACAGCGTAGACCACCGGACAGGGTAGGAGTGGGGTTGCGAATTTGACGTCATCAAGACAAAGTGGGGGTTCGGAACAACACGGACTTTTAAAAAGTATTTAAACATCTTTACAATGCCTCACAAAGAAGGGGACCTATTGGTAGATGGGTAAAAAAAACAGACATTGAATATATATCCCTTTGAACATGGTGAAGTTATTAATTACACTTTGGATGGTGAATCAATACACCCAGTCACTACAAAGATACAGGCATCGTTCCTAACTCACTTACCTGAGAGGAAGGAAACAGTTCAGGGATATCACCATGAGTCCACTGGTGACTAAAACAGTTACAGAGTTGAATGGCTGTAATAGGAGAACTGAGAATGGATCAACAACATTGTAGTTACTCCACAATACTAACCTAAATGACAGAATGAAAAGAAGGAAGCTTGTACAATAAAAAAATATTTCAAGACATGGATGAAGTATAACTGCAAAAAAAATGGCAATGAAATTAGTTGTATGCATTATGTTTAGGCCAGCAAATATTTATATAGCCCTTTGTACATCAGCTGATATCTCAAAGTGCTGTACAGAAACCCAGCCTAAAACCCCAAACAGCAAGCAATGCAGGTGTTGAAGCACGATGGTACGAATACTCTCTGAAGGCACTGTATTTAAAAAATATATATATATATGCTACCACCCAAAAGGGCACTTGGCGAGTGGGAGGGCAAAGGGCCAGGTGCTCGGACACAGTGCCTGGGTAAAATCACTTGTTTGACGCATGTCACCCTTTCAAGAAGTGAAACCTTTTGAACTCATAAATACTTTATCTGGGATACTTGAAGACCGTCCTTATCCATAATGAATGACGCTTTTTTATTAATAAAGAAAACAAGGGAATACATTTCTCGTTTCTAAAATGTTATTTGTGTCTCTTAAAAGGGGCTTAATTGAAAAGGTCATGAATTCAAGCAGGATTATATGTGAATGTTTCATAGGCAGCCTGTAGCCTGTTGAAATATAAAAATGCTTGACACATTTGTCTGTGTGACTATAAACCTCTTGTTCAAAAAACATACTGTACCATTTCAGTTTTCATACATTATATTAATTAAAAAGGCTCTACCGGAATAATAAACCTCAAGCCATAATGTTTGTTGATCCCCCACTCCAACTCGTTTCATAACCGCTCTAAAATATAACAATATTCACAAGATTAAAAGAGCGAGGGAAAAAAAGTGATTTATAAAACATGCATATTCAGAATATGAAAGCAAACTTCCAGGCAACATAATGTCATTCATTTGCCAGTGTTTGTGGCATAGGGTCAGACTACTGCATGACCACAGGCTTACTGAGTCAATCATCCTATTGTAGTGCTGCCAAATGGCCCTCAATTCATAAGGTGCTGACTTTCTGAGGACATGCAATCTGCCATTGGGTTCATTCTGACATATAGAATATGTTCTTTCCAGGGGTGTTTCTATGATTTTTTATGTGGGGATAAAGGGGGGACTTAGCACCAGTTGGCCATGGGAAATCAGCAAAAGGTATCACAAATAGCATTGAAAATTAGCTTAATCTACAATGCATTGTATTGGAAAACTGTTTCAACTGTTAATTTGTATCTGTCCCTTATCTATTAAAAAAACTATTTGAAAATGAACACAGGGAAAATATTCAAGTTGGATACATGTTAACTTAGTAACTCACTGGCATTGAATTATTATCAACCTTTGAAAGCAGCATCAATGATGAGATAGAATGATAGTGCTACTGTGCCTTCATCATTTGAATCACTGATCTGATTCTGACATTGTTAGATTGATGAAAGCAATGAGGTGGGAACCAACAATACCTTCTCCAATTTTCTAATGTAAAGTAATTGTCAAACTTTCTCCTGCTCCTCCCCTCCGGCGTACAATGTCGCTAGAATACTAACCACTGGACCTGGGATTCATCATTACGCACACCTGGAAATCATCATTATGCACACCTGTTAATCAATATGATTCACACCTTGACTTCATTACCTTAATCATTTTCTCCCCTTTATATGTCACTCCCTTATTTTTTATCACCAGTTGATATTGTTCTTGTTTACCAGCGTGTAGCCTTATGGAATTGTCTCATTACTGTTTTATTAAATGTCTGTATTGTGGGCAAGGAGGGCACAAGCTAAAGCGATGTCCAGTATTTCAGAAAATCCGGGATCCACTAGAGAAATGGGGCGGTCACGTGATGTTCCATCCCCTGGACAAGAAGTGAGTATTCCAAGTTCAGCTCTTCCTGTTAGACTCTTTTCGGTGTCCATCACTCTGGCTGACTGTGCCTCATGTACTGTGTCTATAGCTTTAGTGGATTCCGGCGCCGCAGGAAACTTTATGGATCAGACCCTTGCCTCCTCCCTCAACATTACCATCTATCCGCTCTCCTCTCCTTTTCCAGTTCAAGGACTCGACTGTCGGCCATTAGGATCTGGGACCATCACACACATCATTCAACCACTCACCCTCACCGTGGAGTCCAATCACCAGGAGAGCATCTCTTTGTTCATCACAAGTGTACCAGGTCACAAAATCATCCTCAGCGTCCCTTGTTTCCAACGCCATAACCCTATCATCTCATGGTCGAGGATGGAAATCACAGACTGGTCACCTGAATGTCAGAAGACCTGCTTCCCTGTCCCCTGTGGTTCCACGTTGTTTGAGAGTCTTATGGTTGCCCTTCAGCCCAACATGCCAGAGGAATACAAGGGCCTTAAGGCGGTATTCTCCAAGACCCGTGCTACTTGTATCCCTCCTCGTCGCCCCTGGGACTGTGTCACCAACCTGTTTTCCGGTGCTACACCTCTGCGCAGACGCATCTACCCTCTGTCTGTGGCTGAGCCCCATGCCAGGGTTTCAACAGGGTTCTTCTCGACCAAGCTGAAAGATCACATCACCCACATTCAAGCAGTCCTGGAACGCCTCTTGGTCTATCACCTGTTCGTTAAAACAGAGAAGTGCCAATTCCACCAGAGGGCTGTATCCTTCCTGGGTTACCAAATCAGCCTGCAGGGAGTGAGGATGGAGAACAAGAAGGTAGATGTGGTAAGGTCATGGCCAGTCCCAACCACCATCAAGGGGTTACAACAGTTTCTGGGGTTTGCCAACTTCTGCCGCCGCTTCACCTCCCTCCTCAAGTGTGGGCCGCGTAGGTTGGTGTGGTCTCCAGCAGCCGACAAGGCCTTTTGTCTCCTCAAGGGCCGTTTCACCTCCGCCTCCTTGCTAAAACACTCAAATCTCACGTTACCTTTTCTGGTTGAGGTAGACGCATCAGAAGTGGGCGTTGGGGCAGTTTTTCACAAAGACAGGGTAACCCATTGAAATTGCATCCTTGTGCTTTTTTCTCCAAGAAACTGTCCTCCGTAGAGAGGAATTATGACATCTGCGATCGGAAGCTTATGGCGATTAAGTTGGCATTAGAGGAGTGGAGACACTGACTGGAGGGTGCCAAGGAATCATTCGTCATCCTCACCGACAATCGGAACCTAGAGTACATACGGACAGTGAGGAGACTGAATCCATGTCAAGCCAGATGGGCACTTTTCTTCACCAGGTTCAACTTCACGCTGACCTGTCGCCCAGGTTCTAAGAACATCAAGGCCGATGCTCTGTCCTGTAACTACGATTCGGGAGAGGTTCCTGTCCAGAGCGCACCTATAAACCCATCCTCCCGAGTCGTGGCTCCAGTGGTTTGGGGTGTAGATGTGGACATCTGCAAGGCTTTAGAGAGGGAGCCTGAACCCCGGAATTGTCCTCCTGGGCGCATCTACGTTTTCACTGGGATAAGGGATCTGCTGCTGTCCTGTGCACACACAGCTGTTGTCGCTGGACATCCAGGTATTTCTCGCAACATCCACTCCATCGCTGAGAAGTACTGGTGGCCCACCTTGGTACAGGATGTCACTCACTATGTCAACTCCTGTTCCATCCCGAGTCACATCCCGAGTATGGAGGGCCGCCTTGGAGATGCTCGGGTCATGGTCAGCCTCACTTCCGGGTATCGGCCTCAGTCCAACGGGCAGGTGGAGAGGATGAACCAGGAGCTGGGGAGGTTCCTGAGGACTCCCTGTCAGGATCAGCAGGGTGAGTGGGCACCATTCCTTCCCTGGGCAGAGTACGCCCAGAACTTCCTACGTCAGTCCTCCACTGGGTTGACCCCCTTCCTGTGTGTTTTGGGTTTCCAGTTGGCCCTGTGGACCTCGGGCCAAACCGCGGCTCCTGAGGTAGATGAGTGGTTCCGCCGCGGAGGAGGTATGGAGCGACGTGTATGTGAGACTCCAGCATGTTGTCCATCGTCAGAAGAAACAGGCAGAATGCCACCGCAGTGAGATCCCTGTGTTCCATCCTGGGGACCGCGTCTGGCTCTCTATCAGGAACCTCCCACTCCACCTGCCCTGCAAGAAATTGTGCTCCCGGTTTGTGGGGACGTTCAAGGTTCTCCGGAGGGTCAACAAGGTGACATACAGGTTACAACTACCCAGTCACTATCACATCTCACCCTCTTTTCAAAGTTTCCCTTCTCAGACCCGTGATTCCTGGTCCCCTAGCTGATACTGTCCATAACGACACACCCCCACCCCGCCTGGACATTGAGGGGGCTCCGGCGTACACTGTCCCTACTGGACTTCCAATGTCATGGGGGCCGGGTCCAATATCTGGTGGACTGGGAGGGGTATGGCCTAGAGGAGCAGTGTTGGGTTCCGGTGGAGGACATTCTGGACCCCAACATCATCCATGATTTCCACCTTCGCTGCCCGGACCAACCCGCTCCTCGTCCTTGGGGGTCGTCCCTCTGGTCGGCGTCATCCTGCAGCTGGAGCCGCACGTCGGTGGAGGGGGTACTGTCATATCTTCTCCTGCTCCTCCCCTTCAGCGTACGATATCGCCAGAATACTATCGACAGGTCCTGGGATTCATCATTATGCACACTTGTTAATCATTATCATTCATACCTGGACTTCATTTCCTCCCCTTTCTACGTCACTCCCTTATGTTTTCTCACCAGTTGGTATTGTTCTTGTTTACCAGTGTGTAGCCTTGTGGAATTGTCTCGTTACTGGTTTTATTAAACGTTGCACCTGCTTCCCGACTCACAGCTCCGTTGTTACAGTAATGGAGGAAGAAATTTACATTGAATAGATATTCAAACAGGGCGCTATTTCATCAACACATACTACAAATGCACAGATAAATAGAAACAGAGCCATCGCCACTAGGCACAGATGTCAATTCAATGTTTATTCCACTTTCGTTCAACGTAATTTAATTGAAATTACATGGAAACAATGTTGATTCAATCTGTGTTGCCTGGGTTTTATTTAGATGGCTCTGAATAGAACCATTTTGTCACTATATCAGAACCCTCTGAACAACGTTCCAGATAGACTCAATTCAGGGCAGATATAGAACGCCTGTGGTCCAATTTGGAAGTAACAGTTTAATTCGTACTTTAACTCCAGAGGGATCTGCAGTGGTGACAGAGGTTGTATTTACCACTTTTTGAGAGTGCAGGACTAGTTACATGAATACGACAACACAACTCTTAATATTGTTCTATATTTTCTTTGAATCATATGAGCATTAATGATTACACTTGTACACGTTACACTCTTCTGCAAACTGGATGAAGTCCGTATATTTTGGAGTGGCTTTCATTTGAAGAAGAAAAAAACACCCCAGGACTATTCACACATTATTGATAAACATGTTCTTTCTAAAAAAAAATAGTACTGCCATTTATGAGAAATGTTTCAATATATTTTCCAAGATAATCTTAGCTGCTTCATTAAAAGACTGAAGAATACATCCCAGAAGCTTTTGATACCATTCCATTCTTGTGGGCCTGCTAAGGAATATTGGTGTCTCTGAGGGGTCTTTGGCCTGGTTTGCTAACTACCTCTCTCAAAGAGTGCAGTGTATAAAGTCCGAAAATCTGCTGTCTCAGCCATTGCCTGTCCCCAAGGGAGTACCCCAAGGCTCAACCCTAGGCCCCACCCTCTTCTCAATTTACATCAACAACATAGCTCAGGCAGTAGGAAGCTCTCTCATCCATTTATATGCAGATGATAGTCTCATACTCAGCAGGCCCCTCCCAGGATTTTGCGTTAAATGCTCTACAACAAAGCTTTCTAAGAGTCCAACAAGCTTTCTCTACCCTTAACCTTGTTCTGAACACCTCCAAATCAAAGGTAATGTGGTTTGGTAAGAAGAATGCCCCTCTCCCCACAGGTGTGATTACTACCTCTGAGGGTTTAGAGCTTGAGGTAGTCACCTCATACAAGTACTTGGGAGTATGGCTAGACAGTACACTATCCTTCTCTCAGCACATATCAAAGCTGCAGACTAAAGTTAAATCTAGACTTGGTTTCCTCTCGTCATTGCTCCTCTTTCACCCCAGCTGCCAAACTAAACCTGATTTAGATGACCATCCTACCCATGCTAGATTACGAAGACATAATATATAGATCACCAGGTAAGGGTGCTCCCGAGCAGCTCGATGTTCTTTACAATTCGGCCATTAGATTTGCCACCAATGCTCCTTATAGGACACATCACTGCACTCTATACTCCTCTGTAAACTGGTCATCTCTGTATACCTGTCGCAAGACCCACTGGTTGATGCTTATTTATAAAACCCTCTTAGGCCTCACTCCCCTCTATCTGAGATATCTACTGCAGTCCTCATCCTCCACATACAACACCCGTTCTGTCAGTCACATTCTGTTCGCTGCAGCTAGCGACTGAAAGGTGCTGCAACAAACAATCAAACTGGACAGTTTTATCTCAATCTCATCATTCAAAGACTCAATCATGGACACTCTTACTGACAGTTGTGGCTGCTTTGTGTGGTGTATTGTTGTCTCTACCTTCTTTCCCTTTGTGCTGTTGTCTGTGCCCAATAATGTTTGTACCATGTTTTGTGCTGCTACCATTTTGTGTTGCTACCATGTTGTTGTCACGTTGAATTGCTTCCATGCTGTTGTCATGTGTTGCTGCGTTGCTATGTTGTTGTCTTCGGTCTCTCTTTATGTAGTGTTGTCTCTCTTGTTGTGATTTGAGTTTTGTCCTATATTTATATATATATATTTATTTATTCGCAGCCCACGTCCCGGCAGGAGGTCTTTTGCCTTTTGGTAGGTCGTCAATGTAATTAAGAATTTGTTCTTAACTGACTTGCCTAGTTAAATAAAGATAAAATTAAAAAGAACAAGCCCGCAAAATTTGTATTTTTCTAGACTTGGCATCCCACCCTGTAATGGTCAAAATGTATACAATTTCCTGCAGACAATAACTTGTAACTAGCTAAATTGCTCATGGGTTTATTGCAGCATCCGTAGCACTTACCCCATCACAACCCCAAATATAAGGTTGTTTTGTTCCAATACAAACAAATACAAACCATTTGTAGATTCAAAATTAATTACTTTTAACATTTAACATTAGCTAGCTAGCTACCAAATTTGGTTCCTTGGAAGTTATGGGAACGTATGTTTTTGGTTTCACATTGGTTGTGGGAGCAAAAATATAAACATTTTGGTTGCTGGGAGATTCTGAGAACATTTTACTCTGGTTCCCTAAATGTTTTCTTGGGAGGTTTTATTAACGCTCTGAGAATGGAAATTAAAGGTCATTTGGAGATTTTTTAATAACTTAATAACTTTAACTTTCACAGAATGTGTCAATATCACTGCTAGCTTATTCTGGGCTAACCTTTTTGAAAACACAGATACAGTAGCTCACATGGAAATGATTTTGCTTCGGTATTAATCATTCAAAAAGTACATCCATGAGATTCTGCATCCGTGAGATTCAAACCTATGATCTTCTGTTCTCTATACTTGGAATTAGTCCACTGCACCACCAGGACGGAGCGCACATAGCATGTTTTTTTACAGATACAAAGCTGTTCATTTTAGTCTTTTCAAACAGACCCCATTTCAAAGGAAATAAGCATTCGTTAAGATGTTTATATGTATAATTGTTCTTTTTTATATTCCCAGAATGTAGTAAAAATATGAAATGAAACAACATGGTAACGTAAGTGCCACTATAGACAAAATGACTCCCTTTTAGGATTAGCAAACCTAAATCATTCTGATTCTGGTTTGTAACAAGATCACAAATAATGCCTTGCTCTGTAACCTTGATTTATACTGTAACTAACCAAAATTTAAACATCAATTATTTAGATTTTCTCTACTCTATTTCAATCTAATTCTTACTCTATTAAGATTAATACATTAGTTACTTTGCATAAACCAAGCTATTTCTCATCAATGCAGAGCGATACTATATGCAAATTAAATCATTATGAATGTTCTACAGACTCCTTATATTTACTATGTTTGGTTAGTTACACAGAATAGTTAAAAGCAAAAACTAAGCAATCCCTACAATTGTCTTGCCACAAATAACTTATTATATACATTAAATAATTTGATTTCACTCTCTGAAACTGAGAGGTCACTAGAGGGTTAATGTCGTATTTTATCTACTTCCATGCTCTTATTTCTACCTTTCTACCACGTGTACAGTACTGCAGCGATTTGATTATTTGAACGTTAGCTGAGTCATATGGTAAATGAATTACAGTATGTATAGGTACATATTTTGATTTCAGTGTGATGTACTGTACATGTCACTCACAGAGTGATTAACAGTGCAGTCACAAGTTGATATGCACAGGTGTGACTGAACCTTTCTGTACAACAAGTGTTGTACATCTACAGTGTCTCAAGTTAAGATTGTTTGAATCAATCATGTTAACCTGGGTAGGGAATTAGTCTGTGGTGTCTAATTAGTCTTATGGTATGCTAATTTTGTCTTATTTTAATGACCTTTTTCATTCTTCCATTGTTGTACAAACTGTTTTTCAAGAATAACCCCCAAATCAAACTACTCCCAATCCATTGATCATTTAGTTACAATGCAAAACACAAAATGAGTGTTGCGAAACTCTGGATTAGTTTCTGACCAAGTCACGAGGTCGGCTTACAAGATCACCACTTCAATATGTCACAATGACGGGGTCAAACCAGCTTCAAATGGAGGAGAGGGAAACCCAATCCCCTTTAAGCTAGGACAATTTGTCCTTCCACCTTGGCAGGTGTCTTGATGGCACTCTGTGAATAGGCAATGAATAGGTAACAACCCAGCTAGCATAACGTTCTGAGAACCATATATTTCTTAGAGCTTGGTGAGTGTGGTTGTCATATGGTTATTTCGCATAAAACCTCCCCACAACCTTCTGGGAATGGTGCAGAACAGTTGCTTGGCTTTGGAAAATTCCAAAAGTTTGAACATGGTTGCATTTGATTTCAATTTTGGTAATGTTCCAGGAACGTTCTCCAAAACTGGTTTGACATTGGGAATGTTCTCAAATAGTTTAGAGAATTTTAAGAAACAACGGTCTTCTGTGGTAATTTCAGCACTTCAACATAACGTTTCCTACGGATTTCCTCATGGTTCTATTTAAAGTCATATCAGATTGTTCCAAGAACATTAAGAAACAACGTTCTTCTGTAGAAATTGTAGTACTTCAGCATAACGTTTCCTCATGGTTCTATTTAAAGTCAAGTTCTCCATAAAAAAACAGAACTTTAGTTATGTTCAGAGAACATTCTAAGAATGTCATTTAAAAATATACTGTATACATTTCGTTCTCAGCATCAACAAAACTCTCTCTATCCTCTACTTTGTTAAGTGAGTTCAGGTGTGTTGGCCACACCTGATCTTAATGAGTGCTTGTTTCTTTTGAAATGGGGTCTGTTTTAAATCAAATCCATTTTTTTGCAACATGCGCCGAACAAAACACCCTACAGTGAAAGGCTTATTTACAAGCCCTTAAAACCTCTTGGTGCTAGGGGGCAGTATTTTCATTTTTGGAGAAAAAAACGTTCCCGTTTTAAACTAGATATTTTGTCAGGAAAAGATGCTAGAATATGCATATAATTGACAGCTTTCGATAGAAAACACCCTAACATTTCCAAAACTGTAAAGATATTGTCTGTGAGTATAACAGAACTGATGTTGCAGGCGAAAGCCTGAGAAAAATCCAACCTGGAAGTGCCCCATGTTTTGAAAGCGCTGCGTTCCAATGACTCCCTATTTGGCTGTGAATGTACCATCAACAAGCTTACACTTTCTACGTATTCCCCAATGTGTCTACAGCATTGTGACGTAGTGTTACGCATTTCTGTTGAAGAATAGCCGTAGGCGGCCACATTGTGTAAGTGGTCACATGGTGGCTCCAAGAGAGATTCTCGCGTAAAATACAGAGGTAGCCATTACTCCAATCGGTCCTAGAGACAAAACAAATTGTCCCGACGGATATATTATCGAATAGATATTAGAAAAACACCTTGAGGATTGATTCTAAACAACGTTTGCCATGTTTCTGTCGATATTATGGAGCAAATTTGGAATATTTTTCGGCGTTGTGGTGACTGCAATTTCCGGGCGATTTCTCAGCCAAACGTGAAGACCAAACGGAGCTGTTTCGCCTACAAAAATAATATTTTGGGAAAAATGAACTTTGGCTATCTACCTGGGAGTCTCGTGAGTGAAAACATCCGAAGTTCATCAAAGGTAAACGATTTAATTTGATTGCTTTTCTGATTTCCGTGACAAGGTTGCCTGCTGCTAGCAAGGCATAATGCTATGCTAGGCTATCGATAAACTTACACAAATGCTTGTCTAGCGTTGGCTGTAAAGCATATTTTGAAAATCTGAGATGACAGGGTGATTAACAAAAGGCTAAGCTGTGTCTCAATAAATTTCATTTGTGATTTTCATGAATAGGAATATTTTCTAGGGATATTTATGTCCGTTGCTTTATGCTAATTAGTTTCAGGCGATGATTACGCTCCCGCATGCGGGTTTGGGAGTCACTAGAGGTTTTACCCAACAATTCAGTTTTAAAGAAAAATACCTAAAAAATAAGAAATGAAAGTAACAAATAATTAAAGAGCAGCAGTAAAATACAATAGTGAGGTGATATACAGGGCGTACCGATACAGAGTCAATGTGCGGGGGAACCGGTTAGTTGAGGTAATTGAGGTAATATGTACATGTATGTAGAGTTATTAAAGTGACTATGCAACGATAACAAACAGAGAGTAGCAGCAGCGTAAAAGAGGGGGGGACAATGCAAATAGTTTCCTTACACATTAGATGCAGTGATCACAATATAGTGGCTATATCCAGGAAAGCCAAAGTTCCAACAGCTGGGCCTAAAATACTGTATAAGAGATCATACAAAAGATTTTGCTGTGGCTCTTATGTGGATGATGTTAAAAAAAATGTTGGTCTTGTCATGTCATTGCCCTTTTGGTGAGGTTTATGACCCCCATAAATACCTTTGCCCCTCTCCTCTCTCTACTCTACAGATTTGACTCTTCAAAAGCCCTTTGTTAACCTCTTCAACCTATGGGGGCGCTATGTCATTATTGGATAAAAAAACGTGCCCGTTTTAAGCGCAATATTTTGTCACGAAAAGATGCTCGACTATGCATATAATTGCCACCGTTGGAAAGAAAACACTCTGACGTTTTCAAAACTGCAAAGATATTATCTGTGAGTACCCCAGAACTAATCTTACAGGCGAAACCAAGATGAAACTTCAAACAGGAAATGAACAGGATTTTTGACGCTGTGTTTTACTAACGTCTCCTTATATGGCTGTGAATATGCTGTGAACGAGCTTATGCGCTCTGCCGTTCATCCAAGATGTCTGCAGCATTGTGGCGTATTTGTAGGCATATCACTGGAAGATTGGCCATAAGAGACTACATTTGTCAGGGGGCCGTCCAGTGTCCTTTGTCTAAATTGGTGCGCAATTGTCAGTAACACTCATTTTGCCATGGGATACAGAAGCAGAAGCACACTTCCAGGAACGATACATCATTGAAGAGATATGTAGAAAAACACCTTGAGGATTGATTCTAAACAACGTTTGCCATGTTTCAGTCGATATTATGGAGTTATTTTGGAAAAAGTTTGGCGTTTTTATAACTGAATTTTCGTTTTATTTTGGTAGCCAAACATGACGCAGAAAACGGACCGATTTCTCCTGCACAAATAATCTTTCAGGAAAACTGAACATTTGCTATCTAACTGAGAGTCTCCTCATTGAAAACATCCGAAGTTCTTCAAAGGTAAATGATTTATTGAATGTTTTTGCTGGTTTTTGTGAAAATGTTGCCTGGTGATGCTAACGCTAAATGCTAACGCTAAATGCTAGTTTTGCTATGGTAGAGAAGCATATTTTTGAAAATCTGAGATGACAGTGTTGTTAACAAAAGGCTAAGCATGAGAGCTAGCATATTGATTTCATTTCATTTGCGATTTTCATGAATAGTTAACGTTGCGTTATGGTAATGGGCTTGAGACTGTAGTCATGATCCCGGATCCGGGTTGGCTCGACGCAAGAAGTTAACATAGAGAGAGTCTGGTAACATCAATAGGGTAGGGAATGAAACCGTATGTTGGTAATCCAACCAGTTGAAAATATCCGTTGGATATAAAGACTATGTGTAAAGGTTTTCGTCCTCCTCTTCTGAGGAGGAGTAGGAAGGATCGGACCAATACGCAGCGTGTTAAGTGTTCGTCATATTTTTTATCAAAACTGAACACTACACAAACTGAAAACGAAACAGTTATGTGTGGAAAACACAGACACATAAAAAATCACCCACAACCAAAATGGGGAAAACAGGCTACCTAAGTATGATTCTCAATCAGAGACAACGATCGACAGCTGCCTCTGATTGAGAACCATACCAGGCCAAACACAGAAATACAACATAGAAAAAAGAACAGACTACCCACCCCAACTCACGCCCTGACCAAACTAACACAAAGACATGATAAAGGATCTAAGGTCAGAATGTGACAATATGATGTCAGGTCAGTTGTCGTCTGAGACATTATTACTGATGATAGGATGATATAAACTGTATCTTGGAAAGTCAACACATTCTAGATTCACATGGAATTGTTGTGAAAGTTAAATGTTTTAATGGGAAACTATTGGTGAAAAGATTAAATGTAATTTTAGCTTCTAGATGAGATAATTGTTTTCATAAAGTAAACTCTGCTCACTCAGTGGCCCCGCCCAAGTGAACAGATATTGGTTGTAAACTATGAAACACCCTTCTCTCCACCAATACAAAAGCCTGTTGATGATAAGTCAACCTTTGTGTTCCCGATGACGTGTGTCCATACGTTTAAAAGGGCCAATTTCAACGTGGAGGTGATAATCGATACGCTGGAAGGATGAATTTCGACTATACCAGCCAGAATATAGCATGAGCTTATAGTATGGCAACTTGGTATAAACTTTCAACTCTTATTCACCAAAGAAGTGATACATCCTAGACGTTGAGTAAGCAGCAGCAGCTGTAAACGTGGGCTAGAAAAGGACGGACAATCTCTTCAGAAAGACATGGTACTACAACGTATATGTTCTACCACACGACGACGGTACTACAATGTATCTGTTCTACCACATGTCAAACATGTAACGTGTGTTGTACTGCAGGGCAGCTCTCTAGGCCCTCTACTCTTTTCTATTTTTACCAATGACCTGCCACTGGCATTAAACATAGCATGTGTGTCCATGTATGCTGATGATTCAACCATATACACATCAGCAAACACAGCTAATGAAGTCACTGAAACCCTTAACAAAGAGTTGCAGTCTGTTTTGGAATGGGTGGCCAGTAATAAACTTGTCCTGAACATCTCTAAAACTAAGAACATTGTATTTGGTACAAATCATTCATTCGTTCTAGACCTCATCTGAATCTGGTAATGAATGGTGTGGCTGTTGAATAAGTTGAGGAGACTAAATTACTTGGCATTACTTTATATTGGAAACTGTCATGGCCAAAACATATAGATTCAATGGTTGTAAAGATAAGGAGAGGTCTGGCCGTAATATAGAGATGCTGTGCTTTCATGACACCACACTCCAAAAAACAAGTTCTGCAGGCTCTAGTTTTGATTCATGTCCAGTCGTGTGGTCCAGTGCTGCAAGGAAAGACATAGTTAAGCTGCAACTGGCCCAGAACAGAGCGGCACATATAAATACTTTGCAAGCCAGTCTTTCTTGGCTAAGAGATGAGAAGAGACTGACTGCATCACTTCTTCTTTTTATAAGAAACAATGTGTTGAAAATTGTTTTCATAGTCAACTTACACACAGCTCTGACACACACACGTATTCCACCAGACATGCCAACAGGGATCTTTTCACAGTCCCCAAATCCAGAAAAAAATGCAAGAAAGCATACAGTATTATCCAGAGCCCTTATTGCATGGAATGTCCTTCCATGTCATATTGCTCAAATAAACAGCAAACCTGTTTTAAAAAATCAGATAAAGCAACACCTCATGGCTCAACACCTCTCCCCTATTTGACCTACATAGTTTGTGTGTATACATTGATATGTAGGCTATGTGTGCCTTTTTTTATGTATGTAGTTCTGTCCTTGAGCTGTTCTTGTCTATTGATGTTCTGTATTATGTTTCATGTTTTGTGTCTTCATTGCTCCAGACCACTGCAAGGGGGAGCACTCATTATGCATTTGGGTCCCAAGGTTTTTATATGACCAATCATATCGAGTGGTTCCAATGACGAATTTGATGCGAGCCACCCATCCCTGGTGACTTTCTTCAGCAAATATGTCTGACGAAACATTACAGGGGAAGCAAACGTAACGTCATAACAAGTCAAGCTAAAAATGTACAATTGAGAGGAATATGTTAGTAGATGTAGACACAAACGATTGTACGTATTTTTTTCGCATAAAGTTAATTTATGAAAATCACTATTTAGCAAGTTAGCTGACTAGCTAACATTAGCCAGCTAGCTAGCTGGTGCAATGACATAGTATGACATTATAATTTGTGTTGTTTAATGTTTTAGGGAATCCTGACAAAACCAGCAAACCAGGCTGTCGTCTTGGGAAACAGTGGATGTAAAGAATCTAGCTAACTAAAGCATTTACTGCAAATTGAATGTACAGTTGTGTAAGTTTGCCTTGCCGTGCAATGCAGCTGAAGAAACATAGCTCGCTAACTATTTACTTGCTTATTGTGTAGTGGAGGATAAAAATCACTGTATGCCTATGAATGTGTAGCTAGCTACAGTATGGACCCTATGGACCCTAAAACGTTTGGTATGAATATTAGTTCAGAACCTATCTATGAACCTCAGCTATCATAGTTGTTGTATCAACTTCAAGTCTGAATGGCATTAATGAAGCTTATGAATTGAGTAGAATATAATAACTTTATTGTGCCAAGGCTGCAAGTCCTATATGCATGTACTGTAGTTAATACCACCCATGAGATCCATACATTGTAGCTTGTACATTGAATATATTCACTGATCATGTACTCTTCCTTGGCAAATAAAGGTGTGGTTCAGTTATGAATCTCTGTGAGACATTCTTTTTCAGTCTAATCCAATACCAGGTGTATCAAACTCCATTCTTTGAATGATGCTGTGTCTGCATGTATGTATTACAATTATACACTTCAACAGTGTTTACCACTACTACTCCTGGGACATCAATGATTACACATTGTAACTATGCAAAAGACTAGAAACATTATTAAAGTAAAGGCTGATTTGTAATTCATATATACAGAAATAAAATAAAAACTATGCATATCTAACGCCCTTCATCTGCATTAATCTGAGGACACAGGTTAGCATTTTAATGAGATACTTAATTTCAACCAGTGGAGAATGTGAAACGCTTTATTGAAAGAAGTTCATTATCCAGGTGTTATAAATACATAATACATGCATTATAATTATGATAATTGTAATATTATATTATAAATACAAGTTCAATCTGTACTTCAAATCACATATGGTGTGCAATATAAAACGAGGAAGAAAGACGAGGTGGTGAGAGAGGTGTAGAAGACAGAAAAGGAAAGAGGTAAGAACAGAGGCAGACAGCATATGATTAATGAATTACAGTGCTACCCTAATATTCTCTCAGTTCATCACAATTACAGTGTCTCTAGGGGTGTCTCCTAACCAGCCTTGGGCCCCCAGTTGGACAAAAGGTTATCTTAAGAGTGGGTGAGGTGGCAATGATGGGACTGACTTACTCTCTCACATCAAAACATACCTGCAGACGAGAGAGATGGATAGAGAGAGAGCATGACTAAGCCTTGCTTTTTTTATTCTAACATGGTCAGTCATCATAATCATCAGGAGGTGAAATGCAAAACTGACCTTGGATAATTAACTCTGGGACTACTACATCTCTATCTGTATTTCAATGTAAAGCATCTCTTTAATAATACTTCCTGTTGACCCGACCAAGTGACCTCTCACCTATGATCATGCTGTGCCTTCTGTGTCAGCCAGTTCAGATGCGGGAGGGATTCACCAACACAGCTGATACAACCTAGAGGATTTAGGGAGAAGGGGGAGAGGGATGAAGTGAAGGAGGGAGTCTGTTATTGTGGGTGTGTGGTCTCACCTGGTGTCCACACTAAGTGGCTACAGAATACTTTATGCTGGAAAACAGAAACATGAGGACAAACAATATAATATAATGTCATTATTAGACATAAATACCACTTGTAGCTTGATGATGACTTGATCATTTGAATCAGCTGTGTAGTGCTAAGGCAAAAACAAAAATGTGCACAGTTGTTTGCATTCCAAACACAGTTGGTGAGGTGTCAGGTTTGCCTCTGTACTTAAAGGGGGATTATTCCAACTCTCTGTGAAATGCTGCAGATCTGCCCACAGACAAGGTAGGAACACATCTCCCACACAGAGGAGTTGGATAGAATTCGACAGGACAAGGTATTCTTCTTCCTCCAAACTGTGCATGTGAGACAGGTTCCATGTACAACAAGACAGGCAGAGAGGAAGAGAGAAAAATAACATAACAGTTTAAAAACTTCTTATGTCTGCAGGGGCAGTATTGAGTAGCTTGGATGAAAGGTTCCCAGAGGTGCCCAGAGTAAACGGCCTGCTCCTCAGTCACAGTTGCTAATATATGCATATTATTATTAGTATTGGATAGAAAACACTCAGAAGTTTCTAGAACTGTTTGAATGATGTATGTGAGTATAACAGAACTCAAATGGCAGGCAAAAACCTGAGAAGAAATCCAAACAGGAAGTGAGGAATCTGAGGTTGGTATATTTTCAACCCAGGCCCTATTGAATTTACATTGGGATATGAATGAAGTTGCACTTCCTAGGGATTCCACTAGATGTCAACCGTCTTTAGAAACTTGAATGAGGCTTCTACTGTGTTGTGGGACTGAAAAAGAGCTGAATGAGTCAAGTTACTGGCATAGAGCCATTTCCTGGTCACGCGCATTCCACATGATATCGACTTGCTCCTCTAGACACAAAGAAATTCTCCGATTGTAACTTTATTGAAGATTTATGATGAAAACATCCTAATGATTGATTCTATACCTAGTTTGAAATGTTTCTCCGACCTATAATATTACTTTTTGAAGTTTTCATCCGAGCGTTTAGATTTGTATACCTAACGCGCTAACAAATGAAGCTACTCGGACATAAATAACGGACATTATCGAACAAATCAAGCATTTATTGTGGAACTAGGATTCCTGGGAGTGCATTCTGATGAAGATCATCAAACGTAAGCGAATATTTATCATGTAATTTCTGGTTTCTGTTGACTCCAACATGGCGGCTAATTTGATTATTTTTCTGAGTGCCGTCTCAGATTATTGCATGGTTTGCTTTTTCCAAAAGGTTTTGGGAAATCTGACACAGCGGTCACATTAAGGAGGGGTATATCTATAATTCCATTGTATTATCATCTACATTTATGATGAGTATTTCTGTTGAATCTATGTGGCTCTCTGCAAAATCACTGGATGTTTTTGGAACTAGTGAATATAATGCGCCAATGTAAACTCAGATTTTTTTTATATAAACATGAACTTTATCAAACAAAACATACATGTATTGTGTAACATGAAGTTAGTGATTAGTTAGTGATTCATTTTATCTATATTTGTGCTTTTTGTGACTCCTATCTTTGGCTGGAAAAATGGCTGTGTTTATTCTGTGGCTTGGTGGTGACCTAACATAATCGTTTGTGGTGCTTTCGCTGTAAAGATATTTGAAATCGGACACTGTGGTGGGATTAACAACAAGATTACCTTTAAAACGGTATAAGATACATGTATGTTTGAGGAATTTTAATTATGAGATTTCTGTTGTTTTGAATTTGGCGCCCTGCACTTTCACTGGCTGTTGTCATATCATCCCGTTAACTGGATTGCAGCCCTAAGAAGTTTAATTACCTCTGGTCATGGACACTTTGCCAGCAATAAAGCTTCTACGGCCTGTTCCTCGGACAGTGAACATCTGGCAATATCTACATTTTCGACCCCTTGATCAGCTCGCACTCTGAAAGTAAAGAAAATAGCTTATTTTTTGCAGATATGAAAACAATAATTGAGATATGACCGTTCAATCTAAAGCAGCAGTTGTCATTTTCAGGATACGTCAATACAGCACAGAAAGCTTAACACCAGACTGGTATTGTGGTTGTTCATTAGGTGATGGGAAATATGCAATATGTATACACAATAATGTACTTTTACCTGTTGTATCTCGAAAAAAAAGCATTGGAATTAAAAGTGAAATGTTTAACCTATTAACCTGCTTCATTATTTATGCATTACCAGTTGATGAAGAACAACTCCACTTTCATACATCATTGAACATTTGTCTACGAATAAATAAGAATAAAAAGTTAAAACAACTTTTTAGATTTGATGGAGAAATTTCACTTAGTGCCTTATCAATTTATGATTTGTATTGATGTGGACGAGAGACTGGGGAGCAGGAACAGAGTTTTTTTTGTTGAGCAATGCAACGAATCTGTATCATTCTGGCAATGATACCTGCACCATCTACACGCTACAAAGACTCCCTAACTCTTCGCCATTGTACACGATGGCCCATTGCTCGGAGACTTCCTTTGACCATTCTAAAGCCCACATGGGGCATCCTTGCCTTAATGGAGCTGACTTTCCGGTCTAACTCTTCATCTGACATATCAGAATAGCATTCCCTGATAGACTTATTGTGTTCTTTCATCCTTCTGTAAAAAAAAGCTAACCGTTACACTGTCATGAAATATGATTATATATTGACTATGAAACAAATAGGACATTGCCTGCTTATGAGTTGCCATGAAAGAGTTTGATTAATTCAACTGAAAATGGTGAGTACAGGCATTCGTAGCTAAATGCTTTTGGTTAGCTTGAGAATAATAATTGCATGATCTATCATTCTACGGTATGTATGTAATATAGTACAATGTTATGAACTAACACTGAATCGTAGGAGCTAACTACTAGCTATGTAAAAGTTGGACGGAAGAACGCCCAGTGCTGCTTACCTGGGATGCCATCATCACACAGACCTTCTTCGTAGGTGTCCGCTATGACTTCCTTTGTGTTGGAAAGAAAGGCTGAACAGTATTGGTTGTAGCCAAACTGACACTCAAAAAATAGCAAAATGAAATGAAGTTTTGTTTTCAAATACTTTTTTTGTTCTCTAAATATTATTGGGGAACACAATGCATAAAGTTTTGCGCTTTATTACAAAATATTTAATTGCAAAAATGTTTTTTTTTTACTTTGAAGCCTCGTTTTTGCTTTCAGAAAAATTATATTTGATTGAAAAATAAAAAAGTTTTGCTCTCGACAAAAATACATCCTTTTGTTGCAAGTTGGGGGGGGGTTAATAGCTAAACAATAGACTAGTCAACCTTTACTAAAGAATAGTCTAATAGCCGAGCTAGGTGTGAAAACCCCCCTCCTATCTCAGACCAGATTTGCCCTAACAACCAAGGGGGAGTTAGAGCACTGGTTATGCATTTGGGTCCCAATGCACTACTTTGTCTCTAACTGACAATGACAGTGCAATATAAACCAAATAATAAACTGATAATTGTGCATGACTTCATATGAAACAAGCAGGTTTCGATCCCTCAACGTTCTTGCCTGAAGTCCAGCGCGCTATGGACTGCACCAAAAGCATGCTCAAGCCGCAAAGTCGATAGAGCGCGTCCTCGCGGTAGCTTGCTACTCATTGTAATAAAGTAATGACTTTTCAATTAAGTTACCTTACACGTTATGTTGGCTGGCAATTTGTTAGCTACGCTGTCCTTAAGAAACCACATAGCATATCATTACAGCAGTATGTACCGGTATGTTAGTTATCTACCTATTGTTAGTAGTTATACATCAAACTTGACAGTATATTAACTATAGGCAATCTAACTACCCAACGTTTATTGACTTGATTATTCCTGTCATTCTTAGCTTAGCTAAATGGTATTGTCGTTGTGCATTCTCAATGGACATTCCGGTGCTTTCGTAAATTTGCTCTATCTACACCGATTTCAGAGCACTCTCATCTGAGTACCAGAGCGTAGAATAATTCATTTACGAGCGCTCAACACCCATTGAACATGGCCGGTGTCAGTAAACATCGGCAAAAAAACATAAATAAATTGTTTCCAGCAGCACAGTTACAGTCACCAACGTTCTGGTTAACACAAAAACTGCCTAACCAGCTCTGCTAGGGCGAGTAAAATGGTCAGAGTGGTCTCATTTGTGTCTGGAAGTAGCTAGCAAGCTAGCCAACGTTAGCTTGGGTGCTTGACTGCCATTGTAGGGCCAGAACGCTCAAATGAACCCTACAACATGGGAGCGAAACGGTCTGAATTTACAAACTAACAAATTGACAATCTCTCAACGTTCTGAAATTATGAGAGTCACGTTGTACAGTGCCATATTTTCTGTTCCATACTAAGAGAAACCCAGAGGGTTTTTTGTTTTTCATGGAATAGGAACACCATAATATTAATCAAATGAATTAAGCAAGTACCAGTCAAAAGTCTGGACACACCTACTCATTCCAGGATTTGTCTTTATTTTTACTATTTTCTACATTGTAGAATAGTAGTGAAGACATCACAACTATGAAATAACACATATGGAATCAGTTAAGAACAAATTCTTATTTACAAGGACAGCCTACTCATTCCTCCCTGTCGGGGAATTGAACCCTGTCTCCCGCGTGACCTCCCCATCTCTGGTAATGCCAATATGGAAGACTATCAAATGCTTCTCAAAGATGCCCTCTGGTGGTCAAACTAGCACTAACTTGCAGTAACAGAAAAAATGGCTGACAATTAAATGACGTGCCACAGAATGCTGCGGCAACACGCATGGTGTGCTGCAGTCTGACACAACATTTAAAGGAGGAACCACTGTAGCTGCTGCTTTTGCAACAGAAGAAAGAAAATACCCCCCAAAATACATTCAGTGAAAGTTAAAGAAGTTATTCAAAAACCTCAAAATAACCTATAGTTTACATTCTCAGAGCGTTAAGAAAACCTCCCAGTAAAACGTTCTCAGAACCTCCCTACAACTTAAAATAAACATTTCCAGAACAGACACATTTTTAATTTCTGTTCTCAGAACGTATGGCTTTGTTCCCAGAACCAATGGAAAACCAAAGATGTACTTTCCCACAACTTCCAAGGTACCAAATGTGCTAGCTGGGGACAGCTTAGCGTCACCTGTGAACCACCCTTGTCCGTGTGTGTGTGTGTGTGTGTGTGTGTGTGTGTGTGTGTGTGCGTGCGTGCGTGCGTGCGTGTGTGTGTGTGTGTGTGTGTGTGTGTGTGTGTGTATTAGGGTGGGGGATTGGATCAAATCAGAAGACACATTTCTATCTCTCATGGACTAATAAAGTATAGTATTTTAACTCATGGTGGAGAACTGGTTCATGTTTATTCCATTCAAAGTGTTTTTTCCATCCACACACCATACATTAAAGCAATAATCTTTCTTCCTCATTTATTTTTTCCTGCTCAGTAAAATTGGTATTCATGGTTCTCTTTTTCCTTCCAGGAGAATACGATGCATAAAAACAAGAAAGGGAAATGATCTTTAAAGATCAACTCGGCCCCTCTTACGTTGGAACCACCTACCCCCTCATGGCCATTCATAACACCTGAATAGTATAAGAAGACCATTGAAACCTTCAGTCAAAACAAGGTAGGTTATCCAGAGTGTAGGTTTCACCTCAAAACCAGCAAAATGAACAACAGCAAAGGTAGTCTACCCTCTAAAATGCTACAGAAATGACAACAAACCCAAAGTGACCTCCGAATCACACAAATGTGATTGCACATCCTCCTGAAGTACTTTGAATGACTCTCTGCTAAATAATCCCAAAAATATGACTCACCTGCGCTTTAAAGTGTTGTTGTCTGTTAACCCTAGCCACAACATCAAAACACAGACACCGCTGGAGAGTTTATAGATGTGTCACCTTGTAGTCTTTGAGAAGGAGAAAACATTTGTTAAAAAAAGAGAACATCCTGTATGCTAACCATGACCTGTGTTTGTGTACCTTTTGTCTGCCGTGTGCTCGCCAGCTCTGCATGGCTGTGTGTTGCTACTACTCTGGCCCTTCCAAGGCACTACGGGGTCTATGGCAGAGTGTCAGGATCCTGGTAGCACTCACTGCACCATCTCCCTGGAGAAACTCCTGGACCGGGCCATCCAACATGCTGAGCTCATCTACCTGGTCTCAGAGAAGTCTCTCACCTTGTTTGTGAGTACACCCTACCATAAATGTATGTTAAACATGGGTTGGAAATACAATAATTATGTTTTTTATTGTAGCACAAATTTAATTGTAACACGTCAAAAATGTATTCTACCTTTGCTTTCAAAAACACATGAAAAGCTGGTTTGGAGTGCATTTTTTGTTTCTAAATACATTTCAAATGTATTGTAAACAGATGATCAAGTAATTTCACATCTGTCATGGTCTGTCTTCTTTCATTCAAACCTTCTCTTGATTTTGATCGATTGTATCACTCCTTTGTATATGGATCGATCATGCAGCGACAGAGCTCATGCCAAATGTCTTCATAACTTTATTCAAACTTGAATGTTCATAACTGTAGTATTTTCTGAGAAGTGCTAGATGTATAAACCTATTACTATTACTAATGCCTGAATCCAACTGCACGTCTTTCAAGATCCCAGTGAGAACTTGAAAAACTGTTTTATCCGGTGTAGAATGATATGAAGTGTGTGCACTTATAAAAAAAAGACTAACATATGTTGTTGCTGTTAAAATATCCTTTAAAACGTCCTGTTTGGAAAGCTCAGTATGGTTTGTGGGGTAGGGAAGTGAGGTTTGTGAACTCCCTAGATGAAAACCGATCAGAACTCAAATGTGTTTCTTGTCAACAGATGGCTTATGCTGGAAGGATCTTGCTATGCGCCAGTCTCTGTTAGTGTTTTCTTCTTACTTTGTTCCATTTCTCCCTCTCTGGCTCCGTGTAGGAGGAGATGTTTATTCCCTTCCAAGTTCGAATTCCGTTGACTCAAACAGGGAACACATGCACCACCAGCACCTTATCCATCTCCACTTCCAGAAGTGAGGTCCAAGAAAACTCTGTAAGCAGGCATGGAACTGACAGAGAGGCAAAGGCTGTGTTTATATTGCTAGATGTTGGTTTTACTTCAAAATAAAATTGTTCAATGCCTATTGCTCATAATATCCTCTGCATATGATGGGTTTTTGTGTTGACTGAAAGAGCTTGATGCCATTGTTTCTCTATTTGGTTCTCTCTTGTTTCAGGACAAGTGGCTTTTGCACTCCATTCTGTTCCTAATCAAGTTCTGGATTGATCCCCTGGTCAAGCTGCAGACTTCATTGGATCGCTATGACAATGCCCCCATGGCACTGATCAACAAAACCAAGTGGATATCAGACAAGCTGATGAACCTGGCGCAAGGAGTGACCATCCTCATCCAAAAGGCGAGTCATAGGTCATATCACTGTTGCAAACAGATGTGCATACAATACACTGCTTTCAGGAGATATCCTAACATATAGTGTCTCAACCACTTTTGGAAGTATTTTTGACAAAATACAGCAGTATAGTACAGTATTTTCTCTCTCTCCAAATCTAGCTGTTTTGGTTTGTTTTAAAGCTAATGAACGTTCCTTATCTTTTCTTGCAGATGCTGGGTGAGGGTGCTGTGATGCTGGAGCAGAACAACAAGAGCCTGGCAGACTACCCTGTGCATTTTGACATGTTAGAATCGGTGCTCAGGGACTATAGCTTACTGGCCTGCTTCAAAAAAGACACTCACAAGATGGAGACCTTCCTCAAGCTGCTCAAGTGCCGGCAGAAAGGTGGCCTGGGCTGCTCTCTTTTATAGCAGAGTCCCTCCAGTGTGGAGTAGAGTGAAGTTGCTCCTAGATGCTGACCTCGGGTCAGTTTTGAATTTCCCCACTAATGGCTAAGGTTAGGATTGGGGGAGGAGATCCTAGATCTGTACCTAGGGGGAACTTCTCTCGGAGCCTCCAGTAGATACAATCTGTCCTTTCAACCGACTATCTGAAATGAACACAGGCATTATTCCTCTCTTCCTCCAACAACTTCAGCTGCTTTCTGCAGTACCTATCAACATGCTAAAGTTAAATATGCCATGTATGTTCTTGCTGCCCTATCAAGCTTGCTTGAATACCTGTAATGGTAGCTATATATTTAGGTAGGCGTAAAATGAAATGTTATGTGAATACATGTCTATTTCAAAGTTTTACTTTTAGCAATTCTAACATGTGCTTATACAATCTATGCTAACATAGCATTTAGTATTTTATACACAATATGTTGACATAGCATTCAGCATAGGAGCTGCAGAAGATATGTCTACGATATGTTTCCATGTTTAAGTAAAACAAAGCACCAGGAATGGGAGCTCGTGTTGCCTTTTAAGAAGGCAAGAGAGAAGAGATTAGAACAGCAAATATAAGAACATCAGACTGACATCTTTGTACAGAGGGGGAGGTATGACTCATCGCAATCCTCCTCATGTTAGAATAGAATAATATAGACAGGGGCACAACTTTGGATTTAGAAGTGGGGGGGACATAAATTATCAGGGGGTCTTCCCTCAGATATTTTGGGGGGGGTCATCAAAAGCTTATTTCCTGCATTTCTACTAGGGCTGTCCCCAACAATAACAAAAATATTAGTCCACCAAGAGTTGTCTTTTCTTTGGACCAATCGATGGGTCTACATTTTTAAAAAGTGTATTTTTCCATATATAGACATAGGGTATGTGTTTTAATAAAATCAACTATGTGTCCTTAACTTGTCTGATGCTGTTTGATTAAATTAAGACACACAAATGACTCAAGAGGGAGCCAGAGATCAAGATAGCCTAGCCAAAATAATAAAACAAAAGTTTCCTACCCTCCCCCACTGCTGCTGGCCTTCGCAGATTCTGCCCTTACACTTCTGAAGTAGCCAGTAATAGGCTATACCAGCAATCACAAACTTTCCCATTTGTGACCGACCGGCTAGATTCGGTCTTACGTAGCAAAATTTGAAATGATGTTTCTTACATAAAAGTAGAGACTCCGAGCTAGTAAATGGCATATCATACACTATAGTTGAGCAACAATGGGAAAGTAATTCTGCTTTGAAAGTTGATAAACTTGTAAAATCACTTTTGAGAAAATGGCCCTCGAATATTTTGGTACATATACTGGAGAGCTCTTCTTTGTCAACACCCATTCAGCATCATTCACACCCTCTTAAGCTTTAGCCCCACCCACCTCTTTAAGAATTCACATGTGGCCTCCCGGGTGGCGCAGTGATTAAGGGCGCTGTACTGCAGCGCCAGCTGTGCCATCAGAGACCCTGGGTTCGCGACCGGTAGGTCCGTTGGGCGACGCACAATTGGCCTAGCGCCGTCTGGGTTAGGGAAGGCTTGGTCGGTAGGGATGTCCTTGTCTCATCGCACACCAGCGACTCCTGTGGCGGGTAGGGCGCAGTGCGTGCTAACCAAGGTTGCCAGGTGCACAGTGTTTCCTCCGACACATTGGTGCGGCTGGCTTCTGGGTTGGATGCGCACTGTGTTAAGAAGCAGTGCGGCTAGGTTGTGTATCGGAGGACGCATGACTTTCAACCTTCGTCTCTCCCGAGCCCGTACGGGAGTTGTAGCGATGAGACAAGATAGTAGCTACTACAACAATTGGACACTACGAAGTTGGGGAGAAGGGGTAAAATTCAAAACAAAAAAAAGAATCAAGACAAAAGGCTGGTTTATACTACGGGTGTGTTCGTACATTTTATTTGGAGTGCCAGAGTGTTTTCTGGACATTTGTAAACTCAGAGCGTTGTCAGATTATTAGTTTGAGTGTTTCACTCTCGGAGTGTTCAGAGCGCACACTGGACACTCTGGCCGAGGAGTAGGGTTGATTCGAGCATTCTGACCTAATAAGAGCAGTCAAGCACCCAAGCTAACTGGTTAACATTGGCTAGACTGCTAGCTACTTCCAAACACAAATGAGAGAATAGCTCACTCTGACCATTTTACTTGCCCTAGCAGAGCTGGTTAGGCTGTTTTTATGTTATCCAGAGTGTTGGTGACTGCAACTGTGCTGCTTGCAACAATTTGATTACGCTTTTTTGCCAACATTTAATAACACGGCCATATTCAACAGGTGTTGAGCATTCGTAAATTTGTCAGTTATTCTGCGCTCTTAAATCGGAGTAGATAGCCAGAGTGAATTAACCAGCTACGTTTATTGACAGTTATCGCAGTGACATTCTATTGAAATGGTTACTTGCATAGTGGAGTCTAGCTAGATAGCTAAACAATGAACCATAATCCCAACTCATAATGTTACTGCCCTGCATGAATCTGCAGGTAGCTAACCGACCAGATCAATGTTAGCTAGCTAACATTAGGCTATAGCTAGCAATGGAAATGGCTCTGAGCTGCAAATAATATTACTACACAGATCATACATGTGACGTTAGCTAGCGAGTCAACCAGCTCATGTTATAGACAGAACCTTGCTACATGGCAGACCAATCCGAAGTCATCTCGGTCGCATCCGCACTCGGTCCGCAGGTAGTATTACATTTCATTACATTTCATTATAGTACAACGGTTTGATTTGTCTAATCTTAGCAATTTCTTCTTAGCTAGCTACATAGCCGTCTTTGTACCATAGATAATTGCGTAATTATCGTATTTCGTCGTCCTAACGCAGTCTACACTGCTATCTGCCCTGCAGCTAGCCAGCTAGCTAACGTCCACCGTCTACCGATTAGCAGCACAACTATTACACTCAACTGAACGACTTGATTAGTGTAGTGTTAGCTAGCTACATAGTTGTCTTTGCTGTCTTCGTATCCAAGATAATTGTGTAGTTTAGAGTGTGTAGGTTTAGAGTGATTATCTTAATTTACCGAGGTTAGCTAGCCAGCTATTTGTCGTCCTTAACGTAGGAGACACTGCTAGCTAGCCAACAGCTAGCCAACGTCTACCGAACAGAACTTCCGCACTCAACAACCCGGTCGCATTTCGCTTCGCTCCACAGGTAGTATCACATTTTTCATTTCATTTCATTACAGTACAACGGCTTGATTTGTTTGATCGTAGCTAGCTACATAGCTAGCTACATAGCCGTCTTTGTATCAAAGATAATTGTTTAGTCTAGAGCGATTTCCTAGGTTAGCTAGCCAGCTATTGTCGTTCTTTTAACGCAACGTAACGTAATCATCACTGCTAGCTAGCCAGCTAGCCCCGAATAGCAGCACAGTAGAAACTATTACACTCAACGGAACGACTTGATTAGTGTAGTGTCAACAACGCAGCCACTGCCAGCTAGCCTACATAGTCAACAACGCAGCCTCTGCCAGCTAGCCTACTTCAGCAGTACTGTATCATTTTAATAATTTTAGTCAATAAGATTCTTGCTACGTAAGCTTAACTTTCTGAACACTCGAGACGTGTAGTCCACTTGTCATTCCAATCTCCTTTGCATTAGCGTAGCCTCTTGTGTAGCCTGTCAACTATGTGTCTGTCTATCCCTGTTCTCTCCTCTCTGCACAGACCATACAAACGCTCCACACCGCGTGGCCGCGGCCACCCTAATCTGGTGGTCCCAGCGCGCACGACCCACGTGGAGTTCCAGGTCTCCAGGAGCCTCTGGAACTGCCGATCTGCGGCCAACAAGGCAGAGTTCATCTCAGCCTATGCCTCCCTCCAGTCCCTCGACTTCTTGGCACTGACGGAAACATGGATCACCACAGACAACACTGCTACTCCTACTGCTCTCTCTTCGTCTGCCCACGTGTTCTCGCACACCCCGAGAGCTTCTGGTCAGCGGGGTGGTGGCACCGGGATCCTCATCTCTCCCAAGTGGTCATTCTCTCTTTCTCCCCTTACCCATCTGTCTATCGCCTCCTTTGAATTCCATGCTGTCACAGTTACCAGCCCTTTCAAGCTTAACATCCTTATCATTTATCGCCCTCCAGGTTCCCTCGGAGAGTTCATCAATGAGCTTGATGCCTTGATAAGCTCCTTTCCTGAGGACGGCTCACCTCTCACAGTTCTGGGCGACTTTAACCTCCCCACGTCTACCTTTGACTCATTCCTCTCTGCCTCCTTCTTTCCACTCCTCTCCTCTTTTGACCTCACCCTCTCACCTTCCCCCTACTCACAAGGCAGGAAATACGCTCGACCTCATCTTTACTAGATGCTGTTCTTCCACTAACCTCATTGCAACTCCCCTCCAAGTCTCCGACCACTACCTTGTATCCTTTTCCCTCTCGCTCTCATCCAACACTTCCCACACTGCCCCTACTCGGATGGTATCGCGCCGTCCCAACCTTCGCTCTCTCTCCCCCGCTACTCTCTCCTCTTCCATCCTATCATCTCTTCCCTCTGCTCAAACCTTCTCCAACCTATCTCCTGATTCTGCCTCCTCAACCCTCCTCTCCTCCCTTTCTGCATCCTTTGACTCTCTATGTCCCCTATCCTCCAGGCCGGCTCGGTCCTCCCCTCCCACTCCGTGGCTCGACGACTCATTGCGAGCTCACAGAACAGGGCTCCGGGCAGCCGAGCGGAAATGGAGGAAAACTCGCCTCCCTGCGGACCTGGCATCCTTTCACTCCCTCCTCTCTACATTTTCCTCTTCTCTCTCTGCTGCTAAAGCCACTTTCTACCACTCTAAATTCCAAGCATCTGCCTCTAACCCTAGGAAGCTCTTTGCCACCTTCTCCTCCCTCCTGAATCCTCCTCCCCCCCCCTTCCTCTCTGCAGATGACTTCGTCAACCATTTTGAAAAGAAGGTCGACGACATCCGATCCTCGTTTGCTAAGTCAAACGACACTGCTGGTTCTGTTCACACTGCACTACCCTGTGCTCTGACCTCTTTCTCCCCTCTCTCTCCAGATGAAATCTCGCGTCTTGTGACGGCCGGCCGCCCAACAACCTGCCCGCTTGACCCTATCCCCTCCTCTCTTCTCCAGACCATTTCCGGAGACCTTCTCCCTTACCTCACCTCGCTCATCAACTCATCCCTGACCGCTGGCTACGTCCCTTCCGTCTTCAAGAGAGCGAGAGTTGCACCCCTTCTGAAAAAACCTACACTCGATCCCTCCGATGTCAACAACTACAGACCAGTATCCCTTCTTTCTTTTCTCTCCAAAACTCTTGAACGTGCCGTCCTTGACCAGCTCTCCCGCTATCTCTCTCAGAATGACCTTCTTGATCCATATCAGTCAGGTTTCAAGACTAGTCATTCAACTGAGACTGCTCTTCTCTGTATCACGGAGGCGCTCCGCACTGCTAAAGCTAACTCTCTCTCCTCTGCTCTCATCCTTCTAGACCTATCGGCTGCCTTCGATACTGTGAACCATCAGATCCTCCTCTCCACCCTCTCCGAGTTGGGCATCTCCGGCGCGGCCCACGCTTGGATTGCGTCCTACCTGACAGGTCGCTCCTACCAGGTGGCGTGGCGAGAATCCGTCTCCACACCACGTGCTCTCACCACTGGTGTCCCCAGGGCTCTGTTCTAGGCCCTCTCCTATTCTCGCTATACACCAAGTCACTTGGCTCTGTCATAACCTCACATGGTCTCTCCTATCATTGCTATGCAGACGACACACAATTAATCTTCTCCTTTCCCCCTTCTGATGACCAGGTGGCGAATCGCATCTCTGCATGTCTGGCAGACATATCAGTGTGGATGACGGATCACCACCTCAAGCTGAACCTCGGCAAGACGGAGCTGCTCTTCCTCCCGGGGAAGGACTGTCCGTTCCATGATCTCGCCATCACGGTTGACAACTCCATTGTGTCCTCCTCCCAGAGCGCTAAGAACCTTGGCGTGATCCTGGACAACACCCTGTCGTTCTCAACTAACATCAAGGCGGTGGCCCGTTCCTGTAGGTTCATGCTCTACAACATCCGCAGAGTACGACCCTGCCTCACACAGGAAGCGGCGCAGGTCCTAATCCAGGCACTTGTCATCTCCCGTCTGGATTACTGCAACTCGCTGTTGGCTGGGCTCCCTGCCTGTGCCATTAAACCCCTACAACTCATCCAGAACGCCGCAGCCCGTCTGGTGTTCAACCTTCCCAAGTTCTCTCACGTCACCCCGCTCCTCCGCTCTCTCCACTGGCTTCCAGTTGAAGCTCGCATCCGCTACAAGACCATGGTGCTTGCCTACGGAGCTGTGAGGGGAACGGCACCTCAGTACCTCCAGGCTCTGATCAGGCCCTACACCCAAACAAGGGCACTGCGTTCATCCACCTCTGGCCTGCTCGCCTCCCTACCACTGAGGAAGTACAGTTCCCGCTCAGCCCAGTCAAAACTGTTCGCTGCTCTGGCCCCCCAATGGTGGAACAAACTCCCTCACGACGCCAGGACAGCGGAGTCAATCACCACCTTCCGGAGACACCTGAAACCCCACCTCTTTAAGGAATACCTAGGATAGGATAAAGTAATCCCTCTCACCCCCCCTTAAAAGATTTAGATGCACTACTGTTCCACTGGATGTCATAAGGTGAATGCACCAATTTGTAAGTCGCTCTGGATAAGAGCGTCTGCTAAATGACTTAAATAAATGTAAATATAAATCTCTCGGCATGTCCAGCCCACTCATTATCTCAGCCATTCATGACTAGTGGGAAGGTCGCTGACTTTTTCCGTGGCTAAACCAACTGGAGTCTTTGACAATTTTTAGAGCCTTCCTCTGACACCGTCTGATATAGAGGTCCTGGATGGCAGGATGCTTGACCCTGGTAATGTAATGGGCCGAACACACTACCCTCTGTAGTGCCTTATGATCGGAGGCCGAGCATTTGAAATATCTGGCAGTGATGCAACTGGTCAGTATGCTCTCAATGGTGCAGCAGTAGAACTTTTTGAGGATCTAGGGACCCATGTCAAATATTTGTCATTGCACCACACGGTCAGGTTTCTGACCTCCTCCCTATAGGCTGTCTCAACATTGTCAGTGATCAGGCCTACCACTGTTGTATCATCAGCAAACTTAATGATGGTGTTGGAGTCGTGCCTGGCCTATCAGGAAGTCTAGGATCTAGTTGCAGAGGGAGGAGTTTAGTCCCAGGGTTCTTAGCTTAGTGATGAGCTTTGAGGGCACTATGGTGTTGAACGCTGAGCTGTAGTCAATGAATAGCATTCTTACATGGGTGTTCCTTTAGTCCAGGTGTGAAAGGGCAGTGTGGAATGCAATAGAGATTGCATCATTTGTGGATTCCCCATTAAGCAACAAGTCGGAGTCAGAGGCCGAGCCTTCTCTGGTCTCTACCCCTCCCGTTACGGGGTCTGAGACGCCGAAGCTTCCCACCATTAGCTCTGACAAATTGAAAACTCTAGTCATTGGCAACTCCATTACCCGCAGTATTAGACTTAAAACGAATCATCCAGCGATCATACACTGTTTACCAGGGGGCGGGGTTACCGACGTTAAAGCTAATCTGAAGATGGTGCAGGCTAAAGCTAAAACTGGCGAGTGTAGAGAGTATAGAGATATTGTTATCCACGTCGGCACCAACGATGTTAGGATGAAACAGTCAGAGATCACCAAGCGCAACATAGCTTCAGCGTGTAAATCAGCTAGAAAGATGTGTCGGCATCGAGTAATTGTCTCTGGCCCCCTCCCAGTTAAGGGGAGTGATGAGCTCTACAGTGATGAGCTCTCCAGCGATAGAGTCTCACAACTCAATTGCTGGTTGAAAACTGTTTTCTGCCCCTCCCAGAAGATAGAATTTGTAGACAATTGGCCCTCTTTCTGGGACTCACCCACAAACAGGACCAAGCCTGACCTGCTGAGGAGTGATGGACTCCATCCTAGCTGGAGGGGTGCTCTCATCTTATCTACCAACATAGACAGGGCTCTAACTCCTCTAGCTCCACAATGAAATAGGGTGCAGGCCAGGCAGCAGGCTGTTAGCCAGCCTGCCAGCATAGTGGGGTCTAAGACCGTGTCTGTGCCTCAACCTGGGTTGGGCAAAACTAAACATGGCGGTGTTCGCCTTAGCAATCTCACTAGGATAAAGACCTCCTCCATTCCTGTCATTATTGAAAGAGATGATGATACCTCACATCTCAAAATAGGGCTACTTAATGTTAGATCCCTTACTTCAAAGGCAATTATAGTCAATGAACTAATCACTGATCATAATCTTGATGTGGTTGGCCTGACTGAAACATGGCTTTAGCCTGATGAATTTACTGTGTTAAATGAGGCCTCACATCTTGGCTACACTAGTGCCCATATCCCCCGTGCATCCCGCAAAGGCAGAGGTGTTGCTAACATTTACGATAGCAAATGTCAATTTACAACAAAGAAAATTACGTTTTCATCTTTTGAGCTTCTAGTCATAAAATCTATGCAGCCTACTCAATCACTTTTTATAGCTACTGTTTACAGGCCTCCTGGGCCATACACAGCGTTCCTCATTGAGTTCCCTGAATTCCTATCGGACCTTGTAGTCATAGCAGATAATATTCTAATCTTTGGTGACTTTAATATTCACATGGAAAAGTCCACAGACCCACTCCAAAAGGCTTTCGGAGCCATCATCAACTCAGTGGGTTTTGTCCAACATGTCTCTGGACCTACTCACTGTCACAGTCATACTCTGGACCTAGTTTTGTCCCATGGAATAAATGATACTCCTGGACTATCGGACCAGCATTTTATTACGTTTGCAATCGCAACAAATAATCTGCTCAGACCCCAACAAAGGAGCATCAAAAGTTGTGTTATAAATTCTCAGACAACACAAAGATTCCTTGATGTCCTTCCAGACTCCCTCTGTCTACCCAAGGATGCCAGAGGACAAAAATCAGTTAACCACCTAACTGAGGAACTCAATTTAACCTTGTGCAATACCCTAGATGCAGTTGCACCCCTAAAAACTAAAAACATTTCTCATAAGAAACTAGCTCCCTGGTATACAGAAAATACCCGAGCTCTGAAACAAGCTTTCAGAAAATTGGAACGGAAATGGCGCCACACCAAACTGGAAGTCTTCCGACTAGCTTGGAAAGACAGTACCGTGCAGTATCGAAGAGCCCTTACTGCTGCTCGATCATCCTAACTTAATTGAGGAAAATAAGAACAATCCGAAATTCCTTTTTGATACTGTCACAAAGCTAACTAAAAAGTAGCATTCCCCAAGAGAGGATGGCTTTCACTTCAGCAGTAATAAATTCATGAACTTCTTTGAGGAAAAGATCATGATTATTAGAAAGCAAATTACGGACTCCTCTTTAAATCTGCGTATTCCTTCAAAACTCAGTTGTCCTGAGTCTGCACAACTCTGCCAGGACCTAGGATCAAGAGAGACACTCAAGTGTTTTAGTACTATATCTCTTGACACAATGATGAAAATAATCATGGCCTCTAAACCTTCAAGCTGCATACTGGACCCTATTCAACTAAACTACTGAAAGAGCTGCTTCCTGTGCTTGGCCCTCCTATGTTGAACATAATAAACGGCTCTCTATCCACCGGATGTGTACCAAACTCACTGAAAGTTGCAGTAATAAAGCCTCTCTTGAAAAAGCCCAACCTTGACCCAGAAAATATTAAAAACTATCTGCCTATATCGAATCTTCTATTCCTCTCAACATTTTTAGAAAAGGCTGTTGCGCAACAACTCACCGCCTTCCTGAAGACAAACAATGTATACGAAATGCTTCAGTCTGGTTTTAGACCCCATCATAGCACTGACTGCACTTGTGAAGGTGGTGAATTAACTTTTAATGGCATCAGACCGAGGCTCTGCATCTGTCCTCGTGCTCCTAGACGTTAGTGCTGCTTTTGATACCATCGATCACCACATTCTTTTGGATAGATTGGAAACCCAAATTTGTCTACACGGACAAGTTCTGGCCTGGTTTAGATTTTATCTGTCGGAAAGATATCAGTTTGTCTCTGTGAATGGTTTGTCCTCTGACAAATCAACTTTACATTTTGGTGTTCCTCAATGTTCCGTTTTAGGACCACTATTGTTTTCACTATATATTTTACCTCTTGGGGGATGTCATTCGAAAACATAATGTTAACTTTCACTGCTATGCGAATGACACACAGCTGTATATTTCAATGAAACATGGTGAAGCCCCAAAATTGCCCTCGCTAGAAGCATGTGTTTCAGACATAAGGAAGTGGGTAGCTGCAAACTTTCTACTTTTAAACTCGGACAAAACAGAGATGCTTGTTCTAGGTCCCAAGAAACAAAGAGATCTTCTGAATCTGACAATCAATCTTAATGGTTGTACAGACGTCTCAAATAAAACTGTGGAGGACCTTGGCGTTACTCTGGACCCTGATCTCTCTTTTGAAGAACATATCAAGACTGTTTCAAGGACAGCTTTTTCCATCTACGTAACATTGCAAAAATCAGAAACTTTCTGTCCAAAAATGATGCAGAAAAATGTATCCATGCTTTTGTCATTTCTAGGTTAGACTACTGCAATGCTCTACTTTCCGGCTACCTGGATAAAGCACAAAATAAACTTCAGTTAGTGCTAAATACGGCTGCTAGAATCCTGACTAGAACCAAAACATTTGATCATATTACTCCAGTGCTAGCCTCCCTACACTGACTTCCTGGCAAGGCAAGGGCTGATTTCAAGGTTTTACTGCTAACCTACAAAGCATTACATGGGTTTGCTCCTACCTATCTCTCTGATTTGGTCCTGCCGTACATACCTACACGTACGCTACGGTCACAAGACGCAGGCCTCCCAATTGTCCCTAGAATTTCTAAGCAAACCGCTGGAGGCAGGGCTTTCTCCTATAGAGCTCCATTTTTATGGAATGGTCTGCCTACCCATGTGAGAGATGCAAACTCGGTCTCAACCTTTTAGTCTTTACTGAAGACTCATCTCTTCAGTGGGTCATATGATTGAGTGTAGTCTGGTCCAGGAGTGTGAAGGTGAACGGAAATTCTCTGGAGCAACGAACCGCCCTTGCTGTCTCTGCCTGGCCGGTTCCCCTCTTTCCACAGGGATTCTCAGCCTCTAACCCTATTACAGGGGCTGAGTCACTGGCTTACTAGGGCTCTTTCATACCGTCCCTAGGAGGGGTGCATCACTTGAGTGGGTTGAGTCACTGATGTGATCTTCCTGTCTGGATTGGCGCCCCCCCTTGGGTTGTGCCGTGGCGGAGATCTTTGTGGGCTATACTCGGCCTTGTCTCAGGATGGTAAGTTGGTGGTTGAAGATATCCCTCTAGTGGTGTGGGGGCTGTGGTTTGGCAAAGTGGGTGGGGTTATATCCTTCCTGTTTGGCCTCCAGTATTTATGCTGCAGTAGTTTATGTGTCGGGGGGCTAGGGTCAGTTTGTTATATCTGGAGTACTTCTCCTGTCCTATCCGGTGTCCTGTGTGAATTTAAGTATGCTCTCTCTAATTCTCTCTTTCTCTCTTTATTTCTCTCTCTCGGAGGACCTGAGCCCTAGGACCATGCCTCAGGACTACCTGACATGATGACTCCTTGCTGTCCCCAGTCCACCTGGCCGTGCTGCTGCTCCAGTTTCAAATGTTCTGCCTGTGTTTATTATTATTTGACCATGCTGGTCATTTATGAACATTTGAACATCTTGGCCATGTTCTGTTATAATCTCCACCCGGCACAGCCAGAAGAGGACTGGCCACCCCACATAGCCTGGTTTCTCTCTAGGTTTCTTCCTAGGTTTTGGCCTTTCTAGGGAGTTTTTCCTAGCCACTGTGCTTCTACACCTGCATTGCTTGCTGTTTGTGGTTTTAGGCTGGGTTTCTGTACAGCACTTTGAGATATCAGCTGATGTACGAAGGGTTTTATAAATACATTTGATTTGATTTGATTTCATCTGTTGGTGCGGTATGCAAATTGGAGTGGGTCTAGCGTTTCTGGGATAATGGTGTTGATGTGAGCCATGATCAGCCTTTTAAAGCATTACATGACTACAGACATGAATGCTACGTATCGGTAGTCATTTAGGCAGGTTACCTTAGTGTTCTTGGGCACAGGGACTATGGTGGGCTGCTTGAAACATGTTGGTATTACAGACTCAGACAGGGAGAGGTTGAAAATGTCAGTGAAGACACTTGTCAGTTGGTCAGAACATGCTCGGACTACACGACCTGGTTATCTGGCCCTGCGGCCTTGTGAATGTTGACCTGTTTAAATGTCTTACTCACATCGCGGATGCAGAGAGCGTGATCACACAGTCGTCCGGAACAGCTGATGCTCTCATGCATGTTTCAGTGTTACTTGCCTCGAAGCGAGCATAGCAGTTATTTAGTCTGGTAGGCTCGTGTCACTGGGCAGCTCTCGGCTAGCTTTCCTTTTGTAGTCCATAATAGTTTGCAAGCCCTGCCACATCCAATGAGCGTCAGAGCCGGTGTAGTAGGATTCTTAGTCTTCTTAGTCTTGTATTGACGCTTTGCAAACACAGAAGCCTGGGAGGGATGAGAGAGTCAAGCCTATGGGTTCGTAGCTTCAACCCCTCATGCTTTGTTTTCTCTTTCCAGTATTATGTCTATCTTTGATAAGCTACCCAGGAAATGGCTGAAAATAGCCCATATTAATATAAGTAGCCATAGAAATAAGGTTCATGAAATCAATAACTTGCTACCATCAGATAACATTCATATATTTGCCATTTCTGAGACTCACTTAGATCATTTATTTGATGATACAGCAGTAGCAATACACGGATATAACATCTATGGAAGAGACAGAAATGCTTATGGGGGAGGTGTTGCTGTATATATTCAGAGCCATATCACTGTAATGCTGAGAGAAGATCTTATGTCAAGTGTTTTTGAAGTTTTGTGGTTGCAGGTTGGCACATCTTGGCACATCTAAAGCCTTTACTGATGCTATAGGCCAACAAGTGCTAACAGTCAGTACCTAACTAATATGTGTGAAATGCTTGATAGTGTATGTGATGTAAACGGAGAGGTCTACTTTCTTGGGGACCTGAATATTGACTGGTTTTCATCAAGCTGTCCACTCAAGAGGAAGCTTCTCACTATAACCAGTGCCTGTAATCTGGTTCAGGTTATTAATCAACCTACCAGGGTGTTTACAAACATTACAGGAACAAGATCATCCACATGTATTGATCACATTTTTACTAATACTGTAGAACTTTGTTCTAAAGCTATATCCGTACCCATTGGATGCAGTGATCACAATATAGTGGCTATATCTAGGAAAGTGTATTGAATACGATGGGAGAGATAGAGCTGGTTTCAAGCGCAGGTGTTTATTTGTAAAGGACCACAGGAGGAGGCAGGTAGCTGGGTCCAGGGGCAGGCAGAAGGTCATACACAGGGGGTCCAAAAAGGCAACAGTACAGGCAGGGAAAAGGCTAGTAACGTCGTCCGGGAGATCGGGCAATAGGTTGATAACAGGAAATCCGATAGGCTAAAGTACAGGCAGATAATAGCCCTCGTTAGTGAGGCAGGCCAAAACTATCATACATGGGAGGTTTAAATCACTGGAATCCCAGCGCCCTGAATAGAAGTGTGTCAAAAAAGAAACAATACCTCACAATGATGGGATATTGGAAATAATTAAACTAAATAGTGTGTGATAATGACATACAGGTGTGTGAACAGGTGATCAGAATTCAGGTGATTGGGATCTGGAGAATGAGCTGTGTTCAGGGGATCTATGTGTTTGAGAGTGTGAGTTGGAAAGTGAGCTGCATTCGGGGATCTACGTGTTTGAGAGTGTGAGTTGGAAGCAGACGTTACAGAAAGCCAAATATTCCAAAAGCTGGGCCTAAAATAGTGAATAAGAGATCATAAAAAAGATTTTGCTGTGACTCTATTGTGGATGATGCTAAAAAATATTTGTTGGTCTGATGTGATTAATGAGGAGAATCCAGATGCTGCACTTGAGGAATTTATGAAATTGCTTCTTCCAATTATTGATAAACATGCACCTGTTAAGAAACTAACTGTTAGAACTGTTAATGCTTCATGGTTGATGAGGAATTGAAAAACTGTATGGTTGAAAGAGATGGGGCAAAAGGAGTGGCTAAAAAGTATGGCTGCACATCTGACTGGCTTACTTACTGCAAATTGAGAAATTATGTGACTAAACTCAACAAAAAGAAGAAGAAACTGTATTATGAAGCCAATATCAATGATATAAAGAATACTGTACTTTAAATGAAATGATGGGCAGAAAGATGCATACAACTCAATTTTTCATCGAATCAGATGGCTTATTCATCATGAAACCATTTGACGATGCCAATTATTTTAATGATTATTTCATTGGCAAAGTGGAAAAACTTAGGCAGCAAATGTCAACAACAAACAGTGAGCAATTGTATTCATGCATAAAAATAAAAAAAGAATGAAAGAAAAGCATTGCAAGTTTGAATTTTGTAAAGTTCGCGTGGGAGAAGGGTAAAAATGATTGTTATCGATCAATAATGACAAACCTCCTGGCATTGACAACTTAGATTTGGGGCGGCAGGTAGCCTAGTGGTTAGAGTGTTGGGACAGTAACCGAAAGGTTGCTAGATTGATTCCCTGGGTTAACAAGGTAAACATCTGTTGTTCTGCCCCTGAACAAGGCAGTTAACCCACTGTTCCCTGGTAGGCTGTCATTGTAAATAAGAATTGGTTCTTAACTGACTTGCCTAGTTAAATAAATGTTTTTTTAAATATGGAAAGCTACTGAGGATGGTAGCTGACTCTATAGCCACTCCTATCTGTTTTATTTGTAATCTGAGCCTAGAGGAAAATCTTTGTCCTCAGGCCTGGAGGGAAGCCAAAGTAATTCCGCTACCCAAGAGTGTTAAAGTCGCCTTTACTGGTTCTAACAGCAGACCTGTAAGCTTGCTGCCAGCTCTTAGCAAACTGTTGGAAAAAAATGTGTTTGACCAAATACAATGCTATTTCTCTGTAAACAAATGAACAACAGACTTTCAGCATGCTTATTGAGAAGGGCACTCAACGTGTACTGCACTGACACAAATGACTGGTGATTGTTTGAAAGAAATTGATAATAAGAAGATTGTGGGAGCTGCACTGTTAGATTTCAGTGCAGCCTTTGATAGTATAGACCATAACCCGTTGTTGAAAAAACTTGTGTTATGGCTTTTCAACCTCTGCCATATCATGGATTCAGAGCTATCTATCTAATAGAACTCAAAGGGTTTTCTTTAATGGAAGCTTCTCTAATGTCAAACATGTAAAGTGTGGTGCACTGCAGGGCAGCTCTCTAGGCCCTCCACTCTTTTTGTATTTTTACCAATGACCTGTCACTGGCATTAAACACAGTATGTGTGTCCATGTATGCTGATGATTCAACCATAACAGCATCAGCAAACACAGCTAATGAAGTCACTAAAACCCTTAACAAAGAGTTGCAGCCTGTTTTGGAATGGGTGGCCAGTAATAAACTTGTCCTGAACATCTCTAAAACTAAGAGCATTGTATTTGGTACAAATCATTCCTTAAGTTCTAGACCTCAGACAAATCTGGTAATGAATGGTGTGGCTGTTGAACAAGTTGAGGAGACTAAATTACTTGGTGTTACTTTATATTGGAAACTGTCATGGTCAAACATATAGATTAAATGGTTGTAAAGATGGGGAGAGGTCTGGCCGTAATAAAGAGATGCTATGCTTTTTTGACACTACACTCCAAAAAGAAAGGCTCTGCAGGCTCTAGTTTAGTCTAATCTTGATTATTGTCTTAATTAAATCCCAAATTGTTTACATAGTCAACTTACACACAGCTCTGACACACACACTTATCACACCAGACATGCCACCAGGGGTCTTTTCACAGTCCCCAAATCCAGAGCAAATTAAAGAAAGCGTACAGTATTAAATAGAGCCCTAATTGCGTAGAACATCCAAGTTATTTTCCTTCTGTTGAAATAGGACAAAAAGGCTACAAAACATTTCCATACACACAACAGCTGTTAGATACTGCTAACTGATAGATACAGTGCCTTGCGAAAGTATTCGGCCCCCTTGAACTTTGCGACCTTTTGCCACATTTCAGGCTTCAAACATAAAGATATAAAACTGTATTTTTTTGTGAAGAATCAACAACAAGTGGGACACAATCATGAAGTGGAACGACATTTATTGGATATTTCAAACTTTTTTAACAAATCAAAAACTGGGTATGTTGTTGTTGCTAATCTGTGAGCTTCTCCTTTTTCAATAATAACTTTCAATAATAAGCTAAGTTTCAAATGATCATCACCTGATGAGTGGAACTGTGTTTTTTTATTGCAGTGTGCTTGCTGTTGTTAGCCATCTCTTTTGAAAATAACTTATTTGTGTCAAGCTTTATTGCATTTAAAATGGAACTGACAGCATTTTAGCAACATTACATATTTTTTAAATCGGTACATATACAACCCAGGTAAGAATGACCCTTTAAAAAAAAAAAACTTAGATATGGTCATTTTCATGTTTTCATTCATTCTTAGAATGTTTTGGAATTACGTATACTAAGAAATTTGTGAAAATTCTATAGCAATATAGAGTGCGAAAGCGGCCGTGTGTTTGGACAATTAATAGACACTGCAGTAAATAAAACTGAATAAAAACATCTGTCTTGTCCAGGACTGGAGTCTACACAGACCAGTGCGCTATAGCCAGTCAGAGCTACAGTAGACCTTTATACAAACAAGCCATTTGCTACACGGGTCTGCCATCATTCACTTTGAACTGGGCTGTGTGTGTTTACAGGCAGTAGCAACAGCGTGAATTTAAGTTATTAGAACGCATTCGCCAAAATCCACAAAATACACCTGAAAGGATTTTAAGAAAATATATAAACACCACAGGAGTCCTCTTACATTTAGGAAATGTACGGTCCTATTGATCAAACAACCATGAACAGGTAGTCTCTCTCTCTCTCCCTGAGTTATGCACATCAACAACAACAAGATCAACAATGAATGCTAGCAAGGGCAAGATGAGCTAAAAATCTAACGAAGGAACATTAGATAAACCCTCAAACTTGTTCAGCTAGTTGGCCATCAAAATTGCGCTGATAAACGATGGGGAATTGTAGCCTCCTCGTCCTTCTAAAGCTTGCCTATCAATTAAAGCTTGGGTGCTTGGTTGGGACAAGCAAACTGGCTAAAGTTGGCTAGCTTGCTAGCTAGATACTTTTAGACACAAATGAGAACACATCACTCTGACCATTTTACTTGCCGTAGCAGAGCTGATTAGGCTGTTTACATGTTAACTAGAGCGTTCTTGACTAACTATTACTTTTTTGCCTATGTTTACTGACACTAGTCATATTCAGCAGGTTTTGTGCTTTCGTAAATTCATTAGTTCTGCACTCTGGCACATTCAGATGAGCGTGCTCTGAAATCGGAGTAGATGGCCAGAGTTAATTTACGAACGCAAGAGAGACCGTGCATCCGGGAAGTATTCAGACCCCTTGACTTTTTCCCACATTTTGTTACTAAATAGCATTATTTTAAAATGAATTCAATAAAACATGTTCCTCATCAATCTATTCACAATACCCCATAATGACAAAGTGAAAACAGGTTTGTAGAGAATTTTGCAAATGTATTAAAAATAAAAAAACAGAAACACCTTATTTGCATATGTATTCAGACCCTTTGCTATGACACTCAAAATTGAGCTCAGGTGCATCGTATTTCCATTGATCATCCTTGAGATGTTTCTACAATTTGATTGGAATCCACCTGTGGTAAATTAAATTGATTGGACACGATTTGGAAAGGCACACACCTGTCTATATAAGGTCCCACAGTTGACCGTGCATGTCAGAGCAAAAACCAAGTCATTGGGTCGAAGGAATTGTCCGTAGAGCTCTGAGACAGGATTGTGTCGAGGCACCGATCTGGGGATTTCTGCAGCATTGAAGGTCCCCAAGAACACAGTCGCCTCCATAATTTTTAAATGGAAGAAGTTTGGAACCACCAAGACTCTTCCTAGAGCTAGCCGTCTGGCCAAACTGAGCAATTGGGGGAGAAGGGCTTTGGTCAGGGAAGTGACCAAGAACCCGATGGTCACTCAGATCTCCTGAGTTCCTCTGTGGAGATGGGAGAACCTTCCAGAAGGACAACCATCTCTGCAGCACTCCATCAATCAGGACTTTATGGTAGAGTGGCCAGACAGAAGCCACTCCTCCGCTGGCTGGGCCATTCAATGTCCTTGAATTTCCCAGCCAGAGCCATGACTTCAAACCGATCAAACATCTCTGGAGAGACCTGAAAATAGTTGTGCAGCGACTCTCCCCATCCAACCTGACAGAGCTTGAGGGGATTTGCAGAAAAGAATGGCAGAAACTCCCCAAATACAGGTGTGACAAGCTTGTAGAGTCATACCCAAGAAGACTTGAGGCTGTAATGGCTGCCAAATGTGCTTCAACAAAGTACTGAGTAAAGGGTCTGAAGACTTTTTTTTTTGCACAAATTTCTTAAAACCTGGTTTTGCTTTGTGATTATGGGGTATTGTGTGTAGATTGATGAGTAACATTTTTTCAAACCCATTTTAGAGTAAGGCTGTAACGTAACAAAATATGGAAAATGTCCGAATGCACTGTACGCTAACTGTATAACAGTCGTTCAAGTTCTTGCTAGCTAACCAAATTACCCCTGCATCTCTAGCTGTGTATAGGCAATGAAAATCAATATGAGGGAGAAAGGTCAGTCACTCCCCCACACCTCCAATGGCATGACATCCTCCTACCAGCTACATAGCTAGCTATCTAGGTAATGTTAGACTCCGTTTTTTTAGCTTGCTACATAAATAGATACGCTAGCCTATTAGCTACGTTATGACTAACTTGTGATCATTCTGTTTTGTCCAGAATATTGAGTGATTGAAACCAAAACAGTGCATCCCGAATGAAGGCAGCAAATAACATACCAGGCCAGCTGTGATTTCAACCTGATGGCATTATTCTTTAGACTACCAATAAATGTAGTGGTGAATTATATTTCTCATGCATTGAACTGCATCCATCTATACTGCCAACAATGCTTTAGTGTACGTCGTGGAAAGGTTGAGTCAAATAGAACCTATTTTTAAAACCACTTATGAAGTTGGTTTTGTAGCATAAACTGGGCATTTGATATTTTTTACTGATATTATGATGGTCTGTTTGTTTCATATCTGCAAATTAGTGAAATGATGTCAGTTCCACTTTAAACTTCAGGTCACCGGTTACTTTTTGTGCTGATAGTGATTTTTGTTTTGCAATGGGAAAGTAATAGTTATACATTTCAACTGGGAAATGCTAAATGGTTGTGTTTTTGTATTCTTATAATTGGAACCTACTGGTTATTTATGTCAGAGTTTTTCCATCAGCCCTATGCAGTGGTGTGTAGTGGTGTCTGGACAAGTGGGTATACTGTAATTTTTACCAAATGGCCCAGCCAGCGAAGAAAAGTAATTCTGTGTGAAAAATCACACACACAAAAAAAAAAAGTTTTCCTGTAGATTTTTCTGATTTTCACTCTCAAAATCACACATGATCTAAGTCCACAACAATGCTTAAACCATATCAATCTGATTGGGTGGGCCTGTCAGGGCCTGGTTCCCCAGTGGGTGGGCCTCTGTCCACCCAGAACCATCCATGTCTACGCCCCTGATGCAAACATCATATGATGACAATATTGAACATCACAAATAGCCTACTAACCAATACTTCAGACTAAATGTTTTCAATACCTGATTTGCATAACCATTTTTGCCTTAGTTAGCATTTACTTGTAGATACTGTATCATAAGTAGAAATGTATTTTCTTCCCTTCCTTCTACCGATGTCATTCTTCTGTGAGCTACTCCATGCCAAAACCAGTGAAGAGCTGCACACTTGCTACCTGCAGATGATATTCCTGTGCTGACTGAATGAAGACGATAACGACACGTTTTTTACTCCGCTGGACTCGGGAAGAAATTACGAGTCCTCATTGTCCGAAACAGAGTCAGAGTTACCTCTGCTGCAGAGGATAAGTTCATTAGAGTTACCAGCCTCAGAAATTGCAGCCTAAGTAAATGCTTCACAGAGGTCAAGTAACAGACACACCTCAACATCAACTGTTCAGAGGAGACAGCGTGAAATCAGGCCTTCGTGGTCAAATTGCTGCAAAGAAACCACTACTAAAGGACACCAATAAGAAGAAGAGACTTGCCTGGGCCAAGAAACATGAGCAAGGGACATTAGACCGGTGGAAATCTGTACTTTGGTCTGATGAGTCCAAATTGGAGATTTTTGGTTCCAACTGCCGTGTCTTTGTGAGATGCAGAGTAGGTGAATGGATGATCTCAGCATGTGTAGTTCCCTCCATGAAGCATGGAGGAGGAGGTGTGATGGTGCTTTGCTGGTGACACTGTCTGTGATTTATTTAGAATTCAAGGCAGACTTAACCAGCATGGCTACAACAGCATTCTGCAGCAATACGCCATCTGGTTTGTGTTTGGTGGGACTATCATTTGTTTTTCAACAGGACAATGACCCAACACACCTCCAGGCTGTTTAAGGGCTATTTGATCAAGAAGGAGAGTGATGGAGTGCTGCATCAGATGACCTGGCCTCCACAATCACCCAACCTCAACCCAATTGAGATGGTTTGAGTTGGACAGCAGAGTGAAGGAAAAGCAGCCAACAGGTGCTCAGCATATGTGGGAACTCCTTCAAGACTGTCGGAAAAGCATTCCAGGTGAAGCTGATTGAGAGAATGACAAGAGTGTGCAAAGCTTTCATCAGGGCAAAGGTCAGCTTCTTCAAAGAATCTAAAATATTAAATATATTTTGATTTGTTTAACACTTTTTTGGTTACTACATGATTCCAAACGTGTTATTTCATAGTTTTGATGTCTTCGCTATTATTCTACAATGTAAAAATAAAGAAAAGCCCTTGAATGAGTAGGTGTCCAAACCTTTGACTGGCACTGTATATTTATATTCTGGACTCTGTGTCACGACTTCCGCCGAGGTTGGCTCTCCTACCCGTTCGGGCGGTGCTCGGCGGTCGTCGTCACCGTCCTACTAGCCACTACCGATCCCTTTTCGTTTATCTGTTGGTTTTGTCTGATTGGTTGCACCTGTGTGTTGTTTAGTTAATTAGTGTCTGTATATATTGTAGGTTGTCCCACCCTTGTTTTGTGCGGGATTGTTTATGTTGTCATTATTTTCGTCTATCGGTGTTTTTGTGTTTCTTATTCTCCGGTTACTCTGTTATCCTGTGTTGGATAATTTCACCCTGTGTGTGTTTGGGTTCACCGTGTTTGTTTTGTTCAACCGAGAATAAAACCTTATATCGCTATCTGCTCTCTGCGCCTGATTCCACCCACCTTGATTAGACGTGACACTCTGACATTGCTCGTTATTGGGATTTGCTTGTATTGTTAGGTATTACTGCACTGTTGGAGCTACACCCGCGATAATATCATCAAAATATGTGTATGCCACCAATACAATTTGATTTGATTGTACAATGCAATACGATTGGCTGCATCACCGCTTGGTATGGCAACTGCTTGGCATCTGATGCAAAGGCGCTTCAGAGAGTTGTGCGTATGGCCCAGTACATCACTGGGGCCCGAGCTCCCTGTAATCCATGACCTCTACACCATATGGTGTCAGATGAAGACTCTAAAAATGGTCAAAGACTCCAGCCACCCAAGTTCTATCTGATACCGCACAGTAAGCAGTACCGATGCAGAAAGTCTGGAACCAGTAGGACCAAATAGTTATTCTGAGTATCTACTGGTTAACTGTTTAACTATCTGAATTGAACCTTTTTGCACTAACTCTTTTGACTCATCACATATACTGCTGGTACTATTAATTATGTATCCTTAACTATATGTACAGGGGGCAGCAGGTAGCCTAGTGGTTAGAGTGTTGGACTTGTAACCGAAAGGTTGCAAGATTGAATCCCTGAGCTGATAAGGTAAAAATCTGTCGTTCTGCCCCTGAACAAGGCAGTTAATCCACTGTTCCTAGGCCGTCATTGAAAATAAGAATTTGTTCTTAACTGACTTACCTAGGTAAAAATATTATAATAATATCTACCTCAATTACCTAGTACCCCTGCACATCGACTCAGTACTGGTACGCGGTGTATATAGCCAAGTTATCATTCATTACTCATTGTGTATTTATTCCTCATAGTATTATTTTTCATTTTTTTCTCTCTCCTGCATTGTTGGAAAAGGGCCCGTAAGTAAGCATTTCACTGTTAGTCTACGCCTGTTTACGCAGCATATGACAAATACATTTTGATTTGAAATGTATGAGTGTGTGGAATGCTGATGCTGATATGACTTTGTCACAAGGTGGCAGTAAAGCCTCATTAAAGTATGAAGTCTGAACTCTGATCTACAACTGAAAAGATTGAACAAAACTGTGCCCTGTGGTAGAAAACATACCCACACTTGGTAATTTGACAGATGTTCTTATCCAGATCGACTAATAGTTGGTGCATTCAACCAAGGTAAGACAACCACATATCACAGTAATTGAAAGTAAAACCTTCCTCAAAAAGTAGACATCAACCACACCAAGAACTCTATCTATACGTCACCACACAGACACATACCTGCATTTTGAGTGAGAGTAGATCAAGATGTTTGCTTTCGCATGGTACCCCAATCCAGATTAATCAAAAGAAGAAGAATTTCATTATTGCATGTGTAGTGTTGCAAAGGGAGGGCATTTTACCAGTACCTTTTACAATTTAACGTTCAACAGTTTGGCGAATTTGTAAAAGGTCTAGAATAATAAAAGAAGCATGTAAGATCAGTATTACACCTGCTTATGATATATTTGTTTTGCACATTGCACCACAGTCTCCTGACAATGTATGCCCCTTCCTTCCTTACTAAATCTCTGATCTCGCCCTGCAGTTAGAGTCCTGCTAATAAATGATGGAGAACAGTGATTATGGGCCTAATGATAAACTACTGTTGCATGGTGGAAATGAGCAGATGACAGAGTGCAAACACGTACACACGCACACACACACAGCCATGTCTCACTGTGTGGTCTGTGGTTGTACTGTGTGTCTGTGTGTGTGTGCGTGCCTGCGTGCATCTGATCTCCCTAAGGAGTCCTCAGACTGGACTTGGTTAATGAGATTATAACTCATTGCTGTCACAATCTGGGAACTCCCAGTTCCAATCCAATTCTAAACCCCCATGTCATTACCACACGTAAGCATAAGTCTACCACAATGCAGTTAGGAATGTATGCTTGTTTATACACTGAACAAGAATACAAACACTACATGCAACAATTTCAATGATTTTACTTAATTACAGTTCATATAAGGATGTCAGTCTCTCAAAATAAATTCATTAGGCCATAATCTATGGATTTCACATGACTGGGAATACAGATATGCATCTGTTGGTCACCTTAACAAAAAAGATAGGGGCGTGAATCAGAAAACCAGTCAGTATCTGAAGTGACCACCATTTGTCTCATGCAGAGCAATACATCTCCTTCGCATAGCGTTGATCAGGCTGTTGATTGAGGCCTGTGGAATGTTGTCCCACTCCTCTTAAATTGCTTTGCGAAGTTGTATATTGGCAAGAACTGGAACACGCTGTAGATCCAGAGCATCCCAAACATGCTCAATTGGTGGTATGTCTGGTGAGTATGCAGGCCATGGAAGAACTGGGACATTTTCAGCTTCTAGGAATTGTCTACAGATCCTTGCAAAATGGGGCTGTGCATCATCATAATGAAACATGAGGTGATGGCGGCGGATAAATGGCACGACAATGGGCCTCAGGATCTCATCACGGTATCCCTGTGCATTCAAATTGCCGTAGATAAACTATAATTGTGTTATATAGCCATCTCTTTCAAAATAATTTTTGTTGTGAAACATTGTTTAAATCTTATTAAAATCTGTATCTATACAACCCCAGGAAGAATGACCCTTTAAATAAATTTAATAAAATCTGACAAGCTACCACTTGGTCATTTCCACTTTTTCATAAATTCTTACAATGTTTGGGAATTATGTATACTAAGGCATTTGTGAAAACACTATAGCAATATAGATTGGGACATTGGCCATGCGTTTGGACAATTAATAGACACTGCAGTAAATAAAACCACATTTGTCTTGTCCAGGACCGGGGTCAACAAAGACCGGAATGCTATAGCCAAATAAGAGCTACAGTTGACTTTGAACTGGATTGTGTGTTTAAAGGCAGTTGCAACAGCATGACTTTAGATCATTAGAACGCATTCGCCAAAAGACACCAGAATGAATTTCTGCAAATATGTAAACACCACGGGAGTCATCTTACGTTTGGGAAACTTTACAGTCCTATTGATCAAACAACCATGGAAAACCAGGCTCTCTATACCTCAGTTATGCACTTTTTTTAATGTAACCTTTATTTAACTAGGCAAGTCAGTTAGAGAACAAATTATTATTTACAATGACAGCCTACCGGGGAACAGTGAGTTAACTGCTTTGTTCAGGGATTCAATCCAGCAACTTTTTGGTTACTTAGCCAATGCTCCAACTGCTAGGCTACCCGCCAGCCAACAACAAGATCAACAACTAATGGTAGCTAGAGCTAGATGAGCTAAAATCTAAAGAAGGAACATTTCAGCTAGTTGGCCTATAAAATTGCACTGGTAGGAATCCAGAGTGGCGCAGTGGTCTAAGGCACTGCAATCTCTGTGCCACTAGAGATTCTGGGTTCGAGTCCAGCCTCTGTCGAGACCGGGCGGCGCACAAATAGCATAGCGTTGTTAGGGAGGGTTTGGCCAGCAGGGATATCCTTGTCTCATTGTGCACTAGCGACTCCTGTGGCGGACCGGGCGCAGTACACGGCCGCCAGGTGTATGGTGTTTCCTCCGACACTTTGGTGTGGCTGGCTTCCAATTGGATGGACAGTGTGGCTTGGTTGGGTTGTGTTTCGGAGGACGTATAGCTCTCGACCTTTGCCTCTCCAGAGTCCATATGGGAGTTACACGATGAGACAAGACTGTAACTACTACCAATTGGGGAGAAAAAAAGGGGTGGAATTTTATTTTTTATTTTTGTATTTAAATAAAATTTGCACTGATAAACAATGAGGAATTGTAGCCTCCTCGTCCTTCTGAAGTTTGCCTGCCAATGCATGCTTGTCCCAACCAAGCACCCAAGTTAACTAGCTGAAGTTGGCTAGCTTGCTATCTAAATTTAGCAAAAAAGAAACGACCCTGTTTTTCAAAGATCATTCGTAAAAATCGAAATAACTTTACAGATCTTCATTGTAAAAGGTTTAAACACTGTTTCCCATGCTTGTTCAATGAACCATAAACAATTAACGAACATGCACCTGTGGAACGGTCGTTAAGACACTAAGAGTGGGGCAATTAAGGGCACAGTTCTGAAAACTTAGGACACTAAAGAGGCCTTTCTACTGACTCTGAAAAACACCAAAAGAAAGATGCCCAGGGTCCCTGCTCATCTGCATGAACATGCCTTAGGTATGCTGCAAATAGATACGAGGACTGCAGATTTGGCCTGAGCAATAAATTGCAATGTCCGTACTGTGAGACGTCTAAGACAGTGCTACAGGGAGACAGGATGGACAGCTGATCGTCCTCGCAGTGGAAGACCACATGTAACAACACCTGCACAGGATCGGTACATCCGAACATCACACCTGCGGGACAACAACTGCAACAACTGCCTGACGCACAATCCCTCCATCAGTGCTCAGACTGTCAACAATAGGCTGAGAGAGGCTGGCCTGAGGTCTTGTAGGCCTGTTGTAAGGCAGGTCCTCACCAGACATCACCAGGAACAATGTCGCCCATAGGCACAAACCCACCGTCACTGGACAAGACAGGACTGGCAAAAAGTGATTTTCACTGAGTCGCAGTTTTGTTTCACCAGGGGTGATGGTCGGATTCGCGTTTATCGTCGACGGAATGAGCGTTATACCGAGGCCTGTACTCTGGAGCGGGATTGATTTGGAGGTGGAGGGTCCGTCATGGTCTGTGGCGGTGTGTCACAGCATCATCGTTCTGAGCTTGTTGTCATTGCAGGCAATCTCAACGCTGTGCGTTACAGGGAAGACATCCTCCTCCCTCATGTGGTACCCTTCCTGCAGGCTCATCCTGACATGACCCTCCAGTAGGACAATGCAACCAGCCATACTGCTCGTTCTGTGTGTGATTTCCCGCAAGACAGGAATGTCAGTGTTCTGCCATGGCCAGCGAAGAGCCCGGACTTCAATCCCATTGAGCACGTCTGGGACCTGTTGGATCGGAGGGTGAGGGCTAGGGCTATTCCCCCCAGAAATGTCCAGGAACTTGCAAGTGCCTTGGTGGAATTGTGGGGTAACATCTCACAGCAAGAACTGGGAAATCTGGTACAGTCCACAAGGAAGAGATGCACTGCAGTGCTTAATGCAGCTGGTGGCCACACCAGATACTGACTGTTACTTTTGATTTTGACCCCACCCCCCCCTTTGTTCAGAGACACATTATTCATTTTCTGTTAGTCATATGTCTGTGGAACTTGTTTAGTTTATGTCTCAGTTGTTGAATCATGTTATGCTCATACAAATATTTACATATGTTAAATTTGCTGAAAATAAACGCAGTTGACAGTGAGAGGACGTTTCTTTTTTTGCTGAGTTTAGCTACACAAACGAGAGAACACCTCACTCTGATCATTTTACTCACCGAAGCAGAGCTGGTTAGGCTGTTTACATATTATCTAGAGCATTCTTGACTAGTTATTACTTTTTTTGCCTACGTTTAATGACATCGGTCTTATTCAGCAGGTGTTGCGCATTCATAAATGAATCAGGTGAATCCAAGAGATATGCTAACTGTTGTCGTGTCTTTGGCTATGCCGGATTAAGTGATATGACATGCTATTCTACAAAATAATTTCTCCGTAATTAATATTACCTGATTGAGCTAATCATGTAAATGTAATTAACTAGAGAGTCGGGGCACCACGAAATTATATTTATAGAGCTGTTATCTTCCGAATAGACCTAGTAATATTTTACATCAATAGCAGTCAATATTAATCGTCATCTTAATTCAGTCTCATATGAAAGTTGTAAATTCTTAGTTATCTGCACGAACCCTGGCTAACAAGTTGAATTAGCAATACAAAATTGGGTTTAATTATTTATTTACTAAATACCTAACTAATCACACAGAATTACACATACACATAATTAAATCATAACATGATTACAAATGACGTCATAAAGGAAAACATCCCTAGGGGGTGGAACAGATATGACAGCTGGTTAGACAAAAGAAAAGGGTCTGGGTTTGAGTGAAAGAGCGGGAAGACTGAGGAACAAAGGGCGAAGCTGTGCTATCGTAAATACAATATCTTATGCATTCTAAATTTACCGCCCATTTGGAAAAGGAAAATGGAATAAATATTTACGCTGAGCTGCACTTCAGTAGGTTGGTGGTAGATGGAAGGCCGTGTTGCCAAACCGAGTCCTTTGTCCTTTGAAGAATGTCTCTGGTGGTCAATTGCATACGTTGTAGTAACGTCGTTGTGTGGTAGACGGGATACTCTGGCTGTTCCTTCCTAACCTGCGTTTGCATCTGCTGTTGCTAATTCAACGGCTAGGAGGTATCACTTCTGTAGTGAATAAGAGTTCAAAGTTCATACCATTCGCAACCAAAGTTCACGTTGAAGTTGGCTTCGTTCTGTAGTTATTATCTGAACCATTCTGACATCGGACCGCCGTCCTCACATCCTCAGAACCTTACATCCTTATTCACTACATTGTCGTCAAGGCTTTATATAGGAAGCGAGAGGAGGGTGTGTTTGAAAGGTTTTATAGCCCATGTCCCTTCACAGGGGCGGGCCACTGATTGAGCAGAGCCCTACCTTATGAAAACCCAAATCTCACATTTTAGAAGATAAAATCACATTTCATCCCATCACGAATAATTTCATATTCAAACATTTAAATTGAACAACAATTCCATGTGAATCCGATAACTCTGATGTGTAGACTTTCCATTGTAGAGTTTATGTCATCTTATCATTGATGAGAAGGTCTCAGATGACAACCGAACTGACATCATATTCATTAAGTACCACTGCATATGTTCAATTGGTCGGATGACCAGAATATAGTTCATCTCCCCCCACCTTCTGATGTTCCCAGAATCTCTATGTTAACCAAGGGGTTTGCAAATGTAACATCAGTAGGGTAGAGAGAGGAAAAAGGGGGAAGTAGGTATTTATGACTGTCATAAGCCTTCCCCCAGGCCAACGTCATGACACTGTATAACAGTCTTTCTACTTCTTGCTAGCTAACCGAATGACACTTGCATCTTTAGCTGTGTATAATCAAAGAAAAAAATGATATGAGGGGAAAAAGTCAGTCACTCACCCACGCCGTGTTTTTAGCTTGCTACATAAATAGATACGATATAGCCAGGTTTTGACTGACTTGTGATCATTGCCATTGCCAGTTTGATTGTATTGACATTCTTAGTTACATTCGTCCGTTTTTGTCCAGAATATTGAGTCATTATAACTGAAACAGTGCATATCGAATGGAGGCAGCAAACAATGTTCCAGGGCAGCTGTGATTTACAATGGGATAGCAAAATGTTTTGGACAACCAAGAAATGTATTGATGAATTATATTAATCATGCATTGACCTGAATCCATATATTCTGCCAACAATGATTTAGTGTATGTCATGGAATGTTGAGTCAAATAGAACCTATTTTTAAAAGCTCTTATAAAGTTGGTTTTGTAGCATAAACTGGGAATTTGATATTTTGGACTGATATTATGATTATCTGTTTGTTTCATATCTGCAAAGTAGTTCAAATGCTGTCAGTTCCATTTGAAACTTTAGGTCACCAGTTGCGTTGTGTGCTAATGAACATTAAGTGTTTTTTGGAATGGGAAGTCATCATTTTGCCAAAAAGTTCCCAAACGGCCTGCCCAGCGAAGGAAAGGCACCCTGTGTGATGGTCTAAGTCTACAACAATGCTTAAACCCTATCAATATGATTGGGTGGGCCTATCAGGGCCTTGCTCCTCAGTGGGTGGGCCTCTATCCACTCAAGTCCATCTATGTCTACCCCCCTGATGCAAACAGCGTGTGACGACAATTGCCCTTCACAAATAGCTTACTAACCAACACTTCAGACCAAACTTTTTCAATAGCTGGTTTGCATACATGTTGTTGCCTTAGTTAGTATTTACTACATATCATACAATGATACGTCTCTCATACCTTATCGGCTACCAATGTCATTCTTCTGTGAGCTGTTCCATGCCAAAACCAGTTGAGAACTGAGAGAAGACTGAGAAACTCATATATGGTATTGAGACAGGACATGAGACCAATCGTATATAATTTAACATAGTGGTGTCGCATACTCATTTGGAAAACAGACATCTGCATGGTGTCCATATTAGGACAACCTCAGTTTTTAGAATATGTTTTTTTATTGCTGTTTACTGTGGTGTGGAGTGGAACAGAAATAGAAAATAGTTTTTTGGTGTCATAATGACCTGACGCAACCAATTAATGTATATGCACAGATCATACTTTCCCTGTCAGAAACCCCCTGGGATGTTTGAAGTTAAATGGAGTTGAGGTCATGGCCTGTGCAGTTTGCGGTTTGTGGCCTAACTGGGACCTTTCACCCTCATTGTGTTTATATGTGTTATTCAGAACATGATACTCTGACTTCAGTGCGTTGGTACATCTTATTTAGTGTGTTACTGATCTTGTTATGCTCTTGCTAACTCCATTGCTGTCCTTGTCAAGCCAAACAATGAGTATGGAGGAAACACACCATGTGGAGGTGTGTCACTATTATAGTCCATGTTAGGACAGACCCAGTAACAGAGAGCCAAGTAACTTGTAACGATTGTCGTTGGTGGAAGAAGGTGAAGACCAAGGTGCACTGTGGTACGTGTTCGGCATTTTATTAGAAAATAACTACCCACACCCATAGTGGGAAAACAGGCTGCCTAAGTATGGTTCTCAATCAGAAACAACGATTTCCAGCTGCCTCTGATTGGGAACCATACCAGGCCAAACACATAGAAATAGAAAACATAAAACACAAAACAGAATGCCCACCCCAACTCACGCCCTGACCAAACTAAAATAGAGACATAAAATAGGAACTAAGGTCAGGAAGTGACATAACTGACCCATCTGTATCCATTAAAGCAGAGTATTGAAACCAAAACTGCCGCTAATCTCCATGTATATTTATCAGACTCAAACATCGTGCTTTAAAAGCCTCTCAGATTTCTCCCCAGATGTCAGGAGGGCTGTGCATCAGAAGGATTGGGGATTATTTTAAAAGAAAAGTGCCTTTATCAGGTTATATCAAATTAATTACCTCAATGACCATATGACACCACTGTGATATTCTGCTGTAACTCCTACCATTATCTAATTGACATTATGTATAAACAAAAGAGAAGTTCAAAGTATAGTATATTTTTTACTTATCAAAGCCATGTGATTGCAGAACATCCACCTACCTACTACCTCAGAGTAAGGTGTAATACTGACAGCATTTTACCACCTACCCTTCACTTGCCTAGCAACAAGCCCAAACAATGCAAAGGTTACTGGAAAGGGAGTACGCAAAGTGGAAGCAATTATCATCATTTTATTTTGATGATTAAGTGCAGAGCTGAGAAGAAGTTGTCACAACGTAAGGGCTTTCTGTGTTAGTAACCATGTGGAAGAAATCAATTGATTTAGAATTGGCTCTTTTGTACACAAAAATATAAACGCAACATGTAAAGTGTTGGTCCTATGTTTCATGAGCTGAAATAAAACAGCTCTCAAAATATTTCTATATGCACAACAAATATTTATTTCTCTCAAACTGTGTGCACAAATCTGTTTAAATTCCTGTTAGTGAGCATTTCTCCTTAGCCAAGATAATCCATCCACCTAAAAAGTGTGGCATATCAAGAAGCTGATTACAGCATGATCATTACACAGGTGCACCTTGTGCTTGGGGCAATAAAAGGCCACTTTAAAATGTGCAGTTTTGTCACACAACACAATGCCACAGATGTCTCTAGTTTTGAGGGAGTGTGCAATTTGCATACTGACTGCAGGAATGTTGCCAGATAATTGAAAGTTAATTTCTCTACCATAAGCTGCCTCCAACGTCGTTTTAGAGAATTTGGCAGTACTTCCAACCTGTCTCACAACCGCAGAAAACATGTAACCATGCCAGCCCACGACCTCCACATCCACATCCCACATCCACATCCAGCTTCTTCACGCGTGGGACCATCTGAGACCACAGTTGGGGGTGGTGCTGAGGAGTATTTCTGTCTAATAAAAGCCCTTTTTTTGTGTGGAACAATTCATTCTGATTGGCTAGGCCTGGCTCCCCAGTGGGTGGGCCTATGCCTTCCAAGGCCCACCTATGGCTACACCCCTGCCCAGTCATGTGAAATCAATTGATTAGGGCCTAATTTATTTAAATGGACTGATTCCGCTATATGAACTGTAACTCAGTAAAATCTTTGAAATTTTTACATGTTACATTTATATTTTTGTTCAGTATAGTTGCAGTTATCATAGAGCACCAATAAGACACGTGTGAGCAGGCAATGTGTGACATCCACTTGAACATTCTCAATTCTCAATTCAGGTTACCACAAGAGAAATCTTTGGTCTCTTTGTTGCCTCTCTGGTTAATGCCCTCCTTGCCCTGTCCGTGAGTTTTAGTGTGTGGATCTCTCTTGGCAGGTTTGTTGTGGTGCCATATTCTTGCCATTTTTTAATCATGGATTTAATTGTGCTCCATGGGATGTTCAAAGTTTCTGATATTTTTTAATAACCCAACCCTGATCTGTACTTCTCCACAACGTTGTCCCTGACCTGGTTGGAGAGCGCCTTGGTCTTCATGGTGCCCATTTACATTTACATTTACATTTAAGTCATTTAGCAGACGCTCTTATCCAGAGCGACTTACAAATTGGTGCTTTCACCTTATGACATCCAGTGGAACAGCCACTTTACAATAGTGCATCTAGGTCTTTTAAGGGGGGGGGGGGAGGGGGAGAAGGATTACTTTATCCTATCCTAGGTATTCCTTGTGCCCCTTGCTTAGTGGTGTTGCAGACTCTGGGGCCTTTCAGAACAGGTGTGTATATATATTGAGATCCTGTGACAGATCATGTGACACTTAGATTGCACACAGGTGGACTTTATTTAACTAATTATGTGACTTCTGAAAGTAATTGGTTGCACCAGATCTTATTTAGGGGCTTAGCAAAGGGGGTGACTACATATGCACACACCACTTTTCCGTTTTAAATTTTTTTTAAATGTTGAAACAAGTTTTTTTTCTTCATTTCACTTCACCAATTTGGACTATTTTGTTTATGTCCACTAAATTAAATCCCCCCAAAAAATCAATTTAAATTACAGGTTGTAATGCAACAAAATAGGAAAACGCCAAGGGGGATGAATACTTTTGCAAGGCACTGTATACTCAATTGTCTGCCTTTATTCATTGTACTTTCAATGATTGGGTCATTCTTGAATTGCGGTGGCATTTGGGCAGGCCTTTTGGAAAAAATGAAGTACATTTTTCTATATGCTTTTATTTAAATATATTTGGGTACATCTTCCCATTCTAAATGAACTAATATGGCAGTGACTTTAAATAATTTGTACCATTATTATAACATTGTGCCACAGGTAGGACTAGTAACACAAATGGCTTTAGGTTATTGAAGATTTTCTTAAATGGAGGCCACAGATGCTCAAATATAAGGTCATTAACCCTTTAAAAATGATTTACTAAAGCAATATGATTAATTTAGTTCACAATATAATTTCCCTTTTATTAAATTGAGTAACATCAATGACACTTTATTTAGACACACCAAATTATCAACCGAATCTGGACCAGCTGCAGTTTAACAAGATCTTTCTTTGCAGCACTTGACCAAACTAGAGCCCGCAGGACTTACTTGTGCAGTTTGGTGTCAAAAAAGCTGAGCATCTCTTTATTCCAGCCAGACCTCTCTCCATATTTCAAATCAAATCAAATTTATTTATATAGCCCTTCGTACATCAGCTGATATCTCAAAGTGCTGTACAGAAACCCAGCCTAAAATACCAAACAGCAAACAATGCAGGTGTAGAAGCACAGTGGCTAGGAAAAACTCCCTAGAAAGGCCAAAACCTAGGAAGAAACCTAGAGAGGAACCAGGCTATGTGGGGTGGCCAGTCCTCTTCTGGCTGTGCCGGGTGGAGATTATAACAGAACATGGCCAAGATGTTCAAATGTTCATAAATGACCAGCATGGTTGAATAATAATAAGGCAGAACAGTTGAAACTGGAGCAGCAGCACGGCCAGGTGGACTGGGGACAGCAAGGAGTCATCATGTCAGGTAGTCCTGGGGCATGGTCCTAGGGCTCAGGTCCTCCGAGAGAGAGAGAGAGAGAGAGAGAGAGAGAGAGAGAGAGAGAGAGAGAGAGAGAGAAAGAGAGAATTAGAGAGAGCACATGTGGGGTGGCCAGTCCTCTTCTGGCTGTGCCGGGTGGAGATTAGAACAGAACATGGCCAAGATGTTCAAATGTTCATAAATGACCAGCATGGTCGAATAATAATAAGGCAGAACAGTTGAAACTGGAGCAGCAGCACGGCCAGGTGGACTGGGGACAGCAAGGGTCATCATGTCAGGTAGTCCTGGGGCATGGTCCTAGGGCTCAGGTCCTCTGAGAGAGAGAGAGAGAGAGAAAGAGAGAATTAGAGAGAGCACATGTGGGGTGGCCAGTCCTCTTCTGGCTGTGCCGGGTGGAGATTATAACAGAACATGGCCAAGATGTTCAAATGTTCATAAATGACCAGCATGGTCGAATAATAATAAGGCAGAACAGTTGAAACTGGAGCAGCAGCACGGCCAGGTGGACTGGGGACAGCGAGGAGTCATCGTGTCAGGTAGTCCTGGGGCATGGTCCTAGGGCTCAGGTCCTCCGAGAGAGAGAAAGAAAGAGAGAATTAGAGAAAGCACACTTAAATTCACACAGGACACCGAATAGGACAGGAGAAGTACTTCAGATATAACAAACTGACCCTAGCCCCCCGACACATAAACTACTGCAGCATAAATACTGGAGGCTGAGACAACCATTGAATCTATATGTTTTGACCATGACAGTTTACAATCTAAGGTAACACCAAGTAATTTAGTCTCCTCAACTTGTTCAACAGCCACACCATTCATTACCAGATTCAGCCGAGGTCTAGAACTTAGGCAATGATATGTAGCAAATACAATGCTCTTAGTTTTAGAGATGTTCACGACCAGTTTATTACTGGCCACCTATTCCAAAACCGACTGCAACTCTTTATTAGCTGTGGATGCTGATGCGTATATGGTTGAATAATCAGCATACATGGACCCTGTGATATACCACAATTTACATGTTTGATATTAGAGAAGCTTCCATTGGAAAAAAAATCGAGTTATATTAGGAAGATTGTCATATCGTAGATTCAGAGCTGAGGTTGAAAAGTTAATGGTCAATATCAAAGACTGCACTGAAATCAAAGAGTATAGCTCCCAAAATCAAATCAAATCAAATTGTATTTGTCACATACACATGGTTAGTAGATGTTAATGTGAGTGTAGCGAAATGCTTGTGCTTCTAGTTCCGACAATGCAGTAATAACCAACGAGTAATCTAACCTAACAATTCCACAACTACTACCTTATACACACAAGTGTAAAGGGATAAAGAATATGTACATAAAGATATGAGTGAGGGATGGTACAGAACGACATAGGCAAGATACAGTAGATGGTATCGAGTACAGTATATACATATGAGATGAGTATGTAAACAAAGTGAAATAGTTAAAGTGGCTAGTGATACATGTATTACATAAAGATGGCAAGATGCAGTAGATGGTATAGAGTACAGTATATACATATGAGATGAGTAATGTAGGGTATGTAAACATTATATTAAGTGGCATTGTTTAAAAGTGGCTAGTGATACATCTTTTACATCAATTTCCATAATTAATGTGGCTGGAGCTGAGTCAGTATGTTGGCAGCAGCCACTCAATGTTAGTGGTGGCTGTTTAACAGTCTGATGGCCTTGAGATAGAAGCTGTTTTTCAGTCTCTCGGTCCCTGCTTTGATGCACCTGTACTGACCTCGCCTTCTGGATGATAGCGAGGTGAACAGGCAGTGGCTCGGGTGGTTGTTGTCCTTGATGATCTTTATGGCCTTCCTGTGACATCGGGTGGTATAGGTGTCCTGGAGGGCAGGTAGTTTGCCCCCGGTGATGCGTTGTGCAGACCTCACTACCCTCTGGAGAGCCTTACGGTTGTAGGGAAAAGCAGTTGTACCTCTACTTTGTCTCTAATCTTCTTAATAATAATTTATTTCAACCAATCGTCAGTGCAGTACATGTTGAGTGCCCTTCTCTTATAAGCATGCTGAAAGTCTGTTAATTTGTTTATAGAGAAATATCATTGTATTTGGTCAAACACAATTTTCTCCAACAGTTTGCTAGGAGCTGGCAGCAAGCTAATAGGTCTGCTGTTAGATGTCTGCTGTTAGAACCAGTAAAGGCCGCTTTACCACTCTGGGTAGCGATAAGACTTTGGCTTCCCTCCAGGCTTGAGGACAAAGACTTTCCTCTAGGCTCAGATTAAAAATAAGACAGATAGGAGTGGCTATAGAGTCAGCTACCATCCTCAGTAGCGTTCCATCTAAGTTTTCAATGCCAGGAGGTTTGTCATTATTGATTGATAATCTTTCCATCTCTCTCACACAAACTTTACAAAATTCAAACCTGCAATGCTTTTCTTTCATTATTATTATTTTTTTATCCATGAATACAATGGCTCAGTGTTCATTGTTAGCATTTGCTGCCTAAGTTTGCCCACTATGCCAATTAAATAATCATTCAAATAATTTGCAACAGCAAATTATTTTGTGATAAGCCATCTGATTCGATGAAAGATGGAGTATATGTCTTTCTCCCCATAATTTCATTTAAGGCTTCATAACAGTTTCTTCTTCTAATTTCTACATTTGCAGAAAGTAAGCTATTCAGATGTGCAACTAGACTTACTAGCCAATTATTTCTCCCCCATCGCTTTCAACCATAGTTATTCAATTCCTCATCAATCCATGGAGCGCTAACAGTTCTAACAGTCAGTTTCTTAACAGGTGCATGTTTATCAATAATTGGAAGAAGCAATTTCATAAATTCAAGTGCAGCATCTGACCAACAAATATTTTTACCATCATACACATTAGTCACAGCAAAATCCTTTGTATGATCTCTTATACACTATTTTAGGCCCAGCTGTTAGAACTTTGGCTTTCCTGGATATAGCCACTATATTGTGATCACTGCATCCAATGGGTACGGATACACCTTGAAAACATTTCTGAGTCTCAGAAATGGCTAATATATGAATGTTATCTGATTTTGGCAAGTTGATTTCATGAACTTTATTTCTAAGGCTACATATATTAATATGGGCTATTTTCAGCCCTTTCCTGGGTAGCTTATCAGAGATAGACATAATACTGAAAAGAGCAAAAAAAGCTAAATATAAATTCAGCAGTCCATTAATCAATTGGTGTGTGTGTGAAGCGACAAACCCATAGGCTTGGCTCTCTCATCCCTTCCAGCCTTCTGGGAGGGAGGGTGGCAGCTTTCATGGCTGGGATCAGTTCTTTCCTCTTCTGGCGCACAGATTCAGGATAGTCCTCGTTGACGAAGAGATAAGTTTCTCTCAAGTTCTTGGCTCTTTCCAGAACAGCTACCTTGTCCTTGAACCTCAGACACTTGACCACTATCGGCCTATCACCTGGGTTGTGTTTTCCAGTCCTGCGGGCGCCCTCCATCTCGATCTTCCTGTGGTCCATCTCAGAGACCATTTCCCTCACTTTTTCTTCAGATGCCTTCCAGGTCTCATGTGGCGATTCCGCCCACAACCATGTTCTGCCTTGATTGTCCCTCGTGATTTATCCGTCATTGTTATCATGGAGTCACACACAGAACTAATGTCCTCTCTCAATGACTTAGATAGCTGTCATCTTGCCTTTCTCCTGTTTCAAGTCATCGAGCTGACCCTGGGAGAATGTTATACCTTAGGCCTAGTATGTCACATGGGCTAAGACTAAGCATGTAATCCAGAGGGACAGGGGCAAAACATCACTTATTCATTCACAGCTAAGTTCAACATGTATCAGGTGGAATTTCCTGTCCAGCAGCCCCATGTTTGGCAATGATGTCAGTCTAGCCGCTACTCAACTGTGGCTATTTTTAGCTCTGTGTGTGTTACATGGGCATTTGTGTGAAGGTGAGGAGTAAAAATAGGAGACCCACACCAGTTAGTTTTGTTTATACTGTTTGGTATACAACATTCTCATGTACAATCATAATAAAAGCTCTGCTCTTAAATGTTCAGCGATAGGCCAGGCTCAGCCCAACAAATCTTGTATGTATAAAGCAAGAAAGAGGATACTGACACCTTTTTTTTATCCTATATTCACAAAGTCTCAAACAAAGAGTGTTGATATAGGATCAGCCAGCCAGCCCCTCTTTCAATGTAATCTTCTTAATAACTTAAAAGGGAAAAACTGATCCTAGATCAGCACTCCTACTCGGGGACGCTTGATGAATACAGACCCACGCATAGAACCCTGTCTGTCATTTAAAAAATTTAAACTTGACATTTTATACAAAACTTTGTTACATTATAAAAAAGATAAACAAATGCTGTAAAATAATTTTGGAACTTCTATTTATAGAACTCGCGATAGCATTGTTGTAGGGTTTCGTTCCCTCAAATATGAGAGTACTTCACACCTTTCTAACCATATTCAATAGGGCACACCGCAACAACCTGTAGCAAAAGGTTTTGCAGCACAAATGAGTTTCTTATTGGACAGGTTCAGGTAGTCCCTCCCGTTTCGGTCCGTTTTCTTCAATTTATTTCCTAGTGAATACAACCCAGGGTAACAGTCGAAATGTGAAAGCTCTTAACACATTTAGGGGAACTCATGACAAAGCATGTCGAGACAGTGAATTATGGCTTGTGCAGTATAAAAAAAAGACATGTCTTTTGTCAGGGAAATATGACAAATTGGACATATTTTTGGCAGGTGGAAACATGACAGTGGTGGCATTGATAGATATATAGAGCACCTAGTGTTGCCCTCCATACCCTGGATGTCTGTAGCAGTCCTCAAACAAATCATTCATTAAAAAGGACTTCAGTAGCCCCTTGTGTAAGAGTAGAGTCATTGCTTTGAGACTGACACAAAAAGCCCAATGCTTGGCTGCTAAAATGGCTGTGGATTGTCAATGTGGTTTCCAGAGAACTATACTGAACACAGAAAAACACCAGTCTTAGGTCCCAAAGGGTATATTTCTTTTGCCATGTGCTCCATTTGAATAAAATTATCTAACCTCCTTGGGTGATGGCCATGTCCATTTCCAAGTAACTCGCTTCCATTGTCTTCAGCAACTTGACAGGAGTCTGATTGTATTTGCATTATGTATTTTTTGTGTGATTGTAAATGCTTTCATCATGATCTCCTACAACAGCGGTAGGCAACTAGATTCAGCCTTGAGATGATTTTTGCCAGAACATAATAATAAACAGAGTATTTGAAAATAACAATAATTTCCTACTTTGATTACATTGAGACATAATCACATCTTTTTTTATGGAATTATTGGGAACAGATTTCCTAGTCTCCTTTTTTCTGAATTCCTGGTGATTTTAGTCTTTCTTGACCAAAAACTAAAATCCCTCTAAAAACTCAACTTTGGGGAGCCCCCCCACACAAAAAAAAAATCACTTGAGGGCCGGTTTTGGCACACGACCTGTTGGCAACCCCTGTCCTACACAAGCGTGTATGTTACCTGGTGGTGCCCAGACCACACCCACATCACTCTCCTGTGTCCGGCATCATGTCAAGCATGGCGTGAATCTCCTCTGCACTGTATCCCAGAAGGCCGTTCAGGTCGCAGACAAAGCGGTAGACATATCGCTTGCCAGACGTCTTGTGGATTATGTTCTTGTTGTAGTAGTAGCGCAGGCCACGGCTCAGCTTTTCATAGTTCATCTTGGGCTTGTTCTTCCTCTGGCCCCAGCGCCTAGCCACCTGGAGGGGAGGAGTGAGGACGAAAGGTGGGAGAGAGCGGGAGAGGGTCAAATTATCTTGATCCACCTCATCCCCAATTTCCTATGGCAAGATCAAGCAAACATACTTTTAACTTTGTCTATTCCAATAGGTATTGTCAATGTGAATTAGTAGCTGGATATAGGATGACGTGATGATCAAATTAGGTGTTGCTTGACACTTCCCTGGTTGCCTAAGTGGAAGGGATGTTCTCACCTCATCGGGATTGGTCAATTTGAATTCCCAGCCATCTCCCGTCCAGCTGATGACCGACTGACAGGAAGTGTCAGTCAAGAGCTCCAACAGAAATTGCCACAGCTGGATCGGACCACTTCCTGTGGAAGCACAACCAAGGAACATACAGTTTATTACTTAAATTACTTGGTATTTAATTGAATCTCAAAGAAACAAATAATCACCTTTTGAGTTAGTCAGCAAATATAGTCACCTACCAGGTAGTCAGCAATTGTTGTGCATTCTTGGGTTACATAAACACACACACCTGTGTATCCCGCAAGAGCCGCTGCCGGTATGACAGACTTGTCTTTGGTCAGGTCCATGCGCTCCTTCACATAGTCTTTGAAGGTGCCTTTGGCTGGGTGGCCACGCAGCGTGGCCGGGTAGTCGTCTGAGTCAAAGCTGTTGTAGGAGGGCACGCGCTGCAGACTGCAGAAGTGGGAGTGGCTGCCCCGGGACTGGGTGAGACGCTCACAAGCATCTAGGCTCTCCACACTCTCAAAGGATTCTTGGCTCCCAATTTTACCTGGGATGAAAGAGTGGAACACCACAGCCATGTTCAGTTGGGGGAAAACATTTTGAAACAAAGTGAAGCATGGGGGAACTACCTGAACCAAAATTCTAAAATATTCTGCTGAAAAATAGCTACGGTGTGCAATACTGAACACCAACCAGGTATTTATAATGAGGATCATAAAACTGAATGTTCATTTGCATCACAGTGAATAATATCCATCCACACAATGTCCATAATGAGCTTGTTAATGATCTCCTTGCTTAATCTGATTCTACCAGGCTAAAATGTCATACATTCAATGTACGGGAGAATATTATATACAGCAGACAAACATTCTCCCATGATGTCTTCTATAGCATTTAAGGTGGAGGAGAATGTGGTTGAATTGGTAGAACATGGCGTTTGCAACATCAGGGTCGTGGGCTGATTTCCACAGAGGTCAATAAGATAAAATATGTATGCATGCATGCATGTATAACTTTCGTAAAACTGACCATCCTACCGATCCTCGACTTCGGCGATGTCATTTACGAAATAGCCTCCGACACTCTACTCAGCAAATTGGATGCAGTCTATCACAGTGCCATTCGTTTTGTCACCAAAGTCCCATACACTACCCAGCACTGTGACCTGTACACTCTCGTTGGCTGGCCCTCGCGTCATACTCGTCGCCAAACCCACTGGCTCCAGGTCATCTACAAGTGTCTGCTAGGTAAAGCCCCGCCGTATCTCAGCTCACTGGTCACCATGGCAGCACCAACCCGTAGCACTCGCTCCAGCAGGTATATCTCACTTGTCACCCCCAAAGCCAATTCCTCTTTTGGCCGCCTCTCCTTCCAGTTCTCTGCTGCCAATGACTGGAACGAACTGCAAAAATCACTAAAGCTGGAGACTCTTATCTCCCTCACTAGCTTTAAGCACCAGCTGTCAGAGCAGCTCACAGATCACTGAACCTGTACATAGCTCATCTATAAATAGCCCATCCAATCTACCTCATCCCCATTGCATATTTTTTTATTTCTCTTGCTCCTTTGCACCCCAGTATCTCTACTTACACATTCATCTTCTGCACATTCTACCATTCCAGTGTTTAATTGCTACATTGTAATTACGTCGACACCATGGCTTATTTATTGCCTTACCTCTCTTATCTTACCTCATTTGTACAAGCTGTATATAGATTTTCTACTGTATGTTTGTTTATTCCATGTGTAACGCAGTTGTTGTGTGTCGAACTGCTTTGCTTTATCTTGGTCAGGTCCCAGTTGCAAATGAGAACTTGTTCTCAATTAGCCTACCTGGTTAAATAAAGGTGAACATTTTTGGGGACAAAAGCATCTGCTAAATGGCATATGTTATTATATTACATGACTGTGGTCTTACCTCGAATGACGTGCCCCATGCACATGTTGTCATGGGAGACCACTTCCTGTTTGATGGTGAGGTAGTCCCCCTGCTTAGGACCCAGTGGGCCAGTAGAATGTCCGTTCTCAGTCTTGATTGACAGCAGGTCCTCACAGGTGGTTGGTAGAAGTGTCTGATTGGACTCTGTGATGAAGCCTGGCTCTGAGTTGATCGATGGAAGGATGCACTGGGCACGTTCAGTTCCATAGTCTACGGAGAAGAATTGGGGGAGAGACATTACATCTCTCCCAAAAAAGGGAGTAATGATATTTCTCTCCATTATAAAATGGACAGTATGATTTGGACAAAAGTTGTCTCTTGTGATTTGGGCAGAAAAGCTATACTCACTGGCAAGGTAGTCATAAGTGAACCGGGACTCCTGGAATGTGGGCATCAAGCCATTGACGGGGAAATGCCTCACATCTTTACCAAGAAAGACATAGTTATGATATCCCCGCTTTAACACAAAACTATATATATATAAAAAGTATTTAGTCAGCCACCAATTAATACAGGTAACGAGTGGAGGACAGAGTAGCCTCTTAAAGAAGTTACAGGTCTCTGAGAGCCAGAAATCTTGCTTGTTTGTAGGTGACCAAATACTTATTTTCCACCATCATTTGCAAATACATTCATTAAAAATCCTACAATGTGATTTTCAGGATTTTTTTTCTCATTTTGTCTGTCATAGTTGAAGTGTACATATGATGAAAATGACAGGCCTCTCATCTTAAGTGGGAGAACTTGCACAATTGGTGGCTGACTAAATACTTTTTTGCTCCACTGTATACCAACTAAACAATACCACAGTAAAGTATCAATGTTTGTGGGATCGGATGCCAACACATTTTATACAATAGGTTTTGATGTCCGTTAAAACTATTTTGCGCTGATGATAGCCGTAGTCTCTCAATAGCCTAGCAATTATGCTAATATACAGTGGGGAGAACAAGTATTTGATACACTGCCGATTTTACAAGTTTTTCTACTTACAAAGCATGTAGAGATCTGTAATTTGTATCATAGGTACACTTCAAAATAAATGACATTGGGATGAGGTAGTTGGGTGGGCTATATACAGATTGGCTGTGTACAGGTACAGTGATCGGTAAGCTGTGTGGGATTTCCAACAATACGAAAGAGGTTGAACAGGCTAGTAATAGGGGTTGCAGCAATTGCGGTGGATCATTTTAGAAAGAGAGGGTGCAGATTGTCTAGCCCAGCTGATTTGTAGGAGTCTAGATTTTGCAGCTCTTTCAGAACATCAGCTATTTGGGTGCAGAGCTGTTGGCCGGGGTAGGGGTGGCCAGGTGGAAAGCATTGCCAGTCGTAGAAAAATGCTTATTGAAATGATTGATTATCTTAGTTTTATCAGTGGTGACAGCGTTTCCTAGCCTCAGTGGAGTGGGCAGCTGGGAGGAGGTGCTCTTATTCTCAATGGACTTCAGTGTCCCAAAACTTATTGGAATTAGTGCTACAGGATGCATATTTCTGTTTGAAAAAGCTAGCCTTAGCTTTCCTAACTGACTGTTTATATTGGTTCCGGACTTCCCTGAAAAGCTGCATATTGCGGGGGCTATTCGATGCTAATGCAGTACGCCACAGGATGTTTTTGTGCCGATCAAGAGCAGTCAAGTCTTGAGTGAACCAAGGGCTATCTATACCTCTTCTTAGTTCTGTTTTTTTGAATGGGGCATGCTTATTTAAGCTGGTGAGGAAAGTACTTAAAGAATAACCAGGCATCCTCTGCTGATGGAATGGAGGTCAATATGCTTCCAGGATACCCGTGCCAAGTCGATTAGAAAGGCCTGCTCGTTGAAGTGTTTTAGGGAGCATTTGACAGTGATGAGGGGTGGTCGTTTGACCACGGACGCAGGCAATGAGACAGCGATTGCTGATATCCTGGTTGAAGACAGCAGAGGTGTATTTAGAGGGCAGGTTGGTCAGGATGATATCTAGGAGGGTGCCCGTATTTACAGATTTATGGTTGTACCTGGTAGGGTCCTTGATAATTTGTGTGAGATTGAGGGCATCTAGTTTAGATTGTAGGATGGCCAGGGTGTTAAGCATATCCCAGTTTAGGTCACCTGACAGCACAAACTCTGAAGATAAGTGGGGAACATTCACATCTGGAATTAACAGCTGGCGGCTGAAGGGGGTCAATAACAAGCAGCAACAGTGAGAGACTTATTTCTGGAAAGGTGGATTTTTAAAAGTAGAATCTCAAACTGTTTGGGCACAGACCTGGATAGCATGACAGAACTCTGCAGACTAACTCCACCCCCTTTGGCAGTTCTATCTTGGTGGAAAATGTTGTACTTGGGGATGGAAATTTCAGAATTTTTGGTGGCCTTCCTAAGCCCGGATTCAGACACTGCTAGGACATCAGGGTTGGCGGAGTGTTGTAAAGCTGTAAATAAAACAAACTTAGGGAGGAGGCTTCTGATGTTAACATGCATGAAACCAAGGCTTTTACGGTTACAGAAGTCAACAAATGATAGCGCCTGGGGAATGGAACTGGGGGGCTACAGGGCCTGGATCAACCTCTACATCACCAGAGGAAAAGAGGAGTATGATAAGGGTACGGCTAAAGGCTATAAGAACTGGTCATCCAGTGCGTTGGGAACAGAGAATAAAAGGAGCTGATTTTTAGGCGTGGTAGAATAGAGATTCAGGGCATAATGTACAGACAATGGTATGGTAGGATGTGAGTACAGTGGAGGTACCCCTAGGCGTTGGGTGACGATGAGAAGTTGTCTCTGGAGGCACCAGTTAAGCCAGGTGAGGTCTCCGCATGTGTGTGGTGGGACAAAAGAGCTATCTAAGGCATGTTGAGCGGGACTGAGGGCTCTACAGTGAAATAAAACAAGAACTAGCCGAGACAGCAGTAGACAAGGCATATTGACATTAGAGGCATAAAGCAATCACAGGTGTTGATCGGGAGAGCTAAGACAAAAATGGGTAAATGGCGATGAATGTCATCTAATATTTTAAATTGTATTTAACCACCCTAATGTTGCAGGACCCCAGGAAGTTTAGCTGCTGCCCAGGTGATATTTATTTATAACAACATTTCAACCCTTAGGTCTTCATTAGGCATGGAGCAGCAGTGTGGTGTTTTCCATGAGTTTGCTCCAGCACCTGCGGAAAGTACCTGGATGTGCATATGTTCTTCAGCTTTTGACCCTTAATAAATAGTAATCCAGTAAGGTTATGGGCACCATGTTGCTGGGTTAGAAGTGATGCTAATAGCCTTAATAGATGTTGTTGGCCTAACATTGATACTAAAAGCCATAGGCTACTACTGTATTCTGCTGGCCTAGTAATGATGCGAATAGCCATAGGCTACTGTATGTTGCTAGTCTAGTAATGATGCTAATAGAAATGTAAAAAGCCATCTGTTGCTATCCTAGCGATGACACAGGTGCTACCTACCTCTCTGCATCATCTCCAGGTGTTCCCACAGGATGTCCCCCACAAAGTCAGGTGCCAGGTCCAAGAAGCACTCCTTCCCCAGGGCACAGAGACTTACCCCGGCCATACGGAAGCAGTGCAGGTCCACGCTCTTCAGGCTGAACTCGTTCACTGTCCACAGCAGCCACTGGCCCACCTGGCTCTCTGACCAGTGCCTGGGGTCTGGACACAGAGGAGGAAGGGGTGTAGACATCAAAAACAGTCTTCCTTAGTGTGATCCCGTGTATTCACTGACTATCTGGATCATATGTCGCTGTGTATGCAGATACGTTGGTTACTTAACAGTGACCCTCTACAGTGTTGGATCAATGCAGTATTTCTGCCAAGGGCCAAAACATAGAGCAAGAGGCTGGGACAGTCACAAAATAAAATGTATTTTGATATTATTCATGATAAATTGTACAGCATTCATGACAATGCATTATCTGTGGAGCAATACTGTACATCCAGCTTTAAAACTTGAAATAGCACTTTTTGTACAACACACTAACAGCAACGGTTTGACACTGGGAGCAGGTCAACCTTAATCTGAAATTGCCATAAGTGAAACGTTGCCAGCACATGTTTTTGTTGGAGAAACAGGCATCCAGCATTGTGGAAAAAACTATTTGCAGTACATACCTGGTTAAATAAAGGTTAAATAAAAAAACGGTTTTGTTTGAACTAACTTTGTTGCTGTAATATCCTAAACGCATGTAGCCATTTCACAAATAGGGATTCCGGCTTTAAGTCAGTGGGACCTTATCCAAAAATAAAATGCTCCTCAAACAGTTTTGAGAATACATCATATACACTTGTGTATAGTGTGGTGTTTAGCATAAGTTATAACCCTCTCGCACCGAATCCAAATCCTTAGACTTTTTGGCAGATAAAGTTAAAACTCCCTGCACCAAAATTCCTCAGCAACTGCCGAGACTCCTAGGCGCTTATTAACAGAGACCCCCTAGACGGAGTGACTCACTGTCTATCCACGCCTCACACGTTTGTTTACTCTTAACAGGCTGCTCCTCCAACTCTCCCACCAGGTCACATGGTCTCATGCCTACTCTAAAGAGTGAATGGGTTGTCATGTCGAGGTATATTGCAAGTTGGTTTAACAACCAACCAGTGGTGGAAAAAGTACCCATTGTCCTACTTGAGTAAAAGTAAAGATACCTTAATAGAAAATGACAAGTAAACATGAGTCACCCAGTAAAATACTTAGAGTAAAAGTCTTGGTGTTATATATACTGATGTATCAAAAGTAAATGTAATTGCTAAAATATACTTAAGTATCAAGAGTAAAAGTACAAGTATAAATAATTTAAAATTCCTTACATTAAGCAAAGCAGACAGACACATTTTCTAGTTTATTTTAAATCCAATCCAACACTAAAAGACCTCCTTTACAAATGAAGCATTTGTGTTTAGTGAGTCCACCAGATCAGAGGCAGTAGGGATGACCAGGGATGTTCTCTTGATAAGTTTGTGAATTAGACAATTTTCCTGTCTTGCTAAGCATTCAAAATGTAACGAGTACTTTTGGGTGTCAGGGAAAATGGATTAAATAAAAAGTAGATCATTTTCTTTAGGAATGTAGTGAAGTAAAAGTTGTCAAATATAAATAGTAAAGTACAGACCACAAAAAACTTAAGTAGTACTTGAAAGTATTTTTACACCACTGCAACCAACTTGGCTTTGACAGACAGCTCCCACCCGCATGTTGTAAACACTGTTGAGGCAGCACATTCCTACTGGGTCAAAAAAATTGCCTCGGAGAAAAATAAATAAGGCAGGCTCCGTTTCATCAATCAATAACTTGGATTGACCTGTGTGTGTAAAATGTGCAAAACATTTCAGATAGAAATGTATACAATTTACACGATTCATATACAGTCCCTTCAGAAAGTATTCAGACCCCTTGACTTGCCACATTTTGTTACTCAAATTGATTTTATTTTAATTATTCAAAAACTCAATCTACACAGAATACCCCATAATGACAAAGACACATTTAGAAATGTCTGCAATTTTTTTTTTTTTTAATTAACAGAAATACCTTATTTACATCGGTATTCAGACCCTTTGCTATGAGATTCAAAATTGAGCACAGGTGCATCCGGTTTCCATTGATCATCCTTGAGATGTTTCTACAACTTGGAGTCCAAGAATTCAATTGGTTTGACATGATTTGGAACCGCACACACAGATCTATATAAGGTCCCACAACTGACAGTGCATGTCAGAGCAAAAACAAAGCCTTGAGGTCAGAGGAATTGTCCGTAGAGCTCCGAAACAGGATTGTGTCGAGGCACAGATCTGAGGAAGGGTACCAAAAAAATGTCTGCAGCATTGAAGGTCCCCAAGAACACAGTGGTCTCCATCAATCTTAAAATAGAAGTGTGGAACCACCAAGACTCTGCCTAGAGCTGGCTGCCTGGCCAAACTGAGCAATTGAATTGGAGAAGGGCCTTGGTCAGGGAGGTGACCAAGAACCCGATGGTCACTGAAAGAGCTCCAGAGTCCCTCTGTGGAGATGGGAGAACCTTTCAGAAGGACAACCATCTCTGCAGCACTCCACCAATCAGGCCTTTATGGTAGTGGCCAGACGAAAGCCACTCCTCAGTAAAAGGCACATGACAGCCCACTTAGAGTTTGCCAAAATGCACCTAAAGACTCACAGACCATGAGAAATAAGATTCTCTGGTCTGATGAAACCAAGATTGAACTTTGTCCTGAATGCAAAGCGTCACATCTTGAGGAAACCGGATACAATCCCTACAGTGAAGCATGGTGGCAGCATCATGCTTTGGGGATGTTTTTCAGCGGCAGGTACTGGGAGACTAGTCAGCATCGAGGCAAAGATGAACGGATCAAGGAGAGATCATTGATGAAAACCTGCTCCAAAGCACCAAAAACCTCAGACTGGGGCAAAGTTTCACCATCCAACAGGACAACAACCCTAAGCACATAGCCAAGACAACGCAGGAGTGATCGAACATCTCTGGAGAGACTTGAAAATAGCTGTGCAGCGACGCTCCCCATCCAACCTGGCAGAGCTTGAGGATCTGCAAAGAATGGGAGAAACTCCCCCAAAGAAGGGGAGAAGACACGGTGGTATAATCACTGCCAAAGTACTAAGTAAAGGGCCTGAATACTTATATAAATGTGATGCTTCCATTTTTTTTTTTTTTGTAATAAAATAGCAAACATTTATAAACCTGTTTTTGCTTTGGCATTATGGAGTATGATGTGTAGAATGATGAGGGGAAAAAACTTCAACTTTAGAATAAGGCTGTAACAAAATTTGGAAAAGGTCAAGGGGTCGGAATACTCCCCAAAGGCACTGTACTTCATATACAGACATCTATTCTACACAATTAATTTCTCTGGGCCCATATTCTTAAAGAGTCTCAATATAGCAGTGATTTTAGATGCAAACTGATCCGAGATAAGCAATCTAACTCTGAGATGCTTTTTGAATTTGGGCCCTGAACATTTAACATTGTAATGCTCTCCTAAACAGGGCCCTGTTTTATTGGTTGCCATAGGCAGTGCGTTTCTGAATGCTGTACAGGGGGGGGTGGACTTACCTCTGGGCATGCCCAGTCTCTGTTGCTCCTTGGTGAAGCCGCTAAACGTGGCCCTCAGGGCCTGTGACATCATCTCCCTGCTTCCCGGGGTGAGCAGGGGCACGTCGCTGAAGTCCACATCTGCCAATACGAACAAAAAAGACAACTCAGCCCCAATGCTAGTACCCTTGGTCACCAATCTGATACCATACTGTAAACTGGGTTCCGGGCAACATTAGTATGCATTGACGGTTCTACTTGTTTAGTATGTCACACAACTTCCCAAGTCTCCTGTCCGCTCCATCGACTCGTCGTGGCCCAAACACAGTGGGTTATACCACAAACAGCATGAATAGGGGTCTTGCCCTGATCACTGCGCCCCCCAAACCAAAGAGACAGAAGCCCTGTGCCAGTCTACCCCCCGAAACCAGAGAGTCAGAAGCACCAGCTTGGATTTGTTTAATGTTGAAGTAATTAAGGGAATATGTACATGTAGGTAAAGTGACTAAGCATAGATAAACAGAGTAGCAAGCAGGAATCAGGAGGATAGAGTTATGGTCAGATCAGCCAAATGGAGGGCGAGGGAGAGCTTTGTACGCGTCAGTGTGTGGAGTAAGGTTTTTTAATACTCTGGTTGCACATGTAACATGCTGGTAAGTTTCCCTGCATTAAAGTCTCCAGCCACTAGGAGCACCACTTCTGGATGAGCATTTTCTTGTTTGTTTATGGCCTTATACAGCTCGTTGAGTGCGGTCTTAGTGCCACCATCGGTTTGAGGTGGTAAATAGACAGCTACGAAAAATATAGATAAACACTTGGTAAATAGTGTGGTCTACAGCTTTTCATGAGATACCCTACCTCAGGCAAGCAAAACCTAGAGAGTTCCTTAATATTAGATTCTGTGCACCAGCTGTTATTGTCAAATAGACAGACCGCCACTCCTTGTCTTACCAGAGCCAGCTGTTCTATCTTGCCGATGCACGGAAAACTCACCCAGCTGTAGGTTATCCATATCGTCGTTCAGCCACGACTCTGAAATATAAGATTTTACAGTTTTTAATGTCCCGTTGGGAGTCTTGATTGGAGCTCATCCAGTTTATTATCCAATGATTGCACGTTGGCTAATAGGACTGATGGTAGAGGTGGATTACCCACTCGCCATCAGACCCTTACAAGGCACCCCGACCTAATTCCACGATATCTCTGTCTCTTCTTCATGCGATTGACAGGTATTTGGACCTTGTCCGGTGTCTGAAGTAAATCCTTTGCGTTCGAATAAAAAAGTATTTTTGTCCAGTACGAGGCGAGTAATCACTGTCCTGAAATCCAGAAGCTATTTTCGCTCAAAAAGAGACGACGGCAGAAATACCACATAAAAAATAAAAAAGTTACAAATAATGCGAAAAAAAAACACAATAGCACAATTGGTTAGGAACCCGTAAAACGGCAGCCATCTCCCCGGTGCCATTGCAACTAATGTCAGTAAAGATAGAAATGCACCAGAGACCGTCCTTAAAACCAGCCAGACTGATGAGTGTCAGACTGACCATAGCCAGTGAGTCTATCTAGAGTCATCAAGCGAAAACATGAACATAATTAACAGTTTCCATTTTGAACATACCAGGGGTCAGGGGGTGTGATATCTGCATTCTGTGGCTTGCCAACAGAAGATCACATGGTTGGTTCCTGAGGGGGTAGGGTTGAGGAGAGGAGAAGAATTCCACTGAGAACTTCTGTTTTTTCCCCTCAGTATCAAGTTTGTGAGCAGGTTGATTTGTTTCATTGTACTCTCAGCACACTTTCTTGTCCTGCCTGATACAGAAAATCCCAATCAAAGCGAATACTACTAAAACACCCACTATCCAATCCCTCCCTTAATAACTTCCTGTTCTAAAACATGATTTTAAAAAAGGGCAGCCATCACAAAGCCAGACATGTCACTGGCAAACACTCCAGTCTAGCCTACGATATTCTTTCAGAGAGTTGTGGAAATTTCCTGGAATCTGTGGCAAGGAGAGACAGGGAATGGGAACCACATGTTGGATATCCTGCTATGGTGTGTCTGGGATAGTCTGGTTTGCCAACAGCGACACGGGAAGTCACAAGGGCCCAAGTGGGAACCTCAAGTTATGGTGTACAACACAGTCCAGGTCAGAGTTGTTGGAACATTCCCACTGCACTGTCTGCATAGCCCGGAAATCATTCACAACAACGACCTAATAAGCAGATAGCAACTTTTTGGCAATTGAAACTAACTTCCTTTAGTTGGTGTGTATTTTTCATTTTGAATGCTACCAGAGATGGTTACTGCTAAATACATGTAGGTTCATATTGGGACATGGGACGATACCAGTATAAAGATACTAGTTAGTACCGTGGCAAGGAGACAAAACAAGAAGCAGATTTAACTTATTTTAAAAAACAGCCTTCATGTTGGAAACAAACTTCATTATATTGTCATCCAGAGTCACATTTATTCACCAAGCTATTGCACACAATATTTTACATGCAGGTATTTAAAGGACCAAAGAGTTAGGTCTGCGTCATGTTCTTTTTTGCCCTAAATTGTATTATTTATTTTTTTGACAAAATAATTGGGATACTGGCATTGTCACAGCCCTAGTTTATGTAAGTTTGTCTCACTACTGACACATTCAAACATGCTGTTAATTTGAGTCGCCAACTAGCCTAAAGCTTGTGACTTTTGTTCTCTTTGTATGTGTCAAAGAAGTTGGGCGATATATCCAGTTTTAGATTATTTAGCCGGGAAACATAATTTCTGTTTAAAAATACTGATGTCTGTTTGGATACTGATGAAGACATAAGAGTCAAACATATTTTTTAGAGTCAGGGGCATCAAACAACAAAGGTAATGTATTACATTTTGATTAAACATTTCATATAAAAACATTACTTGGGGTCAAAATCTAGTTTCTAAAGATATCCACCTTTTCCTCAGGGCATTCTGGGGGGGAAAACTCAAATGAAACAGATCCAAAAGTAAATGAATAAGTGATTAGGGAGATGGAAAAATCACTGAATTAGTTTGACACCCTCTATGACATTGCTGGATTTCGTGGACCACGAAGCCTGACTCACGCGTGTGTCATCATGTGCTGGGAGAGGGAAACGAGAACACACCCTCACAAAATATATGGGCTGAGCAATGATCTCCCATTGCGAGTATTGCTTGAGGAGACACCCTCCACCACGCACACAGCCATGTTACCCCGGTGGTCTGGTTAAAAGATCACACAGAACCATTATGCAGGTTACCAGTCAGCTTGGGTTTCTGTGATTATTCTAAACCCTAATCATTCTCTGGCATGGCTGTCATTCAGCGCTGATAATATATCTCAGATTAGGAGTGTGGCTACATCCCAAATGGTACCCTATACATTGCAAAGAACCCATAGGGCTTCAGTCAAAATTAGTGCCGTTTATAGAGATTTGGGTGCTAATTTGGGACGCACGCTGTGTTTTATGACTAAGCGTTACAAGGCGGGATGAGGCAGTCCAGTCAGTCCACTGGCATGCCAAGAGAGCTACACTGTTTAGAGAAAGCACACCAAGGCCAGGGTGTAAGAGAATGGAATGCGGCCCCCCTCTTCCACGCATGACACGTGAATGGCTCACCTAGCCACCCTTGTCGGACAATGCCTCAACCTCCTTCCTGGAACTCCACATCAAAGTGTGAATATTTTTATTTATTTTTTTACATTATTTAAATCAAGTCACTCAGTATAATTAACTAGGTCACATGACGAAATCCTACAAATTTTAAAATAGAAAAAAACAATCCCCAGGCCCCCCGAATCCTTTTGACTCTAGCATTCATTATGATACCCAAAGCTGTAGAGGCATGGCCATTTCATATTTAACTGCCACCTTTCACAGTAAAACAGACGCCTCACGTGTTCTTACCACAAGAGGAGTTACGGGACTGTCCTAGAATTGCTATTCAAGCACTACGGAAAGCCCCATGAAGTAAACAATACATTGAACACACGTAGGAAAACCTAAAAACAACCTAAAATAGCTCACTTCAATTCAAATCATCTTGCAATAATATCACTCAAGAAGATCTGTGTTCGACTTTGAATCAAACATTTCCAGATCATGTAAAAATGTATCTGATCATTTATCCATATGTACATTGGATGGTGCCCTCATTGATCGTGTCCTCGCTTATAAATATTCGGTTATTTGGATTGACGAGTTACTTAAGAAAAATGTCATTAGGGCCAATACCAGTATCGCGATACTCATTAGTATCGTGGCAAAGTAACAAAACACGAAGCAGATTTAACTTCCTTAGGAAAATAACCCTAATGTTGGAAACAAACATTATGTTGTCATCCAAAGTCACATTTATTTATTTTCCAAGATACAGTAAATAATATTTTACATACAGCAGGTTTTTAAAAGGACCAAGTGTTTTCATTTTTGCCATGGAAAAAAATATTGCGATACTGGTATTTTTATTTACTTAACTAGGCAAGTCAGTTAAGAACAAATTCTTATTTACAATGACGGCCTACCGGGAAATAGTGGGTTAGGGGGGCAGGATGACATTTTTACCTTGTCAGCTCTGTGATTCAATCCAGCAACCTTTTGGTTACTGGCCCAACACTCTAACCACTAGACTACCTACAGCACCTTGTTGTCCCAGTCCTAATTAAAAATGGTCTTCTTTTACAGGAATAAAACATACCTTTCATTAAATAGCAGAAAAAAATATTCAGTCGACATTCATAAGTGTTACACAGATGTAGTATCTTAATTTGAACCAGTTTGCTACAGCAGGAAATAATTTTGCAGCGACAGGAAATGTGATTTATAATTCATGGACATTTTTTGTAGGGGTTGATACATTTTTCATTAGTTCAAATCAAGTCTCACATTTTAAAGTGGAAATAAAAATGTAGAACCCTTTTTAAAGCTTGAATAAAATACAATTCTCAGCAACAAAAGTGATCAAATTAAGGTCCTAGAGCTGTAAACTACAGCAATATTATCTATAAGAGTGCAGCTGCCACTGTTTTGAAAAGTAGGCTGGTTCTCTGAAGTTTAGTAGATCGACGCATTGCATTATTTTTGTCTATAAAGCCCTCCTGGCATAAACTTCCACTGTAACTTACTTAATTGTTTACTTACAGATGTACAAGATTCCAGACCCAGTCTCAGGTCTGCACTGAGTTAGGTAAATCTGCTTTTAGTTTTTCTGTACCTTACTTGTGGAATGATATCAAAAGGCTCTCTAAAGTTGTATTAACTGGTGCCTCTAGGGCAATTCAAAAGGCTGATTAAGGAACTTTTTGGTGAAGAATGTGTTTATTTTTCTGTGATTGTTTTTCTTTTCATATATTGATGTGAATAATGGTGTATGTTGATTAGTATAGTGTATATTGATATGTATACAGGGATCATCTGTGATAGAGACCTTGGTCTCAGCATGAACCCATTATTTAAACAATTGTAACATAACAGTCTAATCATTTTTGCTGTTAATTCAGGGGCATCCTGCCCAAAAAAGTATCTCCACAGGTGCGGCCGGTCCCCTATCCACAGTAGCTGGCATTATTTTGACAGCTAATGTTTCAGTCATCATGTACCTGGCTGATCGGCTTACTTCAAGCAAAGACGTTCTCCAGAAGTCTAGTGATCACAGGCAGTGATCAGATGGGGACAGATTCCCATCAGTGACTAGTGTACATATCCTAAGTGAGACATCTCCAGGACCGGAGAGGTAACGTGTGTCACTTCAATGCAAAATGGTGGAAAAGGCTGCTCTCTCTAGATGTCCAACACCTGCCAGAACCTCATCAGCCCAACACGCCTTTGAAAGACGTGACAGACTAAACCCATCACAACAAACGTCATTAGACATTTAGGGCTTATAGACATAACATTCAACCTCTAACTCATTTAAGAGCGCTTTTTTACAATACCATTGTCACTGAGCACAAGTGTAATAAAACAAGTGTACGACCAAAGTATCATGGTTGTGTTACTCAGTGTGGTAGCTCTCCCCCTTGAGTGAAGAGGCTGGTTGTTGGGAGAGTTGGCAGGATGGTGCAAGCTTGTGCAGACAATGCTGTAACTATCAGCACTTTCACACTATGCTGATCACATGAACATTGTGTGTGTGTGTGGTACTCTGTTTTCACACTTGGATCTTAGTTTAATGTGGTTGACGAATGTGTGAATAGCCTAGTTTCCATGACGTTTTATGTCGTCTGCATTAACACAGCAAGTCTTGAGCAAAAACATCTGAGAAATCATATAGTTTGAATCATATCAATGAAAGTAGAATATGAAACAAATATAAAAAGGGAGCAAGCTACATAATCTGATATTTAAGCATTGGCAAACTATTGACAACTGAGTCTATGGGTGACAAATAGGACAACTATGGCAATGTGAGATATATCATAACACGGATGAGAGAAAACAAGAACATCTAAAAACAGGTAAGAAAGTGTAGACAAGTCAGTAACCTATGCTAAAAAGGGTATCTGAGCCAATAGACAAATTTAGCTAGTGAGGGGATTCGATTATCCGACCAGAGTTGCCCCGGTGGAAGAAGTTTGTCGTTGGACATGTGATAGCATTCATTTTGGAACGAATGCTACGCCTCTCGCGCGTGAGCAAGGTGAGCTCTGGCCAACAGCAAAGTCGGCTCAAAACAAAAGTGACATAGGTTGAGCAGGATTCTGTGTTTTCACATGCAAAAATGATTGTTTTTTGATAAAAAACGCTTTATCTGCATTCCCAATGAAAACTAATTTGAACATATATTTTATAGAAAAGAGTTATATTTCTGAACGATGCACCATGATGCCTTGTTAACAACCTGACCAAACAGCGCAGATTATACTGTTAGATTTGAGGTCACTCACAGGGATAAACCGGTGCACCGATTAATCTTAATCGAGTGCTGCCATTAATTAATGGATTTTTTTTCTCACAATTTTTTATTTTACCTTTAACCAGGTAGGCTAGTTGAGAACAAGTTCTCATTTACAACTGTGACCTGGCCAAGATAAAGCATAGCAGTGTGAACAGACAACAGAGTTACACATGGAGTAAACAATAAACAAGTCAATAACACAGTAGGAAAAAAAAGTCTATATACATTGTGTGCAAAAGGCATGAGGTAGGCGAATAATTACAATTTTGCAGATTAACACTGGAGTGATAAATGATCAGATGGTCATGTGCAGGTAGAGATACTGGTGTGCAAAAGAGCAGAAAAGTAAATAAATAAAAATAGTTTTATTTTTTATTTTTTTATTTTACTAGGCAAGTCAGTTAAAGAACAAATTCTTATTTTCAATGACGGCCTAGGAACAGTGGGTTAACTGCCTGTTCAGGGGCAGAACGACATGGGGATGAGGTAGGTAAATTGGGTGGGCTATTTACCGATGTTAACAAAAGGTGTGCACAATTACTGATGCGCGCCTAAATCATCACTTATCTGCATAGGTACAATACAATGTTGCGTTATAAAAAAATGTATGCATGTAATGATAACACAATCGTGTTCTCCATCATTTACATAGACTTAGGCTAAATGGAATAAAAGCTATCAAATGAAACGGCATTTTGATGCTACACATATTTATGGCACTCAACATAAATAGTCTGCAATAGGGTTAATATTGGTAGTTGTCTGACTGTGTAAACTCAAAGTATGCCTAGATGTCATATCAGTAATACAAATAATTATTAGACAAAGCTACTTACAATGCAATTTTTCGGACTTCATCAAAGTTAACGCTGGTTTGATATCAAGAACGGCCGTCATCTCGGCAGCTGCTTCATAACGTTGATCCAATTATCACTTTTGAGTCCCAGCCGCTGCCGATTGATGCGTTATTCAATTGATTGATTTGTAGGCTATTTGAGCTCTGGGCGAATCTTGATTGCGATCCCTTTATTGTCAACTTCGAATGGTATTATTCCCCATAATTTTTCTTAAGACATAAAAGTGTGTAATAAGTCCCTCTGAAATGACGTATACGCCACTGAAAGCTACAACAAACACTCATGTTGTACGCTCTTCGCTGAAAGGGGCAGGGTTTGACACATGACGCGTATTAGAGGCGAGGCCACAAACTCTACAGATGCCTGTCAGATTACTAATCATAAACAGAGCAATTTTAGGTAAATAAAACCGTTACATGGTTTACAATGAGTGTGAGTCCATGCCAAGGTGAGTCATGCACCAATAACTATATGTGTTCTACAAATAGCATTACATTCATGTTAATTTCCCTTCTCAAGCTTGAAAAAGGAGGACGCATTAGTTGAACTTCATAGTAGTTGGTTTGGTTTATGACTGATTAACAACATTGAATAGATGGAATATCCCAGGGTGAAAACGTCTATGTGGATTCCATAGCCTGAGTGAATGCAGACAGATGATGTAATAATTGATTTATTCTGGGAGTCAGTCAAATTCAACTTGTCCAACATCCAGTCAAGGAATGAGGCAACGTGTGTGTAGAAAATGTTGCACTGTGTCCTTATAGTTTGTTTTTTGCCGTTAATGCTATCCTTCTATGAGTAGATTGAATGTGCCCCTAAGCGCTGATATTGGGTCAGTTTTGCAATTTCCCCACTAATGGTTAAGTAATAGGATTGGGGGAAAGGAGGCTGGTCCTACATCTGTACCTAGGGGAAACTTCACTCTGAAGCCTGATTGATTGTTCCATATTAATGAGACCCAGTTATCATTTCCAGTCAGTGGAGAGACACCAAGTCACATTGATTGGAATGTTTCCTTTGGTGACTGATTCTAACCACAAAGCACAAACACACACATACACCTTGTCACTTGCTTGCTCATTGACTCACTCATTCACTCAGGGACGCACACATGCCTGCTCGTTCGCACACACGCACACACATGCACACGCATGCATGCGCACACCCTGTCACACACAATGCATCTTGTGTCCTCAGTGCTTTGCCTATCCCAGTCTCCTCTCCTTGTGGTCTGTGGTCTGTGGGGACTCTGTGGAGAGGCAGAGGAGACAGTGTAGTGTGGTCTGTGGGGACTGTGTGGAGAGGCAGAGGGGACAGTGTAGTGTGGTCTGTGGGGCAAGGGTCCAGCAGGGTCTCCCTGTGGGGAAGGAGGGACAGACAAGGGGTCAGAGTGAACAAAGCTTTGGCTCATTCCGACCAATTAGCCCAGTCAAAGAGTCAGCTCATCCTGTTACTGCCATCATGTGCCCTCCATCAAATCATAGTGGTCGTAAGTCCATTATCTCTCCCCCCAGCCTCTCTTAGCGCTGTCTCCCCCACTCAATCACATATGGTATAGTGCGTACCAAATGGCACCCTATTCCCTATATAGTACACTACTTTTGACCAGGGCCCTATGTAGGGAAAAGGGTACCATTTTGGACGCATTCATTGTCTAGCCTACTGACTGACCAAACTTCTGAGGAGGAATGCACATTCAGGAATGACTTAATTAGTACACACAGTGAATGAAGCATTGTGTGGCACAGACAAAGACGACCAATTATTATTACGATATCAATCTTGCTAACAACACATGTATTTTACTGATTCAGAGGGGTTGGATTAAATGTGGAAGACACATTTCAGTTGAATGCAATCAGTTGTACAACTGACTAGGAATCCCCCTTTCCCTTTCCCATTAAGGGGTGAATCCTAACATCCACTTTAGTAAAATGTTCACTTATTGACATCAATGCATTACATTGACATCAATGCATTACTAAGGGAAAATTCCATTTAAGTGGAAGTTAGTATTCACCCCTAAATTAGCAAGTCTTTGGGCTCAATACAACATACATGTTTATGACGCATTCAGATTAAATGGAAGAGATGGCGCCAATGTTAACTTGGCTAATTGAGAGAGTGAGGTCTTCTATCTCAGTGGTTTATGACAGGAATAAATGTGTTATGAAGCTGATTAGTTTCCTCTTTTCCCAATGCCCCACCTTGTTCACATCTGTTTACATAGAAGAGAAAAGGAAACATGGCTGTACCCCCCACCCAATCCACAAAGTGTCCTTCTGACATCCTCTCACACTAGGCCTGGGATGTGTTCTGTAGAGCACATATTAGTTAAACGCTTTGCAACATCCTGGGACAATTAGTGTTCTTATTGGACAAGTTTAAGTAGTAGCTCCTAGTTTCACTCCACCCTTTTTTCTCCCTGCTGTTTTCTTCCTGTCGTGTCGTTATAGCGTTGAGCCAGTAACCAAAAGGTTGCTGGATCGAATCCCTGAGCTGACAAGGTACAAATCTGTCATTCTGCCCCTGAAGAAGATAGTTAACCCACTGTTCCCCAGAAGACCATCATTATAAATAAGAATTTGTTCTTAACTGACTTGTCTAGTTAAATAAAAAAATAACGAAAACAACATTAGGTTTCCTCTACTGCAACACCCTATGGCCACAACCCAAACATGTATTTTATTTCTCCATATCTACTTTTATGTACAGCTATGAGTTAATTTATGTTCATAAGTACATATGCAGTCCATGTGTGTGACTGACTCTCAGTGTATTAATTCCTGTGTGCTTTTATGAGTTTGAAAGTATGAGTGGGAGTTGTGCGACAAACAAAAGCACACGTCATAGACAGAAGAAGGCAGCAGTCTTTTCAAGCTGTTCACACACATCTTTGGTGTTGATGTCCACGGGGTATGTGTCGCCCTCTAATGGATACATTAACATTTTACATTTTGATCATTTATCACACACTCTTTTTTTTTTTTTTGAATTTTACCCCTTTTTCGTGGTATCCAATTGTTTTTTTTAGTAGCTACTATCTTGTCTCATCGCTACAACTCCCGTACGGGCTCGGGAGAGACGAAGGTTGAAAGTTATGCGTCCTCCGATACATAACCCAACCAAGCCGCACTGCTTCTTAACACAGCGCGCATCCAACCCGGAAGCCAACCTCACCAATGTGTCGGAGGAAACACCGTGCACCTGGCAACCTTGGTTAGCGCGCACTGCGCCCGGCCCGCCACAGGGGTCGCTGGTGCGCGATGAGACAAGGATAACCCTACCGGCCAAGCCCTCCCTAACACGGACAACGCTAGGCCAATTGTGCGTCGCCCCACGGACCTCCCGGTCAGAGCCTGGGCGCGAACCCAGAGTCTCTGGTGGCACAGCTGGCGCTGCAGTACAGCGCCCTTAACCACTGCGCCACCCGGGAGGCCAAATCACACACTCTTATCCAGAGTTACTCAAGGTCAGTGGATTCAACTAAGTGAACTTCTCTTTACGGCTGTACTTGTGATAAGGATATATGTTGAGTGTACAGGGCTGACTGTTAATGACATGTTATTGTCACCTTTATTAAAAGCTATGTAGCTTTGCTTCTTCCTTTTAGCTCAGTAACATTTCATCAGCATGTTTATTTCCCAGACATACAATAGTTTATAGTTTATTTATTGCTGCTGTTTAGAGCCTGGGCGCGAACCCAGAGTCTCTGGTGGCACAGCTGGCGCTGCAGTACAGCGCCCTTAACCACTGCGCCACCCGGGCGGCCAAATCACACACTCTTATCCAGAGTTACTCAAGGTCAGTGGATTCAACTAAGGTAGGTAAGACAGCCACATGTCAGTGATTGGCTGCAAGTAAAACCTTTCCACAATACAGTAGCTATCAGCAACAAGACAAGTGTGAGTGTTAGTGCATAAAAGGCAAGTACAATAGTAAGTCTTTTTTTTTTTGGGGGGGGCAATGTGATTCATGGGCAAGGGAAGTCAATATAGGAAGGAGTAAAGACCCAAATATGCAGCCACAGCTGGCAGAAATGATGAGGCATCTGGAGAGAGATTCATTCTGCACACCACACACACACACACACACACACACACACACAGTTAAGACATTATTCAAAATATTAAATTACATTAACAAGGATTCAAACATATTGTAGATCACATACTCTCTTCTTAAACTCTAAACCTATCTTAACCCTTGTAGAGCGATAGCACACAAAGCTATTTTGGTCAACCTATAAACTATTGTATGTCTGGGAAATAAACATGCTGATGAAATGTTACTGAGCTAAAAGGAAGAAGCAAAGCTACATAGCTTTTAATAAAGGTGACAATAACATGTCATTAACAGTCAGCCCTGTACACTCAACATATATCCTTATCACAAGTACAGCCGTAAAGAGAAGTTCACTTTCAAAATATTGCACCTACTCACACCACTTCCACATCCACTGCCATGGCCATGCCCCTGTGTGGTGCCCAAAGTGCAGTTTTGTAGTCGCAGAATGTGTTTGATAAAGCAGATCAAGCGCCTCTCACATGTATGTGAAAATGAATTATGAATGAATTGAATCAGTGAATTAAGACTTCATTTTAGATCGTCCACTGTGAAGATGTTTGTGGACACAATGGCCAAAACCTGCACTAAAGTCCACTGGGCAAAAACTGGTTGAATCAACGTTGTTTCCACCTCATTTCAACCAAAAAATTCTATGTGATGACGTTGAATCAATGTGGAAAACTGATTGGATTTGAAAAAGGTCATCAATGAAGTCCTCAAATTTAAATCTAAATCCAATGACATGGTGACAATTTTTTGTTGAATTCACCTTAGTTGACAACTCAACCAAATCAAAACTAGACGTTGAACTGATGTCTGTGCACATTGGGAGGGCTCCTTCAGTAACGAAGATAAATAGCTACAGTAAAAGATGGCTCTGTTGGCATTCTATATAGCTTCACTTGTTATTTTATTGCTGCTGTTTAATTATTTGTTCGTTTTATTTTCTAATTTCTATTTTTTACTAAACACTAAATTATTTATTTTTTCTTAACTTCTTAAAGCATTGTTGGTTAAGGGCTTGTAAGTAAGAATTTCACTGTAAGGTGAAATATGACAAAGACATTTTGATTTGATTGGCTCAAACACATTAAGAAGGAAAGAAATTCCACAAATGTACTTTTAACAAGGCACAGCAGTCCATTGAAATAGATTCCAGGTGACTACCTCATGATGCTGATTGAGAGAATGCCAAGAGTGTGCAAAGCTGTCATGAAGGCAAAGGGTGGCTACTTTGAAGAATCTCATATATAAATATATTTAGATTTGTTTAACACTTTTTTGGTTACTACATGATTCCATATGTGTTATTTCATAGTTATGATGTACTCACTCTTACTCTACAATCTAGAAAATAGTAAAAAATAAAGAAAAATCCTTGAATGAGTAGGTGTGTCCAAACTTTTGACTGGTGCTGTAAGTAGTACTGCAAGGTTTTACATAGTCAAATGTAACAAATAACTACATTTTTAATAAAGAATTGTACAAACGATACATTTGTGACAAAAATGAGGCTCATAGCCTGTGGCAAAAATGAGGGGCTCATAGCCTGTGGCAAAAATGAGGGGACACGAACAACAGCCAATCAAAAAGGTTCTTTATTATAAACCAAACTATTAACTTTAAACAAAGATAAAGGAATGAGTTGTGAAAGTATCATAATGTAAGGTGTATGTAAAGTGCAGGGATGCGTGAGTCTGTGTGTGTGAATGACTGAGTGAAAACTATGCAAAACTACAAAGGAATAAACAAAACAGGATCATACCTGGAGGAGCAGAGAGAGCGAGAGAGAGACAAGAGTGATTAGTGAAGCTGTACAAATACCCTGAGCCCAGGTGACTCCAATCACTAACGACCCTCCTCTGCCTGCAGGAGGTACCGCCCCTGCACTGCAGAGGAGGGGCCGTGACAATATTTTGTAAAGAAATTTTAAAAACAATTCAATACAGTAATTTGTGTGTAACATATTTACAGTCCCTTCAGAAAGTATTCAGACCCCTTCACTTTTTCCACATTTTGTTACGTTACAGCCGAATTCTAAAATTGATTAAATACATTTAAAAAACTCTACACACAATGCCCTATAATGACAAAGCAAAAAAATATTTTTGAAATCTTTGAAAATGTATTAAACTTAAAAACAAAATGATCTTATTCACCTAAGTGTTCAGACCATTTGCTATGAAACTTGAAATTGAGCTCAGGTGTATCCTGTTTACATTGATCATCCTTGAAATGTTTCTACAACTTGATTTGGAGTCCATCTGTGGTAAATTCAATTGGTTTGACATGATTTGGAAAGGCACACACCTGTCTGTATAAGGTCCCACAGTTGACCTTAAAAGATTTAGATGCACTACTGTTCCACTGGATGTCATAAGGTGAATGCACCAATTTGTAAGTCGCTCTGGATAAGAGCGTCTGCTAAATGACTTAAATGTAAATGTAAATGTTGACAGTGCATGTCAGAGCAAAAACCAAGCAATGAGGTTGAAGGAATTGTCCGTAGAGCTTTGACACAGGATTGGGGGAAGGGTACCAAAAAATGTCTGCAGTATTGAAGGTTCCCAAGAACACAGTGGTCTCCATCAATCTTAAAATGGAAGAAGTGTAGAACCACCAAGACTCTTCCTAGAGCTGGCTGCCCGGCCAAACTGAGCAATCGGGGGAGAAGGGTCTTGGTCAAGGAGGTGACCAAGAACCCGATGGTCACTCTGACAGAGCTCTAGAGTTCCTCTGTGGGGATGTGAGCACCATCCATACGGGGAAGCATGGTGGTGGCAACATCAAATCAAATCAAATCAAATTTATTTATATAGCCCTTCGTACATCAGCTGATATCTCAAAGTGCTGTACAGAAACCCAGCCTAAAACCCCAAACAGCAAGCAATGCAGGTGTAGAAGCACAGTGGCTAGGAAAAACTCCCTAGAAAGGCCAAAACCTAGGAAGAAACCTAGAGAGGAACCAGGCTATGTGGGGTGGCCAGTCCTCTTCTGGCTGTGCCGGGTGGAGATTATAACAGAACATGGCCAAGATGTTCAAATGTTCATAAATGACCAGCATGGTCGAATAATAATAAGGCAGAACAGTTGAAACTGGAGCAGCAGCACAGTCAGGTGGAAGTTGAAACTGGAACAGCAGCATGGCCAGGTGGATTGGGGACAGCAAGGAGTCATCATGTCCGGTGGTCCTGGGGCATGGTCCTAGGGCTCAGGTCCTCCGAGAGAGAGAAAGAAAGAGAGAAGGAGAGAATTAGAGAACGCACACTTAGATTCACACAGGACACCGAATAGGACAGGAGAAGTACTCCAGATATAACAAACTGACCCCAGCCCCCCGACACATAAACTACTGCAGCATAAATACTGGAGGCTGAGACAGGAGGGGTCAGGAGACACTGTGGCCCCATCCGAGGACACCCCCCCCCCCCCCATCATGCTGTGGAGATGTTTTTCAGTGGCAGGGACAGGGAGACTAGTTAGGATCGAGACAAAGAGGAATGGAGCAAAGTACAGAGAGATCCTTGATTAAAACCTGCTCCAGAGCGCTCAGGACCTCAGACTGGGGCGAAGGTTCACCTTGCAACAGAACAAAGACCCTAAGCACACAGCCAAGACAACGCAGGAGTGGCTTCAGGACAAGTCTCTGAATGTCCTTGAGTGGCCCAGCCAGAGCCTAGACTTGAACCCGATCAAACATCTCTGGAGACCTGAAAATAGCTGTGCAGCGACGCTTCCTATCCAACCTGACAGATCTTGAGAGGATCTGCAGAGAAGAATTGGAGAAACATTCCAAATACAGGTGTGCCAAGATTGTAGCGTCAAACCCAAGAAAACTCAATGCGGTAATCGCTGCCAAAGGTGCTTCAACAAAGTACTGAGTATAGGGTCTCAATAAACTCAGCAAAAAAAGAAACATCCTTTTTTAGGACCCTGTCTTTCAAAGATAATTCGTAAAAATCCAAATAACTTCACAGATCTTCATTGTAAAGGGTTTAAACACTGTTTCCCATGCTTGTTCAATGAACCATAAACAATTAATAAACATGTACCTGTGGAACGCTCGTTAAGACACTAACAGCTTACAGATGGTAGGCAATTAGAGTCACAGTTATGAAATCATAGGACACTAAAGAGGTCTTTCTACTGACTGCTCATCTGCGTGAATGTGCATGCTGCAAGGAGGCATGAGGACGTCAGACGTGGCCAGGGCAATAAATTGCAAAGTCCGTACCTTGAGACTCCTAAGACAGAGCTACAGGGAGACAGGATGGACAGCTGATCGTCCTCGCAGTGGCATACCACGTGTAACAACACCTGCACAGGATCGGAACATCCGAACATCACACCTGCGGGACAGGTACAGGATGGCAACAACAACTGCCTGTGTTACACCAGGAATGCACAATCCCTCCATCGGTGCTCAGACTGTCCGCAATAGGCTGAGAGAGGCTGGACAGAGGGCTTGTAGGCCTGTTGTAAGGCAGGTCCTCACCAGACATCACCGGCAACAACATCGCCTATGGGCACAAACCCATTGTAGCTGGACCAGACAGGACTGGCAAAAAGTGCTCTTCACTGACGAGTCGCAGTTTTGTTTCACCAGGGGTGATGGTCAGATTCATGTTTATTGTCGAAGGAATGAGCTTTACACCGAGGCCTGTACTCTGAAGCGGGATCGATTTGGAGATGGAGGGTCCGTCATGGTCTGGGGCGGTGTGGCATTTGAAATTACCATAATTGCTTACACCTATCCACTTGATATATCAGGTTTAACTTATAGCTAGATACCTCAATATGACATATAATTACATGTATAGATAGCAACATGTAGATGACCAACTAGCTAGATGAAAAATGGTTGTTGAAAAATGGTTGTACATGGCTAAATCTGTCCAGTTTTCTAATAGAAGTTAACTGCTTAACGTTACTCTGAATGTTGTTGCGCCTCTGACTAGGCAGGCTGAGGTAAATAAGTACACTAGCTAGCAAAGTCAATCTAAAAACAGCATAAATTATTTCTTCCTATTTAACAATATTTTCTTATATAAAACAACGATATGGTAAGGAAAGTGTTCTCTTTCAAGTCTTTTCGCTCCTTTGAGGCAGCAGGTGGTCAGCAGGTTGTCACTGTCAAAAACACCGTCCTTAGAGAGCAATTCTGAGGTAATAAATTTGCACGGACTGAGCGAGCGTTTTGAGGTGAAATAGAACAAGAACTGCCCTCGTCCTCCTTCCTTCACGGCCGCTACAAGGTAAAATACAGCCAAGCAACCAGCATAGCAACGGATGCTTTGGTTCATTATGTAATACGGTCAGAATTTTGCACGTTCTAGCAACAGCCCTAGCAACAGAAGCTAGAACTCATCGAATCCCATTGTAACGGAGGGGGAAAACACTTTTTGGCAGGGGGACACTATTTGGCAAGACAGGCCCCAGGCCCGAGATCTTGCTTGAGGGAAATAAAAATACATTAAATTGGGCTCCTGAGTGGCACAGCGGTCTAAGGCACTGCATCTCAGTGCAAGAGGTGGCAGGTAGCCTAGTGGTTAGAGCGTTGGACTAGCAACCGCAAGGTTGAAAGCTCAAATCCCTGAGCTGACAAGACAAAAATCTGTCGTTCTGCTCCTGAACAAAGCAGTTAAACACACTGTTCCTAGGCCATCACTGAAAATAAGAATTTGTTATTTACTGACTTGCCTAGTTAAATTAAGGTGACTTTTTATTTATTTTTAAACACACCTCCTCAGAGATGCTGAAGGATGCCATGCTTTCAACAGGAAAAATGCACTTCCATTTCATTTATCTCATTGGGTACATCATGGGCAAATGTAAATAGTTATTTTCAGATTTTTGGTGGAATGACACACAAAGAAAACTGCAGAGGTGCCCTGTGGCTCCATACCTTCCCTGTGTAAAGACACCCTGTGACAGATTAAGCGTACACTGTTGTTTTTGCAGCCAGTTACCTGTAAGTAATGTTAAACCAAAGTTACGTTGTAATTTATGCTAACATACAGTACCTTTTTTACAGTAACTTACAGGTAACTGGCTGCCAGTAATTTACAGTAAAAACGACTATATTTTGTACAGTGTAGTCCTGGACTTTAAACAAAAAATATCCATTGAACATGCTTCTTATTCCAGGACTAAGCTTAATAAAACTGACCCCTCAAGTTCAAGTACTTCACAGCATGCAGGGTTTTGTTGTGAACATCAATAAGTGCATCCAGAGCAAATGTCAAAGCAACTAACCAAAGTCTCTGCAATTTGCAGTGAGGAGCCATAAACCCATAAAAAATCAGTTCAGCTACAGAATCCCGCAGCTCATTATCACTGACATTCAAATCCTCCAACCTAGTTTGGTTTGATCTGATCACTGAGGCCAGACCCTCACAAGCCTGCTCGGTTAGTCTACACCTCTCCAGTCTTCAGAGAGTGGAGATGAGGAGGGAGAAGATAGAGAGAATTTGAAGTGACAGTGCACATCCAAACAATCAGGGCAGTTCACCTTGAAATGAAAATTCTCTCTGGATACCTTTACCCCTACCCAGTCCATGGATGTTGATTTGAGCATCCACAGACAGTGATTTTTGGTCCAGTCCAGCCTGGATTTGGCCTAAAAATAGATGTCTATGATTGGTTCCGATTTGGGCCGGAACGGCCTTCATTTGGCCTAAAAATAGACGTCAATGATTGTTTTAGATTTGTTTCGGACCGGCCCAAAAATCAACGTCTGTAGACGTTCAAATCAAGGCAAGGGCAGACCGACCAAATTCGGGCCTTGTTTGGGGGCAGATCTCATCAGAAATATACCCAGTGTGCTTTGCAAGTGTTCGTTTTCACATTTACATTCTGGTAATTTAGCAGACACTTATCCAGAGCGACTTACAGTCTGTGCTGTTCCACTGGATGTCATAAGGTGAATGCACCAATTTGTAAGTCGCTCTGGATAAGAGCGTCTGCTAAATGACTTAAATGTAAATGTAATGTAATGCATTCAACTAAGGTAGATAACATTTAAGTCATAAACAACCACATTTCACAGTCATGGCAAGTCAAATGTTTCCATAACCATTACTGAGAATGTTGTTGTAGATTGTTAAAGTGTTCTGTTGATTGTGTCAAAAGCCCTAGAAAATGATCACTACCAATTCTGAAGGATATGAAATGGCTAACATAAGTATGAGTGATATATGGGAGCAATTATACATATTTCTTACTTCAATATCTGTTTTGCTCCAATTAGCTTTTTATTTAGTATTTTTTATATCTGACATAATGCTTTCCTCTAACATTATAGGAGTGGCTTTTTTTACTGAATCCTTCGACTCATTCCGTTAATTTGATTCAGTCATGTCCAGAGTACGCAGTATCCATTACCGGCTGAGCAATGAACAAAAATCTCAAAATAATCATGATTCTACCACTCTCTCATTCACCATCATGGGCTTATAGGAGCTACCACTTGTGACTGAGTGTGCTTCAAACGATGTACATTTGTCATTGCTAGGCATACAAATAAGATTATTTCCTGATAACGTTGAAATGAGGTCCGTTTGCAGCTGCAACAAGAATAGATTGTCAACAATTCTTGGCGGAATGCAATTGCTTGACTGCTGCAGGGGAGAATAGCACAATATCGTCAGCGAACTGCAGCAGCCAGCTTCTCGAGTTTGTTGAGCAGAGGTAGGCTGTGTATCCATTTTTTTTAGTTCTACCAGGCTGCATCCATGTCAATCAATTATATTCAATAATCAATTCATTGCATTAATACTTGCACCATGCGATCAATCAGTTCTAAACATTTAGTTTCCTGCGCATAGGCTACATATGATAGACAGTGGGTGGTCGGAACATGTCTCTGGAGCCGTTGAGCCGGAGGAGCGAATATTGCCAGTAGGATTCATTGCGGCCAGCAGGTCAAATTAACAACTAAAATGAATGAGTTACTCAGAAAAAAATACATTATGACTCTGGTGTCAGTAAAAAGAGTTGTTTAAAAATAATCGGTCGCCAGCTAGACAGTGTTTCCTCCGACACATTGGTGCATCTGGGTTAAGCAAGCAGTGTGAAGAAGCAGTGCGGCTTGGCAGGGTCGTGTTTTGGAGGATGCATGGCTCTTGACCTTCGGCACTCCCGAGTCCGGAGAGGAGTTGCAGAGATGGGACAAGACCGTAACTACAAATTGGGGAGAAAAAAAGGTAAAAGTACAAGAAAATTATGAATTGTTTGCGAACTGCACATCACTGACATCTAGATATTATGTGACATTATGTACAGTTGACATTTAAACCATAGAAACGACAAACAAAAAAACTAAACATTTCTTCGTCATTAAAATATGCACTTTATAACATAGGACAAAGACTGATTTTCAACATCCGCAGAGTTGTCTTTTTAATGCCCGTATAAAATATATATTCCATAGAAGTAGGGTTGCACATTTTGGGGCATATTCAGAGGTGGAAACTTTCCGTGGGAATTAAAGGGAATATATGTAAATTAATGGAAATATATGTAAATTAATATTAATACCATTTAAATGCAGATGTTTTTTTTTATTTACAATATCATATGGAGACAGAAACATAAACCTTTTACCTTATCATAAGTAGACATAATTGCAAATTATTAAATCCTTCCAATATAATTTTTTTAACCAATTTAGTTAAATTAGTTGACTCTTCAACATGAGATGATTTCACCGAACAACAAAAGAAAGGGAATATTGAATGATCCCCAAATATCCATCGCATTTCCAAAAACGTTTTCAACATACATCTGTAAAATGATAGTCTAGAAACTAAAGCTTTGGTTGTCTTCCTCTCAGGTTTCCATGTCTTTCCTGGACCTCCTCAATGTCCACCTCTTGAACATCCGATTGTGAGGTCTCATCTTCACTGTTACTGGCTTGTTGTCAGGCTGACCTCGCTCATCAACTCATCCCTGACCGCTGGCTACGTCCCTTCCGTCTTCAAGAGAGCGAGAGTTGCACCCCTTCTGAAAAAACCTACACTCGATCCCTCCGATGTCAACAACTACAGACCAGTATCCCTTCTTTCTTTTCTCTCCAAAACTCTTGAACGTGCCGTCCTTGGCCAGCTCTCCCGCTATCTCTCTCAGAATGACCTTCTTGATCCTAATCAGTCAGGTTTCAAGACTAGTCATTCAACTGAGACTGCTCTTCTCTGTATCACGGAGGCGCTCCGCACTGCTAAAGCTAACTCTCTCTCCTCTGCTCTCATCCTTCTAGACCTATCGGCTGCCTTCGATACTGTGAACCATCAGATCCTCCTCTCCACCCTCTCCGAGTTGGGCATCTCCGGCGCGGCCCACGCTTGGATTGCGTCCTACCTGACAGGTCGCTCCTACCAGGTGGCGTGGCGAGAATCCGTCTCCACACCACGTTCTCTCACCACTGGTGTCCCCCAGGGCTCTGTTCTAGGCCCTCTCCTATTCTCGCTATACACCAAGTCACTTGGCTCTGTCATAACCTCACATGGTCTCTCCTATCATTGCTATGCAGACGACACACAATTAATCTTCTCCTTTCCCCCTTCTGATGACCAGGTGGCGAATCGCATCTCTGCATGTCTGGCAGACATATCAGTGTGGATGACAGATCACCACCTCAAGCTGAACCTCGGCAAGACGGAGCTGCTCTTCCTCCCGGGGAAGGACTGCCCGTTCCATGATCTCGCCATCACGGTTGACAACTCCATTGTGTCCTCCTCCCAGAGCGCTAAGAACCTTGGCGTGATCCTGGACAACACCCTGTCGTTCTCAACTAACATCAAGGCGGTGGCCCGTTCCTGTAGGTTCATGCTCTACAACATCCGCAGAGTACGACCCTGCCTCACACAGGAAGCGGCGCAGGTCCTAATCCAGGCACTCGTCATCTCCCGTCTGGATTACTGCAACTCGCTGTTGGCTGGGCACCCTGCCTGTGCCATTAAACCCCTACAACTCATCCAGAACGCCGCAGCCCGTCTGGTGTTCAACCTTCCCAAGTTCTCTCACGTCACCCCGCTCCTCCGCTCTCTCCACTGGCTTCCAGTTGAAGCTCGCATCCGCTACAAGACCATGGTGCTTGCCTACGGAGCTGTGAGGGGAACGGCACCTCAGTACCTCCAGGCTCTGATCAGGCCCTACACCCAAACAAGGGCACTGCGTTCATCCACCTCTGGCCTGCTCGCCTCCCTACCACTGAGGAAGTACAGTTCCCGCTCAGCCCAGTCAAAACTGTTCGCTGCTCTGGCCCCCCAATGGTGGAACAAACTCCCTCACGACGCCAGGACAGCGGAGTCAATCACCACCTTCCGGAGACACCTGAAACCCCACCTCTTTAAGGAATACCTAGGATAGGATAAAGTAATCCCTCTCACCCCCTTAAAAGATTTAGATGCACTACTGTTCCACTGGATGTCATAAGGTGAATGCACCAATTTGTAAGTCGCTCTGGATAAGAGCGTCTGCTAAATGACTTAAATGTAAATGTAAAAAAGCCTCAGATTTTCCCGGATGGCCACCCATTTTTCAACCCTTGTATTGGTCAGCCTGTTGCGTGTTTTGGTGTGTGTGTTCCCAAACAAGTGCCAGTTGTGCTCTGAGGTGGCTGATGTTGGTGGGATTTGGAGGATGATGGAGGCAACAGGGGAAAGAGCCTCAAATCCACAAAGTCCCTTCCACCAGGTGGTTGATGAGATATGTTGGCACAACTGCCATATTGCATCTCCACCCCAAAGCCCTTGCTTGGAAGTGTACTTCACCAGACTGCCAAGAACCTTGCCCTCATCCAGGCGAAGGTGGCGTGACACGGTAGTGATGACACCATAGGCCTTGTTGATCTCTACACCAGACAGGAAGCTCTTGCCAGCATACTTGGGGTCCAACATGTACGCTGCAGCTTGTATGGGCTTCAGACAGAAGTCTTCACGATTCTTTATGTATTTCAGAACTGCAGTTTCCTCTGATTGGAGCAACAGTGAAGTGGGCAGGCCAGTACAGATCTCTTCTCTTACATCTGCAAGCAGAGTCTGAACATCAGACAGGATGGCATTGTTTCCCTCAATCCGTGCAATGACTACTGCTATAGGTTTCAGGCTACTTACCAGTCTCTCCCAAAATACATCATCCAGGAGGATCCTCTTGATGGGGCTGTCCATATCAGCAAAATGGGACACATTTTCAACACACTGGTATTTAGCCATGATTTTATTGATATGGCCATTTCTTTGAGAGACTCCGCGTCCTCCAGGAGACTGTCAAACAGGATGACAACACCACCCCGACGTGTGTTGCTGGGCAGCTTCAATGTGGTGCTCTTATTCTTCTCACTTTGCTTGGTGAGGTAGATTGCTGCTATAATATGACCCTTCACATACCTAACCATTTTCTTGGCTCTCTTGTAGAGTGTATCCATTGTTTTCAGTGTCATGATGTCCTTGAGGAGCAGATTCAATGCACAGTCAATGGTTGTGATGTGAGGGTAGGACTCCTTCACTTTAGACCAAGCGGCATTCATGTTCGTAGCATTGTCGGTCACCAGTGCAAATACCTTCTGTGGTCCAAGGTCATTGATGACTACCTTCAGCTCATCTGCAATGTAGAGACTGGTGTGTCTGTTGTCCCTTGTGTCTGCTCTTGTAGAATACTGGTTGAGGGGTGGAGATAATGTAGTTAATTATTCCTTGCCCACGAACATTCGACCACCCATCAGAGATGATTGCAATACAGTCTGCTTTCTCTATGATTTGCTTGACCTTCACTTGAACTCTGTTAAACTCTGCATCCAGCAAATGAATAGATAAAGCATGTCTGATTGGAGGGGTGTATGCTGGCCAAAGAACATTCAGAAATCTCTCCAATACACATTGCCTGTGAGCATCAGAGGTGAACCAGTTGGCAACCTCAGGAGGCTGAAGAAATTCGGCTTGTCACCAAAAGCACTCACAAACTTCTACAGATGCACAATCGAGAGCATCCTGGCGGGCTGTATCACCGCCTGGTACGGCAACTGCTCCGCCCTCAACCGTAAGGCTCTCCAGATGGTAGTGAGGTCTGCACAACGCATCACCGGGGGCAAACTACCTGCCCTCCAGGACACCTACACCACCCGATGTTACAGGAAGGCCATAAAGATCATCAAGGACATCAACCACCCGAACCACTGCCTGTTCACCCCGCTATCATCCAGAAGGCGAGGTCAGTACAGGTGCATCAAAGCTGGGACCGAGAGACTGAAAAACAGCTTCTATCTCAAGGCCATCAGACTGTTAAACAGCCACCACTAACATTGAGTGGCTGCTGCCAACACACTGTCATTGACACTGACCCAACTCCAGCCACTTTAATAATGGGAAATGATGTAAATATATCACTAGCCACTTTAAACAATGCTACCTTATATAATGTTACTTACCCTACATTATTCATCTCATATGCATACGTATATACTGTACTCTACATCATCGACTGCATCCTTATGTAATACATGTATCACTAGCCACTTTAACTATGCCACTTTGTTTACTTTGTCTACATACTCATCTCATATGTATATACTGTACTCGATACCATCTACTGTATGCTGCTCTGTACCATCACTCATTCATATATCCTTATGTACATATTCCTTATCCCCTTACACTGTGTATAAGACAGTAGTTTTGGAATTGTTAGTTAGATTACTTGTTGGTTATCACTGCATTGTCGGAACTAGAAGCACAAGCATTTCGCTACACTCGCATTAACATCTGCTAACCATGTGTATGTGACAAATAAAATTTGATTTGATTTGAGTTGCATACACAACTCAAGCCAGACATTCATCAGCATTTATCTGACTACGTCCCTCCATTGGGTCAAAACAACTTCTGATTCCAGGAGGACCATGAGCTGTTGCTATCGATAAGGTGTCTAATTCATAATTTTCACCTCAAATAGAAAATGAGGGACTTTTGTTAGAGGTTGCTTGTTGTGAACACTGAGGGAACTTTATGCACTTGGCCAGATGATTCTGCATCTTTGTTGCATTCTTCACATATGATTTGGCATGGTATTTACAAATGTACACATTTCCTCTATGTTAGCTTCAATGAAATGTTTCCACACATCAGATAGTGCCCGTGGCATTTTCCTGTAAAGATTAGAAAAGGAATTGTATTAAAAAAAATACAATTCCAGGTACATATAAATAGTTAAGAAGTTAGATTAAACAACTCCTTTGTAAGATAAATGTTTTAAAATGAAACACTCCTCAGTTAGCAGGCTCAAGCAAGCTAAAACCCACATGGTAGCAAAATTGTTAACAAGTTAGAAATGATTTAAACACACTTTTGTCACGTTCTGACCTTAGTTCTGTTATATTATCTTTGTTTTAGTATGGTCAGGGCGTGAGTTGGGTGGGTTGTCTATGTTCGTTTTTCTATAATTTGGGATTTCTGTGTACGGCCTAGTATGGTTCTCAATCAGAGGCAGCTGTCAATCATTGTCCCTGATTGAGAGTCATACTTAGGTAGCCTGGTTTCACTTTTGAGTTGTGGGTGTTTATTTTCTGTGTTTGTGCCACATGGGACTGTTCTGTTTGTTTTTTTGATGAATTTAAGCTAAATTCCCCAAATTCCAGGGCTTAACATCCCATGGAAGACTTCCAGAAAAATTCTGGAGATTAACCAGAAAGTTTCCAACCCTTTGCAACTCTACATAGAACGTCTTTAAAATGTTAACTTTAACATCAGACTTCTTTTCAACATATTTTTAACATTATTTCGCTCACTGGGTATGCCTCTCACTTTCAATCTTTATCCCACACCGTACCTGTCTCTCACTGTCACACTTGATCAGGAAACACTGATGGTCGTATGATGGGTCAACAGTTTGAACTCACCTAAGTGTCTGCAGCATATAACTTTTATGGTTGACACCATTGCAGAGTAACTTCACTAAGCTAAGGATCCTGGGACTAAACACCTCCCTCTGCAACTGGATCCTGGACTTCCTGGCGGGCCGCTCCCAGGTGGTAGGTAGGTCAGAGACCTGGCCAGGCGGTGCCAGAATAACAACCTATCCCTCAACGTAACCAAGACTAAGAAGATGATTGTGGACTACAGGAAAAGGAGGACCGAGCACGCCCCCATTCTCATCGACGGGGCTGTAGTGGAGCAGGTTGAGAGCTTCAAGTTCCTTGGTGTCCACATCAACAACAAACTAGAATGGTCCAAACACACCAAGACAGTCGTGAAGAGGGCACGACAAAGCCTTTTCACCCTCAGGAAAGCCTTTTCCCCACTAAAGCCTTTTCCCCACTAAAAAGATTTGGCATGGGTCCTGAGATCCTCAAAAGGTTCTACAGCTGCAACATCGAGAGCATCCTGACTGGTTGCATCACTGCCTGGTACGGCAATGGCTCGGCCTCCAGCCGCAAGGCACTACAGAGGGCAGTGCGTACGGCCCAGTACATCACTAAGCTCACTAGGCTAAGCTGCCTGCCATCCAGGACCTTTACACCAGGCGGTGTCAGAGGAAGGCCCTAAAAATTGTCAAAGACCCCAGCCACCCCAGTCATAGATTGTTCTCTCTACTACAACATGGCAAGCGGTACCGGAGTGCCAAGTCTAGGACAAAAAGGCTTCTCAACAGTTTTTACTCCCAAGCTATGAGACTCCTGAACAGGTAATCAAATGGCTACCCGGACTATGTGCATTGTGTCCCCCCCCAACCCCTCTTTTATGCTGTTGCTACTCTCTGTTTATCATATATGCATAGTCACTTTAACTGTACATTCATGTACATACTACCTCAATTGGGCCGACCAACCAGTGCTCCCGCACATTGGCTAACCGGACTATCTGCATTGTGTCCCGCCACCCACCACCCGCCAACCCCTCTTTTACGCTACTGCTACTCTCTGTTCATCATATATGCATAGTCACTTTAACCATATCTACATGTACATACTACCTCAATCAGCCTGACTAACCGGTGTCTGTATGTAGCCTCGCTACTGTATATAGCCTGTCTTTTTACTGTTTTATTTCTTACCTATTGTTCACCTAATACATGTTTTGCACTATTGGTTAGAGCCTGTAAGTAAGCATTTCACTGTAAGGTCCACACCTGTTGTATTCGGCGAACGTGACAAATAAACTTTGATTTGATTTGATTCATGCTGTCATTTGAGACTGTTGTTGTTGCTCAGATCCAGTTCTCTGATTTAGTTATTGGCACACATTAGAGATGATGCCACAGTTTCAAAGCTGTCTGGTTGAATCCGACAGTGGTCCAACCTGAGAAAAATGTCATTGAGTGTCAACAGAAGCAAATGAGTGGAATATATCTGTTGAAGGAAGTGCAAACTCAGTCCTGTGAATAAATATCAAACAACATTTCTGTAAGTGAAAATACTCACAGAATTGTATTGTGTAACTTGATGACTGGCAAGCGGTTTGAGTGGCCATGTTCTGCATTGTAGGCTTTCAAGTCAAAGACGTCTGAAGTTCTATCTGATACCATTAGCACACAGGCCAGGGCTAAGGATTGTGGGGCCATCAGTTCCATCACTGAGTTTAAGGAGGTCAGAACCCCCTCCTGTGAGCATTATCATGCAGCTCAGCCAGACAGTGAAACAAATTGTTGTGTCTCTCTGAATTGAAATTTGCATTGCTCTTGTCCATAACATACCCATATCCCTTTTGTGTGAGTATCTTCACGGATCTTGCATTTGACATGCTCAATTGTTTCAATGAGGCGGTCAAATATCCCATCCACTGTTGTCCATCCGTGCATCCTCCGAAACACAACCCAACCAAGCCGCACTGCTTCTTGACACAATTCCCGTTTAACCCTGAAGCTAGCCGCACCAATGTGTCAGAGGAAACACTGTGCACCTGGCGACCGTGTCAGTGTGCACTTGGCCGGCCTGCCACAGGAGTCGCTAGTGCGAGATGGGACAAGGACATCCCTGCCGGCCAAACTCTACCCTAACCCCTAAGAAATGTCACCATTCACTCTCCGTATCACAGTTGTGTGCTGATCATATAAACTCAATTGCTCAAATATAGATTTGTCAAATACTCCAGCCACCCTAGTCATAGACTGTTCTCGCTACCTGCACGACGCCGAAGCGCCAAGTACAGGTCCAAAAGGCTTCTTAATAGCTTCTACCCCAAGCCATAAGATTCCTGAACAGCTAATCAAATGGCTACCCAGACTATTTGCATTGTCCCCCACCCCTCTTTTACGCTGCTGCTACTCTCTGTTTATTATCTATGCATAGTCACTTTAACTCTACCTACATGTACATATTACCTCAACTAACCTGTTCCTCCGCACATTGACTCTGTACCGGTATGTTTATAGCCTCGCTACTGTTATTTTACTGCTGCTCTTTAAATATTTTTATTTTTTACTTCTCTATTTTTTACTTAACACTTCTTTTTCTTAAAACTGCATTGTTGGAAAGGGCTTGTAAGTAAGCATTTCACTGTAAGGTCTACACCTGTTGTATTCGGTCCATGTGACATACACAATTTGATTTGATTAGACAGAGACGATTGCTCAAACCCAGACAATGAGCATTTGTTTTGTAATTCAAAAAGAACAGCTGACGTGGAAGAAGATCAGATTAGAATAGGGCAGGCACAAATGATCAAATACAGAATACAAATCTCTTATGATAGAATACTTACATTTGAAAGGTCATTTCCCTGACAAATCTTAAAACAAACAGAACAAATATGAGTAAATGGAAGAGGCATGAAAGCACAGCCTCATGCAATTAGAATGATATAGCTCAACATGCAAAGCAAACAAAGGCACCCACATTTAGAAGTGATACTTATGAGAGAAGGAGAGCGTATTGCAACATCCTCTGTGCATTGAGACTGGTCCCTTAAACAATGTACTATACAGTGGTACTAGGCCTGATCACCATTGTTTGATCCCTGGCAAGCTGTTCCCCAAAAACCATTGTTCCACTAAAACTGATAAATACAACATTGCAACTCTCTCTCTGTAAATCCTAATGTGTTTCTATAAAAATGGGGCAATGCTTCCAGACAATTTCTGACTGTGGTTTAATTTGAAATACCAGGTATCAACGTTGCGCTTTCATGATGATGCATCGTAAAGAAGCATCACATAATAGAAGCCAAGTATGGTCTTGGTGTTGAATGAAGTTTGACCAAATATAATAAATGTGTTTTTGCTTGTATTTCTGTCTGTCTGTGTCTCCCCCTTGCTCTCTGTCAATATCGCTATTTCTGACAACCTATACATCAGGTTTAGAATATTTCTATGCTTCTGTTGTCAGCTCCTGTAGACGATTTAATGGTACCTCACACCCGAATGAAGGATGCCATAGGACTGGAGTGCTACATATAGAGGTGAATAAGTGGGCTTGGCTCACCATCTTGTTGCTGGTATGATGACCATTTGAATGCATGCACTCACTGTCGCTCTGGATAAGAGCATCTACTACAATAATAAAATGTCAAATGTAAATGTTTTACATACATATTTCATATTGCTGTATTGAATTATCAAAAAAAAGAACCCTGATTAGATCGTGAAAAAACCATTTCTTTAAACAATAAAAGCTCATTTATCAATATTTCTGAAAACTCTTAATTTGCTGTTTGTTCTTGTTTTATCTCAGGAGAAATAGTTTTTGTTTGTTTTTGTTTCTGACTGATGTTCAAGAGCTGCAAAAAACTCTCAATCACACACTCTTACTGACACTTGTGGGTGCTTCACGTAATGTGCTGCTACCATGTCATGCTGCTGCCATGTTGTGTCGCTACCGGGCTGTGTTGTTGTCTTAGGTCTCTCTTTATGTAGTGTTTCTTTTGTCATTATGTGTGTTTTGTCCTACATTTTAGTTTTTAATCCCAGACCCCATCCTCGCAGGAGGCCTTTTGCCTCTTGGTAGGCCGTCATTGTGCATTCGGAAAGTATTCAGACCCTTTGACCTTTCTTCACATTTTGATATGTTACAGCCTTATTCTAAAAATGGATTTGAAAAAAAATCCCTCATCAATCTAAACAAAATACCCCATAATGACAGATTTTTTGACATTTTTGCAAATGTATTATAAATAAAAAACAGAAATACCTTATTTGCATAAGTATTCAGACTCTTTGATATGAGACACGAAATTGAGCTCAGGTGCATCCTGTTTCCATAGAACATCCTTGAGATGTTTCTACAACTTTATTGGAGTCCACCTATGGTAAATTCAATTGATTGGACATGATTTAGAAAGGCACACACCTGTCTATATAAGGTCCTACAGTTGACAGTGCATGTCAGAGCAAAAATCAAGCCATGGGGTCGAAGAAATTGTCCATAGAGCGCCGAGACAGGGTTGTGTCGAGGCACAGATCTGGGGAATATTACCCCCAAAAATCTGCAGCATTTAGGGTCCCCAACAACACAGTGGCCTACATCATTCTTAAATTGAAGAAGTTAGGAATCACCAATACTCTTTCTAGAGCTGGCCGCCCGGCCAAACTGAGCAATCAGGGCTTGGTGAGGGAGGTGACCAAGAACCCGATAGTCACTCTGACTGAGCTGGGAGAACCATCCAGAAGGACAACCATCTCTGCAGCACTCCACCAATCAGGCCTTTATGGTAAAGTGGCCAGACGGAAGCCAGTCCTCAGAAAAAAGGCACATTACAGCGCAATTGGAGTTTGCCAAAATGCACCAAAAGCACTCTCAGACCATGAGAAACAAGATTCTCTGGTCAGATGAAACAAAGATTGAACTCTTTGGCCTGAATTCCAAGCGACACATCTGTAGGAAACCTGGCACCATCCCTATGGTGAAGCATGGTGGTGGTTGCATCATGCTGTGGGGATGTTTTTCAGTGGCAGGGACTGGGAGACTAGTCAGGATCGACGGAAAGATGAACGGGGCAAAGTACTGAGAGATCCTTGATGAAAACCTGCTCCAGAGTGCTCAGGACCTCAGACTGGGGCGAATGTCCACCTTACAACATGCCAACAAACACAGCAAACAAGCCCTAAGCACACAGCAAAGACAACGCAGGAATGGCTTCGGGACAAGTCTCTGAATGTCCTTCAGTGGCCCAGCCAGAGACCTGAAAATAGCTTTGCAGCGATGCTCCCCATCAAACCTGACAGAGCTTGAGAAGATCTGCAGAGAAGAATGGGAGAAACTCCTCAAATACAATTGTGCCAGGCTTGTAGCATCATACCCAAAAAGACTCGAGACTGTAATCGCTGAGTAAAGGGTCTGAATACTTATGTAAATGTGATATTCCGTATTTTTATTCGGATAAATTTGAGACGTTTCTAAAAACCTGTTTTTGCTTTGTCATTATGGGGTATTGGTGTATAGATTGAAGGGGGGACAAACAAATCCATTTTAGATTAATGTAACAAAATGTGGAAAAATCACGGGGTCTGAATACATTCCGAATGAACTGTAAATAAGAATTTGTATTACAATGTACACGTTACAATGTCAGAAGTATTACAATGTAAACTTACTGTCTGCATATTTCAAAACATGGAATATGAGGGTGTAGTGAGATACATAATGGGCTGAACGATTCTCATCACTCATCTTGAAAAAAACGTATATTAAAAACTTGGAAGTCAATCAATCCGCCATCATTGACACAATGGAAAATGTTTTATTATTGAAATAGGATGGGCAACCGAGAAAAAAACAAATTGGTACAATTTAAGGCAAAGCGGCAAACAGTAATGCAGGCACTAAGGTTGGGGGTGTGAGCATGTGGGTATGAGCAGATGAGATGCAGGCACTAAGGTTGGGGGTGTGAGCATGCGGGTATGAGCAGATGAGATGCAGGCACTAAGGTTGGGGGTGTGAGCATGCGGGTATGAGCAGATGAGATGCAGGCACTAAGGTTGGGGGTGTGAGCATGCGGGTATGAGCAGATGAGATGCAGGCACTAAGGTTGGGGGTGTGAGCATGCGGGTATGAGCAGATGAGATGCAGGCACTAAGGTTGGGGGTGTGAGCATGCGGGTATGAGCAGATGAGATGCAGGCACTAAGGTTGGGGGTGTGAGCATGCGGGTATGAGCAGATGAGATGCAGGCATTGTTTGTGTTTGTCTTTAAGATGTTTTTCGTATGCTTTTGAAGTGCAAAAAAAGGAATCTAATGAATCTCTCCAATCTTTTACAGGAATGATGTGTCAAGCTCGAAGCTCCTATTTGGACACTGAGGTGCTGTGGGGGTATCGCTTCACACCAGTCCTCTCCCTGGATAAGGGCTTCTATGAGGTGAACTACAACAGCTTCCACAGCATCTATGAGACCAACACGCCCTGCTGTAGTGCCAAATATCTGGCAACCACCACAGCCAAAAAGGTCCACCTCGAATCAGGTCTGGTGGCACTACCAACTTCCAGACAGTCTGTGTCATCAATGTGACAGCCACTTTTCAGCTATTGTATATTTTCTAAAATTAATATCTTATATTGTCGCATAATTTCCCTACTCTATACTCTACCATGTGAATTAATGAATTAACGGCTCTATTCAATCTGTAGAGCTGAAAATCCGCTTTATAGTGATTGAGAATTAAAGGCAATGTTTCTGTGGTCCGGGAGACTGCATTCACGGTAAAAGCTGCATATACGTTGGCTCAATCGGAACTTAGTCTACCTTTACATTTTAACACGGATCTTCGACGATAGGGATTGAATCCAGGCCTAAATAAATGTTCTTTAATTTCAAAATAGGACAAAGGTTTCCAGAGTGAAAAGATGCTCTGTGCAAAGGTCACCTACAGGATAGGGAGGAATGTGTTGGAAATCTGTTGCAGTTTTATGAGAACATGGCAAAAACATTAATGTGTCCAGTTTTTTGTGGGTTAGGTAAATATTCCATCAACATCCCATCAAACATACACAGAACATGGTTGCCATGTTATCAGAATATAAGATAATCATGTTCTAGTCATTTTAGTACTGGCCAATGATTATGAAGATGAATCTGATCCAACCATAAGTTCATACATTGTGCATCTGGCCTGAGAGGATGGAAGTTCAATATGTAGCTAGGTAGGCAAATGTTAATTAGCTGGCTAATCGTTGCCCATGAAGTTAGGCTAGCGAGCAAGCATTTTAGCCAGGTAGCCTAGGATAACAAAACTAAAAGTAAGTACTGTAAGTCAACATGAAGAGAGGAGGATGGCATTGGCATTTCTCTACAAGTAGGGTGAGTCAACATGTTTTTTCAACTTACACACACACACACAAAAATCAGTACCATGGACAACCACATGATATTTATCTTATGTTGATTGGACTAAATCGTTTTTGGAATCTTTTAGTTGGCACTGTATTAGACTAAGCAGAGGTGATTTGACGATGTTGAAGTTAAAATGGTCCTGGAATGGTGGAGGCAGTTCCTGTTTCTTTGCAACTTGCGTTAACTCTCCGGTGTTCTAAATCAATAGCTTTTTAGTAGTCCAAAAATGTTGGAAGCATTAACTTGATTAACCATGCTGTAGGTCATGTAACGGTTTGTTACATGCAATATGCTTTGTGGACTTCACCGGACAGATGTTGCTCTCTGGTTTTGTGATGAAAAACAAATGTGGTTGAATTTATTCTGCCACTGTGTCTTCTTATTGTCTCGGCCTTAGGCCTATATATCACAGTGGCAAGGCAAATGAACTAACTTTATAGAGACAACACCGCAATTACAACAACACACAAGTCGGAAGTTTACATACACTTAGGTTGGAGTCATTAAAACTCGTTTTTCAACCACTCCACAATTTTTTTTTTCATAAACTATAGTTTTGGCAAGTCGGTTAGGAAATGTACTTTGTGCATGACACAAGTAATTTTTCCAACAATTGTTTACAGACAGATTATTTCACTTAGAATTCATTGTATCACAATTCCAGTGGGTCAGAAGTTTAAAAACACTAAGTTGACTGTGCCTTTAAACAGCTTGGAAAATTCCAGAAAATTATGTCATGGCTTTAGAAGCTTCTGATAGGCTAATTGACATCATTTGAGTCAATTGGAGGTGTACCTGTGGATGTATTTCAAGGTCTAACTTCAAACTCAGTGCCTCTTTGCTTGACATCATGGGAAAATCAAAAGAAATCAGCCAAGTGCTCAGAAAATAAATTGTAGACCTCCACAAGTCTGGTTCATCCTTGGGAGCAATTTCCAAACGCCTGAAGGTACCACGTAGCCGCCATACCTCACAGGAAGAAGACACGTTCTGTCTCCTAGAGATTAATGTACTTTGGTGCGAAAAGTGCAAATCAATCCCAGAACAACAGCCAAGGACCTTGTGAAGATGCTGGAGGAAACAGGTACAAAAGTATCTATATCCACAGTAAAACGAGTCCTATATCGACATAACCTGAAAGGCTGCTCAGCAATGAAGAAGCCACTGCTCCAAAACCGCTATAAGAAAGCTACAGTTTGCAACTGCACATGGGGACAAAGACTGTTCTTTTTGGAGAAATGTCCTCTGGTCTGATGAAACAAAAATAGAACTGTTTGGCCATAATGACCATCGTTATGTTTGAAGGAAAAAGGGGGAGGCTTGCAAGCCGAAGAACACCATCCCAACCGTGAAGCACAAGGGTGGCAGCATCATGCTGCAGGAGGGACTGGTGCACGTCACAAAATAGATAGCATCATGAGGAGAGAAAATTATGTGGATATATTGAAGCAACATCTCAGGAGGTCAGTCAGGAAGTTAAAGCTTGGTCGCAAATGGATCTTCCAAATGGACAATGACCCCAAGCAGACTTCCAAAGTTGTGGCTTAAGGACAACAAAGTCATGGTATTGGAGTGGCCATCACAAAGCCCTGACCTCAATCCTATAGAAAATTTGTGGGCAGAACTGAAAAAGCGTGTGCGAGCAAGGAGGCCTACAAACCTGACTCAGTTACACCAGCTCTGTCAGGAGGAATGGGCCAAGATTCACCCAACTTATTGTGGGAAGATTGTGGAAGGCTACCCAAAATGTTTGACCCAAGTTAAACAATTTAAAGGCAATGCTACCAAGTACTAATTGAGCGTATGTAAACTTCTGACCCACTTGGAATGTGATGAAAGAAATAAAAGCTGGAATAAATCATTCTCTCTACTATTATTCTGACATTTCACATTCTTAAAATGAAGTGGTGATCCTAACTGACCTAAAGCAGGGAATATTTACTCCGATTAAATCTCAGGAATTGTGAAAAACTGAGTTTAAATGTATTTGGCTAAGGTGTATGTAAACTTCCGACTTCAATTGTAAGTTGTAATATGGCTTTTTTCTCCTGCCTTGGCTCCCCCAGTGATTTTCCCCACCCACTGCTACTGTGTGAAGAGTGCTCCTGGGACAGTCCCAAGATCCCGGATACCCATGTTAATCCCTAAAACACACTGGATGTTTATCAGATTGTGATAAAGGTGTGTAGGAAAGGATAGTCCTTTTTCAGTGTCCCAACTATCTTCCTTCACTGTGGTCCTGTGTAGCTCAGTAGTCTGGATCGTGTGTTTGATTCCCGCTGGGGCCACCCATATGGAAATGTATGGAAATGTATGCTAATTTTATACCACGGCTGTCAGCCGGGCTCGAACCACCCAGTTTATAATATATTATATACAATTGTATCATTCACTTGTGCACTACTCTTAGTGTTGCATTGGTCAGGAGTGAGGGTGTAGGTATACAACAGCACCAGAGTCCTCTAGTCGCTTCAGAGCTTTCACCTCATGGGAGAGGTTGTGGTACGAATTCTGTCAGGAAGAGGAGAAATTTAAACATCTATTGATTTTCAAATATGTTAACACACCATGCAAAGTGGTTTGAAATTGTTCATGACAACAGAACGCCAAAGTCACTCCTCTGTATCAATACATTTAATTTGATGTGTCTCCACATGTCATATTCAATGTTATTCATATGTGACTTTGCATAGTGTTTTAGACAAGACAACTGATTGTTGATAGTCCAAGGGCTACATCCCAATTATCTTTCCTTCCTCCCAAAGTGTGCTCTCTTTCACTTGCTTTCACTGATTTGAAAGGAAATGACTGGTTTACAGAATGTGGTGGAAACTCCCTCTGGCCCATGCATCCACCAATCCAATGCTTTTAGATTTGTGGGAAGTAGTGAATGAGTGTACACTTCAGAAGAATGTAGATATTGTTGAAGCACCCCATTTCAATTTCCTCCCTCACCTTCATAGACTTCATGGTGTCATAGCCATAGTAGTGAATGGGGTGCTTCAGGTCTTTAGACTCTGGGTAGCCAAATCCAGCGATGTGGATCACGTCACAGTAGTTAAGGGCCACGTAGATGGCCAGAATGCCAGTTGTAGGGTGCGCTGGGATCTGTGAGGACAAGCGCAAGAGACACATTAGAGATATTATATTTTATTTCACCAGGAGGTGGCAGCACTAGTGTGTAAAAATAACAATGAAAGACGATCAGTCTTCTCCATCACTAAAACATCAGTTTTAATATAATAATAATATGATATACACCATTTAGAAACGCTTTTATCCAAAGTGATTTGCAGTCATGTGTACACACATTTTACATATGGGTGGCCCCAGGTATCAAATCCACAATCCTGGCATTGCAAGCACCATTGTCTACCAACTGAGCCATAATGCCTAAACACTGTACATACTTACGTCCGGTTTCACACACACAGGTGAAGCCTAGTCCTGGAGGGTGGGGGGGGGGGGATATATTGTAGGTTCTATGAATTTAATTGTTTGCATAATTTCTAATCCCCCTTATTTTAATTTTCTTTATACTTTTTCCCTCCTACCCTACCATCCCTATCCTGATTGGAGTAAACTAACGGACAGCAATACTGCTACTTACAGCTATTTTCGCTCACATCTACGGTACCTGTAGTTAAATAATTATACGTATATTCCTAATATTCTCTTTCTTCAAGTGCTGGATTTAATCTCACAGCGGCCAATCCCCCAATCATTCTGATTTGAACTCAATCCCTCCAATGTCCACAGATTAACCCATCTTTCCAAGTATATTGCTATTTCCTTTTGCAATACATCCCTCCATTTTACTATGATGTCTTATGAGGGTCCAGAACCTCCCTATTTATTACATTTCTACTGCTATTTCCCTAAAAATAAATACCTTACCCCAGACTATAATAATATTTCCCATTAACTGATCGTGGTTTTTCAGATCCCCTAACAATGTTCGCAGGTCCATCTAAACCCTAATATTTTGACATAACAACCGTCCCTGGACCTGACTCCAAAAGCGAGCCACAAATGGACAGTACCAGAATGTTCAATTGATTGTTTCCTCAAGACTGACTGTTCAATGCCTTATATATTGAGCATTATTTTTGTAGCAAGTATTTTATATGATAGCATTAAATTGAAACGAACGGATTGTTTGTTTTATACTGTATGTCAGTTCATAGACCCGATGCCAAGGTATTGGGAAATCAAGAATGGTATTGCTGTCAAAACTTTTTGACTTTAAGCCATCATTTTTGGTGGATTTATAGTACCAATTTTAAGCCATTTATGATTCAATGGTGGTGCTGGTTGGTGGTTTGAAGATATCCCTCTAGTGGTGTGGGGGCTGTGCTTTGGCAAAGTGGGAGGGGTTATATCCTGCCTGGTTGGGGCCACAGTGTCTCCCGACCCCTCCTGTCTCAGCCTCCAGTATTTATGCTGCAATAGTTTGTGTCGGGGGGCTAGGATCTGTCTGTTATATATGGAGTATTTCTCCTGTCTTATCCGGTGTCCAGTGTGAATTAAAGTATTCTCCCTCTAATTCTCACTCTCTCCCTCCCCTCCCGGAGGACCTGAGCCCTTGGACCAAGCCTCAGGACTACCTGGCTTGATGACTCCTTGCTGTCCCCAGTCCACCTGGTCGTGCTGCGGCTCCAGTTTCAACTGTTCTGCCTGCGGCTATGGAACCCTGATCTGTTCACCAGACGTGCTACCTTGTCCCGGACCTGCGGTTTTTGACTCTCTCTTACCGCACCTGCGTGCTCTAACTCTGACTGCTTGACTATGAAAAGCCAACTGACATTTACTCCTGAGGCGCTGACCTGTTGCACCCTCTACAACCATTATGATTATTATTATTATTATTTGACCCTGCTGGTCATCTATGAACGTTTGAACATCTTGGCCATGTACTGTTATAATCTCAACCCAACACAGCCAGAAGAGGACTGGCCACCCCTCAGAGCCTGGTTCCTCTCTAGGTTCCTGCCTTTCTAGGGAGTTTTTCCTAGACATTTTGCTTCTACATCTGCATTTCTTGCTGATGGGGTTTTAGGCTGGCTTCCTGTATACCACTTTGTGTCATCTATTGATCTAAAAAAAAAGGCTTGATTGGGTGGCAGACAGACCAATTCTTTAATTTCTATTTTACTTCATCTTTAAGTCACTGTCTCTTCCAATTTTGTGGCAGAGCCATGGTGAGTTGGTTCTAATTTTGTATTGAGTATACACCTCCATGCACTGTTGTTAAATGCTTGTGTGACAATGTTACCGTTCTTGTTTACAATGTCCTTCATAAATATTTTACCCTTGTAGTTTTTCCAGGAAATATACTTTTTTCTCTATCAGTACATTGTGGAGTTTAGACATTATTTGCTGTAATATTAGATCTTCCTTTTCTGGAGGATGAAATTGAAATTGTAGCCAACTCTGTATGACTTCATTTAAAAAGGAAGATACTTTAAAGAGGGACCCATTGTCAAGGTTTTAATCTGCAAAAAGGCAGAGCCCACTCTTAAACATAGGATGGGGCTCTCTTATAAGGCTTGCTCGAAAACCAGTTTGGATTTAGATACAATTTCAGTAAAATGGAGGCTTTAAGGGAGATATTTTATGCCTTAATATTTAATTGTTTTAAACCTCCAAACTCAAATATGCTTGTATAACGTTATCTGGTTTTCCATTCCAAATAAAGTGAAATATGTTTTTCTTCGCATGATTTGAAAAAGGATTCTCCTGGAGTCGGTAGAGCAATGAATAAATACACTATATATAACACTATATATACAAAAGTATGTGTGGATTCTGCAAAAAAATTGTGGATTCAGCTATTTCAGCCACACCTGTTGCTGATAGGTGTATACAATTCAGCACACAGCCATGCAATGTCCATAGACAAACATTGGCAGTAGAATGTCCTTACTGAAGAGCTCACTGACTTTCAAAGTGGCACCGTCATTTTTTTATTTTACCTTTATTTAACCAGATAGGCTTGTTGAGAACAAGTTCTCATTTACAACTGTGACCTGGCCAAGATTAAGCAAAGCAGTTCAACACATACAACACATACAGTGGGGCAAAAAAGTATTTAGTCAGCCACCAATTGTGCAAGTTCTCCCACTTAAAAAGATGAGAGGCCTGTCATTTTCATCATAGGTACACTTCAACTATGACAGACAAAATCCAGAAAATCACATTGTAGGATTTTTAATGAATTTATTTGCAAATTATTGTGGAAAATAAGTATTTGATCACCTACAAACAAGCAAGATTTCTAGCTCTCACAGACCTCTAACTTCTTCTTTAAGAGGCTCCTCTGTCCTCCACTCGTTACCTGTATTAATGGCACTGTATTACTGCAGTGCCAGACGTGTCCCCCTGCTTAAGCCAGTACATGTCCAGGCCCGTCTGAAGCTAGAGAGCATTTGGATGATCCAGAAGAAGATTGGGAGAATGTCATATGGTCAGATGAAACCAAAATATAACTTTTTGGTAAAAACTCAACTCGTCGTGTTTGGAGGACAAAGAATGCTGAGTTGCATCCAAAGAACACCATACCTACTGTGAAGCATGGGGGTGGAAACATCATGCTTTGGGGCTGTTTTTCTGCAAAGGGACCAGGATGACTGATCCGTGTAAAGGAAAGAATGAATGGGGCCATGTATCGTGAGATTTTGAGTGAAAACCTCCTTCCATCAGCAAGGGCATTGAAGATGAAACGTGGCTGGGTCTTTCAGCATGACAATGATCCCAAACACACCGCCCGGGCAACGAAGGAGTGGCTTCGTAAGAAGCATTTCAAGGTCCTGGAGTGGCCTAGCCAGTCTCCAGATCTCAACCCCATAGAAAATCTTTGGAGGGAGTTGAAAGTCTGTGTTGCCCAGCAACAGCCCCAAAACATCACTGCTCTAGAGGAGATCTGCATGGAGGAATGGGCTAAAATACCAGCAACAGTGTGTGAAAACCTTGTGAAGACTTACAGAAAACGTTTGACCTCTGTCATTGCCAACAAAGGGTATATAACAAAGTATTGAGATAAACTTTTGTTATTGACCAAATACTTATTTTCCACCATAATTTGCAAATAAATACATTTAAAATCCTACAATGTGATTTTCTGGATTTTTCTTCTCATTTTGTCTGTCATAGTTGAAGTGTACCTATGATAAAAATTACAGGCCCCTCTCATCTTTTTACGTGGGAGAATTTGCACAATTGGTGGCTGACTAAATACTGTTTTGCCGCACTGTAGTTACACATGGAATAAACAAACATACAGTCAATAATAAAGTAGAAATAGTCTATATACAGTGTGTGCAAGTGAGTTAAGATAAGGGAGGTAAGGCAATAAATAGGCCATGGTGGCGAAGAAATTACAATATACCAATTAAACACTGGAGTGATAGATGTGCAGAAGATGAATGTGCAAGTAGAGATACTGGTGTTCAAAGGAGCGAGATCAATAAATAAATACAGTATGGGGATGCCACCTGTCATAGGATGCCACCTTTCCAACAAGTCAGTTTGTAAAAGTTCTACCCTGTTAGAGCTGCCCCTGTCACCTGTAAGGGCTGTTATTGTGAAGTGGAAATGTCTAGGAGCAACAACGGCTCAGTGGCGAAAGGGTAGGTCACACAAGCTCACAGAACAGGACTGTGCTGAAGCACGTAGGGAGAAAAAAAAGGTCTGTTCTCAGTTAAAACACTCACTACCGAGTTCCAAACTGCCTCTGGAAGCAACATCAGCACAATAACTGTTAGTCGGGAGCTTCATGAAATGGGTTTCCATGGCCGAGCAGCCGCACACAATCCTAAAATCACCATGTGCAATGCCAAGCGTCGGCTGGAGTGGTGTAAAGCTCGGCGCCATGGAACTCTGGAGCAGTGGAAACGCGTTCTCTAGGGTCATGAATCACACTTCACCATCTGGCAGTCCCACGGATGAATCGGGGTTTAGAGGATGCCAGGCCAGGTGAACATCAACATACCCAAATGCATAGTGCCAATAATGGTCTGGGGCTGTCTTTCATTGTTCAGGCTAGGCCCCATAGTTTCAGTAAAGGGAAACCTTAAAACTACAGCCTACAATTACATTCTAGATGATTCTGTGCTTCCAACTTAGTGGCAACAGTTTGGGGAAGGACCTTTCCTGTTTCAGCATGACAATGTCCCCATGCACAAAGCGAGGTCTCTACATAAATGGTTTGTTGAGATTGGTGTGGAAGAACTTGACTGGCCTGCACAGAGCCCTGACCTCAATCCCATTGAACACCTTTACGATGGATTGGAACGCTGACTACGAGCAAGGCCTAATCGCCTAAAATCAGTGCCTGACCTCACTAATGCTCTTGTGGCTGAATGGAAGTAAGTCCCAGTAGCAAATTTCCAACAGCTAGTGGAAATCTTTCCAGAAGAGTGGAGGCTGTTATAGCAGCAATTGTGGGACCAACTCCATATTAATGTCCATGATTTTGGAATGAGATGTTCGACAAGCAGGTGTCCACATACTTTTGGTAATGTGGTCATGTATGTAAACTGAGATATCACTAGAAAATGAATTAGGGTAATCTTCTCGTAAATGGAGAGGTGTTCTCAGAGAAGTAACTGTTATTTATTATTTTACATAAAGGTTTTTGAACAATACTTTTACCCATCTTAAGTTGAAAAAAACAGGCACTTAAACAGATTCTAGACGTACTGTATCAAATGCTTTCTCAAGATCTGCTATAACGGTTATACATGGTTTACCTGCATTCTCATAGTTTTCTATTATTTGTAGTAGTTGTCTAATGTTGTCTCCAATATATCTTCCCTCTAAGAATCCCGTCTGATTGTGATGAATAACGTCCAGAAATACCTTTTTTAGTCTATGAGCAATACATTTGGCCAATATTTTTGCATCACAACACTAAAGGGTCTAACTCATTGTTACCATCTAACTCATTGGTTACAAAGGACAACTAGTAACCCCAAGGACCAAAGTTCAGACACCAAGGTCTGTAGGTTCCAAAACATAGATGACTCTCCACCCTTTCAGTCATTTCCCTTACAAAACAAGGTTTGTTTTCTTAGTCACTCCTTCCAAAGAAAGAAGGAGACGAGAGAGGAAGGATAGCATCAGTGACCCAACTCCTAGCTGTGACTAATGGGAGGAGCGCTATTCCCTAAAGTGACCTCATCAAGAGTGGCCATGTCACAGTCATTAAATAATTTTATCAAGTTTACAAGACACAGGCTAAGCTCTACTATTTAAAAAAATTGTTATATTGAACAGATAGAACAGTAGAGAGGAGACAGGAAAGATTGGAGGAGATAGAGCCAAAGGGCAGTGGGCGAATGCAAACCCATGCCGACTCTGTCCCTAGTGCAGTGGGGTCAGTGGCGAAACCACTGGACCACACAGAAAATGCATCCTCCTGTCTTCCCTTCTTTGAGGTAGTCATTGATCAGTATGTGATTGTATAGGTGAAAGCAAAGGTCCCATAACATACCTTTCACCAATCCGTGAAGCGGTACAAGAGCGCCAATTCTAGGTCCAAGAGGCTTCTAAACAGCTTCTACCCCCAAGCCATAAGAATCCTGAACAGCTAATCAAATGGCTACCCAGACTATTTGTATTGCAGTTTTCACCTGGTTGGTCTTTGGAGGTGTGTTGAGAGGCAAGCGGAGCAGGCGGCTGGCAGTTTGCTGCAGGAAGTAGGGGTCCAGGATGCGGATGTGGCTGGTTTTACCCAACCAGATCTCAGGAGGGGGTTTCCAGAAGCCCTTTCTGATCTGAAGCCACATATAGAGTGAATAGAGTGAGTCTAGTTAGAAAGAGTCCTGGGTGGTCCGTATGTATCAAGCGTCTCAGATTAAGTGTGCTGATCTAGGATCAGGTCCCCTTGTCCATCTATTCTTATTCATTATGAAGGCAAAACTGATCCTAGATCAGGACTCCTACTCTGAGACGCTTGATAAATACGGCTTCTGGTTAAAACAGCTTCACCAGTAGGTTTACGTTCCACACCAGCACACTACTTAGTAGGGCCAATATCCACACCAGCACACTACTTAGAATCAGACCTGGGTTCAAGTACTATTTGAAATCATTTCAAATACTTTCGCTCGGTTTGATTGAGCTAGCAAGGCGTAATGGAATTGTTGCAAAAGTGCAAACCCTACCCATCTAGGACTGCAGGCAGACTACACCAAACACTAGAAGTATTTGAAAAATGTCAAATTGTATTTGAACCCAGGTTTGCTTAGGATGCAATCCCAATACATTGCTTAATTTTACAGTGCCGTAAAAATGTATTTGCCCCCTTTCTGATTTTCTCTATTTTTGATATTGACTGTTATCAGATCTTCAACCAAAACCTAATATTAGATAAAAGCAACCTGAGTTTACAAATAACAAAACAAATTACACGTATTTAATTTCTTTAATTAGCAAAGTTATGCAACACCCAATTCCCCTGTGTGAAAAAGTTATTGCCCCCTTACTCTTATTAACTGGTTGTGCCACCCTTAGCTGCAATGACTGTAACCAAATGCTTCCTGTAGTTGAATTGGAAATGGCATAACTTTTAAATAAATAAAATAAGTATAATTTTTTGGGGTTATTTGCAAACTCAGCTTCTAATATTAGGTTTTGGTTTGAAGATCTAATAACATTCAGTATGAAAAATTTAGAAAATCAGAAAGAGGGCAAATACTTTTTCACAGCACTGTATGTACTAAACTAGCGTGGAAATTACAACAGAGCCTAGATCTAAGTATTAACTCCTGCCCAGTCATTGGTTGCTCACACGTGCCTTCTCGTCCCTCTTAGAATTAGACTACTGTGTAAATGAGGGTGGCATGACCCTACACCCCAAGGCCGTTCCTTTCAACATTATTATTAGACACTGCTCCAACACAACCTATTAACAGAGCCTCAGGGTAGGGAGATAGGGTGGGAAATACAATGTTCCAGCAGGTGAGGGTGATCATGTTTAAACGGACAGGGTGTTTTAATGTGGCATTGGGGAGAGAAGAGTGTGTGTATGGATGTATGTGTGTGTGTGTGTGTGTGTATGTGTGTGAATGAAACAGAAAGAGGTAGACAAGACTAACTAGAAAGAGTAATCAGTTGTATAATCCCCTGTCCTCCATTCATGTTTTTTTTTAACCTCAAATATGATACTGTATGTCCTGTAATCAGTTTTAAAGTTACAAGGCACATTTCTGTATAAACAGACAATAAAACCTTACTTAATCTCATCATATGTTGTCTTAAAGGTAGATGGGGAGTAATGGGCATCCCTGTCTTTGTGTTGTAAATATCACATCCAGTATAGTACCCTCTTCTCATTGTACAGGATCTCTTTGAGCCAGCGCACGTCCTGCTGCTTGAAAGGCACGAGGACCATGAGGGTGTCAGGGTCATTGTGGATGTTGGGGTTGTAGGAAGCCGACTCAGGGTAGAAGAGGCGCATGGTAGTCTTGTTCCCCACGTCGGCCTCATACCCCCGAACTGGTGCATCATTCAATCTGGGTATGACCAATAAGACATTGCATGAACCATAGTCACACAGCCTACATACTGCTGTTATAACCATGACATAATGTGAAATAAATGTGACATAGCAAGACATAAAGCACTCAGTCTCTTTACCTGATCACTATGTCATACTTGTTAATGGCACTTCCTAACGAGGTGTTCTTGATCGCGAACCCATTTCCAACCACCATGCAGGTTTTGCAAGGCAAACTGAGGGCAGGAAGAAGACAAAACAGTACAGCTCAACCAAGGTATCATGGTAGACCTTTTAAAAACATGAATTGTCCATCAGGAATGTGTCAACTGTCAGCTGAATAAAATATTAACATCAATAGATTCATAAACTAGATTGTAATCTTATGCAAACAATGACTAGTTTCTACAGTAGCGTCATTGTCAGGAATGAGATGTACTTTGACCTAACTGTTTTATCGTCTCAGGCATGTCATAGCTAGCCATGGCTGCCAATGCTTTCATGAGAAAAAGCTCTGGAAAACAGAAAATTAACATAAGCATCTCACACAAACATGAGACACAGACATGGTTAATGCAGATAACACTAGTAACATTGATGCTTGCAATTACATGTCAGTAATAACACTGTCATAAGAATAACATAACATGCACTAGTCGAGTCCAAAAGCATAATTCAAATGAAAGCACACTGAAAAGCACCTTGAACAGAATATGCATTTTGTATGAAGTACCAGAGGAGGCTGGTGAAGGGGACGGCGGCTCATAGAAATGGATTGAATGGTGTCAAACACGTGTTTGATGTGTTTGATACCGTTCCATGAATTCCGTGCCAGCCATTACAATAAGCCTGCCATTCTATTTAAAATGCCACCAGCCACCACTGGAAATACCCTTTGAAGTGGAGGATGGTGACAACATACCACTGCCCTTAACACCATAAGGCAAGGCTAACGTGGACAAGTAGCGTCGCCAGAAGAAATCCTCCAGCTTCAAGAAAAGTTGAGCATTCCTGCTCACACTGGTAGGACAAAACACAGGTAGAAATACATACACCTGCTGATAAGAAATATTAAATCAATGTGGCATAGACTTACATAGTTATTTTAAGTGAGTCTATGATTTTGGAAGGAAGTTAGATGTTATATACTTGCTTCGAAAGCCTGATTTAGATACGAATTTGTTAAGAATCACACTTGTGTTGAGAAACAAACCCAAACTCATTGTATCATTGCAAAACCAAACTCGTTTGTTAACGGTCAAAAAAAAGAAAAAACTTCTGTTACCATGGCAAAACATGACACACCTAACTGGTCACATTTCCAAGAACCCACAAAGTAAAAAAACAAAACAGAAGAGAAACATGCACATGTTTTGAATGGCCATTTGTGATATTGTTGTCACTACCAAAGTTGCAGATGTATTTTTTTTCCTTCTATGCTATATTTACATTAATTATTCAAATAGAGCCTATGACCCAAATATTTGGCAGTTGAGAAAGAAAAGCTTCATCTTATCTGCAGCGGAGAGTGAGAGAGAGGAAGAAAGGGATAAAGAATGAGAGAATGAGAGTGAAAGAGGGAGAAAGAAAGAATAAAAACAAATCAACTCCCCCCTCCTCTCCTCCATGTTTCTTATCAAGTAGACTTTATTACTCACTTGAAGTTGAGTCTCTCCCACTTCTGAGAGATATTCCAGCTGTCACAGAGGGCCTGACTGAAAGCCCTTTCACTACTGAAAGACACAGAACATGGAAACGAAACAGAAACAGAAACACACAATTGAAATAGAGACTCGACTGAAACACACACAGTATGGGGTCGGTTTCCACTGTGGATATCTGTAGTAGAAATTAGCCACCTGTGGTAAACTGTGGGGTGTTGGGTTGAGCGTGCAGAGATTGACACAGAGACAGAGAGGCTTTAGTCCATAAAAACAACTTTACTAAGACAAAAAATAAATATATCAAAGAAATAACTTTTTGCTCAGTCTTCCTTCTCTCTCTTAACTGGTGTCCGTCTCTCTCCCTTCTCTCCCGCGGTGTGCCATCGTGCTCCTTTTATTTAGCCTCCACAACTGGTTGGCACTTTCCTCTAATTACCTTCACTTAGCTGTCCGTGTCGGGGTGCCCAGCTCACGTATTCCCAGCAGAGGGAGCCAACATCGCCTCAAGTACCTCACTTCTATTACCATCCCCCGGGGTAGACCTCCTGGGATGCCACCCCACCCCCTTGGCCCTGACTATGAGGGAGGCATGCTCAGGGCTAGGTTTGCATCCCTCCTGGATAGGGCGTCCGCATTGCCGTGCTGGGCCCCCCGACCTGTGGATGACAGAGAAAGAGAATCGCTGTAAGGACAGGAACCAGCGGGTGACAGGGTCATTCGTGTCCTTAAATCGTGCCATCCACGTGAGGGGGGCATGGTCAGTAATCAGGGTGAACTTCCTCCCGAGGAGGTAATGCTTGAGGGTGGCGAGGGCCCACTTCACGGCGAGGCCGTACTCGGCAATTGAGTATTCCTTCTCCCTCGGGAGAAGCTTCCTGCTGACATACATGATGGGGTGCTCCTCGCCTTCCTGCTCTTGGGACAAAAAGGCCCCTACCCCAGTGTCAGACGCATCTGTCTGGACCAGGAGTTTATTTGAGAAGTCCGGGGTGACTTGTACCGGGTGCAAACATAGCACATCCTTCAGGGCCTGGAACGCCGCCTCTGTGTCCTCCGCCCATCGCACCGTCTGGGGTAGTTGTGCCTTGGATAAATCTGTGAGGGGAGAAGCTATTGCGGCAAAGTTAGGTACAAATCTACTAGCAAATTGTTTTTCTTGTGGTTTCAAATTTCCCCTCCCGATCTGATATCCCAGATACTCCACTTCGGCGTAGCCCAGCTTGCACTGTTGTGGCCGGGTCCACGTTACGCACAGCGCCTTGCGTGGGTGCCATTTCTTCAGTAAATTCACATGGTAAAGCTGGGGGGGGTTTCTCTGCACTGGTTGGCGGACCTTATAATTGACGTCGCCTACCCGCTCATTGATGTCGTAGGGTAATGCCACATACAGTGGGGAGAACAAGTATTTGATACACTGCCGATTTTGCAGGTTTTCCTACTTACAAAGCACTTCAACTATGAGAGACGGAATCTAAAACAAAAACAAAAATCCAGAAAATCACATTGTAACGTGGCTGGGTCTTTCAGCATGACAATGATCCCAACACACCGCCCGGGCAATGAAGGAGTGGCTTCGTAAGAAGAATTTCAAGGTCCTGGAGTGGCCTAGCCAGTCTCCAGATCTCAACCCCATAGAAAATCTTTGGAGGGAGTTGAAAGTCCGTGTTGCCCAGCAACAGCCCCAAAACATCACTGCTCTAGAGGAGATCTGCATGGAGGAATGGGCCAAAATACCAGCAACAGTGTGTGAAAACCTTGTGAAGACTTACAGAAAACGTTTGACCTCTGTCATTGCCAACAAAGGGTATATCACAAAGTATTGAGATAAACTTTTGTTATTGACCAAATACTTATTTTCAAATAAATTCATTAAAAATCCTACAATGTGATTTTCTCTATTATTTTTCTCATTTTGTCTGTCATAGTTGAAGTGTACCTATGATGAAAATTACAGGCCTCTCGCATCTTTTTAAGTGGGAGAACTTGCACAATTGGTGGCTGACTAAATACTTTTTGCCCCACTGTAGCCAGGAATTTACTCTCCGTGGTAGGGATCAGCACCAAGACCTTCTCACCAGGTTGGAACTCTTGTGGTTGGGCCCCCCGGTTGTAGACACGCTCCTGGGCACGTTGCGCCTGGCCCATCTTCTCTCTCACCACTGGCCAAATCCCAGTCAAATCCCCGTCATCCTCTCCCTCATCTCCTCCACATGTTCTACTATGCTGCGAAGCTGGGTCCCAGTTCCACTCATCTCTCTCGATGACCTTCTTCAGCATCTGTTTCAGGGTCTTATCGAAGCGTTCCACCAGCCAGTCTGTTTGTGGATGGTACACACTGGTCCTCACCTGTTTGATTCGTAACAGATTGCAGACATCCTTCATCACACAAGACATGAACGTGGTGGCCTGGTCCGTCAGGATTTCCCACGGGATACCCACCCAGCTAAATAAATGGAAGAGCTCCCGTGCGATATCTTTTGCTGCCGCCGTGCGTAGCAGGATTGCCTCAGGATACTGGGTGGCGCAATCCATGATTGCCAGGATGTATTGGTGTCCCCTCGCGGTCTTCACCAACGGACCCACCAGATCTATTGCCACCCACTCGAATGGCACTCCTATAATGGGCAAGGGAACCAAAGGGTTTCGATACTTCACCCCCGGAGCTGTGATCTGGCACTACGGGCAACAACGGCAGTAGTCCTCCACGGCGCACTTGACTCCGGGCCAGTGGAACTGGTTCCCGATCTGCTCCCTGGTTTTCTCCATCCCCTGGTGTGCCCCAAACAGGTGGATGTGGGCAAGCTGCAACACAGTCCTAACATACTGTATGGGTATGAGTAACAAGTCTTTTGTCTCCCCATTATGCTTTACTACCTGATACAATCAGTTATGCTTGATTGCGAAGTGGGGGTAGCACCAATCACTTACCCCAGGTAACAGTAAGCCATCCACCACAATCACCTGGCCCCTAGCGTTCTGGGGATTTGAGTTTTCTAATTGGGCCATCCCGAACTGACCCGTGAGGATTCCCGTGTCGGGAGGTCCGTCTAGGGCCTCCACCTCCATAAAGTGGAGCCTGAGGGCTTCCTCATGCGGTGGCTCGCTTGCCGGAGCGGGGTCGTCTCCCTCCTCTGGGTCCGACTCGGGCCCAGTGGACACCTCTTGTGGCTAGGGTTGGGTTGCACAGGCCACTGTCTTTTTTCCTTTTCTTCCTACCTCAAGTGCTCGCCTCCCCAGGTCCCTCCTCCACAGTGCCTGGAAGAGAGGGCAGTCTCGGCCGAGGAGAATGGACACGGGTAGGTTAGGAACAGCTCCCGCGCGTATCTGGCACTCCCCCTTTGGGGTGGTTATCCTCACCAGCACCGTTGGGTACCTCTTCGTGTCCCCGTGTACACAAGACACTGTCACCTCCTCGTCCCCCGGTTCCTCGTTCCCCTCTCGTGTGAACCACTGCTGGTGGGCCTGGGTCACCATGCTGCTGGAGTCCAGCAGAGCGCTGGTGTCGATGTCATCGATTTGTACCAGAACCATGTGCGTACCATGTGTCTCGGTGTGCGCCCAACAGGAAGTGACGTAACCCGCCATCCGGGTTGTCCCAGAGTTGGGGGGTGCGGAGGGCATGGCCTCCTCCCGGACTGGACAGCTCCACGCGAGGTGCCCCGGCTCACCGCACTCATAGCAGAGTCTCTGATCGGGGTCCAGCAGCCGCTGGCGTCGTCGGTTTGAGTCACCCTCCCGCTTCACAGCCTTGGCTGGTTCCGTCCGGGCCCCCTTCAGCTCCTTGCCTCTCTTTGTGTTGGTCGCCCCCCTCGCCGCGTCTCCTTTCTCCGCTCGGGCCGCTCTCAGCAGGTCCTGGGTGTTCTGGTGAATTTCCACCACTGTCAGCAATTCCTCCAGGCTCTGGGGGTTCTGCATGCGCACCATCTTCTTCATCTCGTAGGGCAGGGCCCGAAGGTATTTATCCAGGACAAGTTTGTCGAGCATCGGGAGGGACGGTACTTCCGTCAGTAGCCAGCCACACCAGGTCGCTTATCTGCGCACGGGGGGACAGGGTGGGGTCAAAGTCCCAGTCGTGGACCAGTTGTCCACGGCGTGCGAGATTGAACCCATAACGGCCTAGTATCTCCCGTTAGAGTTCCTCATAATTCGCGGCCTGGTCAGTGTTCAAATCAAAGTAGGCCTTCTGGGCCTTCCCAGAGGTAGGGTGCCGACAGGCTGGCCCACTGGGGTTTGGGCCATCCTTCCCGCTGTGCCGTCCTCTCGAAGGTGCACAGATACGGCTCCACGTCATCTTCCTTCCTTAACTGAATCAAGAACTGATTCGTGCCAGACTCCTGAGCCCTCCCAACCTTCAACTGGGCTACCTCAGCTACCAGTCTGCGGTTTTGTTGGAGCTGCTCCTCCAGCGCTTGCTCCTGGAGAGCCTGTTGCTTCTGCTGGCTGAGTATGAACTGAGCCACCAGCTCCTCCATGGTAATCTCCGCACACTCGACCCCACGGCACCCAAATCTATTGAGTTCCCCGCATCTCCACCATATGTGGTAAACCGTGGGGTGTTGGGTTGAGCGTGCAGATTGACACAGATACAGTGAGGCTTTAGTCCGCAAAAACAACTTTACTAAGACAGAAAATAAATATATCAAAGAAATAACTTAGGTTTTGCTTCAGTCTTCCTTCCTGTTTCCGCAGGTAGCTAAAAACTAAATTATCATGACACGAGCTGAATTAAATGTAAAAGGCTTTGAAAATAAAAAGCTTGTTTTTGTGAGAAAAGTTTGAAAAAGAACAGGAATTTCTAATTAAAATATTCTACTAAAATATGAAAATACTACATGTCATAGATGCAAATCCTGAACTTGATGGGATGGTCTGGTCGAAGCTATCTGTCATCGATACTGCTCTATTTTTCTCTTATACATACAATTTGTAATGTTCTGTAATTGTTCTGTTTAGATAGCTATACTGAATAAAATGTGCCGCTTATCGAAGTCTAGCAAACCCACTTATCTGACATTTTGGCCAAAAAGATAACGTGCAAAGGAACGTTGTGTTTGCATTTGGCCAACACCTCATGCAAAGAGACTTTGAGCTTCTCCTCTGTCTTTCTCTAACAGTGCCTGGTCAGGGCAGCCCTGAACCAAGCTTAATCTCTCCCCCCAGCTGTGCTAAAGAGTACATGGGTACGTCCCAAATGGCACCCTATTCCCTATATAGTGCACTACATTTGACCAGGGCCCATAGGCACTATTTTTGACCGGAGCCCTATGGGCCCTGGTCAAAAAGTAGCACACTATATAGGGAATAGTGTGCCTTATGAGACGCAGCCTGTATCTCTCTTACAAGCCACACCGTGCTTACATAAACTCTGCCATCCTCTGTAGCACTCAAATCCTGTCAAATGCAGAAGGACCTTGAGGAGGACCAGGTGGCTGAATGAAGACAAAAGGGAGGTTTACCTCTGAAGGAAGAAATGTGAATAGTAGTAGGACACACAGCACAGCAGCAGCACAGGTACAAGTACTCTGGACCATGCTGCAAATTAACACAGGGAGGTGATTTTAATGTACAGATACCCTTTGCACGCTTCACAGCACAGCATGCCGTTCTCGCCTGGGTCAAAATCCGTAAAAGAAAGGCAGACACAAAACAATTTCCCTGGTGGTGTTGAAGACACAAGGGCATTTGTTATTTCAATTTAATGCCATAAAATATTTTTCACTAGCCGATTTTGACCCAGGCGAGAGCAACATGCTGTGCAATGCTGTGACACAAATAACAAAAAAAAGACTGGTCAAACTCAAGCTCTGGGGGCTGTATATATCAATCCAGGATCAGTTTATCCTTTCAGATAATAATCTGAACTTTAAGTGAACTGAACTTGAACTTCAAGACAGTGAAAATGTCCTGGAATTTGACTAATGGTAACGGAACTGTTTTTCAACACATTACACATAGCAGAGTAGCAACAAGACAACATCTGGGGTGCTTATTAACAATAAGGCGTTACAAGCAACACATTTCAATATATTCACAAAGAAAAGCCCTTTTTTTTTACTAACCTCCCCTCACATTTGAACTGACTAATGTTAAGGAAAACCCAACAGCAGATTATACAATAACATAATACCATGACTGGTTTAGTCATAACTGACTAAATTACGTGGCATTAGGTTATCTGAAATCTGAAGAATCTGTTAATTCTCAAACTGATAGAATTGGATATAATTCATTCAAATACTGGTATAAATCACTTACTTTTGGTGTTCTTCAGGGACATCTTCACCTGCTCCTTCTCATGTCTGGAGTGTTTGTGGTGATGGTTTCACCCTGAGAGAGAGAGTGAGTGAGTGAGTGAGTGAGTGTGGTGGTGAGTGAGTGAGTGAGTGAGTGAGTGAGTGAGTGAGTGAGTGAGTGAGTGAGTGAGTGAGTGAGTGAGTGAGTGAGTGAGTGAGTGAGTGAGTGAGTGAGTGAGTGAGAGAGAGAGAGAGAGAGAGGAACATCCCATTTAATAGATCGCCCAATCAGCTAGCCACCAGTCAGCTGTAACAACTGCCCTTTTCCTCCCTCCCCTCATAGGTTGGTCTACACACACACACACAAAAGCTCTCTCTCTCTCACACACACACACACACACAAGCTAGGAATTGCCAGGGTCCTCACAATACAATATTATCACAATACTTAGGTGCCGATATGATATGTATTGCGATTCTACATGCCCTGCCATTAAATAATGTGATTTTATTGAGATTCCATAGTCCAAACATATTGGGACATGAGAGAGCCATAATAAAATGTTTTGGTCAATCATGGAAATAAAAGTGCTGAAAACAAATTGGCTCCTTATTTAAAAAGAAGATGGAGAACAAACTATGAAGGAAAAATACTGGAGTTTTGGTGCAGGTACAACCAATTAGTGCAAAAATAATACTGTGATATTGTCAAAAAGATATCTTGTCAAAAATAATATTCCGATATGTAAAAACAATTCAGCATCACTAACACACACAAATCTAATTTTATTTGTCAAATGTGCCGAATACAACAAGTGTAGACCTTACCGTGAAATGCTTACTTACAAGCCCTTACCCATCAATGTTGAATTTGTTTTAAAGTAAGAAAATATTTGCAAAAATAAATAAACACAAAATAAAATAAGCTAAAGTAACAGTAACGAGGCTATATACAGGTGGTACCAGTACCTAGTCAATGTGAGGGGGTCAGAGCATGTGAGCGGAGTTGAGCAGTTGGAAATCTCACTCATGGAGCTGTGCTTGCAGACAGCTCCAGCGCTCAATGTGGCATTGAACGTTTTAGCAGGATTCTTTCTCTTCACAACTGGCTATGTGATTATTGCAGCTCAATGGGTTTAATTTTGTTGACAATTTTGATACCTTTTGGAAACAAAACACGTTTTATAAGGAATATGGGATCCAACCAAATCATTTGGGTTCCTGGATCCTTTCACAGCATTATAAGGCTACGTTGAGACAATGACTTATCAATGCCCCAAGCCCAAATACGTTAATCCCTACCATTGTGTCTCTGAGTCGTCATAATGCTTTAGCAAATGTACATTATACCAGGGGCGTTGGTAGACACAATGTAAGTAACCTAATTTATGTCCCTCTAACTGCCCTGAATGCCTCTGCTGATCCTACAGCTATTGTATGCAGCAATCATGTGCCTATGAACCAGATTTATGCTGTTTGTACTGAGGTGGTGTGCCCTAGTAGGAAGGCCACTGTGTGCAGCTCCCCCTGCACTAACATAAATAACATGAGCATATCTACTTCTGCTAAGCTTCCCAGTAAAGCAATGAAAAGCATCACAGAACAGAGCTCAAAATAGCCCATGTTAACATATGTAGCTTAAGAAACAAGGTTCATATTCTGACTATCTCTGAAACTCACTTAGATAATACATTTGATGATACAGTGGTAGCAATACAACATTATAACATTTACAGAAAATGTGCTTAAAATCAGTATCCAGATCCATCGGATGTAGTGATCACAATATAGTAGTCATATATCGGAAAACCAAAGTTCCAAAGGCTGGGTCTAATATAGTGTAGAAGAGGACATACAATTCATGTTTTAGTGATTCCTATGTTATTGATGTAAAGAATATTTGTTGGTCTGTGGTGTGTCATGAGATGCAAACAAACGCTGCACTTAACACATTTGCAAAATTGCTTATCCCAATTACTAATAGGCATGCACCCAATAAGAAAATGACTAAAAACTATTAAATCATCGTGATTGATAAGGAAGTGAAAAATTATGGTTGAGAGGGATGAGGCAAAAGTAATGGCAAATAAGTCTGGCTGCACAACCGACTGGCAAACATACTGCAAGTTGAGAAATCATGTCACTAAACTGAATAAAAAGTAGAAACTACATGATGAAACAAAGATAAATGACATAAAGAATGATAGTACAAAGCCTTGGAGCACCTTGAACTAATAAAAAAAAAGGCAAACGCTTATTCATCACAAAACCGACTGATATTGCCAACTACTTTTTTTCATTGGCAGGATTAGCAAATTTAGGCATATGACATGCCAACAACAACCGCTGATACGACAAATCCAAGTATATCTGAACAAATTATGAAAGACAAACCTGTTACCAACCCTAAGTAAAGTTTTGAAAAAAACGTGTTTGACCAGATACAATGCTATTTTACAGTAAACAATTTGACAACAGACTTTCATCACCCTTGTAGGGAAGGACATTCAACAAGCACAGCACTTACACAAATGACTGATGATTGGCTGAGAGAAACTGATGATAAAAACATTGTGAGGATGTTATGTTAGACTTCAGTGCAGCTTTTGACATTACCCATCATAGTCTGCTGCTGGAAAAACATATATGTTGTGGTTTTACATCCCCTGCTATATTGTGGATAAAGAGTTACCTGTCTAACAGAATACAGAAGGTGTTCTGCAAGAAGCACCAGTGACTCGGTCTATAAAAAAATGGTCAGATGAAGCAGATGCTAAACTACAGGACTGCTTTGCTATCACAGACTGGAACATGTTCCAGGATTCTTCCGATGACATTGAGGAATACACCACATCAGTCACTTGCTTTATCAATAAGTGCATTGACGACGTCGTCCCCACAGTGACTGTACGTACATACCCTAACCAGAAGCCATGGATTACAGGCAACATTCATACTGAGCTAAAGGGTAGAGCTGCTGCTTTCAAGGTGCGGGACACTAACCCGGAAGCTTACAAGAAATCCCACTATGCCCTGCGACGAACCATCAAACAGGCAAAGCGTCAATACAGGGCCAAGATTGAATCATACTACACCGGCTCCAACGCTCGTCCGATGTGGCAGGGCTTGCAAACTATTACAGACTACAAAGGGAAGCACAGCAGCAAGCTGCCCAGTGACACGAGCCTACCAGGCGAGCTAAATCACTTCTATGCTGGTATCGAGGCAAGCAACACTGAGGCATGCATGAGAGCATCAGCTGTTCCGGACGACTGTGTGATCACGCTCTCCGTAGCCGACGTGAGTAAGACCTTTAAACAGGTCAACATACACAAGGCTGCGGGGCCAGGCTCCGGGACGGATTACCAGGACGTGTGCTCCGGGCATGTGCTGACCAACTGGCAGGTGTCTTCACTAACATTTCCAACATGTCCCTGATTGAGTCTGTAATACCAACATGCTTCAAGCAAACCACCATAGTCTCTGTGCCCAAGAACACAAAGGCAACCTGCCTAAATGACTACAGACCCGTAGCACTCACGTCCATAGCCATGAAGTGCTTTGAAAGGCTGGTAATGGCTCACATCAACACCATTATCCCAGAAACCCTAGACCCACTCCAATTTGCATACCGCACAAACAGATCCACAGATGACACAATCTCTATTGCACTCCACACTGCCCTTTCACACCTGGACAAAAGGAACACCTATGTGAGAATGATGTTCATTGACTACAGCTCAGCGTTCAACACCATAGTACCCTCAAAGCTCATCACCAAGCTAAGGAGCCTGGGACTAAACACCACCCTCTGCAACTGGATCCTGGACTTCCTGACAGGCCGCCCCCAGGTGGTAAGGGTAGGTAACAACACAGTTAAGCAGTCCTCCAGGACTCTTTCCAGATATGGGCGTTTAGATTCGTGTTTAGTGGACATATTCCCCACAAAGTGGAGTGGTCATTCGCAACGACGTGATGTGCCATTTCTGTTCAAGGTGAAAGCAGATCGACTTTTCGGATTTTGAGTAGGCTTGGCTTGATCAAGCGGGCCCTGGATATGGTCTCGAGCGAGATAAATTTGAATTTTAACGTCCTTGCTATGGGTGTTAATTCCTGCGAACCTGGTGTCCGGTAATTCCCTGTCTAGTCCTTGTGACTTATCTTTTACCCTTTTCTCAAATGTTTCTCACTTTAGTTCTTCATGTAGTGGAACTTCTAGAGAACCTTGGTCTACATTTTGATCGTCCTTTAACCCTTTGTTACCCTTGTGCTCTGACACTTTGTGTGGATCGGGTGCAGGAACGTAGCGAACAGGTCGATTGTAGCGGTAGTCGTTTCGATGGCGACGTACTTTACAGTTATTTTGACCGCGGAGGTTATTGGAATCGTGGTTTCGTGGTAGAAACCGTTGTTGAAACCGTCAACGCTCCAATACCTGATAATGCACCCTCTAACTGGAGTGAGTGCTCCTGGTCAAACTTCAAAACCGAGTGGTCAGGGCTCTTAGCGTTGTGAACTTTTGATGCCTCAAAAGCTGTGCTTGCATTCTCTCTGAGTTGTAAGATAGGCAAGCCAACGTGGGCTGCAGGGCCCAAGTAGGTAATGAAGGTGGGATACATGTTTGATAGAAACATTTGTTTGAATGGTAACAGCTCTTCCATTCCTGTTTCAGTGAGTAGACCAAAGTAAGCTGAACGAAGTCTATGATAATAAGCTTGTGGGTGTTCGTTCCGAGCTTGTTTGACGATGTTAGCCAGTTAGCTATCATGTTTGCGAGTAGCAAAACCACTGAATTCTCATTTCAAAGCTATGGCAAGTTTAGCGTAGTCATTTAGCACGTGTTGATTGAACCCCGTCACGTGTCTATTTGATGTTCGCTTCAACAGGTAAACTCTGTCAGAACCCGTAGCATCCGGTTAGCCATCCAATGCGTCCTTTATGTCAGCTAGGAACGTCTCAGTATCGTTTGGCTGACTTGGAACAGCATTAAAGGTGGGGAAATTCTTGACCAGTTTGTCAAGGTATTCTGTGACAAGCGGGCGGAGAGGTTTGGCTTCCTCCCGTGGGAAAATTGGGGCCGAAAGGCCAAGAGGAGAAGCCAAGCTTTGGCTTTGTTGGCAAAGAGGCACCATATTACTCAGTGCCGAATGGCCAAGAGGAGAAGACTGAGGGACACATGAGGGAGGCAGTTCCAGAGATAGCAGAATTTTTCCCTTTTCTGCATTTGTCATTGGTTTTCCGGTTCTCCCCACCTGTCCCCTTATGTCTAACATTACCTGCTCATGCTTCAGCTGTGCACTGCGGTATTGGACCGATGCCAAACTCGGATGGCAAGACATCAGGGCTAGACTGGAGAGAACATTTACGAGGCCCGAGCCCGATGTTTGATTTTGGAGAGCGTTGTTCGCCATGTCTGCTGTTTTTCCGTTAATGGCATAATTAGGGTTGGTATCGCTGCTGAGGTCAGAGATCAATCCTTTTATGGGTGGGGACTACCACCTCTGATAGCTTGCACATTATTAGAACATTTGAAAGGAAAAATGTTTTTCCCATTTTTCCAAAGTTTGGTTTTGGGATACGTTAGAAGCTAATTTTTTAAAATATATTTATAGACGTTAATGAACCATCCATACTATACCAGTAATGTGGGAGTCGGATGTGAATGAATTTGCAAAAGTAAATTTGATTAATTAATCAATGATAATGATTAATCATACCTGGATAGGCTATCTGGGAATTAAACCTTACTTAACCTGGGAAGTTGGTTCATCTCGGTTACTATTGCAACGTTTAAAATGTATCATTTAATTCCCTTTGTTAGCTTAGCCTATCATGCTAAACTTATCCTATTTGTACAGAAATCTCACTTCCAAGTACAAAATAGGGTGATTTTACATATAACGTAATTACGTTCAAACCATTTCTCTGCCTTATTTTTTAGATGTTTTAACCAGAATGCACGGCAAACAACGAAATGCACCGTGTTCTACTCGCGTGGAAATGTGAGAAAGATAATTATCGCTCGTCAAGCTAATATCTACTCAATTTCAATTGGCTGGCTCTTTGTCCTTGCTTGAGAAATTAATAATGACTGAGCCTACCCGGTTCTGAAATGCGGGAGGCAGAAATTGCCCACATTTGGCCAAACGCTCTATTTCTCAAATTTCTATAAGTAGCTGGATTGTATCCTAGCACTAGGCTGGTGAAGGGGACGGCGGCTCATAGAAATGGATTGAATGGTGTCAAACACGTGTTTGATGTGTTTGATACCGTTCCATGAATTCCGTGCCAGCCATTACAATAAGCCTGCCATTCTATTTAAAATGCCACCAGCCACCACTGGAAATACCCTTTGAAGTGGAGGATGGTGACAACATACCACTGCCCTTAACACCATAAGGCAAGGCTAACGTGGACAAGTAGCGTCGCCAGAAGAAATCCTCCAGCTTCAAGAAAAGTTGAGCATTCCTGCTCACACTGGTAGGACAAAACACAGGTAGAAATACATACACCTGCTGATAAGAAATATTAAATCAATGTGGCATAGACTTACATAGTTATTTTAAGTGAGTCTATGATTTTGGAAGGAAGTTAGATGTTATATACTTGCTTCGAAAGCCTGATTTAGATACGAATTTGTTAAGAATCACACTTGTGTTGAGAAACAAACCCAAACTCATTGTATCATTGCAAAACCAAACTCGTTTGTTAACGGTCAAAAAAAAGAAAAAAACTTCTGTTACCATGGCAAAACATGACACACCTAACTGGTCACATTTCCAAGAACCCACAAAGTAAAAAAACAAAACAGAAGAGAAACATGCACATGTTTTGAATGGCCATTTGTGATATTGTTGTCACTACCAAAGTTGCAGATGTATTTTTTTTCCTTCTATGCTATATTTACATTAATTATTCAAATAGAGCCTATGACCCAAATATTTGGCAGTTGAGAAAGAAAAGCTTCATCTTATCTGCAGCGGAGAGTGAGAGAGAGGAAGAAAGGGATAAAGAATGAGAGAATGAGAGTGAAAGAGGGAGAAAGAAAGAATAAAAACAAATCAACTCCCCCCTCCTCTCCTCCATGTTTCTTATCAAGTAGACTTTATTACTCACTTGAAGTTGAGTCTCTCCCACTTCTGAGAGATATTCCAGCTGTCACAGAGGGCCTGACTGAAAGCCCTTTCACTACTGAAAGACACAGAACATGGAAACGAAACAGAAACAGAAACACACAATTGAAATAGAGACTCGACTGAAACACACACAGTATGGGGTCGGTTTCCACTGTGGATATCTGTAGTAGAAATTAGCCACCTGTGGTAAACTGTGGGGTGTTGGGTTGAGCGTGCAGAGATTGACACAGAGACAGAGAGGCTTTAGTCCGCAAAAACAACTTTACTAAGACAAAAAATAAATATATCAAAGAAATAACTTTTTGCTCAGTCTTCCTTCTCTCTCTTAACTGGTGTCCGTCTCTCTCCCTTCTCTCCCGCGGTGTGCCATCGTGCTCCTTTTATTTAGCCTCCACAACTGGTTGGCACTTTCCTCTAATTACCTTCACTTAGCTGTCCGTGTCGGGGTGCCCAGCTCACGTATTCCCAGCAGAGGGAGCCAACATCGCCTCAAGTACCTCACTTCTATTACCATCCCCCGGGGTAGACCTCCTGGGATGCCACCCCACCCCCTTGGCCCTGACTATGAGGGAGGCATGCTCAGGGCTAGGTTTGCATCCCTCCTGGATAGGGCGTCCGCATTGCCGTGCTGGGCCCCCCGACCTGTGGATGACAGAGAAAGAGAATCGCTGTAAGGACAGGAACCAGCGGGTGACAGGGTCATTCGTGTCCTTAAATCGTGCCATCCACGTGAGGGGGGGCATGGTCAGTAATCAGGGTGAACTTCCTCCCGAGGAGGTAATGCTTGAGGGTGGCGAGGGCCCACTTCACGGCGAGGCCGTACTCGGCAATTGAGTATTCCTTCTCCCTCGGGAGAAGCTTCCTGCTGACATACATGATGGGGTGCTCCTCGCCTTCCTGCTCTTGGGACAAAAAGGCCCCTACCCCAGTGTCAGACGCATCTGTCTGGACCAGGAGTTTATTTGAGAAGTCCGGGGTGACTTGTACCGGGTGCAAACATAGCACATCCTTCAGGGCCTGGAACGCCGCCTCTGTGTCCTCCGCCCATCGCACCGTCTGGGGTAGTTGTGCCTTGGATAAATCTGTGAGGGGAGAAGCTATTGCGGCAAAGTTAGGTACAAATCTACTAGCAAATTGTTTTTCTTGTGGTTTCAAATTTCCCCTCCCGATCTGATATCCCAGATACTCCACTTCGGCGTAGCCCAGCTTGCACTGTTGTGGCCGGGTCCACGTTACGCACAGCGCCTTGCGTGGGTGCCATTTCTTCAGTAAATTCACATGGTAAAGCTGGGGGGGGTTTCTCTGCACTGGTTGGCGGACCTTATAATTGACGTCGCCTACCCGCTCATTGATGTCGTAGGGTAATGCCACATACAGTGGGGAGAACAAGTATTTGATACACTGCCGATTTTGCAGGTTTTCCTACTTACAAAGCACTTCAACTATGAGAGACGGAATCTAAAACAAAAACAAAAATCCAGAAAATCACATTGTAACGTGGCTGGGTCTTTCAGCATGACAATGATCCCAACACACCGCCCGGGCAATGAAGGAGTGGCTTCGTAAGAAGAATTTCAAGGTCCTGGAGTGGCCTAGCCAGTCTCCAGATCTCAACCCCATAGAAAATCTTTGGAGGGAGTTGAAAGTCCGTGTTGCCCAGCAACAGCCCCAAAACATCACTGCTCTAGAGGAGATCTGCATGGAGGAATGGGCCAAAATACCAGCAACAGTGTGTGAAAACCTTGTGAAGACTTACAGAAAACGTTTGACCTCTGTCATTGCCAACAAAGGGTATATCACAAAGTATTGAGATAAACTTTTGTTATTGACCAAATACTTATTTTCAAATAAATTCATTAAAAATCCTACAATGTGATTTTCTCTATTATTTTTTCTCATTTTGTCTGTCATAGTTGAAGTGTACCTATGATGAAAATTACAGGCCTCTCGCATCTTTTTAAGTGGGAGAACTTGCACAATTGGTGGCTGACTAAATACTTTTTGCCCCACTGTAGCCAGGAATTTACTCTCCGTGGTAGGGATCAGCACCAAGACCTTCTCACCAGGTTGGAACTCTTGTGGTTGGGCCCCCCGGTTGTAGACACGCTCCTGGGCACGTTGCGCCTGGCCCATCTTCTCTCTCACCACTGGCCAAATCCCAGTCAAATCCCCGTCATCCTCTCCCTCATCTCCTCCACATGTTCTACTATGCTGCGAAGCTGGGTCCCAGTTCCACTCATCTCTCTCGATGACCTTCTTCAGCATCTGTTTCAGGGTCTTATCGAAGCGTTCCACCAGCCAGTCTGTTTGTGGATGGTACACACTGGTCCTCACCTGTTTGATTCGTAACAGATTGCAGACATCCTTCATCACACAAGACATGAACGTGGTGGCCTGGTCCGTCAGGATTTCCACGGGATACCCACCCAGCTAAATAAATGGAAGAGCTCCCGTGCGATATCTTTTGCTGCCGCCGTGCGTAGCAGGATTGCCTCAGGATACTGGGTGGCGCAATCCATGATTGCCAGGATGTATTGGTGTCCCCTCGCGGTCTTCACCAACGGACCCACCAGATCTATTGCCACCCACTCGAATGGCACTCCTATAATGGGCAAGGGAACCAAAGGGTTTCGATACTTCACCCCGGAGCTGTGATCTGGCACTACGGGCAACAACGGCAGTAGTCCTCCACGGCGCACTTGACTCCGGGCCAGTGGAACTGGTTCCCGATCTGCTCCCTGGTTTTCTCCATCCCCTGGTGTGCCCCAAACAGGTGGATGTGGGCAAGCTGCAACACAGTCCTAACATACTGTATGGGTATGAGTAACAAGTCTTTTGTCTCCCCATTATGCTTTACTACCTGATACAATCAGTTATGCTTGATTGCGAAGTGGGGGTAGCACCAATCACTTACCCCAGGTAACAGTAAGCCATCCACCACAATCACCTGGCCCCTAGCGTTCTGGGGATTTGAGTTTTCTAATTGGGCCATCCCGAACTGACCCGTGAGGATTCCCGTGTCGGGAGGTCCGTCTAGGGCCTCCACCTCCATAAAGTGGAGCCTGAGGGCTTCCTCATGCGGTGGCTCGCTTGCCGGAGCGGGGTCGTCTCCCTCCTCTGGGTCCGACTCGGGCCCAGTGGACACCTCTTGTGGCTAGGGTTGGGTTGCACAGGCCACTGTCTTTTTTCCTTTTCTTCCTACCTCAAGTGCTCGCCTCCCCAGGTCCCTCCTCCACAGTGCCTGGAAGAGAGGGCAGTCTCGGCCGAGGAGAATGGACACGGGTAGGTTAGGAACAGCTCCCGCGCGTATCTGGCACTCCCCCTTTGGGGTGGTTATCCTCACCAGCACCGTTGGGTACCTCTTCGTGTCCCCGTGTACACAAGACACTGTCACCTCCTCGTCCCCCGGTTCCTCGTTCCCCTCTCGTGTGAACCACTGCTGGTGGGCCTGGGTCACCATGCTGCTGGAGTCCAGCAGAGCGCTGGTGTCGATGTCATCGATTTGTACCAGAACCATCGGAGGGGCCGTCTCGGTGTGCGCCCAACAGGAAGTGACGTAACCCGCCATCCGGGTTGTCCCAGAGTTGGGGGGTGCGGAGGGCATGGCCTCCTCCCGGACTGGACAGCTCCACGCGAGGTGCCCCGGCTCACCGCACTCATAGCAGAGTCTCTGATCGGGGTCCAGCAGCCGCTGGCGTCGTCGGTTTGAGTCACCCTCCCGCTTCACAGCCTTGGCTGGTTCCGTCCGGGCCCCCTTCAGCTCCTTGCCTCTCTTTGTGTTGGTCGCCCCCCTCGCCGCGTCTCCTTTCTCCGCTCGGGCCGCTCTCAGCAGGTCCTGGGTGTTCTGGTGAATTTCCACCACTGTCAGCAATTCCTCCAGGCTCTGGGGGTTCTGCATGCGCACCATCTTCTTCATCTCGTAGGGCAGGGCCCGAAGGTATTTATCCAGGACAAGTTTGTCGAGCATCGGGAGGGACGGTACTTCCGTCAGTAGCCAGCCACACCAGGTCGCTTATCTGCGCACGGGGGGACAGGGTGGGGTCAAAGTCCCAGTCGTGGACCAGTTGTCCACGGCGTGCGAGATTGAACCCATAACGGCCTAGTATCTCCCGTTAGAGTTCCTCATAATTCGCGGCCTGGTCAGTGTTCAAATCAAAGTAGGCCTTCTGGGCCTTCCCAGAGGTAGGGTGCCGACAGGCTGGCCCACTGGGGTTTGGGCCATCCTTCCCGCTGTGCCGTCCTCTCGAAGGTGCACAGATACGGCTCCACGTCATCTTCCTTCCTTAACTGAATCAAGAACTGATTCGTGCCAGACTCCTGAGCCCTCCCAACCTTCAACTGGGCTACCTCAGCTACCAGTCTGCGGTTTTGTTGGAGCTGCTCCTCCAGCGCTTGCTCCTGGAGAGCCTGTTGCTTCTGCTGGCTGAGTATGAACTGAGCCACCAGCTCCTCCATGGTAATCTCCGCACACTCGACCCCACGGCACCCAAATCTATTGAGTTCCCCGCATCTCCACCATATGTGGTAAACCGTGGGGTGTTGGGTTGAGCGTGCAGATTGACACAGATACAGTGAGGCTTTAGTCCGCAAAAACAACTTTACTAAGACAGAAAATAAATATATCAAAGAAATAACTTAGGTTTTGCTTCAGTCTTCCTTCCTGTTTCCGCAGGTAGCTAAAAACTAAATTATCATGACACGAGCTGAATTAAATGTAAAAGGCTTTGAAAATAAAAAGCTTGTTTTTGTGAGAAAAGTTTGAAAAAGAACAGGAATTTCTAATTAAAATATTCTACTAAAATATGAAAATACTACATGTCATAGATGCAAATCCTGAACTTGATGGGATGGTCTGGTCGAAGCTATCTGTCATCGATACTGCTCTATTTTTCTCTTATACATACAATTTGTAATGTTCTGTAATTGTTCTGTTTAGATAGCTATACTGAATAAAATGTGCCGCTTATCGAAGTCTAGCAAACCCACTTATCTGACATTTTGGCCAAAAAGATAACGTGCAAAGGAACGTTGTGTTTGCATTTGGCCAACACCTCATGCAAAGAGACTTTGAGCTTCTCCTCTGTCTTTCTCTAACAGTGCCTGGTCAGGGCAGCCCTGAACCAAGCTTAATCTCTCCCCCCAGCTGTGCTAAAGAGTACATGGGTACGTCCCAAATGGCACCCTATTCCCTATATAGTGCACTACATTTGACCAGGGCCCATAGGCACTATTTTTGACCGGAGCCCTATGGGCCCTGGTCAAAAAGTAGCACACTATATAGGGAATAGTGTGCCTTATGAGACGCAGCCTGTATCTCTCTTACAAGCCACACCGTGCTTACATAAACTCTGCCATCCTCTGTAGCACTCAAATCCTGTCAAATGCAGAAGGACCTTGAGGAGGACCAGGTGGCTGAATGAAGACAAAAGGGAGGTTTACCTCTGAAGGAAGAAATGTGAATAGTAGTAGGACACACAGCACAGCAGCAGCACAGGTACAAGTACTCTGGACCATGCTGCAAATTAACACAGGGAGGTGATTTTAATGTACAGATACCCTTTGCACGCTTCACAGCACAGCATGCCGTTCTCGCCTGGGTCAAAATCCGTAAAAGAAAGGCAGACACAAAACAATTTCCCTGGTGGTGTTGAAGACACAAGGGCATTTGTTATTTCAATTTAATGCCATAAAATATTTTTCACTAGCCGATTTTGACCCAGGCGAGAGCAACATGCTGTGCAATGCTGTGACACAAATAACAAAAAAAAAAAGACTGGTCAAACTCAAGCTCTGGGGGCTGTATATATCAATCCAGGATCAGTTTATCCTTTCAGATAATAATCTGAACTTTAAGTGAACTGAACTTGAACTTCAAGACAGTGAAAATGTCCTGGAATTTGACTAATGGTAACGGAACTGTTTTTCAACACATTACACATAGCAGAGTAGCAACAAGACAACATCTGGGGTGCTTATTAACAATAAGGCGTTACAAGCAACACATTTCAATATATTCACAAAGAAAAGCCCTTTTTTTTTACTAACCTCCCCTCACATTTGAACTGACTAATGTTAAGGAAAACCCAACAGCAGATTATACAATAACATAATACCATGACTGGTTTAGTCATAACTGACTAAATTACGTGGCATTAGGTTATCTGAAATCTGAAGAATCTGTTAATTCTCAAACTGATAGAATTGGATATAATTCATTCAAATACTGGTATAAATCACTTACTTTTGGTGTTCTTCAGGGACATCTTCACCTGCTCCTTCTCATGTCTGGAGTGTTTGTGGTGATGGTTTCACCCTGAGAGAGAGAGTGAGTGAGTGAGTGAGTGAGTGAGTGAGTGAGTGAGTGAGTGAGTGAGTGAGTGAGTGAGTGAGTGAGTGAGTGAGTGAGTGAGTGAGTGAGTGAGTGAGTGAGTGAGTGAGTGAGTGAGTGAGTGAGTGAGTGAGAGAGAGAGAGAGAGAGGAACATCCCATTTAATAGATCGCCCAATCAGCTAGCCACCAGTCAGCTGTAACAACTGCCCTTTTCCTCCCTCCCCTCATAGGTTGGTCTACACACACACACACAAAAGCTCTCTCTCTCTCTCACACACACACACACACACAAGCTAGGAATTGCCAGGGTCCTCACAATACAATATTATCACAATACTTAGGTGCCGATATGATATGTATTGCGATTCTACATGCCCTGCCATTAAATAATGTGATTTTATTGAGATTCCATAGTCCAAACATATTGGGACATGAGAGAGCCATAATAAAATGTTTTGGTCAATCATGGAAATAAAAGTGCTGAAAACAAATTGGCTCCTTATTTAAAAAGAAGATGGAGAACAAACTATGAAGGAAAAATACTGGAGTTTTGGTGCAGGTACAACCAATTAGTGCAAAAATAATACTGTGATATTGTCAAAAAGATATCTTGTCAAAAATAATATTCCGATATGTAAAAACAATTCAGCATCACTAACACACACAAATCTAATTTTATTTGTCAAATGTGCCGAATACAACAAGTGTAGACCTTACCGTGAAATGCTTACTTACAAGCCCTTACCCATCAATGTTGAATTTGTTTTAAAGTAAGAAAATATTTGCAAAAATAAATAAACACAAAATAAAATAAGCTAAAGTAACAGTAACGAGGCTATATACAGGTGGTACCAGTACCTAGTCAATGTGAGGGGGTCAGAGCATGTGAGCGGAGTTGAGCAGTTGGAAATCTCACTCATGGAGCTGTGCTTGCAGACAGCTCCAGCGCTCAATGTGGCATTGAACGTTTTAGCAGGATTCTTTCTCTTCACAACTGGCTATGTGATTATTGCAGCTCAATGGGTTTAATTTTGTTGACAATTTTGATACCTTTTGGAAACAAAACACGTTTTATAAGGAATATGGGATCCAACCAAATCATTTGGGTTCCTGGATCCTTTCACAGCATTATAAGGCTACGTTGAGACAATGACTTATCAATGCCCCAAGCCCAAATACGTTAATCCCTACCATTGTGTCTCTGAGTCGTCATAATGCTTTAGCAAATGTACATTATACCAGGGGCGTTGGTAGACACAATGTAAGTAACCTAATTTATGTCCCTCTAACTGCCCTGAATGCCTCTGCTGATCCTACAGCTATTGTATGCAGCAATCATGTGCCTATGAACCAGATTTATGCTGTTTGTACTGAGGTGGTGTGCCCTAGTAGGAAGGCCACTGTGTGCAGCTCCCCCTGCACTAACATAAATAACATGAGCATATCTACTTCTGCTAAGCTTCCCAGTAAAGCAATGAAAAGCATCACAGAACAGAGCTCAAAATAGCCCATGTTAACATATGTAGCTTAAGAAACAAGGTTCATATTCTGACTATCTCTGAAACTCACTTAGATAATACATTTGATGATACAGTGGTAGCAATACAACATTATAACATTTACAGAAAATGTGCTTAAAATCAGTATCCAGATCCATCGGATGTAGTGATCACAATATAGTAGTCATATATCGGAAAACCAAAGTTCCAAAGGCTGGGTCTAATATAGTGTAGAAGAGGACATACAATTCATGTTTTAGTGATTCCTATGTTATTGATGTAAAGAATATTTGTTGGTCTGTGGTGTGTCATGAGATGCAAACAAACGCTGCACTTAACACATTTGCAAAATTGCTTATCCCAATTACTAATAGGCATGCACCCAATAAGAAAATGACTAAAAACTATTAAATCATCGTGATTGATAAGGAAGTGAAAAATTATGGTTGAGAGGGATGAGGCAAAAGTAATGGCAAATAAGTCTGGCTGCACAACCGACTGGCAAACATACTGCAAGTTGAGAAATCATGTCACTAAACTGAATAAAAGTAGAAACTACATGATGAAACAAAGATAAATGACATAAAGAATGATAGTACAAAGCCTTGGAGCACCTTGAACTAATAAAAAAAAAGGCAAACGCTTATTCATCACAAAACCGACTGATATTGCCAACTACTTTTTTTCATTGGCAGGATTAGCAAATTTAGGCATATGACATGCCAACAACAACCGCTGATACGACAAATCCAAGTATATCTGAACAAATTATGAAAGACAAACCTGTTACCAACCCTAAGTAAAGTTTTGAAAAAAACGTGTTTGACCAGATACAATGCTATTTTACAGTAAACAATTTGACAACAGACTTTCATCACCCTTGTAGGGAAGGACATTCAACAAGCACAGCACTTACACAAATGACTGATGATTGGCTGAGAGAAACTGATGATAAAAACATTGTGAGGATGTTATGTTAGACTTCAGTGCAGCTTTTGACATTACCCATCATAGTCTGCTGCTGGAAAAACATATATGTTGTGGTTTTACATCCCCTGCTATATTGTGGATAAAGAGTTACCTGTCTAACAGAATACAGAAGGTGTTCTGCAAGAAGCACCAGTGACTCGGTCTATAAAAAAATGGTCAGATGAAGCAGATGCTAAACTACAGGACTGCTTTGCTATCACAGACTGGAACATGTTCCAGGATTCTTCCGATGACATTGAGGAATACACCACATCAGTCACTTGCTTTATCAATAAGTGCATTGACGACGTCGTCCCCACAGTGACTGTACGTACATACCCTAACCAGAAGCCATGGATTACAGGCAACATTCATACTGAGCTAAAGGGTAGAGCTGCTGCTTTCAAGGTGCGGGACACTAACCCGGAAGCTTACAAGAAATCCCGCTATGCCCTGCGACGAACCATCAAACAGGCAAAGCGTCAATACAGGGCCAAGATTGAATCATACTACACCGGCTCCAACGCTCGTCCGATGTGGCAGGGCTTGCAAACTATTACAGACTACAAAGGGAAGCACAGCAGCAAGCTGCCCAGTGACACGAGCCTACCAGGCGAGCTAAATCACTTCTATGCTGGTATCGAGGCAAGCAACACTGAGGCATGCATGAGAGCATCAGCTGTTCCGGACGACTGTGTGATCACGCTCTCCGTAGCCGACGTGAGTAAGACCTTTAAACAGGTCAACATACACAAGGCTGCGGGGCCAGGCTCCGGGACGGATTACCAGGACGTGTGCTCCGGGCATGTGCTGACCAACTGGCAGGTGTCTTCACTAACATTTCCAACATGTCCCTGATTGAGTCTGTAATACCAACATGCTTCAAGCAAACCACCATAGTCTCTGTGCCCAAGAACACAAAGGCAACCTGCCTAAATGACTACAGACCCGTAGCACTCACGTCCATAGCCATGAAGTGCTTTGAAAGGCTGGTAATGGCTCACATCAACACCATTATCCCAGAAACCCTAGACCCACTCCAATTTGCATACCGCACAAACAGATCCACAGATGACACAATCTCTATTGCACTCCACACTGCCCTTTCACACCTGGACAAAAGGAACACCTATGTGAGAATGATGTTCATTGACTACAGCTCAGCGTTCAACACCATAGTACCCTCAAAGCTCATCACCAAGCTAAGGAGCCTGGGACTAAACACCACCCTCTGCAACTGGATCCTGGACTTCCTGACAGGCCGCCCCCAGGTGGTAAGGGTAGGTAACAACACAGTTAAGCAGTCCTCCAGGACTCTTTCCAGATATGGGCGTTTAGATTCGTGTTTAGTGGACATATTCCCCACAAAGTGGAGTGGTCATTCGCAACGACGTGATGTGCCATTTCTGTTCAAGGTGAAAGCAGATCGACTTTTCGGATTTTGAGTAGGCTTGGCTTGATCAAGCGGGCCCTGGATATGGTCTCGAGCGAGATAAATTTGAATTTTAACGTCCTTGCTATGGGTGTTAATTCCTGCGAACCTGGTGTCCGGTAATTCCCTGTCTAGTCCTTGTGACTTATCTTTTACCCTTTTCTCAAATGTTTCTCACTTTAGTTCTTCATGTAGTGGAACTTCTAGAGAACCTTGGTCTACATTTTGATCGTCCTTTAACCCTTTGTTACCCTTGTGCTCTGACACTTTGTGTGGATCGGGTGCAGGAACGTAGCGAACAGGTCGATTGTAGCGGTAGTCGTTTCGATGGCGACGTACTTTACAGTTATTTTGACCGCGGAGGTTATTGGAATCGTGGTTTCGTGGTAGAAACCGTTGTTGAAACCGTCAACGCTCCAATACCTGATAATGCACCCTCTAACTGGAGTGAGTGCTCCTGGTCAAACTTCAAAACCGAGTGGTCAGGGCTCTTAGCGTTGTGAACTTTTGATGCCTCAAAAGCTGTGCTTGCATTCTCTCTGAGTTGTAAGATAGGCAAGCCAACGTGGGCTGCAGGGCCCAAGTAGGTAATGAAGGTGGGATACATGTTTGATAGAAACATTTGTTTGAATGGTAACAGCTCTTCCATTCCTGTTTCAGTGAGTAGACCAAAGTAAGCTGAACGAAGTCTATGATAATAAGCTTGTGGGTGTTCGTTCCGAGCTTGTTTGACGATGTTAGCCAGTTAGCTATCATGTTTGCGAGTAGCAAAACCACTGAATTCTCATTTCAAAGCTATGGCAAGTTTAGCGTAGTCATTTAGCACGTGTTGATTGAACCCCGTCACGTGTCTATTTGATGTTCGCTTCAACAGGTAAACTCTGTCAGAACCCGTAGCATCCGGTTAGCCATCCAATGCGTCCTTTATGTCAGCTAGGAACGTCTCAGTATCGTTTGGCTGACTTGGAACAGCATTAAAGGTGGGGAAATTCTTGACCAGTTTGTCAAGGTATTCTGTGACAAGCGGGCGGAGAGGTTTGGCTTCCTCCCGTGGGAAAATTGGGGCCGAAAGGCCAAGAGGAGAAGCCAAGCTTTGGCTTTGTTGGCAAAGAGGCACCATATTACTCAGTGCCGAATGGCCAAGAGGAGAAGACTGAGGGACACATGAGGGAGGCAGTTCCAGAGATAGCAGAATTTTTCCCTTTTCTGCATTTGTCATTGGTTTTCCGGTTCTCCCCACCTGTCCCCTTATGTCTAACATTACCTGCTCATGCTTCAGCTGTGCACTGCGGTATTGGACCGATGCCAAACTCGGATGGCAAGACATCAGGGCTAGACTGGAGAGAACATTTACGAGGCCCGAGCCCGATGTTTGATTTTGGAGAGCGTTGTTCGCCATGTCTGCTGTTTTTCCGTTAATGGCATAATTAGGGTTGGTATCGCTGCTGAGGTCAGAGATCAATCCTTTTATGGGTGGGGACTACCACCTCTGATAGCTTGCACATTATTAGAACATTTGAAAGGAAAAATGTTTTTCCCATTTTTCCAAAGTTTGGTTTTGGGATACGTTAGAAGCTAATTTTTTAAATATATTTATAGACGTTAATGAACCATCCATACTATACCAGTAATGTGGGAGTCGGATGTGAATGAATTTGCAAAAGTAAATTTGATTAATTAATCAATGATAATGATTAATCATACCTGGATAGGCTATCTGGGAATTAAACCTTACTTAACCTGGGAAGTTGGTTCATCTCGGTTACTATTGCAACGTTTAAAATGTATCATTTAATTCCCTTTGTTAGCTTAGCCTATCATGCTAAACTTATCCTATTTGTACAGAAATCTCACTTCCAAGTACAAAATAGGGTGATTTTACATATAACGTAATTACGTTCAAACCATTTCTCTGCCTTATTTTTTAGATGTTTTAACCAGAATGCACGGCAAACAACGAAATGCACCGTGTTCTACTCGCGTGGAAATGTGAGAAAGATAATTATCGCTCGTCAAGCTAATATCTACTCAATTTCAATTGGCTGGCTCTTTGTCCTTGCTTGAGAAATTAATAATGACTGAGCCTACCCGGTTCTGAAATGCGGGAGGCAGAAATTGCCCACATTTGGCCAAACGCTCTATTTCTCAAATTTCTATAAGTAGCTGGATTGTATCCTAGCACTAGAAATGTATTGCTAATGTTACCCACTGGCTACGTCAGAAACCACGGCTATTCTTATACAGCACAGGGAATTCAATAACACATTGAACTGGATTTTTACTAGTGACGTCTCACATTAACCCATTCGGCATACTTTTTGCTAGCATTATATTACCGGAGTGCATCATACATAAAAACAGATACGCCTGTGGCCTACCAACACTGGCTTAGCGCGGTAGGTGGACAGATCTATCCTCTAATTTCTAACCTTACTGGCTCGATGCCCTTGCTCTAGAAATTAATATTGACTGACAGAAATCATACAGTTTGGCCTGACGGAAGAGTCCCTAGTGGGCTAAGCCGATATGACAGCTTGGTGGACAACAGGAAGTGGGTATGGACTGAGAAAGAAACTGGAAAGACCAAAGGGATCACTACACACAGTTGATAATTATATTCATTGAAATGCTAATCCTTTGCACATGAACGCTCACTCATTCGGGAATAATTGCAATGAATATATATTTACGCCCAAGTGTCGTTGTGATCTTCTCTGTTGGCATCCGGTCCGTCTGGTGGAGAGTTCATTCGAGTCTCTCTCTCTCTTTCAGTTTCCCTGAAGATCAAAGTCTTTAGTGGTTAGGATGGGTACTTCAGAGTACCATCTCTTCTCATAGAATAGATGTTTCGGCGGTTGTCGGTATTCTTGTCCCAGGTTTACATAATTTCTAGCTGCAGACTAGTAATTAGTATCTATGATTTGCGCTTATTCTGTAGGGATCGATAGTCTCAGAGTTGAACCATTTCCAGCCGTGTAATTCTCCACGTGGTATGGTTTTCTAATCTTGGTACTCAAGCCTGTGCCACCTCAGTTTACATCGAGGTATGCGTGGTCTAAACTATTCACAATCACAGCTCACGCTGTGGGTTTGCTCAGTCTAAAGAGGATTTTCTTAGGGGCTTTTATTTGTAAAAGTAGAAAAGGCGCCTGATCATGTCTATGCTCACATTAAAGGTTAAACATCACATTACATCATTTCACAAATAGTTTCATCATTACTCATTCATTTTATACAAGAATTAGATGCAAACCCCATAATTGAGAAATGTACCCATTCAGAGACCCATTCATATTTATGTGTTTCCTGTCCTCTCTGAGGTCACCAAATGAAACACACTCATCATAATGTCCCTTTAGTAACCACGGACCATTCCCACCATCTCACTAGTGGACATATTGTTTTTTCCCATTTTGGGGATTTAGGAGTTCGGCCACCTGAAATACTTTGTTCACTCTGTGGTCTCTCTACATGAAAAGGGGGAGAGTTTCCGCCAGGAATTTACGATCTGAGATAACAGAATCTGGGTGTAGGAGAGAGTGAGAGAGGGGGAACCCACAATCTATACCCAGAAAAGGCCACGTCATGACAACACCTTGCTATATTGTTAGCTAGCTAACTACAGCTACTGACACAGATTGTAATTTTGCTATGTTTTGGGCTTAATTTCATACAAGCATATCTTCGTCCACATTACCTCACCTCGCTGCCACTCCACGATTACTTTTGGCCTTTTTAAAAAGGAGGCGAGAGAGGACGGAGGACAGGACACAGGATTTTAGCAAATTCAACTGCGAAAAGGCCTGTGTACCAAACGACCACCATTCTCAATGTGTTCCTCCCTCTGAGGTCCTACCGTAGTAGTGTTGTCGTGTTTGGGAGTCTAGACACTACAGCTTGCCGGCAGGCCTTGGTCAACCCGCAGAGGGAAGGAGAGGGAGCAGGTGGGCATGCTCCACCCCACAGCCCGGGGCCATGTAGCTCAGGGCGGTGAAGTGGATGTGGAAGTGGTAGTAGGAACAACTGGTAGTGGAGGTGCACCTTCAGCTTACTGGCTGCCAAATAAACAGTCAGTAGTCCTAGGAAAAGTAAGTCCCATCCCTCTAACAATCGCAATACGCTCAACAAGCAAGGTATAAATATATCCTATAAATCACATTGGCTACGGATGCCTGTCTGCATCAAACTTTAAACATTTCATCAACTATTAACTTAGTTCCTTCCGCCTGAAGCTTGAGCTAGTGAACTTGCAACATTGTATAAAATATTCTGGGCTCTCAGAGTTTCCTGTGCCAGTGAGCTTGGGACAGACACAGCTGTAGGCTATTTGCGCAAGGGATAAGAAACAGTGCTTGACTTGGGCAGGAGTTCACCAGAGCTGAGTACCGGCACCTCAAATTTTCAACTGCTTGAGCTCTTGTTCCTCCTATAGAATATTAGCTCAAAGGTAATGTGGAGCTCCTGCACCTACATATGAACAGTACCAGCACCCAAAATGAGTACCGGAACCTATTTCAGTCCAAGTCAAGCACTGATAAGAAGTAATCAGGTAGGCCTATTTTATGACGTTTCCACTGGATCAGAACATTACATTTTCACCTTTCACGCTGAGTGGTTATCGAAAGGGAGAGGTGGAAAGATTTTTCAAATACATTGAGGAACTATTGTAATTCTAAATAATGTTAAAACATACTTTGTTTGCTTGCTGTTTGAGGTGAAGAAAACATTACTTTGAGAAGCTCGACAGGTCATTAGTGGTGGTATGTTAAGCCAATCAGAAATACTATCAGATCCCCAAATGGGCACATTTATATGCCTCCATTTACGCACAGGCCAGGTAGCCTATAGGCCTACATCTATGCTTGCGCGTTCTTACTCAACATTGACAGGAGCGCTCCAAACAAAAGACAATGACTAATCGACAAAACATAAAGTTGAGTGAGCTAGGATGAAAATAGTTAATATAACTTTTGAAATGTACAGCGAAAAAGGGGCCAGTCTTACAGTATTCTCCCTGTACACCAAGTCAGAATCGCAAGATAAATAAAGGGGGCATACAGGCAGACAATGAAAGCTCTTTCAATATTCAATGATTACATTTCTCTAAAACAGGCTATAGGCTACATGTGCACCACTAAGTCAGAACAGTAGGTTAAGTTATGAGGGGGAAAGGACCACATTATTAGGGTGAGGCACGTAGGCTACTAACAGCTAACTACACAACATACACTTAGTATCACTTTCTTAGCTACAGTATGTATCGAATATTGTCATATATTCCCTGTCATATTACATAATTTATGCAGCAGCATACAATATTTGTTTTGACTCACCTTGTTGTGCTGTCCTCACAGAAAGGTGGTGCGGCCGTCCTTCTTGCGGGCAAATGCTGGTATCAAAGAGACCCTTAAACCTAAATTTGGACCACACATCCACTCCACTGAATAGCAGGTTAGTCATTGCTTTCCAACGTATGCAGTTAGCCAATGATTCCTTCCAAATCACTCATTTTTGAATTTGCCATTTCCAAATAGTTGTGTAATATTTATGTCCAATGAGCAGCAATACGTTTTTTCTATAATTTCTCTTCATATGACAAGGATTTAAAAGGATTTGCCAGTAGATTGTGGACTTGATTCATGATGATGACTGCTAGTCTATCTTGCTAGCTAAGATTTTGAAAGTATGATGTTGACATCAGTCCAATCAAAGCTACGGTAGATATAATGTGATTTGACGTCATTTTATCTGCGACCTTGAGCCTTCTTGGATGGGTACTTTGAATGTAACTCCTAGCACCCAAGAGGCTTGGAATTGTTGTCCCCATGAGTGACATAACACTGAGTCAATCACGGCGCAACTAGAGATCATTACCAACCCAGACACTCTGTATATTCCCGCTGGCTGACTCACCACCACAGAAAGCAATGAGCAACCTGCATGTTGGAGGTGCCTTACTCAAGAAAGCAAAAAAAGAGACCATTTTCGTATGCGGCAAAGCTGTCATAAAGGCAAATGGTGGCAACTTTGAAGAATCTCAATTATAAAATATATATTTATTTGTTTAACACTTTTTTTGTTGCTACATGATTCCATATGTGTCATTTAATAGTGTTAATGTCTTCACTATTTATTCTACAATGTGGAAAATAGTACAAATAAAGAAAAACCTTGGAATGAGTGGGTGTGTCCAAACATTTGACTGGTACTGTATATATTTGTTTCTGCTCGACTAAAACAATTTGAGTCGACTAACAGCATAACAACCAAACAATCTACTAGTCGACTAATTGGGGTTAGCCTTATTATTTACGCAAAGAAAAATTCTACAAGAGAACATTGTGAGAGCTATTGATTTTATGGTCCTGCCAACCGTCCTAAGCATATATATATATTTTTTAACTTTATTTAACTAGGTAAGTCAGTTAATAAGAACAATGCTTTGCGGGTCCAATGCTTTGCGTTTCTGCATCGGACGGCCTATGTTAAGATTGAAGATTAGTTGGGATTAATAGTGTCATTGACGTCACACGTGGCAGTTGGTATCGTACAGAACACCGTTTGGGATTGAATATTAGGCTATATCGTCCATTCACTGTCATTTCTACAGACAGTAAAGCACAAAGCCAATACAACAAAAAAAAATACAAAAATAAAGCAAAATAGAATGAATGTTGTGTGGTACCCTAAATGAACACATAACTGTTGTACTTGTTGTTATTGCACTTAATAGCACCACTGCCAATTTCGCTAATAACTGCTGCTTTTTAGGAAGATTTTTCTTGCAATAACTGTGATATGTAGTTGTTTTACCTACCTTATCTGAATGCACTGACTGTAAATCACTCTGGTATAAACTAAATGACCAAAATGGAAATGAATGTCACACTCCTGAAAATAACAAATGACCCGTATAAGAAGAAAGAAACACAAGAAACTATTGCTGTGTCAGTTGGATGTGAAACATTGACTAAACCGGAAATCACACAGAGGAGGAAACAGCACCAAGACCACACTTGACTCTCTGTAAAAAACAGCATTTTTGATAAGTTCTCTATCTCGCTAAATCACCCATTAAGGTCAGGGGTTGAGCTCCAAAATAATTTTCATACCATTGATTGAAATATGGTCATTCCTGTGGATCTGTAGTTGTTCCACTCACAAGGTAGTGAAACTCTCACATGGTAGTGAATTTGAGAGTGGTTACATTACATACATACTTTCCCAGCCCCACCACTCAGCTTTCTACCAAACAGAAAACATTGGTTAACTGCTTGCGATGGTGGCAGAGGTGGTAAGAGATGCCAAAGCAAATTCCAGGTAAATATATAGTCCCAGCCCACTCATCTGAAAGTGGCACATCCTACGTTGTTTGTGACACATTTGTAAACAAAATATGACCCCAATCTTAATGGTGTCTGTAGGCTGAAGTACCACTGCAATTTGAAATATATTTGAGAGTACTCACGTACACACACACAGACATGTCTAAATTAGAGTAATGGTGAAGCAATTCAAGGTTGCAGTGGGAAAGATGTGCTACCATTGGCTGTATAATACACCAATTGCCATTATACACACTCACCACTCATTGCCCAGACCAGCACAATCTTAGCAGGATCTACATCATCATTATGAAACTTTCCCAGACATTGCTGTGTAACCAATAGACCTGCCCCAACAGGACGGAAACAGACCATTTTAGTGAACAATGCTTTCATTTTAGTGAACAATGCTTTTTTTCAGAACTCGGCATCAAGCACATGGCTCCCCACTGGAAAACAGGGTTCATTTCCTGTCTCCACCCTTCCTCCTGTGTCACCCTCATTTCTATCTCCCCATATGTGTCCATTAACAAAGCCTGATAAAAATACCTTAAAGTAGAGTGGATATTCCACTCTTTTTAAAAAACAAAGGTCACTTAAAGGTAAAGTAAAAGACGCAAAAACTAAACTTAAGAACAGGAAGCATATAAATAACGCACATAGAACAGATCTACCTCTTCTTAGACTTGCTTTCAATGAGAACGACAGATCTATAACTAAACATTTCTATGTGAAATTGATCAGGTTGATTGTGTTTCACAGAGAAGACAAACACTGCACCTTGAATTTGTATCTCTACATCAGATAAGCATTTTGAAATAGTAGCCTGTAGTCAGTCCCTATCAGTTTCTTGAGAAGCACCTGCATCAAGGATAAGATGACTTCAATGTGACTGTTCACAAACAGCCTAAAAAACGTTGTCACTTAGTTGACTGAAATTCACCCCAGTTGACGAGTCAGAATTGCTGTCTCACTTTATGTGATTAGTCACATTTCTACATTCATAACATCTTTAGGATTATGAAAAAATGTGATTCCTCAGGATATATCAAATGTTATGGTGTTCATTATTGTTTTGAAAAATTAAGCACATTAAAAGGGGTCTTCTATTGAGGTCTTTTTCACACGAAAGTTTAAGGTTAGGATTGAGGGAGGGAGGGGAAGCTGATCCTAGAGCTGTACCTAGGGAAACTTCACCTCGGAAACCAATAGCAGCAGACCCAATGCCTTTCAGAGGACTGTAGCAGTGAAATCCTGGATGAAGATCCATAAAATGTTTGCGGCATGGAACTATCCCATTGTGACGGAGCACACATCAACAAGATTAGGCTTTAAGGCCTGCTCTGTGATCACTTATTTTGACCAAGGCCCAGTGCACTAATTTATAGGGAATAGGCCATTTGGGACAGAGTCGATGTATAATTTCAAAAGAAAATGAATACAATACAATGTAGCAAAAGTAACCTCTTTAGCATCTATCTGGCAGCTATAGGCCTACACACCATATTTAATGTTTCCTCTATTCTACTTGACATGTAATTATCTGGTGCTATTACTACTATAAAACACCCAATCAACATGGTTCTGTGTCTTGATAGTCTGTAATTGGTTGGTGTGTTTGCAATGAATCACACTATTCTTCACCATCCCTTCTTCTCATATTGTTTGAGAACTTTAAGTCCCCAGTTGAAATTAGATGATTTATTATGAATATATAGTTATATGGCATTATCATATTCCTTAATCCAAACATCATCCCTATAAATTAGTGTAGGCTACATTAGTTAAAATGTAATGCTGCAATGTTGGTAGCCTAATAAAAACTGCATGAATTCAATAAATTATACACAAAATACACATTATTCAGTCATGCCATGTGTTTTTGCAACTCGCATTGTTATTCATGCCAAAGATTCCGAATTTTACCAACAGTCCACAACTTGTTACATTTAATAAACATGTATTATTACTAATGAATGTCTTACCATAAATAGATTTAGAAAATAGTAAATAGATTTAGAAAACCGAAGAAAAGCCGAGAACTTACCCTTGTAGAACCACAAATATTGTTCCCTGTAGCTGTCAACTGAAGGTAGGTCTATACAGTGGATAAATGCATACAAGACTGAGGGATGGTAGCTATGCGTCTCACTATTCTTTAGGGTCAAATATGACACAATTCAGAAAGATAACAATATTTGAAGACGATGTTTTCAAAAGTACACCATTTGAAACGCTGTTGTCAAGAAACAACTGCTTTTACGCACGATATTGGACAAATACCCGATGACTTCTAGGCTACACTTAAACGCATGCGCCATGCACTGGAAATTTGTCACTACAGAAGAATCTTTCGGTTTTTACCAACTAACTGTACAATGAGAATGGCGCTGACGGAGATGGCTGCCATTTTACGACCCCGTAACTAATTGTGCTATTGTGTATGTTTTTTCGCGTTATTTGAAACGTATTTTGTATGTGTCTTATGACCGAAAAGAGCTTCTAGATATCAGGACAGAGATTACTCACCCCGTACTGGAGAGTCGGGCGGGAATGATTTACTTTAGACGCCCGAAAATGCCCTCATCCCCGTCACTCGCAGGAGAAAGAGACGGAGGTATCAGGGACGAGGGTCCGGGTGCCTTGTAAGGATCCGACGGGAGAGCGAAATCTACCTTTACCATCCAGCATACCACCCTGCCTACCACTGCTGGCTTGCTTCTGAAGCTAATCGGGGTTGGTCCTGGTCAGTCCCTGGATGGGAGACCAGATGCTGCTGGAAATGGTGTAGGAGGCACTCTTTCTTCTGGTCGAAAAAATATCCCAAAGCCCCAGGGCAGTGATTGGGGACATTGTGCTGTGTAGGGTAAGGTCTTTCAGACGGGATGTTAAATGGGTGTCCTGGCTCTCTGAGGACATTAAAGATCCCATGGCACTTATCATACGGGTGTTAACCCTGGTGACCTGGCTAAATTCCCAATCTGTCCCTCAAACCATCATGGTCACTTAATAATCCCCCATTTACAATTGGCTCATTCATCCCCTGTAACTATTCCCCAGGTCGTTGCTGTAAATGAGAATGTGTTCTCTGTCAATTTTACCTGGTAAAATAATGGATAAATAAATAAAATAAAATATTAGCCAATGTACAATCAATCAATAATAAAATAGACAAACTATGACAACGTCCACTACAGTTGAAAAGTTCAGGGTCACTTAGAAATGTCCTTCTTTTTGAAAGAAAAGCACATTTTTTTGTCCATTAAAATAACTTCAAATTGATCAGAAACACAGTGTAGACATTGTAAATGACTATTGTAGCTGGAAACGGCAGATTTTTTATGGAATATTGTTAGGGTTGCGTCAATTCGAATCTGGTATCAGGATAAATATGACATTGAGTCACCGATTGTATACTATGTATTTTTTACGGAGTACCACTCTCCATATTGTTTGAGTGGCTGAGTTAGTTTTGACATAAATCTGCTTGAAAATCTATGGCAAGACTTAAAATGGTTGTCAAGCAATGATCAACAACCAATTTGACAGAGCTTGAAGAATTCTGAAAAGAATAATAGGCAAATATTGTACGATCCAGGTGTGCAAAGCCCTTCGAAAGGTACCAAGAAAGCTCACATCTGCAATTGCTGCCAAAGGTGATTCTAACATGTATTGTCTCAGGGTATGTAAATGATATATCTGTATTTCATTTTCAATTAATTAGCAAAAATGTTTTTATTTTATTTTATTTATTTTTTTACATGTTTTCACTTTGTCATTATGGGCTATTGTGTGTAGATGGGTGAGAATTGTTTATCTCCATTTTGAATTCAGCAAAATGTGGAATAAGTCAAGGGGTATGAATACTTTTTGAAGGCACCGTATGTTTAGTATCTGGCAAAATTATTATGAAAAAAATGTGCATCAATATTTTCTCTAAAACTGATTTTTGGTTTGTAAGTGAATTTCAAAGTGGCAGACATTTGTGGCCTTGTTTCATTTGGTGAAAAGTCCATCCTCCACCCTCTCTCCTCCGTGACCAGGATGTCGAGGAGATGTCATTCCGTTAATAGGCGAACGGAAGAGTGTCCTCCTTTCATCGATAGCCACCTTTCATTGAGGATAAACATGCAGGTCCTTCGTGGAAGAGTTTTGAAATCTCCCAAACCCTCTTTGAATCAGCTTTAGTTTTTTCTGGGGAGAAAAACATGCCTCCTTGAGCTGGCTGAGCAGGCCTTGGTCAGCCCACAGGAGGAAGGAGAGGGAGCAACTGTGGTAGTCCCGGGAGTCTGCCTGGAGGTTCTGGATGACATCCGAAAGCAGGTGGGCATGCTCCACCCCACAGCCCAGGGTCTTGTAGCTCAGGGCGGTGAAGTGGATGTGGAAGTAGTAGTAGGAACAGCTGGTAGTGAAGGTGCACCTTCAGCATACTGGATGCCAAATAAACAGTCAGTATTCCTAGGCAAAGTAAGTCCCATCCCTCTAACATTCGCAAAACACTCAACAAGCAAGGTAGAAAAATGTCCTGATCAAAATAAATGTCCTATAAATCACATTGGCTACGCATACCTGTCTGCAACAAACTAAATATTGCATCAACTATTAACTTAGTTCTGGCCCGAAGCTTGCGCTAGTGAACTTGCAACATTGTATAAAATATTCTGGGCAGCCTCCCGGGTGGCGCAGTGGTCTAAGGCACCTAGCTGTGCCACCAGAGACTCTGGGTTCGAGCCCAGGCTCTGTCGCAGCCGGCCGCGACCGGGAGGTCCATGGGGTGATGCACAATTGGCATCAATTCTCAACTGCTTGAGCTCCTGTTCCTCTTATAGAGTATTAGCTCAAAGTATCGTGGTGCTCCTGCACCTACATATGAACAGTACCAGCACCCAAAATGAGTACCGGAACCTATTTCAGTCCAAGTCAAGCACTGATAAGAAGTAATCAGGTAGGCCTATTTTATGACGTTTCCACTGGATCAGAACATTACATTTTTACCTTTCACGCTGAGTGGTTATCAAGAGTTTATCGAAAAGGAGAGCGATGGAAAGATATTTCATATACATTGAGGGACTATTGTAAATCTCAATCATGAACTTGTTTGCTTGCTGTTTGAGGTGAAGAAAACATTACTTTGAGAAGCTCCACAGTTCATTAGTGGTGTTGTGTTAAGCCAATCAGAAATACTATTAGATCCCCAAATAGGCACATTTATATACCTACATTTGCGCGCAGGCCAGGTAGTCTATTGGCCTACATCTATGCTTGTGCCTCCTTACTCAACATTGACAGGAGCGCTCCAAACAAAGGACAATGACTAAATTGACAAAACTTGTAAATGGAATGAAATAAACTTAATCTTGAGCGGGCTAAAATGGAAATAGTCAATTTACCTATTTGTTCAGCACTTTTTAAATGTACAGTGACAGAACTCAGATCATGGGCCAGTTTTACAGTATTCTCCCTGTATACCAGAACCACAAGATAAATAAAGGGGGCATATAGGCAGACAATGAAAGCTCTTACAATATTCAATGATTACATTTCTCTAAAACAGACTATAGGCTACATGTGCACCACTAAGTCAGAACAGTAGGCTAAGTTATGAGGGGGAAAGGAACCAAATTATTAGGGTGAGGCACATGGGCTACTAAAAGCTTACTAGACAGCATACACAGTATTACTTTCTTATCCACAGTATGTATATATCCCTGTCATATTACATCATTTATGCAGCAGCATACAACACATTTTTGGGCTCACCTTATTGTGCTGTGCTCACTTGAACAGGAAGGTGGTGTGGCGGTCCTTCTTGTGGGTAAATTTAGTCATCAAAGATACCCTTAAACCTAGACCATACACCTACTCCACTGAATAGCAGGCTAGTGATTGCTTTCCAACGTATGCAGTTAGCCACTGATTCCTTTCAAACCACTCATTGTTGAATTTGTGATTTCCAAATAGTTGTGTAATGTTTATGTCCAATGACCACCAATACATTTTTTCTATAATTTATCTTCATATGACAAGGATTTAAAATGATTTGCCAGTAGATTGTGGACTTGATTCATGAGGATGACTACTTGTCTATCTACTTTATAACTACGGTAGATGTAACGTGATTTGACGTAATTTTATCTGTGACGTTGAGCCTTCTTGGATTGGCACTTTTAATATAACTCTATGGTAGCACCCAAGGGGCTTGAATTTTCGAGCTCTCCCCGTAGGTTTTGTGGTGACATAGTGTCCCCATGAGTGACATAACACTGAGCCAATCACTGTGCAACTAGAGATCATTACCAACCCCTACACTCCGTATTTTCTGCTGGCTGACTCACCACCACAGAAAGACATGAGCTATGCTAAAATAGCTGCATGTTGGAGGTGCCTTACTCGTGAAAGCAAAAGATAGACCATTTTTGTATGGGGAAAAGCTGTCATGAAGGCAAAGGGTGGCTACTTTCAAGAATCTCAATTATAAAATGTATTTTTATTTGTTTAAGACTTTTTTGGTTACTACATGATTCCATATGTGATATTTCATAGTTTTAATGTCTATAAAATAAAGAAAAACCCTGAAATGAGTTTACTGGTACTGTATATATGTGTTACTGCTCAACTAAAACAATTTCGCTCGACCAACAGCATAACAACCAAACAATCTATCAGTCAACTAATTGGGGTAAGCCCTATAAAAATCAACCATGAATTTGTGCTCTGTATAAATTGTGATCATTTACCACGAGCTATGATCAATATCAAACCAGAGAAATTCCATGGATTTACACAAAGAAAGATTCTACAAGAGAACATTGTGAGAGCTATTGGTTTTATGGTCCTGCCAACCCTCCTAAGCATTTAAAAAATATATTATTTTTTTTACCTTTATTTAACTAGGTAAGTCAGTTAAGAACAAATTATTATTTACAATGACGGCCAAACGGACGACGCTGGGCCAACTGTGCCCGCCCTATGGGACTCCCAATCACGGCCTGATGTGATACAGCCTGGATTCTAACCAGGTTACTGTAGAGACGCCTTTTGCTCTGAGATGCAGTGCCTTAGACTGCTGCACCACTCGGGAGCCCCTAATAGCATACACATAATTCATAAACCAAGCACACATCTCATTTATGCTCCTATATCCATGGCCTACTCCTATGCTCTCTCTACACACCGTCCTTTATCTACAAGTTTTCATGCAGCCTCACATGGAAATAACATGTTTGGCAACAAACAGTTGGTCCATAAGAGAAGGGCTGACTACATCATATCCCAGTGTATAGAACAGATAAGGGCTACACTTACAGTACCATTCAAATACATGGCGACAAACTGTCCATAACACAAAGACAAGGCGGACCTATAATCTGTCATTGTCGCCTATAGAAAAGGCTTTGTGGTTCTGCTTCAGACGGCCTATGTTAAGATTGAAGATTAGTTGGGATTAATAGTGTCATTGGTGTCACACGTGGCAGTTGGTATCGTACAGAATACCGTTTGGTATTGAATATTAGGCTATATCGTCCATTCACTGTAATTTCTAGACAGCCAGTATGGCACAAAGCCAATACAACAACAACTAAAAAAACATAAAACAAAGCAAAATATAATTAATGCATGTTGTGTGGTACCCTAAATGAACACATAACTGTTGTACTTGTTGTTATTGCACTTAATAGCACCACCGCCAATTTTGCTAATAACTGCTGCTTTTTAGGAAGATTTTACTTGCAATAACTGTGATATGTAGTTGTTTTACCTTCCTTATCTGAATGCACTGACTGTAAATCACTCTGGTATAAACTAAATGACCAAAATGGAAATGAATGTCACACTGCTGAAAATAACAAATGACCCGTATAAGAAAGAAACACAATTAACTATTGTTTTGTCAGGTGGATGTGAAAATCTGTTGATGTGCCCTTGAGCAAGGCACTTCACCACAACTGCTCCTGTAAGTTGCTCTGGATAAGAGCGGCTGCTAAATGACTAAAATGCCAAATGTCTGCAAAGGTGATGCAGAACCCGGCATCAAGCACATGGCTCCCCACTGGAAACTGGGTTCATTTCCTGTCTCCACCCTTCCTCCTGTGTCTCCCTCATTTCTAACCCTCCATATGTGTCCATGCCTGTCTTAACAAAGCCTGATAAAAAATACCTTAAAGTAGAGTGGATATCCACTCTCTTTAAAAAACAAAGGTGACTTAAACGTTCAATATGCAGAAATCGCTCCCGCCATTTCCTGGTAGCGAAAATTCAGATAGTTCGCCTAATTTCAGTTTATGTGACAAAGCAATAAATGTAAAGAATTATTGTAACATCTAAACTGCTGTGAAATATCCTTTCAATAACAAACCATATTGAATTTTCAGCTGTTTGAAGTTGCTGTACAAAACAAAGTAAAAGACGCAAAAACTAAACTTAAGAACAGGAAGCATATAAATAACACACATCGAACAGATCTACCACTTCTTAAACTTGCTTTCAATGAGAATGACAGATCTATAACTAAACATTTCTATGTGAAATTGGTCAGATTAATGGTGTTTCACAATGAAGACAAACACTGCACCTTGAATCTGTATCTACATCAGATAAGAATTTTGTAGTCAGTCCCTATCAGTTTCTTGAGAAGCACCTGCATCAAGGATAAGATGACTTCAATGTGACTGTTCACAAACAACCTAAAAAACATTGTCACTTAGTTGACTGAAATTCACCCCAGTTGACGAGTCAGAATTGCTCAGTCTCACTTTATGTGATTAGTCACATTTCTACATTCATAAAATCTTTAGGGATTATGAAAAAATGTGATTCCTCAGGATATATCAAAGGTTATGGTGTTCATTATTGTTTTGTTTTTTTAAATTATGCACATTAAAAGTGGTCTTCTTTTGAGGTCTCACAATTCTCTCTGGGCTGATACCCAAACAATGACTCTACACCAAGACTCTCCAACACTGTTCCGGAAGAGCTACCGTCCTGTAGGTTGATTCCAACTCTAATCTAGCGCACCTGATTCTAATAATTAGCTGGTTGTGTTGCTGAATCAGGATGGTTACACCAGGAGTTGGAGCGAAAACCCACAGGAGGGTAGCTCTCCATGGACAGGATTGGGGAGCACTGCAGAGAGATAAGCTGACACGGGACTTAACATACACCTGCTTACAAACTAAAAGAACAACAGCCTTAAGGTGACATTTAATTTTTGAACTATCCCAACACAGTTAAAACAGTATGTGTGTGTTAAATGTGTGAGAGAGTGTGTCTGTATGTCCTGGGAGAAAGTGAAGTGGGTGTGAGGGAGACTACTCTTGTGGTGAATGTGTGAGAATAAATGTTTCCACCACCATCACTACAGGCACACTACTGTGTGCACAACAAAAGGGTTTGAAATGAGGAGCTCCCAAATACCTATAGATTGTAGTGAGATGTTGGTCCTAGATGCTGATCTTGGGTCAGTTTAGCATTTTTCACATGAAAGGTAAAGGTTAGGATTGAGGGAGGGAGGGGAAGCTTATCCTAGAGCTGTACCTAGGGAAACTTCACCTCGGCAGACCCGATGTCTGTAGCAGTGAACTCCTGGATGAAGACCTATAAAGTTTACGGCACATCAACAAGATTAGGCTTTAAGGCCTGCTCTGTGATCACTTATTTTGACCAAGGCCCAGTGCACTAATTTATAAGGAATAAGCAATTTGGGACAGTCGATGTATCATTTCAAAAGAAAATGAATACAATACAATGTAGCAAAAGTAACCTCTTTAGCGTCTGGCTGCTATAGGCCTACACACCATATTTAATGTTTCTCCAATTAGCACCAGCTAATTACATGTCTGTAATGGATTGGTGAGTTTGTATTGAATCAAACTACTATTCACTGTCCCTTCTTTTATCTAGCATGTCACATTTGAGTTGTGTAAAAAGAAAGTCAATTTAATCATCTTAAATCCTTCACCAGTCTGATAAATGTAGCCTATTCTTAAAATCAATGTTATCTCATATTGTTTGAGAACTTTAAGTCCCCAGTTCAAATTATATCATTTTTTATGAACATGAAATAATATGGCATGATCATAGTCCTTAATACAAACATCATCATATAAATTAGTGTAGGCTAGATTAGGTCAAATGTAATGCTGCAATTTTGGTAGCCTAACAAAAATTGCATGAATTCGATAAATTATACACATTATTCAGTGATGCGATTCCAGCTAGCACAATGGATTTGGGCCGATTCCAGGTTGAGTTGGGGCACTTGGCTGAAAGTCAGACTCGGCTGACGTCAAGTGGCCCGATTCTGGGCCGCCATAGGCAGTATTACTTATGGCTAGTATGCAGGGATTGGGCTCGGGCCAATTCCGGTGTGAGTTATCTGGCCCAAATGTATTACTTGGGGCTCGGGCCGAATGGGCCTACTATCTGGCAGATGATTACACGGGCTGCTTTAAATAATTAACATTTCATTATTTATTTTTACTTATTTTCTAATTGTTTCTGTGATCAAAAAAGAAAATTAACATTTAAATTAAATTCTTAAAGAGTCCTCTGTAGTATTTTTGTATTTTGATACTTTGTGCAAGCCAATTGATAAGCATAAATAATGTTGTGGATCGAGCCTCCCTCTAACACCATATCCAAACCGCACTCACGCATGCGGCATCTTGCGCAAATTGATTTTGACCCCACACCAAACGCGATCACGACAAGCAGGTTGAAATATCAAAACAAACTTTGAACCAATTATATTAATTTAGGGTGTTGATGAATAGCTATATGAGAAACGAGACCAAGTTGAGACTCTGGACAAGGCGGATATGGTATAGTAAAGGCCGTTTATTCAAACGTAATGATATCTGGCAAAACGTGCTGCACGGCCCCTTTTCGTCTAGTTCTTATGGAACCATCAGTAAAAGAGAGAGAGAAACATGATGGGCAGTCCATTTTATACATTGAAATGACATATGTAGATTCTGGTAGTCCTGGCTTCTGGTAGGTTGCTTGTAGGTGATTGACAGTCCCCTCCAGCCTGGTGTCCGTATCCCATTGGCTCTTGACAGAGTTCTTTGTCTTTGGAGCCCATCCCGAAGTGGGTCGAGTGTGTGTGTGTGTTTAGGAATTTCAGTGTTTACGTTATCTTGGTCAGCCCCCGTAAGGGGTTGTATCAGTGCGGTTAGTATCTACCGAAGGACAGGGGTGAGGGGAAGGTTTATGACACAGTGTGCAAGCTATTTTATCATGCTTAGGCCACAGGCAGACAACAGTCAGTGAATGCGTTATTACATGTGTTAATATGTTACTACAATAACGTGTTAATATGTTACTACAAGGGACAGGTCGAAAAGCATGAACACACCGCTCGCATCGTAAACATAGATGTTATTCAATTATTGCACCCATACCGCTCGCGCACACCAACAAGCGTCTGCGTTGCCAGGCGCTAAAATAGAAGTTGCTTCAATTTGTGGTGCAGAACGCACTGCAAGTCCTGCCTCTCCCATCTCCTCATTGGCTTTGAAGCATATGCCCACGTGCCATCTCCTCATTGGTTATACCCACTTCGGTGATTTAAAGATGAACTGAGTTCGGTCGGTTGTCGTGGTACCTATGAAAGTTAGATGCCAATCGCCATATAAAGTCCAAAGAAAAATCTTGAAAGGAGGAGATATGACTAGAAATGATTCGCTGACTGTTTTATGTGTGGTTTAATTGTCATAGTAGAGGACCTTGTGCATTTCAGGTAAAATAACAAAGCAAAGTTTATATCCCAGAACAAATTAGCTAGCAACTACAAGCTAGCGAGCTAAATTGCCATGAATGTTAAATGCTTTTCAACCTGTCCCCAAATTCATATAATTGGTTCAGAGATTGTTTTGATAATAAAAACCTGCATTGGCCCAGCGCCGTTGGAGGGTTTGGCCGGCCGGGATGTCCTTGTCCCAACATGCTGTAGCGACTCTTGTGGCGGGCCAGGTGCATGCAAGCTGACACGGTCATCATGTGTATGGCGTTTCCTCCAACACAAAATGTTTTTTTGTGGATGAGTCTAATTTGTATGTATAAAATGTATGATAGTAATATTTAAAATTATTACAATTGGGCAATTTTGTATACATGTATTTAAATTTGCATCAGCTGGGGAGATTCTGGTAAGATGCCGGCAAAGTCGGCTCAATTCTGGTAGACAGAAACGCTCGGTGTACTTGAATGACTGCCCAGAATCGGCCCATTTTGATTCTGGGCCGATTCAATCAGTTCTGGCCCCGGCAAGAGGGCCGCTTCAGGCCGATTCCTCATTGCTAACTGGGATGTTTTTTGCACAGGCATTGCCAAAGATTCAGAATTTTATCAGCAGTCCACAACTTGTTACATATAATAAACATGTATTATAACTCATGTCTTACGGTAAATAGATTTAGGAAACCGAAGAAAAGCATAGAACTTACCTTGGATACAAGGATACATGCATACAAGACTGAGGATGCGTCTATGCGTCACACTATTCTTTAGGGTCAAATCTGACAATTCAGAAAGATTACAATATTTGAAGACAGATGTAGCCAAAAGTACACACCTCGAAACGCTGTTGTCAAGCAACTGCTTTCATACAGATAGACATTCCTGACGACTTCTAGGCTACACTTAAACGCATGCGCCATGCACTGGAAAATGGTCATACAGAAGAATCGTTTGGTTATTACCAACTGTACTAGTCGAGTCGGTCCATCCCTTCTAAATACCCGTTATTTAGACATGTTTCCTAAATGTGCTATTCAGGTATTAAAATGGTTTCTCTAAACTTGGTTGTTTTTCCTCCCAAAATGTTTTTTAGTGTAGTCAGTGGCACACTATCATATTCCACCTAACCAGTGGTTTAAAGTAAAAATACTTTGAAGTACTAATTAAGTAGTTTTTTGGTATATCTGTACAGTCGTGGCCAAAAGTTTTGAGAATGACACAAATTTTAATTTTCACAAAGTCTGCTACTTCAGTGTCTTCAGATATTTTTGTCAGATGTTACTATGGAATACTTACGTATAATTACAAGCATTTCATAAGAGCCAATATTTGCAGTGTTGACCCTTCTTTTTCAAGACCTCTGCAATCCGCCCTGGTATGCTGTCAATTAACTTCTGGGCCACATCCTGACTGATGGCAGCCCATTCTTGCATAATCAATGCTTGGGAGTTTGTCAGAATATGTGGGTTTATGTTTGTCCATCCACCTCTTGAGGATTGACCACAAGTTCTCAATGGGATTAAGGTCTGGGGAGTTTCCTGGCCATGCACCCAAAATATTGATGTTTAATTCCCCGAGCCACTTAGGAAAAGGCATTGTTCGTCACCAAACTGTTTCTGGATGGTTGGGAAAAGTTGCTCTCGGAGGATGTATTAATACCATTCTTTATTCATGGCTGTGTTCTTAGGCAAAATTGTGAGTGAGCCCACTCCCTTGGCTGAGAAGCAACCCCACACATGAATGGTCTCAGGGTGCTTTACTGTTGGCATGACACAGGACTGATGGTAGCGCTCACCTTGTCTTCTCCGGACAAGCTTTTTTCCAGATGCCCCAAACAATCGGTAAGGGGATTCATCAGAGAAAATTACTTTACCCCAATCCTCAGCAGTCCAATCCCTGTACCTTTTGCAGAATATCTGTCAGTCCCTGACGTTTTTCCTGGAAAGAAGTGGCTTCTTTGCTGCCCTTCTTGACACCAGGCCATCCTCAAAGTCTTCGCCTCACTGTGTGTGCAGATGCACTCTGCTGCTGCTGTCATTTCTGAGCAAGCTCTGTACTGGTGGTGCCCCGATCCCGCAGCGGAATCAACTTTAGGAGACGGTCCTGGCGCTTGCTGGACTTTCTTGGGCACCCTGAAGCCTTCTTCACAACAACTGAACCACTCTGTTTGAAGTTCTTGATGATCCGATAAATGGTTGATTTAGGTGCAATCTTACTGGCAGCAATATCCTTGCCTGTGAAGCACATTTTGTGCAAAGCAATGATGACGGCACATGTTTCCTTGCAGGTAACCGTGGTTGACAGAGGAAGAACAATGATTACAAGCAACACCCTCCTTTTGAAGCTTCCAGTCTGTTATTCGAACTCAATCAGCATGACCGAGTGATCTCCAGCCTTGTCAACACTCACACCTGTGTTAACGAGAGAATCATTGATATGTCAGCTGGTCCTTTTGTGGCAGGGCTGAAATGCAGTGGAAATGTTTTTGGGGGATTCAGTTCATTTGCATGGCAAAGAGGGACTTTACAATTAATTGCAATTCATCTGATCACTCTTCATAACATTCTGGAATATATGCAAATTGCCATCATACAGACATTGTTAAAATTAATATTTGTGTCATTCTCAAAACTTTTGGCCACGACTGTACTTTACTATTTATATTTATGACAATTTAGTACTTTTTGCACCACTAGACTTAAGTACATTTAAAACCAGATATTTTTAGACTTTTACTCCTATAGTATTTTACTGGGCGACTCCCTTGAGTCATTTTCTATTAGGGTACCTTTACTGAAGTATGACAATTCAGTTATTTTTCTACCACTGCACTTGTCCAAATACATCAAGCATCTTCAGAGAAGTCACAACTGGCAAACAAAAATGGTTGTACAATTCTTTATTTCTGTTCAACAAATATATTTTTAAAAAGTTTAACAAAAAATGAGCAACTGCAAATTCTGAATCCACCAAGGCAATACAGTACAACTACAGTTGAACCTCAATCCTCAGGACTTGTATTAAAAACAAAATAATCTATAGGCTACAGAGAAACAAATACAGTGCTTTCAGAAAGTATTCACACCCCTTGACTTTTTCAAAATTGTGTTACAGCCTGAATTTAAAACAGATTAAATAGATTTTTTGGTAGAAATTAAAAGCTTAAATGTCTTGAGTCAATAAGTATTCAACTCCTTTGTTATGGGAAGCCTAAAGTTCAGGAGTATGTTTTTTTGCTTAAGTCACAGAAATTTAATGGACTCACTCCGTGCAATAAATGTTTAACATGATGTTTGAATGGCTACATCTCTGTACCTCACACATACAGATAATTGTAAGGTCCCTCAGTCGAGCAGTGAATTTCAAACACAGATTCAACCACAAAGGTTTTCCAATGCCTCACAAAGAAGGGAACCTAATTGGTAGATGGGTAAAAAAAAAAAAAGACATCAAATATTACTTTGAGCATAGTGAAGTTAATAATTACACTTTGGATGGTGTATCAACACACACAGTCACTAAAGTTACAGGTGTCCTTCCTAAACGCTCAGGGATTTCACCATGAGGCCAATAGTGACTTTAAAACAGTTACAGAGTTTAATGGCTGTGATAAGAGAAAAGGGAGGATGGATCAACAACATTGTATTTACTCCACAATACTAACCTAATTGAGTGTGAAAAGGAAGCCTGTACAGAATGAAAAATATTCCAAAAACATACATCCTGTTTGCAACAAGAGACTAAAGTAATAGTGCCAAAAAATGTGGAAAAGCAATTCATTTTTTGTCCAGAATATAAAGTGTTGTATTGGATTTGCCCCAAACATATTACTGAGTACCACTCTTAATATTTTCAAGCATATTGGTGGATTCATCATGTTATGGGTATTCTTGTAATCGTTAAGGAGTGGGGTGTTTTTCAGGATAAAAAATAAAAACATCATGGAGCTAAGCACAGGCAAAATCCTAGAGGGATACCTGGTTGTCTGCTTTCCACCAGACTGGGAGGTGAATTCCCCTTTCAGTAGGACAATAACCTAAAACACAGGGCCAAGTCTACACTGCAGTTTCTTACCAACACACAATGTTTGAGTGGCTGAGTTAGTTTTCACTTAAATATGCTTGAAAATCTATGGCAAGACTTAAATGGTTGTCAAGCAATGATCAACAACCAACTTGAGGTTGAAGAATTCTGAAAAGAATAATGGGCAAATATTGTACGATCCAAGTGTGCAAAGTCCTTAGAAACGTACCCAGAAAGACTCGCAGCTGTAATCGCTGGTGATTCTAACATGTATTGACTCAGCGGTGTGAATACGTGAGACTTTTTTTTCAGGCTGTAACAAAATGTAGAATAAATCAAGGGGTATGAATACTTTCAGGCACTGTATGTACAGTATCTGGCTAAATTATTAGAAAACAATCTGCATGAATATTTTCTAATACTGATTTTTGGTTTGTAAGTGAATGTCAAAGTGACGGACATTTGTGGCCTTTTCTCATTTGGGAAAAAGTCTGTCCTCCACCCTCTCTCCTCCATGACCAGGAACCCGATAAGTGGTTGAGGAGATATCAATTCGTTCCCTTCGTGGAAGAGTTCTGAAATCTGCCAAACCCGCTTTGAATCAGCGTTAGTTTTTTTCTGAGGAGAAAAGCATGCACACATTGAAAATCAATATGCTACTTATCGTTTTATCTATAAAATGTCTGGCACAACTAACTTTATTTGTCTTTATCACTTACCACATGTATTTTTAGATTTACCCCTGTAAACGTCATTCATGCAACACGCGAATGGAGGAGTAATTTCATACAAGCATATTTTCGTCCACATTTACCTCTCTTCGCTGCCTCTCCATGACCTTTTTAAAAAGGAGGCGAGAGAGGACGGAGAAGAGAAGATACAGGATTTTAGCAAATTCAATTGTGAAAAGGCCAGAGTTCCAAACCACCACCATTCCCAACGTGTTCATCCCTCTGAGGTCCTTCCGTAGTAGTGTTGTCGTGTTTGGGCGTCTAGACACTACAGCTTGCCAGCATCCTTGAACTTGCTGAGCAGGCCTTGGTCAGCCCGCAGGGGGAAGGAGAGGGAGCGACTGTGGTAGTACTGGGAGTCTGCCTGGAGGTTCTGGATGACGTCCGAAAGCAGGTGGGCATGCTCCACCCCGCAGCCCGGGGCCTCGTAGCTCAGGGCATTGAAGTGGATGTGGAGGTGGTAGTAGGACGGTTGGTAGTGGAGGTACACTTTCAGCTTACTGGCTGCCACACCGTACCGCTTCAGAATGCTCTCCTGTGATAGGGGAAAGCACCATGAGAAACAAGCACAACTATATGACAGAGGAAGGAGTGGTTGCCCCAAGACCCATCAAACTCAACTCTGAACCTCAAAGACAGTTCAACTGCAGTTTTTCATTGTTCCCCTCTAATCAAGGACTGATTTAGACCTGGGACACCAGGTGTCTGCAATGAATTATCAGGTAGAACAGAAAACTAGCAGGCTACAGACCATGTAGTGTAAGAGTTAAGTAGTGAGGCTGATCATTAATCTGTACCTATGGGAAACTTCACCACGGAATGTATTTGACAGGAAAAGAAAATGGTTTAATGACAAGAAGGTTGCTAAATAAACAGTCAGTATTCCTAGGCAAATCCCATCCCTCAAACAATCGCAATATGAAAATATGTATGTATTATAGGATCCTTCTCACCTCTCCCTTCTTGCGGATGTTAGTCAGCAATGGCAGATGCAGCGCTGTCAGGCCTCGCAAACTTTTGATGTCCCTTCGATGAACGATGGCAATCAAATGCAAGTCATCCAACTAGGGGGGGTGAAAGTAACCATGTGTTCAAGAATAGGCTTGAATGGCATCTCCATTGTCCACTTTGGCCCTATGTATAAAGTGTCTCAAAGTCGAAGTTCTGATTTAGGATAGGTTTAGACTTTTAGATCACTTGGACAGAATCATACAAGGTATCTCACCTGCTTTTGATCCCACTTGAAGTCTGGGAGCAGGACAAAGCCGACGTCCTGGTCTGGGTCCTCATAAACGATGCGCTCTGCCTCCGCTTTCTTCTCCAAGATGTTGTACACCCACTGGAGGGGAAATACACAGCAACAAGAAAATCATTACCACATAAATCATAGAAGTGCAGGTTTACAAATCACAATCTTTCAATATTGGCAACCATTAATTGGATATTTGAGTGATATAAAAGTAAACTATACCTGACAAGTATGAGAAGTTTAGGTTAATTTCCCCATCCTTTGTGGGCTCTACTTGTCAAGCAGCAGAAGGGCGTATTTGCCGATGTACTGTTACTGTACACTGTTTCAAATACCTGCCATTTGTTGAAAATTGCCCACTCGTGTTCTATGTGGTGATGAAAAGACCTTTATTAGTGAAAGGCATATCAAGTCTTTTCAGTTAGCCTTTTCATTCCGCTTTGTTCACCTAAAAGAGCTGGCTCCAAACACCGCTTTGTTCAGTAGCCATGATTGTGTTAAATAAACATGGATGGGGCCTCAGACTGGCCTCTGACAGAGGCCTCCAAATAACTAGTCCGCCCCTGACAGCGGCATCACGTTAACCCTTTAAGATCGGAGGAAAGCCCTTACTAATGACCTATCAAGCATCCGTGACGCATTGCCCAATCTGGCTCTTTTATATGGATGGTATTGTAATCCCAGATTGAGGATGATCACCTGTAAGAACCGTGCATTTACAGAGTCGACAATCAAGGCCTTCGGATGTGGAGTGGGATACTGTGGGACTAATATTTTCACCTTGAAAGCAATGAAATGCTACCTGTACACTGAAGCTCTGACTCTGAATGTAAGGTAGGGTGATAGAGCGGTAGTCCTCCCCAGTCTCCTGCACCAAGTAGGTCTCCTGGCGCAGGTATTTCTTCACATGCTTCTCTGTGGCCGGACACACCACTGTGGTCTTCATCTCTTTGGAACCAAGAAACAAGGATCAATATCACATCAGATTTCAGTCAGAGATTTGAATTCCATTAGGAAATGATAATGGTGCCACTTCGCATTGCAGAATTATTTGATTTGGTCCAATGTATTGAATCTACAGCTGTCCCCGACTGAAGCAAATCTTGGTCGACCGAGTCGTTCTGTTCCAATCGATTGGTCAAGATGTTTAAACCTGTTTTTCCATATAATCGACAGACACACCTTGTGTTTGAATAAAACCAACGACATATGAACTGAGCTTGTCTGATGCTTTAAGCACACTGTTTGGTTAAATAATTAGGACACACACACACACGACTCAAGAAAGAGCCTGATGGTCACACGCAGTTTTAAAAAATGACAGCGATTGCCTGTGTGACTGGCGCACGTTCTCGCTCTCCTCCTTACTGCAGCGAAAATGCACAACAAGTCTTTATTGCGCTGTCTGTGTTGAAGCTGCAACAATTTCAGACATTTAGTTTACTTGTTTTTAAATTAAAATGTTTATAGAAATCCCTCATTTGTTTAGGAAAAAACATTCCCTATTCCCTCAACCCTTGCTGTCTTTACTCGAAACATGTGAGCATTGCATGCATGTGACCAATAGGGCATGACCTATAGCCAATCAGTCACATCAATGAACTGGTTATAACCAACTCCGAACACAGTAATGTCGACAGCAAAATGGATGCGGAGGATGTGAAAAAGAAACTTGAAATGGGCAAATGTTTACAGGTTGTTCAGGAGGGAAAGAGGAAGTCAGATCTGTGGAAGACATTTGACTTAGTTGTGGAAACTACTGGAGATCTAGAAAAAGTCGGGTTTTGGAGCAAGTGTTGTGTGAGTATTGTGTGCCAAACAGTTGCTTTTAGATTACAATATAATTTTTTCTGACCGGTTGGACCAGTATAAACGGTAAATACATTTGTGTACTAGAGAGTCTAGTAGATTTGGATATAAAACACCCTGAAGTTTCTAAAACGGTTTGAATCATGTCTGTGAGTATAGCAGAACTTATTTAGCAGGCGAAACACAGGACAAACCATTCAGATTTATTTTTATTTTTAGGTCACTCGCTTTTCAATGGGTTTTCTTTGGGAATCCAGATTTCTAAGGGACCTTATTGCAGTTCCTATCGCTTCCATTGGATGTCAACAGTCTTTAGAAATTGGTTGAGGTTATTCCTTTGTAATGAAGAAGTACGGCCATCTTGAACTCGGGTCACTTGAAGTGTACTGTTAGATACCGCTTACTCTTCCGGGTTGGAGCGAGCGGTCGCATCCGCACTCGGTCCGCAGGTAGTATTACATTTCATTATAGTACAACGGTTTGATTTGTCTAATCTTAGCAATTTCTTCTTAGCTAGCTACATAGCCGTCTTTGTATCATAGATAATTGCGTAATTATCGTATTTCGTCGTCCTAACGCAGTCTACACTACTATCTGCCCTGCAGCTAGCCAGCTAGCTAACGTCCACCGTCTACCGATTAGCAGCACAACTATTACACTCAACTGAACGACTTGATTAGTGTAGTGTTAGCTAGCTACATAGTTGTCTTTGCTGTCTTCGTATCCAAGATAATTGTGTAGTTTAGAGTGTGTAGTTTTAGAGTGATTATCTTAATTTACCGAGGTTAGCTAGCCAGCTATTTGTCGTCCTTAACGTAGGAGACACTGCTAGCTAGCCAACAGCTAGCCAACGTCTACCGAACAGAACTTCCGCACTCAACAACCCGGTCGCATTTCGCTTCGCTCCACAGGTAGTATCACATTTTCATTTAATTTCATTACAGTACAACGGCTTGATTTGTTTGATCGTAGCTAGCTACATAGCTAGCTACATAGCCGTCTTTGTATCAAAGATAATTGTGTAGTCTAGAGCGATTTCCTAGGTTAGCTAGCCAGCTATTGTCGTTCTTTTAACGCAACGTAACGTAATCAACACTGCTAGCTAGCCAGCTAGCCCCGAATAGCAGCACAGTAGAAACTATTACACTCAACGGAACGACTTGATTAGTGTAGTGTCAACTACGCAGCCACTGCCAGCTAGCCTACATAGTCAACAACGCAGCCTCTGCCAGCTAGCCTACTTCAGCAGTACTGTATCATTTTAATCATTTTAGTCAATAAGATTCTTGCTACGTAAGCTTAACATTCTGAACACTCGAGACGTGTAGTCCACTTGTCATTCCAATCTCCTTTGCATTAGCGTAGCCTCTTGTGTAGCCTGTCAACTATGTGTCTGTCTATCCCTGTTCTCTCCTCTCTGCACAGACCATACAAACGCTCCACACCGCGTGGCCGCGGCCACCCTAATCTGGTGGTCCCAGCGCGCACGACCCACGTGGAGTTCCAGGTCTCCGGTAGCCTCTGGAACTGCCGATCTGCGGCCAACAAGGCAGAGTTCATCTCAGCCTATGCCTCCCTCCAGTCCCTCGACTTCTTGGCACTGACGGAAACATGGATCACCACAGACAACACTGCTACTCCTACTGCTCTCTCTTCGTCTGCCCACGTGTTCTCGCACACCCCGAGAGCTTCTGGTCAGCGGGGTGGTGGTACCGGGATCCTCATCTCTCCCAAGTGGTCATTCTCTCTTTCTCCCCTTACCCATCTGTCTATCGCCTCCTTTGAATTCCATGCTGTCACAGTTACCAGCCCTTTCAAGCTTAACATCCTTATCATTTATCGCCCTCCAGGTTCCCTCGGAGAGTTCATCAATGAGCTTGATGCCTTGATAAGCTCCTTTCCTGAGGACGGCTCACCTCTCACAGTTCTGGGCGACTTTAACCTCCCCACGTCTACCTTTGACTCATTCCTCTCTGCCTCCTTCTTTCCACTCCTCTCCTCTTTTGACCTCACCCTCTCACCTTCCCCCTACTCACAAGGCAGGAAATACGCTCGACCTCATCTTTACTAGATGCTGTTCTTCCACTAACCTCATTGCAACTCCCTCCAAGTCTCCGACCACTACCTTGTATCCTTTTCCCTCTCGCTCTCATCCAACACTTCCCACACTGCCCCTACTCGGATGGTATCGCGCCGTCCCAACCTTCGCTCTCTCTCCCCGCTACTCTCTCCTCTTCCATCCTATCATCTCTTCCCTCTGCTCAAACCTTCTCCAACCTATCTCCTGATTCTGCCTCCTCAACCCTCCTCTCCTCCCTTTCTGCATCCTTTGACTCTCTATGTCCCCTATCCTCCAGGCCGGCTCGGTCCTCCTCTCCCGCTCCGTGGCTCGACGACTCATTGCGAGCTCACAGAACAGGGCTCCGGGCAGCCGAGCGGAAATGGAGGAAAACTCGCCTCCTGCGGACCTGGCATCCTTTCACTCCCTCCTCTCTACATTTTCCTCTTCTCTCCCTGCTGCTAAAGCCACTTTCTACCACTCTAAATTCCAAGCATCTGCCTCTAACCCTAGGAAGCTCTTTGCCACCTTCTCCTCCCTCCTGAATCCCCCCCCTCCTCCTCCTCCCTCTCTGCAGATGACTTCGTCAATCATTTTGAAAAGAAGGTCGACGACATCCGATCCTCGTTTGCTAAGTCAAACGACACCGCTGGTTCTGCTCACACTGTCCTACCCTGTGCTCTGACCTCTTTCTCCCCTCTCTCTCCAGATGAAATCTCGCGTCTTGTGACGGCCGGCCGCCCAACAACCTGCCCACTTGACCCTATCCCCTCCTCTCTTCTCCAGACCATTTCCGGAGACCTTCTCCCTTACCTCGCTCATCAACTCATCCCTGACCGCTGGCTATGTCCCTTCCGTCTTCAAGAGAGCGAGAGTTGCACCCCTTCTGAAAAAACCTACACTCGATCCCTCCGATGTCAACAACTACAGACCAGTATCCCTTCTTTCTTTTCTCTCCAAAACTCTTGAACGTGCCGTCCTTGGCCAGCTCTCCCGCTATCTCGCTCAGAATGACCTTCTTGATCCATATCAGTCAGGTTTCAAGACTAGTCATTCAACTGAGACTGCTCTTCTCTGTATCACGGAGGCGCTCCGCACTGCTAAAGCTAACTCTCTCTCCTCTGCTCTCATCCTCCTAGACCTATCGGCTGCCTTCGATACTGTGAACCATCAGATCCTCCTCTCCACCCTCTCCGAGTTGGGCATCTCCGGCGCGGCCCACGCTTGGATTGCGTCCTACCTGACAGGTCGCTCCTACCAGGTGGCGTGGCGAGAATCCGTCTCCACACCACGTGCTCTCACCACTGGTGTCCCCCAGGGCTCTGTTCTAGGCCCTCTCCTATTCTCGCTATACACCAAGTAACTTGGCTCTGTCATAACCTCACATGGTCTCTCCTATCATTGCTATGCAGACGACACACAATTAATCTTCTCCTTTCCCCCTTCTGATGACCAGGTGGTGAATCGCATCTCTGCATGTCTGGCAGACATATCAGTGTGGATGACGGATCACCACCTCAAGCTGAACCTCGGCAAGACGGAGCTGCTCTTCCTCCCGGGGAAGGACTGCCCGTTCCATGATCTCGCCATCACGGTTGACAACTCCACTGTGTCCTCCTCCCAGAGCGCTAAGAACCTTGGCGTGATCCTGGACAACACCCTGTCTAACATCAAGGCGGTGGCCCGTTCCTGTAGGTTCATGCTCTACAACATCCGCAGAGTACGACCCTGCCTCACACAGGAAGCGGCGCAGGTCCTAATCCAGGCACTTGTCATCTCCCGTCTGGATTACTGCAACTCGCTGTTGGCTGGGCTCCCTGCCTGTGCCATTAAACCCCTACAACTCATCCAGAACGCCGCAGCCCGCCTGGTGTTCAACCTTCCCAAGTTCTCTCACGTCACCCCGCTCCTCCGCTCTCTCCACTGGCTTCCAGTTGAAGCTCGCATCCGCTACAAGACCATGGTGCTTGCCTACGGAGCTGTGAGGGGAACGGCACCTCAGTACCTCCAGGCTCTGATCAGGCCCTACACCCAAACAAGGGCACTGCGTTCATCCACCTCTGGCCTGCTCGCCTCCCTACCACTGAGGAAGTACAGTTCCCGCTCAGCCCAGTCAAAACTGTTCGCTGCTCTGGCCCCCCAATGGTGGAACAAACTCCCTCACGACGCCAGGACAGCGGAGTCAATCACCACCTTCCGGAGACACCTGAAACCCCACCTCTTTAAGGAATACCTAGGATAGGATAAAGTAATCCCTCTCACCCCCTTAAAAGATTTAGATGCACTACTGTTCCACTGGATGTCATAAGGTGAATGCACCAATTTGTAAGTCGCTCTGGATAAGAGCGTCTGCTAAATGACTTAAATGTAAATGTAGATAGAGGCGCGTGACCAGAAAGCTAGCTACAGTTTGTTTTCCTCCTGTTTTGAACACAGATCATCCAGTCTTCAATTTTATCGATTATTTACGTTAAAAATTACCTAAAGTTGTATTACAAAAGTAGATTGAAATGTTTTGGCAAAGTCTACAGGTAACTTTTGAGATATTTTGTAGTCACGTTGCGCAAGTTGGAAACTGTGTTTTTCTGGATCAAACGCGCCAAATAAATGGACATTTTGGATATATATCGACGGAATCAATCGAACAAAAGGACCATTTGTGATGTTTATGGGACATTTGTGTGTGCCAACAAAAGAAGCTCGTCAAAGGTAAGGCATGAATTATATTTTTATTTCTGCGTTGTAGAGTTGAAATATGGTTTCTCTCTTTGTTTACGGTGGTGCTATTCTCAGATAATAGCATCGTTTGCTTTCGCCGAAAAGCCTTTTTGAAATCTGACATGTTGGCAGGATTCACAACAAGTGTAGCTTTAATTTGCTATATTGCACGTGTGATTTAATGAAATTTAGATTTTTATAGTAATTTATTTGAATTTGGCGCTCTGCATTTCCCCCGGCTTTTGGCCAGGTGGGACGCGTCCCACATATCCCAGAGAGGTTGACTGACTTGCCTAGTTAAATAAAAGGTTACATTTCCCAAACTGACTCCTGTAATTCTTTTTTTTTTCCAATGAATTGACAGTTGGAGTTTTTTTTCTATACTTTTTCTATACTTCAGAAGCGAGGTAAACAGTGCACTTGGGATGCGTTTTCAGGCCATGCTTGCGAAAGTGAACTTATAATTTCCAAACGTTTAGGTCAGTTGTATGCTGTTTATGATCTAGTACACAGGAAGGGTTAAGTTAAATAGGCGAGAAAAAAAATACTAACACAAAAGGGAAACCCAGCCACGAGCTGCCCAGTGACTCGAGCCACCCAGACGAGATAAATGCCTTTTGTGCTCGCTTTGAGGGAAGCAACACTGAAGCATGTATGAGAGCAACACCTGTTCCAGGCGAAGGCGACTGTGTGATCACGCTCTCCGTAGCCGATGTGAGCAAGACCTTTAAACAGGTTAACATTCACAAGGCCGCGGGGCCTGACGGATTACCAGGATGTGTACTCAGAGCATGTGTGGACCAACTGGCAAGTGTCTTCACTGACATTTTCCACCTCTCCGTGACCAAGTCTGTAATACATACATGTTTCAAGCAGACCACCATAATCCCTGTGCCCAAGAAAGCGAAGGTAACCTGCCTAAATGACTGCCACCCCGAAGCACTCATGTCAGTAGCCATGAAGTGCTTTGAAAGGCTGGTTATGGCTCAAATCACCATCATCCCAGAAATGCTAGACCCACTCCAATTTGCATACCGCCCCAGCAGATTCACAGATGACGCAATCTCAATCACACTGCCCTTTCCCACTTGGACAAAAGGAACACCTATGTGAGAATGCTGTTCATTGACTACAGCTTAGCGTTCAAAGCCATAGTGCCCACAAAGCTCATCACTAAGTTAAGGACCCTGGGACTACACACCTCCCTCTACAACTGGATCCTGGACTTCATGACGGGCCGCACCCAGGTGTTAAGGGTAGGCAAAGTTACATCTGCCACGTTGATCCTCAACACGGTGGCAACTCAGGGGTGCATGCTTAGTCCCCTCTTGTAAGCACGACACCAACACCAGCGTTAGGTTTGCTGACGACACAAGTGGTTGGCCTGATCAACAACAACAACGAGACAGCCTATAGGGAGGTCAGAGACTGTGTGGTGCAAGGACAACAACCTCTCCCTTAACGTGATCAAGGCAAAGGAGATGATTGTGGACTACAGGAAAAAGGAGGACTGAGTAAACCCCCACTCTCACTGACGAGGCTGTAGTGGAGCAGGTTGAGAGCTTTAAGTTCCTTGGCGTCCACATCCCCAACAAACTAACATGGTCCAAGCACACCAAGACAGTCGTGAAGAGGGCACGACAAAACCTATTCCCCCTCAGGAGACTGAAAAGATTTTGCATAGGTCCTCAGATCCTCAAAAGGTTTTACAGCTGCACCATCGAGAGCATCCTGACAGGTTACATCACTGCCTGGTATGGCAACTGCTCGGCCTCCGACCACAAGGCACTGCATAGGGTAGTGCGTACAGCCCAGTACATCACCGGGGCCAAGCTTCCTGCCATCCAGGACCTCTATACCAGGCAGAGGAAGTCCCTAAAAATGGTCAAAGACTCCAGCCACCCTAGTTATAGACTGTTCTCTCTGCTACCGCACGGAAAGTGCTACCAGAGCGCCAAGTCTAGGTCCAAGAGGCTTCGAAACAGCTTCTACCCCCAAGCCACCCTGAACAGCTAATCAAATGGCTACCCAGACTATTTGCATTTGCGCCCCCCCACCCACCCACCCACCCATCTTCTACGCTGGTGCTACTCTGTTATTATTTATGCATAGTCACTTTAAGAACTCTACCTACATGTACATATTACCTCAATTACCTTCACACCGGTAGCCCCTGTATATATCCCTGCTATAGTTATTTTACTGCACTCTTTAATTATTTGACATTTCTCTCTTTTTAAAAGTATTTTCTTAACTGCATTTTTGGTTAAGGGCTTGTAAAGTAATAATTTCACTATGTCTACACCTGTTGTATTCGGCGCATGTAACATAACAGATTTTAATAAGATATCAAATGTTCATATACATCCCCAGGAATATTGACACCTTTTTTACATTTTCTGACAAGTGAGCACTTAGATATGGTCATTTTCACATTCATATGTTTGAGAATGACTTACAGTAAGGATTTGTGAAAACACTGTAGCAATATAGAGTGGGAAAGCGGCAGTGCATTTGGACAATTAATAGAGACTGCAGTAAATAATACATTTGTCATGTCCAGACCCGGATTCTACAGAGACCAGTGAGCCATAGCCAATCATAGGTACAGTAGGACCTATATGCAAATAAGCTCCCTCTCAAGGGAATGACGAATTTTCATATAACTGTTCATGTCATTTTGGAACAGATCTAGCTTATGTATCCTAGGGCATACCATTCAAATGAGCAGGGGGTTGGAGTTGATACGTGCTGTAGATATCATTCCTCATGTCCAACTTCAGTCTGGAGCCATTGAAAATCTCCAACAGGGTGTCTTCCCTAATAGGGGTCTTCTCCAGAATGATGACCGCATCCTGGTCGTTCAACTGATAGGGTATCAAGGAAATAATACATTGTTGTTTGAGATTCAATGGACTGTACACCTTGTTAACTAGCTACCTAGACAATCGAACGTTAACAAGGTTAAGTATTTAACCACATGTATTGTTGTCATATAGTTGGACAAGACATGCATGATACAAATAAACAATTTTATTCAACTAACGACACCTCGCGGCCCTAGGCAGCCATCGCTAAATTGGTTCGTACACTGACGACTGGTCACTGTGACAACAGGCAAGCAAGACGAATTATGCGATGCGAGCTTCTACCAAGCTACTAACATTTGAAGTTTAAGTGGCCGCAACCACAGATTTCCAACCTATATAATATAGCTATTTAACGTCACCACTTATAAACATCTATAATCTTTTTGGTTTTAGTTTAGCTAGCTATTAGCCAACATTGACTAACTAGCTAGATACCTAGATAGCAGTAACGTTAGCCACCTTTCCGTGTATGAACATATTTTTCTCCCGTGCAGAGTCCCGCAGAACCCTTGTTGTTTTAAATCCGAACAAAGGATTTGCAGATGCTGATTCATTGTGATTATCTTGGTCACTATTCGGGTCATTCTTTAGTCGTTTGGCCTTAGAAGTATCAGTTTCATTTCTGTCCGCAAAATCAACTTCACGTTTACCAGTCTCCGCCATTTTTATTCTGAGGCACTTCTTCTTCGGTGGGGTTTTATGGCAGACTGACTACATGCTTATTGCCTCGACCTACTGGTTGGGGTGAAAACTGAGAAACTTTAACATAGGAAATAAACGAAGGGTGAAAAAAACACTCATATTGCCCCAAAACAAACAGCCGAAAATAATATATATTATATAAATAATAATCTCCTTCTTATTCATGTCTACTGTTAGAGTTGCGTAAATTCAAATCTGGTATCAGGATAAATATAACAACGAGTCACCGATTTTATACTATGTATTTTTTATTAGCTAAGTAATAAATGGCAAATGCAACTTTCGTATATACGGGCTCACTGTAATACCACACAGGGCAGAACAGGGAACTGAGGGGTCTCCAGAATGATGACCGCATCCTGGTCGTAAACAGTATTCTTTCTACTGTGATAGACAGTTCCAACCCTGTTGGCCTATCACAGTAGAGACTGGGCGTGGTTTAAACTTGCTCAGCCTATTGCAGGCGCCCAGGCGGGTCCCCGCCTCTTGGCGCTTCTGTTGATAGATGTAACTTGCTTGTGAAGAACATCCAGGCTCTCATGCTCCATACCATTATCTCGCACCTGGCTCCTGTTATCTAACAAAAGTCCACTTGTTCTCGCAACACCCCGTTCTGAATGTGCCCCCCAAACTCATTGCGTCTTCTGTATTTTTCCATCTCAGTTAAACCTTGTGATGACCACCCCTCCCTATCACAACTTTGTAAGATACAGCAAGTCACACCATGTGCTCAATATTGTTACATACAAACACAAGGACAAAGCATCTGCTGGGCTGTTATCTACAGTTTTGCAACATGCAGGTCACACCATGTTACTCAGTTCTTGTCACACACAAACAGGCAAGTAGCAAGCAGTTGTTTAATCTCATAATGATGCTCCAGTGCACAAATGCAGACACCTCACACAACCAACATCAGATAATATTTAATCATATCTAATGGCTATAATGTAAAATACAGGATCCAACACTACTCAGATCCCTACACAGGCTCTGGGGCCTGAGAGGGGGGAACTTATTTGGACAATATTCCTTGCAATATTTCAGCTGATAAGTTATGTAGATCCAAAAGCCTTTTAGACCCTTTCACAATGATTTCCAATTTCTGCTGGTTTGGCCAGTACAATTTATCACCTGCTCAATGAATGCAACAAAAATACACTTTCTTCACGATCATTAAGGCCTATATCAGGAACGCAACTGTTGAACAACATTCTCAGCACACTGTGGGGCATACACTGCCATGTCTTCCTCATCTTCATTTGGTCTAACTATGTCCACTGCCTCCTGATATTTGCTACTTCAATCCAGTAGCTGTGTGTGGGTAAAATCACTGAGGAAGCCAAGCCAAACCAGTAAAAAAGCCAAATTGCAACCTGTTGTGATAATTGCATTGTTTGCTCTATAACCCATTTGTTCATAAGCCATCATGATATACAATAAGGTCGTGACAACAAAAAGACGACAGCCACACTGTAGGGGAATAAATTAAACTACACATACATTTGTTTCATCACAAAACCAGAGAGCAACATCTGTCCAATAACAAATATTGCATGTAACAAACAGGTATATCACCTGCAGCATGGTCAAACAAGTTCATGTTTTCGCCAGTTTACTAAACAGTGTCGTGTCTTTGGCTATGCCGGATTAAGTGATATGACATGCTATTCTATAAAATAATTTCTCTGTCATTAATATTACCTGATTGAGCTAATCGTGTAAATGTAATTAACTAGAGTCGGGCACCACGAAATAATATCTATAGAGCTGTTATCTTCCGAATAAACTCTTAAAGACCTAGTAATATTTTACATCAATAGCAGTCAATATTAATCGTCATCTTAATTCAGTCTCATCTGAAAGTTGTAAATTCTTAGTTATCTGCACGAACCCTGGCTCACAAGTTGAATCAGCAATACAAAATTGGGTTTAATTATATATTTACTAAATACCTAACTAATCACACAGAATTACACATACACATAATTAAATCATAACATGATTACAAATGACGTCATAAAGGAAAACGTCCCTAGCGGGCAGAACCGATATGACAGCTTGTTACAGAAAAGAAAATGGGCTGGGTTTGAGTGAAAGAGCGGGAAGACTGAGAAACAAAGGGAAGAAGCTGTGCTATCGTAAATACAGTATCTTATGCATTCTGAATTACCGCCTATTTGGAAAAGGAAAATGCAATAAACATTTACTCTGCGCTGCGCTTCGGTAGGTTGGTGGTAGATGGAAGGCCGTGTTGCCCAACCGAGTCCTTTGAAGAATGTCTCTGCCGGTAAATTGGATACGTTGTAGTAACGTCGTTGTGTGGTAGACAGGAAACTCTCATCTGACCAGAGCACCTTCTTCCACATGTTTGGTGTGTCTCCCAGGTGGCTTGTGGCAAAATTTAACCAACACTTTTTATGGATATCTTTAAGAAATGGCTTTCTTCTTGCCACTCTTCCATAAAGGCCAGATTTGTGCAATATACGACTGATTGTTGTCCTATGGACAGAGTCTCCCACCTCAGCTGTAGATCTCTGCAGTTCATCCAGAGTGATCATGGGCCTCTTGGCTGCATCTCTGATCAGTCTTCTCCTTGTATGAGCTGAAAGTTTAGAGGGACGGCCAGGTCTTGGTAGATTTGCACTGGTCTGATACTCCTTCCATTTCAATATTATCGCTTGCACAGTGCTCTTTGGGATGTTTAAAGCTTGGGAAATCTTTTTGTATCCAAATCCGGCTTTAAACTTCTTCACAACAGTATCTCGGACCTGCCTGGTGTGTTCCTTGTTCTTCATGATGCTCTCTGCGCTTTTAACGGACCTCTGAGACTATCACAGTACAGGTGCATTTATACGGAGACATGATTACACACAGGTGGATTGTATTTATCATCATTAGTCATTTAGGTCAACATTGGATCATTCAGAGATCCTCACTGAACTTCTGGAGAGAGTTTGCTGCACTGAAAGTAAAGGGGCTGAATAATTTTGCACGCCCAATTTTTCAGTTTTTGATTTGTTAAAAAAGTTTGAAATATCCAATAAATGTCGTTCCACGTCATGATTGTGTCCCACTTGTTGTTGATTCTTCACAAAAAAATACAGTTTTATATCTTTATGTTTGAAGCCTGAAATGTGGCAAAAGGTCGCAAAGTTCAAGGGGGCCGAATACTTTCGCAAGGCACTATATATATATATATATATATATATATATATATATATATATATACACACCTTTTGGAACAGTGGGGACTGTGAAGCAACAAACATAGGCACAGATATATATATATATATATATATATACACACCTTTTGGAACAGTGGGGACTGTGAAGCAACAAACATAGGCACAGACACATGCATACACACACATGATAACATACGCACTATACACACACGTACACATAGATTTTGTGTTGTAGATATGTGGTAGTGGAGTAGGGGCCTGAGGGTACACAGTGTGTTGTGAAATCTGTTATGAACGTATTGTAATGTTTTTATATTGTATAACTGCCTTAATTTTGCCAAACCCCAGGAAGAGTAGCTGCTGCCTTGGCAGTAACTAATGAAGATACATAATAACTACAAATATCTCTCGAAAACCCTTCTCTGTAGGGTTTTTGCTTGCAAAACATTTTTTTTTAGAAACATATGCCGATATGCCCCTTATCTTTCATATCAGCAAGAAATACAATTTTTAAATAAAAATATACACTTACTGTAGCAGTTTTGCACAGATTAATACATTATGTGTGCCTCCAGTTGAAGAAACTACACTTCCTTCCTAGTTATGCTAACACACAGCCATGTGTTCAGAGAACTCTAGATCACTAATCAGCACAAGTAGGCACCTTTGCCTTCCGTCTGTCTTCCATAAACAAACACTGTAACATGGAGATATGGCCGTGTGGGAACACTAATCCTAACCCTAGTTAGCTGGGTTAATATACCCCAGCATTACATCTGCAGGGAGAATGTCATCAAACATCACTAGACCGCTGGTCCTTGGAGCCTTAGTGCCTTCTTCTTCTGCTCTTTGGGTAGCCAATCACTCGACTTCAAAAGCAGTACCTCTTGTGGCAAAACTGCAGATACTGCATTTCGTAATGCATTGCTAGGCTACTGTATTTTTTAAGGGTGGCTGAACTTCCTGACTTTAAATTTAAAATGTTTTATCATCGACATTTGGAACTATGGACATTTTACAATATTGTCCCATTGTGTCATTTACTGATGGTCCATAACTAGCCCCATAGGGATTACAATTGGATCAAGTGCAGCTGCACTCTGAATTGATGATTACTTGGGTGTCTCCAGCTGTGGAAATGTGGCCAGAACTGAAATAAACCCAACCTAAGGAAAACTGTTACAGTACCTTTCATTCCGTAACAGATTTTTTTTTCCTATCATTGCACAAATCTCAGTTTTTGGACGAGACTAACTTTATGACCAACGTTAACCTATTTCAGCTGGGTAGTCCATTTCTACACAATAATAAAGGTTTCTGATTGATATTGATGACACAGGTCATTTTCAAAATGAGAAGTTGTATTTTACGGGCAATCACTCATTAAATGCATAGCTGAGTGTTCTAAAATAAAATGTAATTTGTCAAATGCTTTGAAAACAATATGTGTAGACTAACAGTGAAATACTTACTTACAGGCCCTTCCTAACAATGCTGAGGAAAAATTATAGAAAGACAATAACACAAGGAATATATATACAATGAGTTTCTACATTGTAGAATAATAGTGAAGACATCAAACCTATCAAATAGCTAATGGAATCATGAAGTAACCAAAAAAGTGTTAAACAAATCAACATATATTTTATATTCTTCAAAGTAGACACCCTTTGCCTTGATGACAGCTTTGCACACTCTTGGCATTCTCTCAACCAGCTTCAACTGGAATGCTTTTTCAACAGTCTTGAAGGATTTCCCACATACACCTTAGCCAAATACATTTAAACTCAGTTTTTCACAATTCCTGACATTTAATCCTCGTAACAATTCCCTGCTTAGGTCAGATAGGATCAGCACTTTATTTTAAGAATGTGAAATGTCCGAATAATGGTAGAGAGAATGATTTATTTCAGCTTTTATTTCTTTCATCACACTCCCAGTGGGTCAGAGGTTTACATACACTCAATTAATATTTGGTAGCGTTGCCTTAAAATTGTATAACTTGGGTCAAACATTTCAGGTAGCCTTCCACAGGCTTCCCACAATAAGTTGGGTGAATTTTGGCCCATTCCTCCTGACAGAGCTGTTGTGACTGAGTCAGGTTTGTAGGCATCCTTGCTCACACACGCTTTTTCAGTTCTGCCCACAAATTTTCTATAGGATTGAGGTCAGGGCTTTGTGATGGCCACTCCAATACCTTTACTTTGTTGTCCTTAAGCCATTTTGCCACAACTTTGGAAGTATGCTTGGGGTCATTGTCCATTTGGAAGACCCATTTGCAACCAAGCTTTAACTTCCTGATTGATGTCTTGAGATGTTTCTTCAATATATCCACATCATTTTCCATTCTCATGATGCCATCTATTTTGTGAAGGGCACCAGTCCCTCCTGCAACAAACCTTCCTGAGCGGCATGACGACTGCGTGGTCCCATGGTGTTTATACTTGCATACTATTGTTTGTACAGATGAACGGGGTACCTTCAGTCATTTGGAAATTTCCCCCAAGGATGAACCAGACTTGTGGAGGTCTACAATTCTTCGTCTGAGGTCTTGGCTGATTTCTTTTGATTTTCCCATGATGTCAAGCAAAGAGGCACGGAGTTTGAAGGTAGGCCTTGAAATACATCCACAGGTACACCTCAATTGACTCAAATTATGTCAATTAGCCTGTCAGAGGCTTCTAAAGCAATGACATAATTGTCTGCAATTTTCCAAGCTGTTTAAAGACATAGTCAGCTTAGTGTATGTAAACTTCTGACCCACTGGAATTGTGATACAGTGAATAATATATTTTTTTTTTTTAAATTTACCTTTATTTAACCAGGCAAGTCAGTTAAGAACAAATTCTTATTTTCAATGACGGCCTGGGAACAGTGGGTTAACTGCCTGTACAGGGGCAGAACGACAGATTTGTACCTTGTCAGCTCGGGGGTTTGAACTCGCAACCCTCCGGTTACTAGTCCAACGCTCTAACCACTAGGCTACTCTGCCGCCCCAATATGTGAAATAATCTGTCCGTAAACAGTTGTTGGAAAAATGACTTGTGTCATGCACAAAGTAGATTTCCTAACCGACTTGCCAAAACTATAGTTTTTTAACAAGGAATTTGTGGAGTGGTTGAAAATGAGTTTTAATGACTCCAACATAAGTGTATGTAAACTTCACACTTCAACGGTACAACTCATCCCAAACCATCTCAATTGGGTTGAGGTCGGGTGATTGTGGAGGACAGGTCATCTGATGCAGCACTCCATCACTCTCATTCATGGTCAAATAGCCCTTACACAGACTGGAGGTGTGTTGGGTCATTGTCCTGTTGAAAAACAAATGACAGTCCCAACTAAACGCAAAACAGACCATAAGGACAGATTTCCACCGTTCTAATGCCCAATGCTTGTGTTTCTTGGCCCAAGCAAGTCTCTTCTTATGATTGGTGTCCTTTAGAAGTGGTTTCTTTGCAGAAATTTGACCATGAATGCCTGATTCACGCAGTCTCCTCTGAACAGTTGATGTTGAGATGTGTCTGTTACTTGAACTCTGTGAAGCATTTATTTGGGCTGCAATTTCTGAGTGGCAGTTAACTCTAATGAATTTATCCTCTGCAGCAGAGGTAATTATGGGTCTTCCTTTACCAGATTAACTGAACTTCATGTCTTAAAGTAATGATGGACTGTCATTTCTCTTTGCTAATTTGAGCTGTTCTTGCAATAATATGGACTTGATTTTACCAAATAGGGTTATCTTCTGTATACCACCCCTACCATGTCACACACAACTGATTGGCTCAAACGCATTATGAAGGAAAGAAATTCCACAAATTAACTTAACAAGGCACACTGGTTCATTTAAATGCATCCCAGCTAACTACCTCATGAAGTTGGTTGAGAGAATGCCAAGAATATTCTTTTATTTGTTTAACACTTTTCTGTGTTATGTGTTATTTCATAGTTTTGATGTCTTGGTGTTTTCACTATTATTCTACAATGTAGAAAATAGTAAAAATAAAGAAAAACCCTGGAATGAGTAGGTGTGTCCAAACTTTTGACTGGTACTGTAGATATAGGTAGAGGTAAAGTTACTAGGCAACAGGATAGATAATAAGCAGTAGCAGCAGCGTATGTGATGAATCAAAAGAGTTCCACCATGCCCAAACTGGATGCACGTGTGCGCACCGTGTGCAAATTGATCTTGTCCCCCGACACCGAACGTGATCACGACACGCAGGTAGAGATATCAAAACAAACTCTGAACAAATTATATTATTTTGGGGACAGGTCAGAAAGCATTAAACTTTCATGGCAAATTAGCTAGCTTGCAGTTGCTAGCTAATTTGTCCTATTTATATATCTAGCTTGCAGTTGCTAGCTAATTTGTCCTATTTATATATCTAGCTTGCTGTTGCTAGCTAATTTGTTCTGGGATATATACATTGAGTTGTTATTTTACCTGAAATGCACAAGGTCCTCTACTACGACAATTAATCCACACATAAAAAGGTAAACCGAATAGTTTCTCGTCATCTCTCCTCCTTCCATTCTTTTTCTTCTTTGGACTTTACATGGGGATTGGCATCTAACATTCATAGTTACCACAACAACAGACCGAACTCGGTTCATCTTTCAATCACCCACGTGGGTATAACCAATGAGGAGATGGCACGTGAACATATGCTTCTAAAAGCCAAATGAGGAGATGGGAGAAGCAAGACTTGCAGCGCGTTCTACGTCCCAAGTTGAAGCAACTTCTATTTTAGTGCCTGGCAACGCAGACGCTCGTTTGTGTGCTCCAGCAGTGTGGGTGCAATGACTAAATAACATGTATGTGTAAATTTATTTTGCATCGTTCGCGCATGAGATGTGGCCGGTGTGGTCAGCATGTTAGTGCAAGGGGTGGTCAATGCAGATAGTCTGGTTAACTATTTAGGCTTGGGGTAGAAGGGGGGGTAGAAGCTGTTCAGGGTCCTGTTGGTTCCAGACCGGGTGCATCGGAACCACTTGCCGTGCGGTTGCAGAGAACAAAGGCTATGACTTGGGTGACAGGAGTTTTTTTAAACCATTTTTAGGGCCTTTCTCTGACACCGCCTGGTATTGAGGTCCTGGCTGGCAGGGAGCTTGGCCTCAGTGATGTACACACGACCCTTTGTTGCACCTTGCGGTTGAATGCCAAGCAGTTGTCATACCAAGCGGTGCTGCATGCAGTCAATATGCTGTCAATGGTGCATCAGTCAAACTTTTTGAGGATCCAAGGGCTAATGCTAAATTATTTTCAGCTTCCTGAGGGGGAAGAGGTGTTGTTGTGCCTTCTTCCCGACTGTGTTGGTGTGTGTGGACCATGTTTATGACGTGGACAGAGAGAAACTTGAAGCTCTCGACACCACTACAGCCCTGTCTATTGTGGACACCAGGTTTTGTACTGTGTGTTGATCAGTGGCGGTCAGTTTAAAAAAAAAAATATGAGCATAGCCTTATTTCTATTACAGCATACTGGATGACCGTCGTTCATATTCCATTCACCCAGTTCAATGTAACATCGATAGGTTTAGGCTACTACATGATACTCACATTTTCCCTATACCTATTATGAGGTTGCTACAACCTACACTATGAATTAAAGTTTACAACGTAGGTGCACACAGGCCGAGAGAACATTTTAGGGTGACAGTGACACATTGACAGACAAAACATTTCTTAAACGGTCTAACACAAATCGGCTCAATAAATAAACCCCTGATCACACATAAACACAGTTCACTTTCATAGCAGCCATGTTGTATTCCTTCTCGCATCAATGCTCTCTCCTCCTCTCCCCTTTTACCTTCGCTTATGGACTTCAATGCACAACACATCAGCTGTTTGTGACCAGGCGAAAAAAACTTTCCAAGCAGTAACGTTACAGCGTTCAGTTAGTAAGCAGTTTAGCAGTTACACCGGAGGGCCCCGGTGGCAAAAAAATAGTAAAACCTAAAGCTTACCTTGACTTGGAAGAGTTCCAGTGTTGTGTTGGATAGTCATAGTCAGCTAGCTAGAAAGCATCCCTCTGTTTGAGCCAGGTGTTTGAGTAGGCTAAAATTGCGAGCTGCATTTGCTAGCTAAGTAAGCGAAAGCAAAAAAAATGACAAAATATATCTCGCTTCTCCTTCATTTTTGAAGAAATGGATTGCTTAAAATCTGTTCAACTATCATCTTTCTCTCTCTTTGAGTCAACTACTCACCACATTTTATGCACTGTGCAGTGCTAGCTAGCTGTAGTTTATGCTTTCAGTACTAGATTCATTCTCTGATCATTTGATTGGATGGACAACATGTCAGTTCATGCTGCAAGAGCTCTGATAGGTTGGAAGACGTCCTCTGGAAGTTGTCATAATTAAATCACATACTGTTAAGTTTATGGAAGGGGATGAGAACCACGAACCTTCTAGGCTTTGTACTGAAGTTAATGAAGCTAGCTGTCCTCCGGCTACACTATGGTGCTACATTAGAGAGTGCTGTTGAGGCTACGGTAGACTGTCATAGCAAAACAGTGTGTTTTAATCAATTATTTGGTGACAAGTGAATATATTTAGTATAGTTTTATCTAAAAAGGATACATTTGAAATGTTTGACTATTTTTATGAAATTCAATGAGGATGGTCCTCCCCTTCCTCCTCTGAGGAGCCTCCACTGGTGTTGATGTGTGCAAAGAAATACACAATATACACAGAAATGTGTTGTGTAAAGGTTTCTTGTTTAAATTGAATGGTAGAAAGTTCATTCTTGCACTAATAACTTTAGTGTAGGTTATTGTGAAAAGAAATTAGGACCAGAAGTTTAAATTGGGATCTGGGAAACAGAGTGTAAACAAAGTACATTTTTATTTAAAAAAATTATAAAATGTTTGTTTTACAATTTACACAGTAATGTCTATCAGTAATGTTTGTCCCAGAACAGACTGTGAGATTGGAGATTCCCTAAAAACACGCCACTTCGATACATCTACGACTGCAAGTGAGTATTTCGTAGCATGTTAGGAGAACTTACGCAGCAGGTTAGGAGAATTAGGTTAAGAAAAGGGTTAGGTAAAATGCTCTCCTAAACTGCTATGAAAAGTCCCTTCCGCTCGTAGCTGTATCGAAGTGGCATGTTTTTAGGCAATCCTGTGTGATTACTGGATACTGAACATAACATCCGCCTCACAACTTATAATGAATGAAGTTTGCATGAAGGAAACAGACACAAACTTATGATCAATTTTGATGGGAATTACTGGGACAGTGATTATCCCCAGATTTAAAATGGCAGATTCAATGGTAATTTTAACACACAGCAAAATATAATGTTCCACAAATGCCATATTCTAGAATGCCGCGGTGGGGTAATGTATGACCGACACATTTCATTTCTCAATACAAATTACAACTTTGTCTACAAATGTAATTTAATGTAGAAAGTTGCTGGAGACTGCTTAGAAATCCTTAATATATCTTAAAAACAACAAATGAGGCCTTCAGAAAATGTACATTCGTCACATCATACAGATTTGAACAAAGGGCCAGAGACTAGAGTGGTATGTCCTTCCTATTCTCTGACATATTTCTCACAAATCACATTGTCATGCTTCCTCCCTCTGGACCAAAAAAGGGCTGAGCAATATGCTAAATTTAGTATGCATGGAAAGGGTGAATGGGAAAATAAGTTTGAAGTTTCCTCAGCTGTCTGTGTCTTATGTAAAATAAAATAGAAATTCCATAACTTGAAAGCCCCCATTGCTAAAAATAATTTTGGGATGGCAAGCTTTAATATCAGTTCAGCCATTTTGGCACAGTGACTCACTACCTAAACCAGATGCAACTAGTTTCATGTAGCCATGAGAAGTCATGTGATCTTCTACTGCTATCTTGTGGATGAACTGGGAATCAGGAGATATAGACTACATGACCAAAAGTATGCGGACACCTGCTCGTTGAACATCTCATTCCAAAATCATTGGCATTAATAAGGAGTTGGTCCCCCCTTTGCAGCTATAACAGCCTCCACTCTTCTGGGAAGGCTTTCCACTAGATGTTGGAACATTGCTGCACGGACTTGCTTCCATTCAGCCACGAGCATTAGTGAGGTTCGGCACTGATGTTGGGCGATTAGGCCTGGCTCGCAGTCGGCGTTCCAATTCATCCTAAAGGTGTTCGATGGGCTCTGTGTCAGGCAGTCAAATTCTTCCTCACCGATCTCGACAAACCATTTCTATATGGACCTCACTTTGTGCACGGGGGCATTGTCAGGCTGAAACTGGAAAGGGCCTTCCCCAAACTGTTGCCACAAAGTTGGAACAGAATCGTTTAGAATGTCATTGTATTCTGTAGAGTTAAGATCTTCCTTCACTGGAATGAAGGTGTCTAGCCCAAACCATGAAAAATAGCCACAGCCCATTATTCATCATCCACCAAACTTTACAGTTAGCACTATGCATTAGGGCAGGTAGCGTTCTCCTGGCATCCGCCAAACCCAGATTCGTCCGTTAGACTGCCAGATGGTGAAGCGTGATTCATCACTCCAGAGAACGTGTTTCTACTGCTCCAGAGTCCAATGGTGGCGAGCTTAACACCACTCCAGCCGACGCTTGGCATTGCGCATGGTAATCTTAGGCTTGTGTATGGCTGCTCGGCCATGGAAACCCATTTCATGAAGCTCCCGACTAACAGTTCTTGTGCTGACATTTTTACATTTAACATTTACATTTAAGTCATTTAGCAGACGCTCTTATCCAGAGCGACTTACAAATTGGTGCGTTCACCTTAAGACATCCAGTGGAACAGCCACTTTACAATAGTGCATCTAAATCTTTTAAGGGGGGTGAGAAGGATTACTTTATCCTATCCTAGGTATTCCTGAAAGAGGTGGGGTTTCAGGTGTCTCCGGAAGGTGGTGATTGACTCCGCTGGCCTGGCGTCGTGAGGGAGTTTGTTCCACCATTGGGGGCCAGAGCAGCGAACAGTTTTGACTGGGCTGCGCGGGAACTGTACTTCCTCAGTGGTAGGGAGGCGAGCAGGCCAGAGGTGGATGAACGCAGTGCCCTTGTTTGGGTGTAGGGCCTGATCAGAGCCTGGAGGTACTGAGGTGCCGTTCCCCTCACAGCTCCGTAGGCAAGCACCATGGTCTTGTAGCGGATGCGAGCTTCAACTGGAAGCCAGTGGAGAGAGCGGAGGAGCGGGGTGACGTGAGAGAACTTGGGAAGGTTGAACACCAGACGGGCTGCGGCGTTCTGGATGAGTTGTAGGGGTTTAATGGCACAGGCAGGGAGCCCAGCCAACAGCGAGTTGCAGTAATCCAGACGGGAGATGACAAGTGCCTGGATTAGGACCTGCGCCGCTTCCTGTGTGAGACATTGCTTCCAGAGGCAGTTTGGGACTCGGTAGTGAGTGTTCTAACTGAGAACAGACGACTTTTACCTTCAACACTCGGCAGAATCTTTCTGTGAGCTTGTGTGGTTTACCACTTCGCTGCCGATAACACAATAACAGCATTTACAGATGACCGGGGCAGCTCTAGCAGGGCAGAAATTTGACAAACTGACTTGTTGGAAAGGTGGCATCCTATGACGGTGCCACGTTGAAAGTCACTGAGCTCTTCAGAAGGGCCATTCTACTGTCAATGTTTGTCTATGGAGATTGCATGGCTGTGTGCTGAAATAGCCGGATCCACTAATTTGAACTAGTGTCCATATACTATTGTATATATATATATACACTGCTCAAAAAAATAAAGAGAACACTTAAACAACACAATGTAACTCCAAGTCAATCACACTTCTGTGAAATCAAACTGTCCACTTAGGAAGCAACACTGATTGACAATACATTTCACATGCTGTTGTGCAAATGGACTAGACAACAGGTGGAAATTATAGGCAATTAGCAAGACACCCCCAATAAAGGAGTGGTTCTGCAGGTGGTGACCACAGACCACTTCTCAGTTCCTGTGCTTCCTGGCTGATGTTTTGGTCACTTTTGAATGCTGGCGGTGCTTTCACTCTAGTGGTAGCATGAGACGGAGTCTACAACCCACACAAGTGGCTCAGGTAGTGCAGCTCATCCAGGATGGAACATCAATGCGAGCTGTGGCAAGAAGGTTTGCTGTGTCTGTCAGCGTAATGTCCAGAACATGGAGGCGCTACCAGGAGACAGGCCAGTACATCAGGAGACATGGAGGAGGCCGTAGGAGGGCAACAACCCAGCAGCAGGACCGCTACCTCCTCCTTTGTGCAAGGAGGAGCAGGAGGAGCACTGCCAGAGCCCTGCAAAATGACCTCCAGCAAGCCACAAATGTGCATGTGTCTGCTCAAACGGTCAGAAACAGACTCCATGAGGGTGGTAATGAGGGCCCGACGTCCACAGGTGGGGTTGTGCTTACAGCCCAACACCGTGCAGGACGTTTGGCATTTGCCAGAGAACACCAAGATTGGCAAATTCGCCACTGGCGCCCTGTGCTCTTCACAGATGAAAGCAGGTTCACACTGAGCACATGTGACAGACGTGACAGAGTCTGGAGACGCTGTGGAGAACGTTCTGCTGCCTGCAACATCCTCCAGCATGACCGGTTTGGCGGTGGGTCAGTCATGGTGTGGGGTGGCATTTCTTTGGGGGGGCGCATAGCCCTCCATGTGCTCGCCAGAGGTAGCCTGACTGCCATTAGGTACCAAGATGAGATCCTCAGACCCCTTGTGAGACCATATTCTGGTGCGGTTGGCCCTGGGTTCCTCCTAATGCAAGACAATGCTAGACCTCATGTGGCTGGAGTGTGTCAGCAGTTCCTGCAAGAGGAAGGCCTTGATGCTATGGACTGGCCCGCCCGTTCCCCAGACGTGAATCCAATTGAGCACATCTGGGACATCATGTCTCGCTCCATCCACCAAAAGCGGATGCTTTAGTCCAGATCTGGGAGGAGATCCCTCAGGAGACCATCCGCCAATAAGGGAGGTCATACAATAGGGAGGTCATACAGGCACGTGGAGGCCACACACACTACTGAGCCTCATTTTGACTTGTTTTAAGGACATTACATCAAAGTTGGATCAGCCTGTAATTTTGAGTGTGACTCCAAATCCAGACCTCCATGGGTTGATAAATTTGATTTCCATTGATAATTTTTGTGTGATTTTGTTGTCAGCACATTCAACTATGTAAAGAAAAAAGTATTTAATAAGAATATTTCATTCATTCAGATCTAGGATGTGTTATTTTAGTGTTCTCTTTATTTTTTTGAGCAGTGTATATACACATATGTATGTATACATGTGTATTTACATCAATGGATGATGGATGAGAAAAGAGACTTCCTTTTCATTCCTTTAAGACAAAAAATGAAGGCATGGCCCAAGCCCTCCACTTTTAAAATGGCTGTGTTCCTATGGGAATTTGCACATATCTAGAGAGCGCCATGATTCGGTAAAATAAGTTTTTTTTGTCCTTTCAACCCGATATCGTTAAAATCTCTTATTTCCCAACAATTGGAGGACAATTATGTTGTTTTAACTGGAATGATGTGGTAAAGCCTTTTTTGCAAAAATAACATCTATATGGTCTTTCCCCTGTGTGATTCCTCATATGCACTCGCAGGTGTCCAATTTGACCGTAGCATTTCCCACATTCATTGCAGAAATAAGGTTTCTCCCCTGTATGGGTCCTCATATGCCTTTTCAGAAAAGATTCCCAATTGAACCTTTTGCCACAAACATGACACCTGTATGGTTTCTCCGTATTGTGAGAAACCATAAGCATCTTTCTCATATGAATCTTGTTCTTCATATGCCTCTTAAGATCCCAGTTCCGTTTGAAACATTTGCCACAAATTTGACAAGTAAATGTTTTATTTGATACTCTGTAGCCGTCTCCATCAGGTTCTGTTTTCATCTCAGTCGTGTTGGTGGGCGAATCCACAATTCGGATTTGGAAAAGATGAGAGGGCTGAGGTGGTTCCTGATTTTTCCCAGAGGCAGGAGTAAATATGAACTCTTTGTTATCAGAATTCAGCCTTTCAAGCAGCTGTTCCCCTTGACTGGTCCAGAGTTCTTCCTGTTCCTCTTTAATCTGAGTGGGCTCTGGGTCCTCCTGCCCTAGACTGGAGTTCCACTCCTGCTCACAGTGCTGCTGCTCAGTTGGAAGCTCCTCTTCAGAGACAGGGAAAGAGAGCTGCTGGAGGTCTGGAGAGAAGGATAGGTCATTAAGAATCGTACAATTTGTTTGGGACATATTTTCAGAATTAATGGGACCCTACGGCCTATCGTTATACTAAGGCAACAAAATCTATACAGTGCATTTGAAAGTATTCAGACCCCTTGACTTTTTCCACATTTTGTTACGTTACAGCCTTATTCTAAAATTGATTAAATACTTTTCTCCCTCATCAATCTACACACAATACCCCATAATGACAAATTAAAAATCAGGTTAAGACATTGTTGCACATGAAATACCTTATTTACATAAGTACCCTTTGCTATGAGACTTGAAATTGAGTTTAGGTGTATCCTGTTTCCATTGATTATCCTTGAGATGTTTCTACAACTTGATTGGAGTCCACCTGTGGTAAATTCAATTGATTGGACATGATTTGGAATGGCACACACCTGTATATATAGGGTCCCATAGTTGACAGTGTATGTCAGACCAAAAACCAAGCCATGAGGTTAAAGGAATTGTCCTTAGCGCCACGAGACAGGATTGTGTCGAGGCATAGATCTGGGGAAGGGTACCAAAACATTTCTGCAGCATTGAAGGTGCCCAAGAACACAGTGGCCTCCATCATTCTTAAATGGAAGAAGTTTGGAACCAACAAGATTCTTTCTAGAGCTGGCCGCCCGGCCAAACTGAGCAATCGGGGGAGAAGGGCCTTAGTCAGGGAGGCGACCAAGAACGTGATGGTCACTCTGACAGAGCTCCAGAGTTCCTCTGTGGAGATGGCAAACCCTTCCAGAAGGACAACCATCTCTGCAGCACTCCACCAATCAGGCCTTTATGGTAGAGTGGCCAGACAGAAGCCATATGACAGCCCGCTTGGGGTTTGCCTCAGGGTATGAGAAACAAATTCTCAGATTCTCTGGTCTGATGAAACCAAGATTGAACTCTTTGATAATATGTTTATTATTTTACAATAAAAAATCTAATAAAAAAGACAGCAATACTAACAATGACATTCATTGTACTGTTGAATGGGATGGCCAATTTAGAGAACAAAACAAAACTTAACTCACACATACACAAAATAAAACAAAATCCTATTAGGTGGTACATGTGTAAGAAGACAGCATATAGTCATTACAAGCAGTGTAAATAAGCCAAAAATAAATATTGAGTGGAGTACAGCACAGAGTAGCAGCAGATCACCAACCCAGTTATGAAGCGGGACTAGACCATTTATCCAGTATCGGCTGCCATATTTTGTAAAACATTGGACTTCTATTGGAGCTATTGTATCGAATCTTTTCCATATGTATTACATTCCCTAAATCCCGTAACCACATTTCAAAGGTAGGTAGTCTCCAGTTACCAAAATTGCAATATGAGGCTTTTGGCTAATAGAGTACAAAGAGAGACAGCTTTCCCTTCGTGGTTATTCCCATCAACTGTACCAAACAGAGCGGTCAATGGGTCTGGGGCTAGAACTCTATCAAAGGCTCTAGATAAGTAATAAAAAATGAGAGCCCAGTAAACATGTAACTTAGGACATGTCCAGAATAAGTGGGTCAACGTCCCCTCATCCTGCTTGCACCTCTCACACAGTGGTGAGGTGTCCGGGAATATTTTATGCAGTTTTACTTTTGAGTAATGTAACCTGTGTATCACCTTAAACTGTACAAGGTTGTGTCTGGCATTCACTGAACTGTGGTTTATATTCCTGAGAGCTTCTACCCAGTCCTCATCTGAGATTTCTGACCCAAGTTCTTGTTCCCAAGCCCTTTTAATGGTGTCTGTGGATACCTCTATGTGGGCCTGTAGCACATCATACAGTCTAGAGACCGACCCTTTTGAATGTGGTTTGACAAGGATCAAGCTATCTAATGTAGGACTATTTGGCTTCATGCCATACTGTGGGATATGTGTCCTTACAAAATTCCTGATTTGGAGGTATCTGAAAAAATGTGTTGTTGGCATGTTGAACTTTCCCTGTAATTGTTGAAATGAAGCTAACTGACCATCTATGTATAGATTACCAATTGTTGTGAGCCCCTTCTCCCTCCACTGTGAAAACACCACATCATCCAATGGGGGGTGGAAAGCATGATTCAGGCAAATCGGGCTGTCAATGTATACAGTGGGTATGTTAAGAAAATACCTCATCTGTTTCCAGATCCTAAGCATATGACAAATGACTGGGTTAGAGTCATAAGTGGATTTTTTCACATATGATGGGCTATTAACAAGTGCAGGGAGTGAGGAACGTTGACAGGAGGCCTGCTCAATCAAAAGCCATGCAGGCATATCCTTCTGTCTCATCGCAGGTAAGCTTTCCCTCCAGAAAGACACAATGTTCAGATTAGCAGCCCAATAATACAGTTTAAAGTGAGGAAGGCCAAAGCCCCCTCTATTTTGTACTTGCATAAATGCTTCTTTGAAATTATGGCTGCCTTGTTATCCCATAAAAATGGAGTTACTATTGAATCCAGTTTCTTAAAATAGCTTTGTGGTATGAAATTGGGTAGACATTGGAAGAGTTAAAGAAACCTGGGTAGGACAACCAAGGAGATAGGCAGAGTTTTCCAAAAATCTATATTTTGTTTAATTATGCTGATATATTTTCATGTCCCAATTCGCTTTCAATAGCTGATCAAGGTCTCTTGTCACTACAATGCCAAGGCTTGTGAACTTGTCCATCACTGTTCTAAACGGGGTAGATTGCAAAAATTGCATATCCACAGGCTGTGATATTGGCATCAACTCACTTTTTTGCCAGTTTATCTTGTAGCCAGAGAAGGAGCCAAATGTGTTTATCAAGTTAAGTAAGGGTGGAATAGAAGTTTTAGGCTTGGACAAAAACAAAAGAACATCGTCTGCATATAGGGACATTTTGTGCTGTGTGTCCTTTATTTTAACAGAAGCTATATTGGCACATGCCCGAATGCGAGTAGCAAGGGGTTCCATGGCTATAGCGAAGAGAGCAGGCGAAATAGGGCACCCCTGTCGGCACCCCTTGAACAAGCGGAATGACTGCAACATTTCTTGATTGGTTACCACGGACGCCATTGGGTGTGCATAAATAATTCTTATCCAATTAATAAATTCCTTTCCGAACCCGAAGTGCTCCAGAACCGACATCATATACTTCCACTCAATCCGATCAAACGCCTTCTCTGCATCAAGAGCTATTACCACTGCCTCAACCTTATGATCGTGATACATTACGTTGAAAAGGCGTCTCAAATTGTAGTATATATGTCGGCCCGGGATAAAACCTGTCTGGTTAGGGTGTATGATGTCGGAAATGTATGTTTTCAATCGGTTTGCCAATATCTTTGTCAACACCTTGTTTTCTAAGGGGAGTAACGACACGGGGCAATAAGACGACATCTCCATGGAATCTCTATCTTTTTCAAGATCAGTGCTATTGTAGCCTCATACAGTGTTTGCGGGAGTTTGGCATTTTCTTTGGATTGTTTAAACATTCGCAACATAAGTGGAGATAGACTGGCGCAGTACTTCTTATAGAATTCTATTACATATCCATCGGGCCCAGGGGCCTTGCTGTTTGGAAATTGTGCTATCGCTGTGTTAATTTCCTCTAAAGTTATCCCTGCATTGAGTGCAGAAGCTGCCCCCCTGTCTAGTTTAGGAAGTTCACATTCAGCGAGAAAGCGTTCCATAGTTTGTGGATCAGTAGCATCGCATTTTGATTGGTATAGCTTTGAGTAAAACTGCGCAAAGCATTTATTAATATCCTGCGGATCTGTTACTATTTTACCCTTCTTGACTTTTATTTTGTGAATAGCTCTAGATGCCTGTACATGCCTTAGCTGTCTTGCTAATAATTTATGTGGTTTGTCACCCAGTTCAAAATAATAATAGGGTGATAGGTAACCGACTCAGCTGCTGAAATTAGTTTGGAGTCCAACAAAAAATAGTCAATTCTGGAATATGATTTATGAACTGATGAAAAGAAAGAGTAATCCCTGTCTGTTGGGTGCGTCAGTCTCCAAATATCGACAATGTTAAGGTTTGTCATCAATGTATTTAGACAGACACTGGCATTTGATTGTTGAAGTGATCTTGATAGCTGTTTATCTAAAAGAGGATCTAACGTACAGTTAAAGTCCCCTCCAACAATAACACTTGTATCCAAGATATTTGGTATGTCCTTACATACCCTTTGAAAAAATAATGGATCATCGAAGTTGGGTCCATATAAATTGACCAAGGTTACTGGTTTCGAATTCAGTGTACCAGCCACAATAATATACCGACCATTAGGATCTGAAATCGAGGATGAGTAAACAAACGGAATGTTTTTCCTTATCAGGATTGCTACTCCTCTCGCTTTTGCATCAAAGTTAGACTGGTATATCTGACCGATACAGCCGACTCGTAGCTTGGCCTGAGCGGAGCGTTTAATATGAGTTTCTTGAAGAAACACTATGTCAGCACCCACTATGTCAGCACCCAGTGATTTAAGATGAGAAAAAACCTCGTTTCACCACATGCCCTAAGCCATTACAGTTCCAGCTGACTATCTTTATTCCACCTGGTCTACTCTGTGCTCTGTCTCTATGTGGCATTTCTTATTTTAGAGCAAATTGTTGCTGTCATACAAAACTAAGAAGAAAAACGAGCTTGTCATGCCACCTGTACTAATAATAAACGTGAACATAAAACACAGACCCCATCCCCCCTCCCGTCCCTTTACTGAGTGACTTCCCCAAACGAAGCACTCCTTGGCTAACACACAAACCTTAGGGTGTCTAGACATACAGCTTGAACTAACTCGTCGTCTATAGATGCTCCGCATATACGCTAATATTAAATAACACTTAACACTTAACTCTCACGTTAGGGGGTGAGTGGCGCTAAAACATGATGTGCCAAACAATGCTATATTAGCCACAACATCTCACCAATCATAAGTCCCAAATTCTGATCTTCTAATCGAAAAGACATAGGCCGGAAATCCAAACACATTCCTGGCCTGTATTTGGTCATTTAGCCGGCTGACACAGCCGTTCTGTATCCTCAGCCAGGGAGCTTGCTTGTCAAGAACATATCGGCCTCTTTTGAGTTGTCAAACGTACGTGTTGATCCTTCGACTGTCACCTTAAACCGGGCTGGGAAGAGGAATCCATATCGGATGTTGGCCGCCCTGCATTTGTTTGCGTACCTCATCATACTCTTTCCGTTGGTTCCTCACCTCCAAGGTAAGATCTGGGTAGAAAGACACCCTGGCTCCGTTGAAGTTAAGGGGGAACTTTTGACTAGCCAGCTTGAGGATGAGATCCCTGGTCTGGGGCCGTACAATGAATGGCCTTGGTGGCCCGCCCTTGGCCGGCTTCGTTGCCTGAGATCTGTGTGCGCGGTCGATCAGGATGGCCGTTTTGAAGTGTTCACTCCCCAGCAGGGTCGGTATCAGCTCCGAGACAAATTCAGTGGGTTTCCCTTTCTCAGTGTCCTCCTGGATGCCACATATTCGGATGTTCTGGAATCTTGAATGCGACTCGAGCATTTCCAGTCAGGCTTTCAGGGTTTTGTTGTCATTTTTGAACGTTGCGCACTGTTTCTCTATGTCCTGTAGCCTGGCCTCGTGATCGACTGTTGTCTGCTCAACCTCATGCACCCTTCTCTGAGTTGCCTTCACAGTTTCGGCCAAAGTCCCAAAGTTGAGATATCAGCCAACCTTGTGTCCACCTTCTTGCTTAGTGAGTTTATGGCAGCCAGTATGTCACTTTGCGTAGGCTCTGTGGGGAACTCTTGGAAGCTAGCCTCTTCAGCTAACTCCTCGTGGGTTGAAATTGGTTCGTTGTCTCTCATTCAAATTATCTTGTTTAGCGCTCCCTTTTTTGGTGCCTTTTCCCTTTGTCATATTTGTTTGAAGTTATAGGTCGTGAAAGGTTAAGATAAATACTAATTTGTTTCAAAATGGAGCGGAGCACGTCTACTCCATAGCACGCTCTCTAGCGCCCCAGATTGAACTCTTTGGCCTAAATACCAAGCGTCACATCTGGAGGAAACCTGGCACCATCCCTACAGCAAAGCATGGTGGTGGCAGCATCATGCTGTGGGGATGTTTTTCAGTGGCAGGGATTGGGAGACAAGTCAGGAGAGGGAAAGATGAATGGAGAAACGTACAGAGAGATCCTTGATGAAAATCTGCTCCAGAGCGCTCAGGACCTCAGACTGGGGCGAAGGGTCACCCTAAGCAAACAGACAAGACAACACAGGAGTGGTTTCGGGTAGAGTCTCTGGATGTCCCTAAGTGGCTCAGCCAGAGCCCGGACTCGATCAAACATCTCTGGAAAGACCTGAAAATAGCTGTGCAGCGACGCTCCCCATCCAACCTGACAGAGCTTGAGAGGATCTGGAGAGAACAATGGGAGAAATTCCCTAAATACAGGTATGCCAAGCTTGTGGCGTCATACCCAAGAAGACTTGAGGCTGTAATCGCTGCCAAAGGTGCTTCAACAAAGTACTGAGTAAATGGTCTGAATACTTATGTAAACATATTTTTTCTGTTTTTGCTTTGTCATTATGGGGTATTGTGTGTAGCTTGATGAGGGAAAAAGCTATTTAAATCAATTTTAGAATAAGGCTGTAAAGTAACAAAATTAGTATTTCATTCTGTAACAAAGCCATTTTGTGGGGAAAAACTCATTCTAATTGGCTGGGCCTGGCTCCCTAGTAGGTGGGCTTGGGAGGGAATATGCCCACCCACTTGGGAGCCAGGCCCAGCCATTATTTATATAAACTCAGCAAAAAAAGAAATGTCCCTTTTTCAGGACTGTCTTTCAAATATAATTAGTAAAAATCCAAATGACTTCACAGATCTTCATTGTAAAGGGTTTAAAAACTGTTTCCCATGCTTGTTCAATGAACCATAAACAATTAATGAACATGCACCTGTGGAACGCTCGTTAAGACACTAACAGACAGTAGGCAATTAAGGTCAGTTATGAAAACTTAGGACACTAAAGAGGCTTTTCTACTGACTCTGAAAACCCTGAAAAGAAAGATGCCCAAGGTCCTTGCTCATCTGCATGAACGTGCCTTAGGCATGCTGCAAGGAGGCATGAGGACTGCAGATGTGGCCAGGGCAATAAATTGCAATGTCGGTACTGTGAGAGGCCTAAGACAGAGATACAGGGAGACAGGACGGACAGCTTATCGTCCTCGCAGTTGTAGACCACGTGTAACAACACCTGCACAGAATCGGTACATCCGAACATCACACCTCGTTCTGTGCGTGATCGGAGGGTGAGGGCTAGGGCCATTCCCCCAGAAATGTCCGGGAACATTCAAGTGCATTGGTGGAAGAGTGGGGTAACATCTCACAGCAAGAACTGGCAAATCTGGTGCAGTCCATGAGGAGGAGACGCACTGCAGTACTTAATGCAGCTGGTGGCCACACCAGATACTGACTGTTACTTTTGATTTTGACCCCCCCTTTGTTCAGGGACACATTATTCAATTTCTGTTAGTCACGTCTGTGGAATTTGTTCAGATTATGTCTCAGTTGTTGAATCTTATGTTCATACAAATATTTACACATGTTAAGTTGGCTGAAAATAAACGCAGTTCACAGTGAGAGAATGTTTTTTTTTTTTGCTGAGTTTATATACTGTATATACAAAATTCCCCCCAAAATATTTCCAAGAAGGATGTTACACTTTTAAACATACATTTGTTTTACAATGTACACATTGTCTGTCCCAGTAGTGGAGAGGGTAGCAAGTTTTAAGTTCCTCGGCATACACATCACAGACAAACTGAATTGGTCCACTCACACTGACAGCGTCGTGAAGAAGGCGCAGCAGCGCCTCTTCAACCTCAGGAGGCTGAAGAAATTCGGCTTGTCACCAAAAGCACTCACAAACTTCTACAGATGCACAATCGAGAGCATCCTGGCGGGCTGTATCACCGCCTGGTACGGCAACTGCTCCGCCCTCAACCGTAAGGCTCTCCAGAGGGTAGTGAGGTCTGCACAACGCATCACCGGGGGCAAACTACCTGCCCTCCAGGACACCTACACCACCCGATGTTACAGGAAGGCCATAAAGATCATCAAGGACATCAACCACCCGAACCACTGCCTGTTCACCCCGCTATCATCCAGAAGGCGAGGTCAGTACAGGTGCATCAAAGCTGGGACCGAGAGACTGAAAAACAGCTTCTATCTCAAGGCCATCAGACTGTTAAACAGCCACCACTAACATTGAGTGGCTGCTGCCAACACACTGTCATTGACACTGACCCAACTCCAGCCACTTTAATAATGGGAAATGATGTAAATATATCACTAGCCACTTTAAACAATGCTACCTTATATAATGTTACTTACCCTACATTATTCATCTCATATGCATACGTATATACTGTACTCTACATCATCGACTGCATCCTTATGTAATACATGTATCACTAGCCACTTTAACTATGCCACTTTGTTTACTTTGTCTACATACTCATCTCATATGTATATACTGTACTCGATACCATCTACTGTATGCTGCTCTGTACCATCACTCATTCATATATCCTTATGTACATATTCCTTATCCCCTTACACTGTGTATAAGACAGTAGTTTTGGAATTGTTAGTTAGATTACTTGTTGGTTATCACTGCATTGTCGGAACTAGAAGCACAAGCATTTCGCTACACTCGCATTAACATCTGCTAACCATGTGTATGTGACAAATACAAGTTGATTTGATTTGAACACTAAGACGGTTGGATGCCGGTTATGTTTGAGGACATCTGTAAATACATCCACCTCGCAACCTCTATGTGAATCATAAAATGTCAGTTTTCCACGCAGGTTGTAGTTCTTGCTGCATTAACTGCTCCTGTGCGATTCCTCATATGCCATATCAGGCTACTCTTCTGCCTGAAGGATTTGCCACATTCCTTGCACTGATAGTTTTTCCCTTGTTTCTTGATTGTTACCAGAACACACACACATTGTTTTCTCCTGCGTGTGAATGATCATGGGATTTTTAATTGGGATGCCTTGATTAAGTATTTTCTACACAAAGAGCATCTGTATGGTCTCTCCCGTGTGTCCCTTCATACGCCTTTTCAGATCAGATTCCCAATCGAAACGTTTGCCTCAAACATGAACACTGAACTGTTGTTCACTTGTGTGTTCCCTCATATTTTGCGAGTTGTGACTGAAACATTTGCCACATTCACTGCATCAGTAAGGTTTCTCCCCAGTATGGGCCCTTGTAGGACTTACAATAAGAGTTCAATTTGAAACATTTACCACACGAGGAGGGTCACAAATGTGACTATCCAGATTTCAGACACAAGTCATTTCACACACACTGCTACATTCTGAAACACCATTGCAGTCTCCATCTGGTTTTGTTAAACTCTTCAGTTGTGTTGGTGGGATAAAGATATTAACCAATTTGGATTTGGTTAATATCTGAGGACTGAGGTTTCGATCCTCCTGATCACATTTACTTTTCACACAGGCAGGAGTGAATATGAACTCTTTGGTATGAGACTTCAGCCCTTCCAGCTGCTCTTCTGCCCGCCTCATTGGTCCAGAAATCTTCATGTTCCTCTTTAATCTGTGTGGGGTCTGAGTCCTGCTTCATTCCTGCTCACAGTGCTGATGCTAAGGGGGAACATCCTCTGCAGAGACTGGGAGAGAGACCCACTTGAGGTCTGCATAGGATAGGAAAATAATATTTCACAAAAAATGTATTCCTTATTCAATGTTTAATATGGTACATTTATTGATATAAATCACTCAGAAAATGTCCTTACACGTTCACAGCTTGAATATATTTCAGCATGGTCATTTGACACCGTTAGAGAGAATAAAGGAAATATGTATTTATTTCCTTAATGAAATAATGTCCACAGTTATCTGATTACAGCAAAGTGGTGAGCTTACTGTACAGCGTGCATACCATAAAAGAAACAGACACCAAGAACCAACGTAAACAATGGAACAAATGGCAACAAATGGTACGGCAGGTAACCTAGGTGTTAGAGAGGCAGGCCAGCATTTCAACTCCACATAACACAATCTGAAAAAGTCAAAAGTGAATATTTTTTTATACCCACTGTATATTGTTCTCTCCAGTGTGAATAATCAAATTGTCAGTTTTCCACTCAGGTTGAAAAAGTTGCTGCATTATTTGCTCCGGTGTGTGATGCCTCATATGGTTGCTCAGAGTTCCCTTCTTCCTGAAGGATTTGCCACATTCCTTGCACTACATAAGTTTCTCCCCGGTGTGTGCACTCAAATGTTTAGTCAGACTTATTTTCTGGTTGAAGCATTTACCACAATATTGACAGCAATACCGTTTCTCCCCTGTATGACTTGCTGTATGTAATCTTAATTGAAATGCTGTGGTAAAACATTTTCTGCACAGAGGACACTTGTGTGGTTTCTCCCCTGAGTGTCGCCTCATATGCACAGTCAGATGTCCTATCTGACGGAAGCATTTGCCACATTCATTGCAGCCATAAGGTTTCTCCCCAGTATGGGTCCTCTTATGCCTTTTCAGATCAGATTCCCAATAAAACAGTTTGCCACAAATATTACACCTAAACGGTTTCTCCCCTGTGTGTCCCCTCATATGCACTGTCAGATGTCCGATTTGACTAAAGCATTTGCCACATTCACTGCAGCAATAAGGTTTCTCCCCAGTATGGGCCCTCATATGCCTTTCCAGAGCAGATTTACAGTTGAAACATTTGCCACAAACAAGACAAGGGTTTTCACCAATGTGACTTGGTTTCATCTTGATCTCTTTAGTTGTACTGGTAGGGGACTCCACAATTTGCATTTGGAAAAGATGTGAGGGCTGAGGTGGGCCCTGATTTTCGACAGAAGCAGGAGTAAATATGAATTCTTTGGTATCAGACTCTAGCTCTTTAAGCTGCTCTCCCCCCTGACTGGTCCAGAGTTCCTCATGTTCCTCTTTAACTTGTGTGGGCTCTGGATTCTCCTGCTTCAGACTGGGGCTCCACTGCTGCTGTTCAAGGGGGACCTCTTCTGGGAGACAGAGCTGACGGAGGTCTGGAGAAAAGGATAGGAAAGAGGAATCTTTCAAAAACTATTAATTCCTTAAGCATTGTCTTACATGGTTAGTTGGTACACTTACAGTCCATTTCTACTGGATAGACGCATGGTTGCTTTGAGTTGGGAGCAGTCTGACCGCATGCCTTTATATCGGATTCTCCCAGAGAACCTTGAAGTCTCTGTTGCCTAATCTTCCATCATTCTACACTCAAAATGACTAAGTCCTACGATTTAAATAACGCTAATACGTTAAACATTGTGAACACCACTTTTTATTTCTTTACTGTAATAAGCTTGGAAAAAACCTATTGAAAAAAGATTTGAAACTCTGTTGGCACTCAAATCAATTACAAAATCCACAACCCAATGCCCTTTCTGGAAAATGCCATGGGCCAGCTGTTGCTAGCCTAGTCTGCGGCATGCTGATGGCTAGCTAAATGGTACTTTCAGCGTCCAAATATTGACAAAATGACTAATATGCTGACCAAACCAGGCTCCGCACGTGCGTCTGTGTGCGCCATCGTGCGAGTGTTGATTTTGTCTATCCCCATCAAAATATCAAAACCAACTGTGAACCAACTATATTAATTTGGGGACAGGTTGAAAATACACATGAAAAGCCATTCAAGAACATTTAGCTAGCTTTGTTGCTTTTTTTTTTTTTTTGCTGGATACTAGTATAAATTGTTATCCATTTTGAGTCCTGCAAAATTGTGTGTACTCCAACAATTTATCCACTGTTAAAAAGCTAAACCTTGTTAGTTTTCTTTGGATAATTTCTTCAAATGTTTTATGGCAGTTGGCAACAAACTTTAAAGTGCATTACAGCCACCAATTGGACTGGAGTCTGGACCTTGTTCATCTTTTAAATCACCCACATGAGTATTTGCTAGAGGTCGACCGATTAATCAGAATGGCCTATTAATTAGGGCCAATTTCAAGTTTTCATACCAATCGGTGATCAGCATTTTTGGACACCGGCTTGTCACCAAAACCACACCGCCTGGTACGGCAGCTGCTCCGCCCATAACCGTAAGGCTCTCCAGAGGGAGGTCTGTGAGGTCTGCACAACGCATCACTGGGTGCAAACTACCTGACCTCTAGGACACCTACACCACCCGATTTCACAGGAAAGCCAAAAAGTTCATCAAGGACAACAACCACCCGAGCCACTGCCTGTTCACCCCGCTATTGAATGTTATGTCATAATTATGTAAAATTCTGGCAAATTAGTTGGCAATGAGCCAGGCTGCCCAAACTGTTGCATATACCCTGACTCTGCGTGCTAGAGAAGTGACAATTTCACCTGGTTAATATTGCCTGCTAACCTGGATTTATTTTAGCTAAATATGCAGGTTTAAAAATAATATTCTTCTGTGTATTGATTTTAAGAAAGGCATTGGTGTTTGTGCTTTTTTCGCAAATGCGCTTTTGTTAAATCATCCCCCGGTGTTGCATCGATTATATGCAACGCAGGACACGCTAGATAAACTAGCAATATCATCAACCATGTGTAGTTAACTAGTGATTATGATTGATTGATTGTTTTTTATAAGATAAGTTTAATGCTAGCTAGCAACTTACCTTGGCTTACTACATTCGCGTAACATGCAGTCTCCTCGTGGAGTGCAACGAGAGGCAGGTGGTTATAGCGTTGGACTAGTTAACTGTAAGGTTGCAAGATTGAATCCCCCGAGCTGACAAGGTGAAAATCTGTCGTTCTGCCCCTGAACAAGGCAGTTAACCCACCGTTCCTAGGCCGTCATTGAAAATAAGAATGTGTTCTTAACGGAATTGCCTAGTTAAATAAAGGTATAAAAATATATATTTTTTAAATCGGCAAAATCGTCGCCCAAAAATACCGATTTCCGATTGTTATGAAAACTTGAAATCGGCCCTAATTAAATCGGCCATTCCGATTAATCGGTCAACCTCTAGTGTGTATAAGGTAGTTGTTGTGAAATTGTTAGGTTATATTACTTGTTAGATACAACTGCATGGTCGGAACTAGAAGCACAAGCATTTCGCTACACTCGCATTAACATCTGCTAACCAAGTGTGTGACAAATACATTTGATTTGATATTGCACTCCACAAGGAGACTGCATGGCAGGCTGACTACCTGTTATGCGAGTGCAGCAAGGAGCCAAGGTAAGGTGCTAGCTAACATTAAACCTATCTTATAAAAAACAAGCAATCTTAACATAATCACTAGTTAACTACACATGGTTGATGATATTACTAGTTTATCTAGATTGTCCTGCGTTACATATAATCGATGTGGTGCCTGTTAATTTATCATTGAATCATAGCCTACTTCGCCAAACGGGTGATATAACAACCGCATGTCGTTGCACCAATGTGCACCTAACCATAAACATCAATTCCTTTCTTAAAATCAATACACAAGTATATATTTTAAAACCTGCATATTTAGTTAATATTGCCTGCTAACATGAATTTATTTTAACTAGGGAAATTGTGTCACTTCTCTTGCGTTCCGTGCAAGCAGAGTCAGGGTATATGCAGCAGTTTGGGCCGCCTGGCTTGTTGCGAACTGTGTGAAGATAATTTCTTCCTAACAAAGACCGTAATTAATTTGCCAGAATTGTACATAATTATGACATAACATTGAAGGTTGTGCAACGTAACAGCAATATTTAGACTTAGGGATGCCACCCGTTAGATAAAATAAGGAACAGTTCCGTATTTCACTGAAAGAATAAACGTTTAGTTTTCTAAATGATAGTTTCCGGATTTGACCATATTAGTGACCTAAGGCTCGTATTTCTGTGAGTTTATTATATTATAATTAAGTCTGATTGAGCGGCGGTAGGCAGCAGCACGCTCGTAAGCATTCATTCAAACAGCACTTTCCTGCATTTGGCAGCAGCTCTTCGCTGTGCTTCAGCCTAAGCCTATCAACTCCCGAGATTAGGCTGGCAATACCAAAGTACCTATTAGAATATCCAATAGTCAAAGGATTATGAAATACAAATGGTATAGAGAGAAAAAGTCCTATAATAACTACAACCTAAAACGTCTTACCTGGGAATATTGAAGACGCAAGGAACTTAAAACTTCTTGTAACTAGGAGGCAGTATTTTCATTTTTGGAAAAATAACGTTCCCAATGTAAACAGGGCTATTTTGTCAGGACAAGACGCTAGAATATATTGAATATATAGAAAACACTCTAAAGTTTTCAAAACTGTAAAAATATTGGCTGTGAGTATAACAGAACTGATATTGCAGGCGAAAGCCTGAGAAAAATCCAATCCGGAAGTGACTCATGTTTTGAAAGCTCTGCGTTCCGATGCGTCCCTATTGAGCAGCGAATGGGCTATCAACCAGATTCCTTTTTCTACATATTCCCCAAGGTGTCTACAGCATTTTGACGTAGTTTCACGCATTTATGTTGAAGAATGAGCGTAAGCGACTATATTGTGTAAGTGGTCACCTGATGGCTCTCAGAGTGATTCTTGTTTAAAAAAATATATTTTACCCCTTTTTCTCCCCAATTTTGTGGTATCCAATTGTTAGTAGTTACTATCTTGTCTCATCGCTACAACTCCCGTACGGGCTCGGAAGAGACGAAGGTTGAAAGACATGCGTCCTCCGATACACAACCCAACCAAGCCGCACTGCTTCTTAACACCGCGCGCATCCAACCCGGAAGCCAGACGCACCAATGTGTCGGAGGAAACACCGTGCACCTGGCAACCTTGGTTAGCGGGCACTGAGCCCGGCCCGCCACAGGAGTCACTGGTGAGCGATGAGACGAGGACATCCCTACCGACCAAGCCCTCCCTAACCCGGACGACGCTAGGCCAATTGTGCGTCGCCCCACGGACCTCCCGGTCACGGCCGGTTACGACAGAGCCTGGGCGCGAACCCAGGGACTCTGATGGCACAGCTGGCGCTGCAGTACAGCGCCCTTAACCACTGTGCCATTAGAGTGATTCTTGCGTAAAATACAGAGGTAGCCATTTCTCCTCTCGGTCCTACTGAAAAGCCAATTGTCCCAGTGGATATATTATTGAATAGATATTTGAAAAACACCTTGAGGATTGATTATAAACAACGTTTGCCATGTTTCTGTCGATATTATGGAGCTAATTTGGAATATTTTTTGCCGTTTTCGTGACCGCAATTTCCGGTCGATTTCTCAGCCAAACGTGAAGAACAAACAGAGCTATTTCGCCTACAAAAATAATATTTTTGGAAAAAAGGAACATTTGCTATCTAACTGGGAGTCTCGTGAGTGAAAACATCCGAAGCTCATCAAAGATAAACGATTTAATTTGATTGCTTTTCTGATTTTCGTGACCAGGTTGCCTGCTGCCAGCTAGGCAAAATGCTATGCTAGGCTATCGATAAACGTACACAAATGCTTGTCTTGCTTTGTCTGTAAAGCATATTTTCAAAATCTGAGCTGACAGGGTGATTAACAAAAGGCTAAGCTGTGTTTAAATATATTTCACTTGTGAATTCATGAATCTGAATATTTTCTAGTAATAGTTATGCCCGTTGCGTTATGCTAATTAGTGTCAGATGACGATTACACTCCCGGACCCGGGATGGGTAGTATCAAGATTAAACGTTAGCTTTTTTTTTACATGGCACACATTGCACTTTTACTTTCTTCTCCAACACTTTGTTTTTGCATTATTTAAACCAAATTGAACATGTTTCATTATTTATTTGAGGCTAAATTTATTTTATTGATATATTATATTAAGTTATAATAAGTGTTTCTTCAGTATTGTTGTAATTGTCCTTATTACAAATATATATATATATATATATATATATTTATTTAAATATACAGTGGGGAGAACAAGTATTTGATACACTGCCGATTTTGCAGGTTGTCCTACTTACAAAGCATGTAGAGGTCTGTAATTTTTTTATCATAGGTACACTTCAACTGTGAGAGACGGAATCTAAATCAGAAAATCACATTGTATGATTTTTAAGTAATTAATTAGCATTTTATTGCATGACATAAGTCTTTGATCACCTACCAACCAGTAAGAATTCCAGCTCTCACAGACCTGTTAGTTTTTCTCTAAGAAGCCCTCCTGTTCTCCACTCATTACCTGCACCGGTTTGAACTCGTTACCTGTGTAAAAGACAACTGTCCACACACTCAATCAAACAGACTCCAACCTCTCCACAATGGCCAAGACCAGAGATCTGTGTAAGGACATCAGGGGTTAAATTGTAGACCTGCACAAGGCTGGGATGGGCTACAGGACAATAGGCAAGCAGCTTGGTGAGAAGGCAACAACTGTTGGCGCAATTATTAGAAAATGGAAGAAGTTCAAGATGATGGTCAATCGCCCTCGGTCTGGGGCTCCATGCAAGATCTTACCTCGTGGGGCATCAACGATCATGAGGAAGGTGAGGGATCAGCCCAGAACTACACGGCAGGACCTGGTCAATGACCTGAAGAAGGCTGGGACCACAGTCTCAAAGAAAACCATCAGTAACACACTACGCCGTCATGGATTAAAATCCTGCAGCGCACGCAAGGTCCCCCTGCTCAAGCCAACGCATGTCCAGGCCCGTTTGAAGTTTGCCAATGACCATCTGGATGATCCAGAGGAGGAATGGGAGAAGGTCATATGGTCTGATGAGACAAAAATAAAGCGTTTTGGTCTAAACTCCACTTGCCGTGTTTGGAGGAAGAAGAAGGATGAGTACAACCCCAAGAACACCATCCCAACCGTGAAGCATGGAGGTGGAATCATCGTTCTTTGGGGATGCTTTTCTGCAAAGGGGACAGGACGACTGCACCGTATTGAGGGGAGGATGGATGGGCCCATGTATAGCGGGATCTTGGCCAACAACCTCCTTCCCTCAGTAAGAGCATTGAAGATGGGTCATGGCTGGGTCCGAAACACCTAGCCAGGGCAACTAAGGAGTGGCTCCGTAAGAAGCATCTCAAGGTAAGGTCCTGGAGTGGCCTAGTCAGTCTCCAGACCTGAACCCAATAGAAAATCTTTGGAGGGAGCTGAAAGTCCGTATTGCCCAGCGACAGCCCCGAAACCTGAAGGATCTGGAGAAGGTCTGTATGGAGGAGTGGGCCAAAATCCCTGCTGCAGTGTGTGCAAACCTGGTCAAGAACTACAGGAAACGTATGATCTCTGTAATTGCAAACAAAGGTTTCTGTACCAAATATTAAGTTCTGCTTGAACGATGTATCAAATACATATGTCATGCAATAAAATGCAATTAATTACTTAAAAATCATACAATGTGATTTTCTGGATTTTTGTTTAGATTCTGTCTCTCACTGTTGAAGTGTACCTATGATAAAAAATTACAGACCTCTACATGCTTTGTAAGTAGGAAACACTGCCGATTTTGCAGGTGATCAAATACTTGTTCTCCCCACTGTGCGTGTGTGTATATATAAAACTTTTTTGATTTAAAAAAATATATATACATACATTTATTTTACAAAAGCAACATTTGGCCTATTAATTGGTATCGGCGTTGAAAAATCATAATCGGTCGACCTCTTGTATATGCTCTTAAAAATCTATAAGTAGGTGGGAAAGGTGGGATATTCAGCACGGCAAGCGTCTAAAATATACTGAAGGAAAATAGAAAAGAAACAGTGTCAGGCCCATGTTTCATGAGCTGAAATAAAAGATCCCAGAAATGTTCCATACGCACATGAAAAATTATGCTCACTAACAGGGATGTTTCTTCTTTACCAAGAGAAGTCATGAGTGAAGTGGTGGTCACACCAGATACTGACTGGTTTTCTGATCCATAACCCTACCTATTTTTTAAGGTATCTGTGACCAACAGATGCATATGTTTATTCCCAGTCATGTGAAATCCATAGATTAGGGCTTAATGAATTTATTTAAATTGACTGATTTTCTTATATGAATTGTAACTCAGTAAAATCATTGAAATTGTTGCTTGCATTGCAGCATTTAATTTTTGTTCTGTGTCGAACCAAGTTATATTTCAGCACCTGGCTACGCAGACACCCGTTGATGAAATGATTGAATAACATGTATGTGTAAATGTATTTTGCAACGTGGCGGGTTTGGTCAGCATAAGTCATGGCATTAGAAACAAAAACTGCCATTATCATGTTATGTTCCTAGATGCGCACACACACACACAAAGTTATAGCTTATAATTAGTTAGCTACAATGACTAGCTTGCTATATTACCTACAATTTCCATCTAGCTAAGCTAACTAGCCAGCCAAAGCAGGGTCATGGGTGGAAGGGATGCAACGTCTGTCAAAATCTATGTCATACTTACCAAAATCCCCTAGTATTTTTATCAGCAGCGGTGGCAAAGGTTTGGGGGGTGCTGGAGTCACCACCATGTACAAATTAATAGGGGATATAACCTTAACCACCAGAGCTCGTTCATGGTGGTTAGCATGCAACAACAGCTGGGCGCTAGTTAGAAAGTTGTGTTTATTTTGACAAGCGAGTGAGAAATAACTTGTAATAATATATTACTCTAAAACAAAATTCTACGTTTTAAGTGTGAAGTACGCATTTGTCTAAAGAAAGAAAATTCACATGAGCACCACAATGCCTACTCCATTCATGCTCTACCAAGTTTTTCCCAACACCCTGCTTTGACCTACTACAGTAGCTGTTGGCCTATTGTACTTCAAACAATGTGTATGCAGGTTACTTAGGATTTAAACCTTCTCAAATAGCCTAATTCATACTCGGAGGAGGAGCTCGCATAATAATGTGATTTGTACTGCATACAAGTTACAGTATTGGATTCTTCGCACACACACAACAAATTCCAAGCATTTTTTTTCTTACTATGAAAGCAAGCTGTGCTTTTATACTTAAAAGACCATCATGCTTGATTGAGCGAGCAGCTTTGCACTGTAGTAATGTGGTGCCTGCCGGTATTTCCTTAAACCATTATATTAGCAATACATGTAATTGACAAAAATATATATCATAAAACATTTTCAGGTCAGTAGGTGTTCAACATTATAAATGATTATGGCATGATGGAAAGTCACTCCTATATAAAAGGTCTAAAGAACCTGTCTCTCTTCCTGATTTCTGTTTAGCTTACCTGTGTAATATTGACAAACTCAGAAACACTTGTTTAGCAAACATGGTCCTGTGTAATCAATTGCTGTGCTGATCAGTTCATTCGAATGAATATGTAACAATACATACAGCCTAATGATACAGATACAGAGAGAGAGAGAGAGAGACAGACAGAAATGACTAACAGAAATGAAATAATGTGTCCCTGAAAAAGTAACAGTCAGAATGCAGCTGGTGGCCACACCAGATAAAGTACTGCAGTGCGTCTCCTCCTCATAGACTGCACCAGATTTGCCAGTTATTTCTGTGAGATGTTATCCACTCATCCACCAAGGCACATGCAAGTCCCGGAGATTTCTGGTGGGGAATGGCCCTCGTCCCTCGATCCAACAGATCCCAGACTTGCTCAATGGGATTGAGATCCGGGCTCTTCACTGGCCATGGCAGAACACTGACATTCCTGTCTTGCAGGAAATCACGCACAGAACAAGCTGTATGGCTGGTGGCACTGTCATGCTGGAGGGTCATGTCAGGATGAGCCTGCAAGAAGGGTACCACATGAGGGAGGAGGATGTCTTCCCTGTAACCGTGACTCGTCAGTGAAGAGCATTTTTTGCCAGTCCTGTCTGGTCCAGCGACAGTGGGTTTGTGCCCATAGGCGATGTTGTTGCCGGTGATGTCTGGTGAGGACACCTGTATCTTTGTGGTGACTGGGTGTATTTGGTACAACACCCAAAGTGTAATTAATAACTTCACCATGCTCAAAGGGATATTCTTCTTTGCGAGGCATTAGAAAAACTCCCTGAATCCGTGTTTGAAATTCACTGGTCGACTGGGGGACCTTACAGACAACTGTATGAGGTCATTAAAAAATCATGTTAAACTTCATTGCACACACAGTGAGTCCATGCAACTTATTTTTATTTTTTAAATTTTACCCCTTTTTCGTGGTATCCAATTGTTTAGTAGCTACCATCTTGTCTCATCGCTACAACTCCCGTACGGGCTCGGGAGAGACGAAGGTTGAAAGTCATGCGTCCTCCGATACACAACCCAACCAAGCCGCACTGCTTCTTTACACAGCGCGGCTTGCCATAACAACTCAAGACATTTCAGTTATTCTTTTTTAAATTAATTTGTAAACATATCCATAAACATAATTCCACTTTGACATTATGGAGCACTACAGGTTTGCGCCAAAAACGTGGTAATGAACTACAATGACCATAATCCATTGCGCATCTACTTGTTCAATATGTGTTTCTTTTACGCCAGCTACAGAAGAGAGAAGAATACGTGATGTGAGGGGATATAAAGAACAGCTGTTGCTTCGAAAGGTACAGTTGAAATCGGAAGTTTACATACACCATTTAAACTCAGTTTTTCACAATTCCTGACATTTAATCCCTAGAAGAAATTCCGTTTTAGGTGAGTTAGGATTACCACTTTATTTTAAGAATGTGAAATGTCAGAATAATAGTAGAGAGAATGATTTATTTCAGATTTGATTTATTTCATCACATTCCCAGTGGGTCAGGAGTTTACATACACTCAATTAGTATTTGCTAGCATTGCCTTTAAATTGTTTCACTTGGGTCAAACGTTTCAGGTAGCCTTTCACACAAGCTTCCCATAATAAGTTGGGTGAATTTTGGCCCATTCCTCCTGACAGAGCTGGTGTAACTGAGTCAGGTTTGTAGGCCTCCTTGCTCACACAAGCTTTTTCAGTTCTGCCTACAAATGGTCTATAGGATTGAGGTCAGGGCTTTGTGATGGCCACCCAATACCTTGACTTTGTTGTCCTTAAGCCATTTTGCCACAATTTTATGCTTGGGGTCATTGTCCATTTGGAAGACCCATTTGTAACAAAGCTTTAACTTCCTGACTGATCTCTTGAGATGTTGCTTCAATATATCCACATAATTTTCCTCCTCATGATGCCATCTATTTTGTGAAGTGCACCAGTCCCTACTGCAGCAAAGCACCCCCACAACATGATGCTGCCACCCCCGTACTTCACGGTTGGGATGGTGTTTTTCCTCCAAACATAACGATGGTCATCATGGCCAAATAGTCATATTTTGTTTCATCAGGACATTTCTCTATAAAGTATGATCTTTGTTCCCTTAAGCAAACCGTAGTCTGGCTTTTTTATGGCGCTTTTGGAGCAGTGGCCTCTTCCTTGCTGAGCGGCCTTTCAGGTTATGTCGATATAGGACTCTTTTTACTGTGGATATAGATACTTTTGTACCCGTTTCCTCCAGCATCTTCACAAGGACCTTTGCTGTTGTTCTGCGATTGATTTGCACTTTTCGCACCAAAGTAAGTTCATCTCTAGGAGACAGAACCCGTCTCTTTCCTGAGCGGTATGATGGTATCATGGTGTTTATACTCGCATACAATTGTTTGTCCAGCTGAAAGTGGTAACTTCAGGCATTTGGAAATTGCTCCTAAGAATGAACCAGACTTGTGGAGGTCTACCATTTTTTTTCTGGGATCTTAGCTGATTTCTTTTGATTTTCCCATTATGTTAAGCAAAGAGGCACTGAGTTTAAAGGTAGGCCTTGAAATACATCCACAGATACACCTCCAATTGACTCAAATTATGTCAATTAGCCTATCAGAAGCTTCTAAAGCCATGACATAATTGTCTGGAATTTTCCAAGCTGTTTAAAGACATAGTCAGCTTAGTGTATGTAAACTTCTGACCCACTGGAATTGTGATACAGTGAATAATACGTGAAATAATCTGTCTGGAAAACAATTGTTCGAAAAATTACTTGTGTCATGCACAAAGTAGATTTCCTAACCGACTTGCCAAAACTATAGTTTGTTAACAAGACATTTGTGGAGTGGGTGCCTACTGACAAAGAAATGATCAGTCTATAATTTTAATGGTAGGTTTATTTGAACAGTGAGAGACAGAATAACAACAAAAAAATCCAGAAAAGCGCATGTCAAAAATGTTAAATTGATTTGCATTTTAATAAGTAATAAGTATTTGACCCCTTCTCAATCAGAAAGATTTCTGGCTCCCAGGTGTCTTTTATACAGGTAACGAGCTGAGATTAGGGGCACACTCTTAATAACTTCTTGATGCACCCATCCCGTTAGTGGGATAATTTTCGTCAACATCCGCTAAATTGCAGAGCGCCAAATTCAAATTAAATTACTAAAAATATTTAATTTTCATGATATCACAAGTGCAATATAGCAAAACACAGCTTAGCTTGTTGTTAATCCACCTGGCGTGTCAGATTTCAAAAAACCTTTTCAACGAAAGCATACCAAGCGTTTATGTAAGGACATCTCTCTCAGCAGACAAAACATTACAAACAGCTAGCAGCCAAGTAGATTGGTCACGAATGTCAGAAAAGCAATCAAATGGATCGCTTACTAAAACTTTGTAGCGAGGCAGGGGAATCGGGGATAGTCGCATTAGAAGGGGTGGAGGACCTAAAAAAAAGCACTAAATCGCTCAGCACTACATCCAACAAACATCACTTGAAGAATATTGAAGAACGGTGCACACCATTGTGAGAAAACATGTTGTTCAGTACAAACAGTTTTTTAAAACTGAACACACCCCAGGTTAGACATAACAGTATAACTAGAAGGGATTCTCTCCTACTAATAACAAACAAAGGTCAACACGTGCACCTCGATGAACTATGAGTCAAACAGGTATAAAAAGGGATGAAAGGTGTCGCTGTACCAGTTATCAATAAAAAGCATTATTTAAACAATGCTACTTTTTAATTAAACTGCCTTTTAGGGTTGAGTAGCCTAACTGCCGTAACTGTTTTAGCATTGGCTACCTAGCTTGAGGACGAAAAGGGCAGTTTAATTCAAAACAAGCAGTATTTCAATCTTAGAGATTTACCGTTACCTGGGGTGTATTCATTAGTCGTAGTCCATAGCAAAATATTTTGTCTGTTGCAAAATAACTTTTACTCTAGAAACCAAACGGAAGCAAGCAGAAGCAAACAGAATGACACGAGAACGGACCTAAAGGAATTTGTCCAATAGAAACTGTTGTTTTCATTGTAACAGTTTCTTCGACGAATGAATACACCCCTGTGTTGAGGTACGTTTTCATAACCGTTTGACTCGTAGTTCACCCAGGTACACCTGTTGATCTATGTTCATTACGACTAGGAGAGAATCGGCAAGCCCCTGTTCAAATACGTTTCGAAGCAGCCTTATTCCAAGCTACAGAATTGTAACCGTGATATGTGATGGTAGTTCCTGCAAAGATGTCTGGGAGCTAAAATGGCAAAGGAACTACATGTGGATTTAATTTTAGGGGAAGTAATGAGCTCTACAGCAAGGTCTCTCAACTCAATCGCTGGTTGAAAACTGTTTTCTGCTCCTCCCAAAAAATAGAACTTGTAGATAATTGGCCCTCTTTCTGGGACTCACCAACAAACAGGACCAAGCCTGGCCTGCTGAGGAGTGACAGACTCCATCCTGACTGGAGGGGTGCTCATCTTATCTACGAACTCAGACAGGGCTCTAACTCCCCAAGCTCCAGCTTATTGGAGTCTGCCACTAGCACAGTCAGTGTAGTCAGCTCAGCTATCCCCATTGAGACCATGTCTGTGCATCAATCTAGGTTTGGCAAAACTAAACACGTATTGGCCTTAGCAATCTCATTGGAATAAAGACCATCTCCATTCCTGTCATTATTGAAAGAGATTGTGAAATCTCACATCTCAAAATAGGGCTACTTAAATGTTATATCCCTCACTTCCAAGGCAGTTATAGTCAATTAACTAATCACTGATCATAATCTTGATGTGATTGGCCTGACTGAAACATGGCTTAAGCCTGATGAATGTACTGTGTTAAATGAGGCATCGCCTCCTGGTTACACTAGTGACCATATCCCCAGTGCATCCCGCAAAGGCAGAGGTGTTGCTAACATTTACGATAGAAAATTTCAATGTACAAAAAAAAAGAAAAAAAGACTGCGTTTTCATCTCTTGAGCTTCTAGTCATGAAATCTATGCAGTCTACTCAATCACTTTTTATAGCTACTGTTTACAGGCCTCCTGGGTCATATACAGCGTTCCTCACTGAGTTCCCTGAATTCCTATCGGACCTTGTAGTCATGGCAGATAATATTCTAATTTTTGGTGACTTCAATATTCACATGGAAAAGTCCACAGACCCACTCCAACAGAGACCCACTCACTGCCACAGTCATACTCTGGACCAAGTTTTATTCCTTGGAATAAATGTTGTGGAACTTAATGTTTTTCCTCATAATCCTGGACTATAGGACCACCATTTTATTACGTTTACAATCGCAACAAATAATCTGCTCAGACCCAAACCAAGGATCAAAAGCAGTGCTATAAATTCTCGGATAACCCAAAGATTCCTAAATGCCCATCCAGACTCCCTCCACCTACCCAAAGACGTCAGAGTACAAAAATCAGTTAACCACCTAACTGAGGAACTCAATTTAAACTTGCAGTCGCACCCCTAAAAACAAAAAACATTTGTCATAAGAAACTAGGTCCCTGGTATACAGAAAATACCCGAGCTCTGAAGCAAGCTACCAGAAAATTGTAACGGAAATGGAGCTACACAAAACTGGAAGCCTTCTGACAAGTTTGGAAAGACAGTACCGTGCAGTAAAGGTTGACCGATTAATCGGAATGGCAGATTAATTAGGGCCGATTTCAAGTTTTCCTAACAAACTGATTTTTTTTTTTTACACCTTTATTTAACTAGGCAAGTCAGTTAAGAACACATTCTTATTTTCAATGACGGCCTAGGAACAGTGGGTTAACTGCCTTGTTCAAGTGCAGAACGACAGATTTTTACCTTGTCAGCTCGGGCATTCAATCTTGCAACCTTACAATTAACTAGTCCAACGCTCTAACTACATTGCACTCCACGAGGAGCCTGCCTGTTACGCGAATGCAATAAGAAGCCAAGGTAAGTTGCTAGCTAGCATTAAACTTATCTTATAAAAAACAATCAATCATAATCACTAGTTAACTACACATGGTTGATGATATTAATAGTTTATCTAGCGTGTTCTGCGTTGCATATAATCAATGCGGTGCGCATTTGCGAAAAAAGCACAATCGCTGCACGACAGTACCTAACCATAAACATCAATGGCTTTCTTAAAATCAATACACAGAGGTATATATTTTTAAACCTGCATATTTAGCTAAAAGAAATCGAGGTTAGCAGGCAATATTAACCAGGTGAAATTGTGTCATTTCTCTTGCGTTCATTGGACGCAAAGTCAGGGAATATGCAACCGTTTGGTCAGCCTGGCTCATTGCGAACTAATTTGCCAGAATTTTACGTAATTATGACATAACATTGAAGGTTGTACAATGTAACAAGAATATTTAGACTTAGGGATGCCACCCGTTAGATAAAATACGGAACGGTTCCGTATTTCACTGAAAGAATAAACGTTTTAAATGATAGTTTCTGGATTTGACCATATTAAATGACCTGTGTGTTTATTATGTTAAAATTAAATCTATGATTTGATATTTGATAGAGCAGTCTGACTGAGCAGCAGCAGGTTCATAAGCATTCATTCAAACAGCACTTTCGTGTGTTTTGCCAGCAGCTCTTCGCAATGCTTCAAGCATGGCGCTGTTTATGACTTCAAGCCTATCAACTCCCGAGATTAGGCTGGTGTAACCGATGTTAAATGGCTAGCTAGTTAGCGTTTCACATCGTCACTCGCTCTGAGACTTGGAGTAGTTGTTCCCCTTGCTCTGCAAGGGCCGTGGCTTTTGTGGAGCGATGGGTAACGATGCTTCGGGGGTGGCTGTCGATGTGTTCCTGGTTCGAGCCCAGGTAGGGACAAGGAGAGGGACGGCAGCTATACTGTTACACTGTTACACTGTAAATACTAAAGTGCCTATAAGAGCATCCAATAGTCAAAGGTATATGAAATACAAATGGTATAGAGAGAAATAGTCCTATAAATACTATATTAACTACAACCTAAAACCCTTGGAATATTGAAGCCTCATGTTAAAAGGAACCACCAACTTTCATATGTTCTCATGTTCTGAGCAAGGAACTTAAACGTTAGCTTTTTACATGGCACATATTGCACCTTTACTTCTCCAACACGTTGTTTTTGCATTATTTAAACCATATTGAACATGTTTAATTATTTATTTGAGGCTAAATTCATTTTTATTGATGTATTATATTAAGTTAAAATAAGTGTTCATTCAGAATTGTTGTAATTGTCATTATTACAAATAAATAAAAACAATTGGCCGATTAATCGGTATCGGCTTTTTTTCATCCTCCAATAATCGGTATCGTGATGAAAAAATCATAGTCGGTGGACCTCTATCGTGCAGTATCAAAGAGCCCTCACTGCTGCTCGATCATCCTATTTTTCCAACTTAATTGGGGAAAATAAGAACAATCCCCAAAAAATTATACTGTCGCAAACCTAACTAACAAGAAGCATTCCCCAAGAAAGGATGGCTTTCACTTCAGCAGTGATAAATTCATGAAGTCCAATTATGGACTCATCTTTAAATCTTAGTATTCCTCCTAACCTCAGTTGTCCTGAGTCTGCACAACACTGCCAGGACCTAGGATAGAGGGAGACACTCAAGTGTTTTAATAGCATAGCTCGACACATTGATGAAAATAACCATGGCCTCTAAACCTTCAAGCTGCATTCTGGACCGTATTCCAACTAAACTACTGACAGAGCTGATTCCTGTGCTTGGCCCTCCTATGTTGAACATAATAAACGGCTCTCTATCCACCGGATGTGTACCAACCTCACTAAAAGTGGCAGTAATAAAGCCTCTCTTGAAAAAGCCAAACCTTGACCCAGAAAATAAAAAACTATCGGCCTATAATCAAATCTCCCATTCCTCTCAATTTCTTTTTAGAAAAAGCTGTTGCACAGCAACTCACTGCCTTCCTGAAGACAAAGAGTGTATACGAAACACTTCAGTCTAGTTTTAAACCCCATCATAGCACTGAGACTGCACTTGTGAAGGTGGTAAATGACCTATTAATGGCATCAGACCGAGGCTCTGCATCGGTCCTCGTGCTCCTAGACCTTAGTGCTGCTTTTGATACCATCGATTACCACATTCTTTTGAAGAGATTGGAAACCCAAATTGGTTTACACGGACAAGTTCTGGCCTGGTTGAGATCTTATCTGTCGGAAAAATATCAGTTTGTCTCTGTAGATGGTTTGTCTTTTGACAAATCAACTGTAAATATCGGTGTTCCTCAAGGCTCCGTTTAAGGACCACTATTGTTTTCACTATATCATTTTACCTCTTGGTGATGTCATTCGGAAACATAATGTTAGCTTTCACTGCTATGCGGACGACACACAGCTGTAGATTTCGATGAAACATGGTGAAGCCCCAAAATTGCCCTCCCTGGAAGCCTGTGTTTCAGACATAAGGCAGTGGATGGCTGCAAACTTTCTACTTTTAAACTCGGACAAAACAGAGATGCTTGTTCTAGGTCTCAAGAAACAAAGATCTTCGGTTGAATCTGACAATTAATCTTGAAGGTTGTACAGTCGTCTCAAATAAAACTGAAGGACCTCGGGGTTACTCTGGACCCTGATCCTCTTTTGACGTATCAAGGAGAGCTTCCCCCCTCCCTCCCATCTACGTCACACTGCAAAAATCAGAAACTTTCTGCCCAAAAACGATGCAGAAAAATGGATCCACACTTGTGTAACTTCTAAGTTAGACAACTGCAATGCTATACTTTTTGGCTACCCAGATAAAGCACTAAATAAACTTTAGTTACAGCTAAACACGGCTGTTAGAATCGTGACTAGAACCTAAAATTTGATCATTTTACTCCAGTGCTAGCCTCTCTACACTGGCTTCCTGTTAAGGCTAGGTCTGATTTCAAAGTTTTACTGCTAACCTACAAAGCATTACATGGGTTTGCTCCTACCTATCTTTCCGATTTGGTCCTGCCGTACATACCTACATGTACGCTACGGTCACAAGACACAGGCCTCCTTACTGTCCCTAGAATTTTTAAGCAAACAGCTGGAGGCAGGGCTTTCTCATATAGAGCTCAATTTTTATGGAATGGTCTGCTTATCCATGTGAGAGACGCAAACTCAGTCTCAACCTTTCACCTGGCTTAAATGGCGCCTCTAGAGAAAAAACTTCTCTCATCGTCACTCAATGCCTAGGTTTACCTCCACTGTACCCACACCCTACCATACACGTCTGTACATTATGCCCTGAATGTACTCTACAACGCCCAGAAATCTGCTCCTTTTATTCTTTGCCTCCAACACACTAGACGACCAGTTTTGATAGCCTTTAGCCGTACCCTCATCCTACTGCTCCTCTGTTCCTCGGGTGATGTGGGGGTTAACCCAGGCCCAGTGTGTCCCCAGGCACTCTCATTTGTTGACCACTGTAAGCGTAAAAGCCTTGGTTTCATGCATGTTAACATCAGAAGCCCCTCCCTAAGTTTGTTTTACTCACTGCTATAATACACTCCGCCAACCCTGATGTCCTTGCCATGTCTGAATCCTGGCTTAGGAAGACCACCAAAAATGTTGAGATTTCCCTACCCAACTACAACATTTTCTGTCAAGATAGAACTGCCAAAGAAGGAGAAGTTCCAATCTACTGCAGAGATAGCCTGCAAAGTTCTGTCATATTTTCCAGGTCTATGCCCAAACAGTTCGAGCTTCTAATTTAAAAAATGTATCTCTCAAAAAATAAGTCTCTCACTGTTGCCACTTATTATAGAGCCCCCAGCTGTGCCCTGGACACCATATGTGAATTGATTGCCCCCCATCTATCTTCAGAGTTTGTTCTGTTAGGTGACCTAAACTGGGATATGCTTAACACCCCGGCTGTCCTACAATCTAAGCTAGATGCCCTCAATCGCTCACAAATGATCAAGGAACCTACCAGGTACAACCCTAAATCTGTAAACATGGGCACCCTCATAGATATTATCCTGACCAAATTGCCATCCAAATACACCTCTGCTATTTTCAATCAGGATCTCAGCGATCACTGCGTCATTGCCTGCATCCGTTATGGGACCATGGTCAAACGACCACCCCTCATCACCGTCAAACGCTCCCTAAAACAATTCTGCGAGCAGGTCTTTCTTATCAACCTGGCTCGGGTATCCTGGAAGGATATTGACCTCATCCCGTCAGTAGAGGATGCCTGGTTGTTCTTTAAAAGTGCTTTCCTCACCATCTTAAATAAGCATGCCCCTTTCAAAAAATGTATAACTAAGAACAGATATAGCCCTTGGTTCAATCCAGACCTGACTGTCCTCGACCAGCACAAAAACATCCTGTGGCGTACTGCACTAGCATTGAATAGTTCCTGCAATATGCAACTTTTCAGGGACGTCAGGAACCAATACACACAGTCGGTTAGGAAAGCAAAGGCTAGCTTTTTCAAACAGAAATTTGCATCCTGTAGCTCTAACTCCAAAAAGTTCAGGGACAGTGGAAAGTCCGTTGAGAATAAGAGCACCTCCTCTCAGATGCCCACTGCACTGTCACCACCGATAAATACACAATAATCGAGAATTTCAATAAGCATTTCTCTATGGCTGGCCGTGCTACCCCAATCCCGGCCAACAGCTCCGCACCACCCGCAGCTACATGCCCAAGCCTCCCCAGCTTCTCCTTCACCCAAATCCAGATAGCAGAAAGAGCTGCTATCTGAAAAAGCTGCAAAACCTGGACCGGTACAAATCAGCTGGGCTAGACAATCTGGACCCTCTCTAAAATTATCCGCCGCCATTGTTGCAACCTTTATTACTAGTATGTACAACCTCTCTTTCGTATCGTCCGAGATTCCTAAAGATTGGAAAGCTGCCGCGGTCATCCCCCTCTTCAAAAGGGGGGTGACACTCTAGACCCAAACTGTTACAGACCTATATCCATCCTGCACTGCCTTTCTAAAGTCTATCGAAAGCCAAGTTAACAAACAGATCACTGACCATTTCGAATCCCACCGTACCTTCTCCGCTGTGCAATCCAGTTTCCGAGGTGGTCACGGGGGCACCGTAGCCACGCAAAAGGTACTAAACGATATCATAACCGCCATCGATAAAAGATAATACTGCGCAGCCGTATTCATCAACCTGGTCAAGGCTTTCGACTCTGTCAATCACCGTATTCTTATCGGCAGATTCAGCAGCCTTGGTTTCTCAAATGACTGACTCGCCTGGTTCACCAACTACTTCTCAGAGTTCGGTGTGTCAAATCGGAGGGCATGATGTACGGACCTCTGGCAGTATCAATGGGGGTGCCACAAAGTTCAATTCTCGGGCCGACTCTTTTCTCTGAGTATATCAATGTCGCCACTCTTGCTGCGGGTGATTCCTTGATCCACCTCTACGCAGACGACACCATTCTTAATTTTTTTTAACATTAGCATAACGCAACGTTAACTATTCATGAAAATCGCAAATGAAATTAAATCAATATGCTAGCTCTCAAGCTTAGCCTTTTGTTAACAACACTGTTATCTCATATTTTCAAAAATATGCTTCTTAACCATAGCAAAACAAGCATTTGTGTAACAGTATTGATAGCTAGCGTTAGTGTTAGCATTAGCATTTAGCGTTAGCATTTAGCATTAGCATTCAGCAGGCAACATTTTCCCAAAAAACAGAAAACCATTCAAATAAAATAATTTACCTTTGAAGAACTTCGGATGTTTTCAATGAGGAGACTCTCAGTTAGATAGCAAATGTTCAGTTTTTCCTGAAAGATTATTTGTGCAGGAGAAATCGGTCCGTTTTCTGCTTCATGTTTGGCTACCAAAAAAAAACGAAAATGTATTCATCCAAACGCCAAACTTTCTTCCACATTAACTCCATAATATCGACTGAAACATGGGAAACGTTGTTTAGAATCAATCCTCAAGGTGTTTTTCACATATCTCTTCATGATATATCATTCCTGGAAGTCTCCTCTCTGTCTCAATCACATGGATGAATGCGAGCAGCTTGGAGATTACGCAACAATTTCAACAAAGGACACCGGGCGGACACGTGGTAAATGTAGTCTCTTCTGGCCAATCTTCCAATGATATGCCTACAAATACGTCACAATGCTGCAGACAACTTGGAGAAACGATAGAAAGGGCAGGCTCATTCGTGGCGCTTTCACAGCCATATAAGGAGACAATGAAAAACAGAGCGTCAAAAATCCTGCTCATTTCCTGTTTGAAGTTTCATCTTGGTTTCGCCTGTAGCCTACAATGTGATTTTCTGGATTTTTTTTTCTAATTTTGTCTGTCATAGTTGAAGTGTACCTATGAAAAGTACAGGCCTCTCATCTTTTTAAGTGGGAGAACTTGCACAATTGGTGGCTGACTAAATACGTTTTTGCCCCACTATATGTCTTCCATTTCCTAATAATTGCTCCCAGCGTTGATTTCTTCAAACCAAGCTGCTTACCTATTGCAGATTCAGTCTTCCCAGCCTGGTGCAGGTCTACAATTTTGTTTCTGGTGTCCTTTGACAGCTCTTTGGTCTTGGCCATAGTGGAGTTTGGAGTGTGACTGTTTGAGGTTGTGGACAGGTGTCTTTTATACTGATAACAAGTTCAAACAGGTGCCATTAATACAGGTAACGAGTGGAGGACAGAGGAGCCTCTTAAAGAAGTTACAGGTCTGAGAGAGCCAGAAATCTTGCTTGTTTGTAGGTGACCAAATACTTATTTTCCACCATAATTTGCAAATAAATTCATTAAAAATCCTACAATGTGATTTTCTGGATTTTTTTTCTTCTCATTTTGTCTGTCATAGTTGAAGTGTACCTATAATGAAAATTACAGGCCTCTTTCATCTTTAAGTGGAAGAACTTGCACAATTGGTGGCTGACTAAATACTTTTTTCCCCACTGTACCACCCACCATTGCGACCTGTATGCTCTCGTCGGCTGGCCCTCGCTACATATTCATCACCAGACCCACTGGCTCCAGGTCATCTATAAGTTTTTGCCAGGTAAAGCTCTGCCTTATCTCAGCTCACTGCTCACCATAACAACACCCACCCGTAGCACGCGCTCCAGCAGGCATATCTCACTGGTCATCCCCAAAGCCAACACCTAATTTGACCGCCTTTCCTTCCAGTTCTCTGCTGCCAATGACTGGAACAAATTGCAAAAATTGCTCAAGTTGGAGACATATCTCCCTCACTAACTTTAAGCATCAGCTGTCTGAGCAGCTTGCCGATCGCTACAGCTGTACACAGCCCATCCAACTACCTACCTCATCCCCATATTGTTTTTATTAACTTTTTTTGCACACCAGTATTTCTACTTGCACATCAATCACTCTAGTGTTAATTTGCTAAATTGTAATTACTTCGCTACTATTAGCCTATTTATTGCCTAACCTCCTTACTCCATTTGCACACACTGTATATAGATTTTTCTATTGTGTTATTGACTGTATATTTGTTTCTCCCATGTGTAACTCTTGTTGCTTTTTGTCGCACTGCTTTGCTTAATCTTGGCCAGGTCGCAGTTGTAAATGAGAACTTGTAAAAAACAAAATAAAAATGTATAGCACATTTGGAAAGTATTCAGACCCCTTGACTTCTTCCACATTTTGTTACGTTAAAGCCTTATTCTAAAATTGATGAAATTGCTCCCCCCCCCTCAATCTACACACAATACCCCATAATGACAAAGCAAAAACAGGTTTTTAGAAATGTTTGCAAATGTATTAACAATATAAAACAGAAATATCACATTTACATAAGTATTCAGACCCTTTACTCAGTACTTTGTTTAAGCACATTTGGCAGCGATTACAGCCTCATGTCTTCTTGTGTATGACACTACAAGCTTGGCACACCTGTACTTCGTGAGTTTCTCCCATTGTTCTCTGCAGAGCCTCTCAAGCTCTGTCAGGTTAGATGGGGAGAATTGCTGCACAGCTGTTTTTAGGTCTCTCCAGAGATGTTCGTTCAGGTTCAAATCCAGGCTCTGGCTTGGCCACTCAAGGAGTTTAGGAGGTGTCTTGGCTGTGTGCTTGTCCTGTTGGAAGATGAATCTTCTCAGATTGGACCGATCTCGAACAGATTTCATCAAGGACTTTGCTCTGTTCATCTTTCCCTCGATCCTGACTAGTCTCCCAGTCCCTGCCGCTGAAAAACATCCCCACAGCATGATGCTGCCACCACCATGCTTCACCGTAGGGATGGTGCCAGGTTTCCTCCAGACGTGATGCTTGACATTCAGGCCAAAGAGTTGAATCTTGGTTTTATCTGACCAGAGAATCTTGTTTCTCATGGTCTGAGAGCCCTTTAAGAGGGAGTTTGCCAAAAGGCACCTAATTTCTGTACCAACAAATGTAGCCTATTGAATATCATTATAGTTGTTTCGGTATGTTGCATTGAAAGTGTCAAATATTGTTAATTCGATCACAACTCCCACAGTAAAGGGAAACGTTATTTAACTAAGGGGGAGTTCAATTCAGCGGAACTGCGCACCCAGTTTCGCGAAAACATTGATCACCAGCGTTGGAGCAAACCATTGAGGAAAGCTCAGCATTGCATGTAAATAGGTTTGGCTGCTAGGCTGAAGTAGCAAGGACATGCACATTAAGAGAAGATGATATCCAGGCCATATGACACCCAGACCATATATTTTTGAAAGAATACATTAACCAAGACCATACGTGCATTCATGACAGCTGAACGTGCTATGGTCAGCAGGATACAGGAAGAAAGATGTAGGCAAGATAACTGATGACTAACACGTAAAACATAAGCATGCAATACATACATTATTTTTAGAACATGGAAAGAGTTCTGCCATCGTTGTAACCAAAAGCAGATACTAAGGGGGAGTAACTTTATTTACAAACCACTTGAGCTTTCAAACCACTTGAGCCACAGATTCCAAATAAGTCTCATGACGTTGGAAAAATTACGCACAACATTGCACAGGTCTTATTTTCACGATTTGGACATTCATTCGCTATCCAAAGCTAATAAAGATGTGGAAATGTGAGCTGCATTTTGTATTCCAAGTTTAAATAGTTAGGGAGCGTAAACAAAGTACAAACTTTTTTTACATTCAAATTTCTGACTGACTTCAAACAAGGTTCAGAATGTCCACTGACTACCCTTCTATATTACACACCCTTTAGTTTGTCAATTTTCATCTCACAAGATTTTACATGAATTTTTTTACATTTAAAGTTTCAATAGCTCCTTGGTCATATGTGACTTCAAACAAGGTTCAGAATGTCCACTCAGTGGGCCTACACATTGCACACCCTTTAGTTTGTCCATTTTCATCTTACATGGTTTTACATGTATTTCTCAAAATGTAGAATTTCAATAGCTCCTTGGTCATGTGACATACTGACCTCAAACAAGGTTCAGAATGTCCACTGACTATACCTTCATATCGCACGCTCTGATGTGTCTCCTTTCATATCATGCTATTAGAATTACATATGTAAGCTTTGCAGGCCTTCATTTTACATGGGTATTAAAAAAGAATAATAATTAAGTCAACAAAATGTTCCATCCTCGCGATAACTATATTTCACATGGACACTGAAAAGATCCGCAAATGGCTGTATGTGGTATGGATCAAGGACAGAAGAGGTGTTCAAACAGAAGTGCTTAAAGGAAGGAGCACAGGTAGGCCTCATGAAAAACAGTGTTTCATATGCTCTTTTTAATCACAGTAATAGGCAGTGATTTGAAGGTCACAGTGAGCTTGATAACATGAAAGAATCCTTTTCATAGCATCACTTTCATATACTGTACATTAAGACAAATCCTTCTACGTTGAGTATTAGAACGCAGTTTACATAACCTGATAATAACTTGATATTTGTGTGTATTCACAACAAGACACCTGCAGACAACTTACAAAATGCAATATTGCATTTGAGGGTATGTTTTTCTGATGAAAAAAGTTATTTGATGCATTGCCTACTATCTCTAGCTGGGAAAATAAATTCCTACGTCTTTTGTGAGTAAAATCCTTTTTCCAAAATTGATTTAGGTACATTTTTGTGAAGAGGTATGAGGGTTGTGATATAGGTCATTTAATATTAAAATCATTTAAGGGGTCAATACATTTCTATATTGCTTCCCCAGTATCTGCATGAACCATCAGCCAAGTGTTTTTAGTTGACCCTGCTGGACAGAAAGAGAAGGAGGATTCGGAACACGCTGCAATTCAATTCAGGTCTTAGTTATTCCATTGTACTGGATATAATACATGTTAGCATTTTACATACATTCATAAGTGTAATACTTTTTTATGACATACTGTGAAAAACTCTTGCCTGCTGGCTCTGTCACTTTCAGACATGCACAGAGCAGACTTGAACCACATGGGTTCCCTGTAAAGAGAGAGTCATCCAAAAGGCACAGACACACCCCTTGACTTTCAATTGGCACCGTTGACCTGTATGTATCCTCTCCTGATTGGCTCTGTGGTGCACAGTCTGGCAGTCTGACTAAAGTGCCAGAGGTATGAGGAGAGACATCCTCCTTTGTATTTATGGGAACAAATATTTCCTAACACTTTGGATCCTATTCTTGGACAGTTAGAAGGCAATGCATCAATGCAAAAAAATATATATGACTAATTACTGTCCATGAGTAAACTCAACCTTGTGGGTCTATGGGTGATTGGGCCAATAAAGTGCCAACTCAATTCTACCACTGACTAGTCTCTCATGCCCCTACGAACAGGGACACAGAGCAATAGTTTTTCATCTAAACCAGACCTTTTTTTACTGGAGTACACTAACCCCTAATTGGGGCTCTTTTCTTGACACATAGTAGCAGTTTACCAGATAAGAAGTCAAGAAGATCAAAAAGTAGATTGTTGTAAGGGTGTATTACATCCTATGCTGGCCTCATTGTCATTTCCATTCTGGATTCCGAGTGGTAAAATAATAGCTAAAAAATGCCCCTATGTATGTGTATATATTTTCCACCAAGACAGAACTGCAAAAGGGGGTGGAGTTGCAATCTACTGCAGAGGCAGCCTGCAGAGTTCAGTCATGCTATCCAGGTCTGTGCCCAAACAGTTCGAGCTTCTACTTTTAAAAATACACCTTTCCAGAAAAAAAGTCTCTCACTGTTGCCGCTTGTTACATACCCCCTCAGCCCCCAGCTGCGCCCTGGACACCATATGTGAATTAATTGCCCCCCCATTTATCTTCAGAGGTTGTACTGTTAGGTGACCTAAACAGGGATATGCTTAACACCCCGGCCATCCTACAATCTAAGCTAGATGCCCTCAATCTCACAAATTATCATGGAACCTACCAGGTAAGGTACAACCCCAAATCCGTAAACTCGGGCACCCTCATAGATATCATCCTAACCAACCTGCCTGCGTCAGTAATGGGTCCGCAGTCAAACGACCAACCCTCATCACAGTCAAACGCTTCCTAAAACACTCCTGCGAGCAGGCCTTTCTAATCGACCTGGCCCGGGTATCCTGGAAAGATATTGACCTCATTCCGCCAATAGAGGATGCCTGGTTGTTCTTTAAAAGTGCTTTCCTCACCATCTTAAATAAGCTCAGTGTGTCAAATGGGAGGGCCTGTTGTCCGGACCTCTGCCAGTCTCTATGGGGGTGCCACAGGGTTCAATTCTCGGGCCGACTCTTTTCTCTGTATACATAAATGACGTCGCTCTTGCGGCTGGTGATTCTCTGATCCACCTCTACGCAGACCACACCATTCTGTATACATCTAGCCCTTCTTTGAACACTGTGTTAACTAACCTCCCGACGAGCTTCAATGCCATACAACTCTCCTTCCGTGACCTCCAACTGCTCTTAAATGCAAGTAAAACTAAATGCATGCTCTTCAACCGATCGCTGCCCGCATCTGCCCACCCGCCTAGCATCACTACTCTGTATGGTTCTGAGTTAGAAAAGGTGGATGTTACGGATAACAGTATCCTGTGTTCTTTTCTCTCCTTCTCCCCTCACAGGTGAAAATCTTCACTCCCCAATCAGTCACCAATCCAATCATCAATCAGAAGATACACCTCCTCCTGTTTCCTACCCAATCACAGTTCCTTTCCCTTGGTTTAAAAACCCTGTCAGTAGTTTGCTCTGGAGCGCAATCTCTCTGTAAATGCCATGTCTGTAGGTCTCTGTGTTTCACGCTCTCTTTGTGTATTAACCTCTCTTTTGTTTGAGCACCTCCATAGCACTTTGTCCTCACCTGTGAGTATTGTTTTGGTTATGGTGTTTGTTTGCTGGTGGGAAAAGGGGAACCAAGACAAGTCGCCCATGGGCATACACTACCTGTAGGTAAACTTTGTTAAATACCCTAGTTAGAACTGGGTGGACCACCCACTGTATTTTTGGTTAGTTAGTTAACTGATGTTGAAATAGGCTAGTCTAGCTTAGGGGTGTTTTTGAATACTTATTATTTCTTTCCTTGGGTCCAACTCCGCCCCTTTTCCTGCCCCCCCCCCATTACCGTGTGTTTTCAAATAAACCTTGAGTTTGACGGTAGATTTCAGTTGTCCTGGTTATTTCATTCACACTTTGTCACTATTATAATTTGCCTGAGTTATGTTACGGGTCTCATTACCACCCCCGCTAGACTGTCGGGCCAAAAGGGATTCGTAACAGTGGACAACTACAAATACCTAGGTGTCTGGTTAGACTGTAAACTCTCCTTCCAGACTCATATTAAGCATCTCCAATCCAAAATTCAATCTAGAATTGGCTTCCTATTAGCAACAAAGCATCCTTCACTCATGCTGCCAAACATACCATGCTGCCAAACACACCCTCGTAAAACTGACGATTCTACCGATCCTTGACTTCGGCGATGTCATTTACAAAATAGCCTCCAACACTCTACTCAGCAAATTGGATGCAGTCTATCACAGTGCCATTAGTTTCGTCACCAAAGCCCCATATACTACCCACCACTGCGACCTGTATGCTCTTGTTGGCTGGCCCTCGCTTCATATTTGTCGCCAAACCCACTGGCTCCAGGTCATCTAAGTCCTTGCTAGATAAAGCCCTGCCTTATCTCAGCTCACTGGTCACCATAGAAGCACCCACCCGTAGCACGCGCTCCAGCAGGTATAATTTCACTGGTCACCCCCAAAGCCAATTCCTCCTTTGGCTGCCTTTCCTTCCATTTCTCTGCTGCCAATGACTGGAACGAATTGCAAAAATCACTGAAGCTGGAGTCTTATATCTCCCTCACTATCTTTAAGCATCAGCTATCAGAGCAGCTTACAGATCATTGCACCTGTACGTAGCCCATCCAACTACCTGATCCCCATATTGCTATATATTTTCTTTTTGTTGCTCTTTTGCACCACAGTATCTCTACTTGCACATTCACCTTCTGCACATCTCACTCCAGTGTTAATTTGCAAAATTGTAATTATTTTGCCACTACGGACTATTTATTGCTTTACCTCCCTAATCTTACTTCATTTGCACACTGTATAGACTTTTATATTGTGTTATTGACTGTACGTTTGTTTGTTCCATGTGTAATTCTGTGTTTGTGTCACACTGCTTTGCTTTATCTTGGCCAGGTCACAGTTGTAAATGAGAACTTGTTCTCAACTGGCTTCAATGTAAAATCATGTGAGATGAAAATGGACAAACTAAAGGGTGTGCAATGTGTGCCTGTGCCATCGGGTTAGCTACAACCAGTTTTGAAAGTGTTAGGAGTAATGGTTAAAGAGCTATTGAAATTTGACAAATTTGATTTGTCACTGTTGATGGTCCCTAACTGCTGTTGATGGACGTAAGGAAAACTACAGGCGAATATCCGTCGAATATCCAACCTGAAACTGTCTTTACCTCGGTTTACAGGGACAATGTTTGGGAAACCGTTATTCCCAATCCCACTTTCTCCCCATGGCCGCAACCATAGCACGATAAACGGTAATTTTGGCCATTCGGGTCAACCATGACTCGACACAGTAGTTGCTACAAACCTGATCGATGTAATTTTATCTCCGGATTGAAAACCAAACCAAGCAGCCGTCGTAAACGCTTGATCTCCTCCTTTGAACTGGAAATTTCGTCCTGGTATTCTGTTATCGTTTTTTCTACTTCTACGTAGATCTCCACGGCAACCGCGGTTAGTCGCTTGGTAAGAAACCCATTCAACAACTGTAGTTTGGACATTTTTGCAAGACCTAATGTAAAAGACTTGACCACTTCTAGCTAGTAGACTGGCTACGTATGGAGAAAAAAAACATCTGACAAAATGTACCCAAGACCACGTGACCTCAACCACGAACATCGTCATGTGATCAAAATAGGAAGTGGCGTTAGTCTTTTCGTCTGATTCAAAGGTGCTAGGTTGGGTGGAAGCGCCCGATATATTTGATTGTTAACCTTCAAGGTTTCCCCATGAAAAGACGAAATCATTTGTGTTTAATAGTGACGACCATGGGGACACTTTTTCTGCTTATGGTGGTATTATATGGTTCAATAAATTCACAGGTACGTAGCTCCTTTCAATAGTTTTTATGGTATTGATTTACCTGTTTTGCTGACTGTCAGCGTCATATCCTTCCTTGCCCTTCTTGAGTTAGCTAACAGTTGCCAGAATCAATAGTTACTTGTCATATGTGCCCTAATACATAGATTACACAATTATTTCTCACTTAAAACCCTGTTAAGAACAAACTGTCTGTTTTAGAACAGGATCCTTCCTGTCTGTCCTGTTAATAAGATACCCTGTCAAAATAATAATACGTCTTTGTACTGAACGACCAGTTGAACAACGGGATGGGTTGTGGTAAAGGCCCTATTTGAGGCCATCAAATCCATTATGTACTGTGGGTAAATGGTGACTTGTTGGCGACGTTGGCTAGCTAAGCCAAATATAGTTAATCTGTGTCGTTTACAGTGGGAGCAAATTAAGCATAGTGGGCAGGTTTGAGCATGTATTTGTATATTTCTATTAGGGAACACCTCCTGTGAAGTATGAAAACTGCACAAACTCAATTCGACCTTACACTCCTAAACGGAATTATTTTCAACTTTGGAAAAGCATTGACTCCATAAAACTTAGTACACTGTGTTCTGAACAGAGTTTTTAGTTTAGGGAACAGAAAAGGATTGAAATCAGATTTTTCATAATGAGAAAATATGCAGAATTTCAGCCCAGTTTAACCTAGTGCCATCCTCTCCCACTACCTGCGACTGGACTTCCTCTCACTACCACATTTGGTGGTGAGAACTTTGAAAACGGATGCTTCAGCTTGATAGCCTTGTGATGTGTCTGGGTTACCCTTTGTCTGTGATAAGCTAATACAGAAACACATCATCGGGTCTAAAGGTTGTCTGGCGCCGAACTGCGAATGTGCAGGCCATCAAAAATCAAAGACACTCCTTCGATATAAAATTGCTTTTGACGAAAATGTGTCAATTTCACAAGGTTGGAGTAATAACTTATAATAACTTGTTACAGCCTGAATTTGAAATGGGTGAATTTTAGATTTTTTTTTGTCATTACACACAATTGCCCATGATGTCAAAGTGGAATCTTGTTTTTAGAAATTGTTACAAATTAATTTAAAATGGAAAGCTCAAATGTCTTGAGTCAATAAGTATTCAACCCCTTTATTATAGAAAGCCTAGATAAGTTCAGAGGTCAAATGTGCTTAACAAGGCACATAAGTTGCATGGACTCACTCTCTGTGCAATAGTGTTTAAGATGATTTTTTTAATGACTACCTCATCTCTGTACCCCACACATACAATTATCTGGAAGTTCCCTCAGTCAAGCAGTGAATTTCAAGCAATGATTCAACCATAAAGACCAGGGAGGTTTCCAAATGCCTCAAAGATGGGCACCTATTGGTAGATGGTTAAAAAAAAAAGCAAACATTGAATATCCCTTTGAACATGGTGAAGTTATTAATTACACTTTGGATGGTGTAGCAATGCATCCAGACACTACAAAGATACAGGCGTCCTTCCTAACGCAGTTGCCAGAGAGGAAGGAAACCGCTCAGGGATTTCTCCATGAGGCAAATGGTGACTTTAAAACAGTTAGTTTAATGACTGATAAGAGAGAACTGAGGATTGTAGTTACTCTATACTAACCTAAATGACAGCTTGAAAAGAAGGAAGCCTGTACAGAATAAAACATATTCCAAATCATGCATCCTATTTGCAATAATGCACTTAAGTAAAACTGCAAAAAAAAATGACAAAGTAATGTCCTGAATACAAAGCGTTATCTTTGGGGCAAATACAACTCATCACTGAGTACCATTCTTCATATTTTCAAGCATGGTGGTGGCTGTATCATGTTATGGGTATGCTTGTCATCAGCAAGGACTAGGGAGTTTGAGGATAAAAAGAAACGGAATAGAGCTAAGCACAGGCAAAATCCTAGTGGAAAACCTGGTTCAGTCTGCTTTCCAACAGACACTAGGAGACAAATTCACCTTCCAGCACTGGAGTTGCTTACCAAGACGACAATGAATTGTCCTTAGGTCTAGTTACAGTTTTGACTTAAATCGACTTGAAAATCTATGGCAAGACTTGGAAATGGCTGTCTAGCAATGATTAACAACCAACTTGACAGAGCTTGAAGAACTTAAAGAGAATAATGTACAAATATTGTACAATCCAGGTGTGCAAAGCTCTTAGACTTACCCAGAAAGACTCACAGCTGTAATCGCTGCCAAAGGTGATTATAACATATATTGACTTAACTTTTTTAATCAATATTAGTCTTATTTTTCATAAATTCTAACATGTATAAAAAAAGATATATTCTACTTTCACATGAGTATTGTGTAGATCGTTGACAAAAAAAATACAATTAAATCAATTCTAATTCCACCTTGTAACACAACAAAATGTGGAAAGAGTTAGAGTGAATGCTTTTTCTGAAGGCGCTGTACCAGCAAGTTTATTACATATCAATCCATATCAACAGTAAATCAAATGCAGTAAAATAATTAGCCCTAATCAAATAATTTCCCATTAGAATGCATAAGGCAATGTTTTGTTTCTTTGGCAGCAATCGGAAACATCTGGCCTAAAACCAGATTACAGACTTCTTGGACGACCACTGTACAAATTGGATATCAACTGGCCCAAATATCCCGAGCTTTTCAGCGGCGAGGTATTTGGAGTGGCTGTCAACCAGTATGCTGGTGTGGTATATGTTGCACAGGTCAGTATGTTATCTTGAAGTCCTGTATTTGATTTAAAACCAATGGTGTTATGATACAAAACTTAAAGAGACAAAGGGAAAATAAAAAGCAAGGCTTAAAAAAACAGATTAGCATAACATTGTCATTGTAAAAACAGTGCTGAGTACAGATGTGCTGTACAAAATAGATGACAATGTAGGCTATTCGGTATTAAATAACCAAACTTCTATGTCCCAGAGAGGTGAGACGGTTCCAAAGGTGCTGGTGTTCACAACAGACGGAGAGTTCCTACAGGCCTGGAACACGAGCACCCTGGAGATGCCCCATGGGATATTTTTGGCCGACGCCGCCACCAACCCCACCGTGTGGGTCACGGACGTAGGAAACGGTGAGGCCTCACAGCAGACCTAGGCCCGGTTTCCCGATAGAGCTGGAACTTAAGCTTATGAGTGTAACGATGCACCTTTCCTACAACGGCCGAAGATGTAGCATGCGTTTCCCAAAACACCATGCAGAGAGAACGGTTGCTAAGTGCGTCGTTGGAGTATGTGTCGATACCGATAGGATCGAAAGGAAGGGAGTGCTGCTTTCGGATCAGCTTCATTCAGCTCTTTCCTCAACATTAATTACAGTGCATTCGGAAAGTATTCAGACCCCTTCACTTTTTCCACATTTTGTTACATTAAAGCCTTATTCTAAAATGGATTAAATAAAACATTTTCCTCATCAACCTACACACAATATCCCATAATGACAAAGCAAAACAGGTTTTTAGAAATGTCTGCAAATTTATAAAAAATACCTTATGTACATAAGTATTCAGACCCTTTGCTATGATACTTGAATTTGAGCTCAGGTGCATCCTGTTTCCATTGATTATCCTTGAAATGTTTTTACAACTTGATTGGAATCCACCTGTGGTAAATTAAATTGATTGGACATGATTTGGAAAGGCACACACACCTGTCTGTATAAGGTACCACAGTTGACAGTGCATGTCAGAGCAAAAAGCAAGCCATGACGTCAAAGGAATTGTCCGTAGAGCTCTGAGACAGGATTCTGTCGAGGCACAGATCTGGGGAAGGGAACCCCAACATTTCTGAGGCAATGAAAGTCCCTAAGAACACAGTGGCCTCTGTCATTCTTAAATGGAAAAAGTTTGGAAGCGCCAAGACTCTTCTTAAACAAGAACCCGATGGTCACTCTGAAAGAGCTCCAGAGTTCCTCTGTGGAGATGGTTGTCCTTATAGGTTCTCCCATCTCAAGATAGAACTCTTTGGCCTGAATGCCAAGCGTCCCATCTGGAGAAAACCTGGCACCATCACTACGGTGAAGCGTGGTGGCATCATCATGCTTTGGGGATGTTTGTCAGCTGCAGGGACTGGGAGAATAGTCGGGATCGATGGCAAGGATGGACGGAGCAACGTACAGAGATCCTTGATGAAAACCTGTTCAGGACCTCAGACTGTGGCGAAGGTTCACCTTCCAACAGGAAAACGAACCTAAGCACACAGCCAAAACAACACTGGAGTGGCTTCGGGACAAGTCTCTGAATGTTTTTGAGTGGCCCAGCCATAGCCCAGACTTCAACCCGATCAAACATGTCTGGAGAGAACCTAAAAATAGCTGTGCAGCGACGCTCCCCATCAAACCTGACAGAGCTTGAGATGATCTGCAGAGAAGAATTGGAGAAACTCCCCAAATATAGGTGTGCCAAGCTTGTAGCATCATACCCGAGAAGACTCGAGGCTGTAATCACTGCCAAGGGGGCTTTAACTAAGTACTGAGTGAAGGGTCTGAATACTTATGTAAGTGAGATATTTCTTTTTTTTCTAAAAACCTGTTTTTGCTTTTTTTTAATGGGGTATTGTGTGTAGATTGAATAAAGCTGTAATGTAACAAAATGCGGAAAAAGTGAAGTGGTCTGAATACTTTCCGAATACGCTGTATTTCACAATACTGATGCCGTATCAGCTCCTATAGAGAGATTACCATCTACGACTGCAAATATTCTAATGCTTACCCAGTAAAAATGCTCTAAATCACAGATTTTGCACGTTGCGCACATGTTCGGCTGCGCCAGTAATATTTTTTGAGAAATTACAGATCGTAGCTTACAAGTAGCAAATAGAACTCAGTTGATTGAACATAATTTGCTTGTTTATCTTTTAATGCAGTCATCTCAGTTTTTATTTGAATCATATTTGTATATGTTGCTTGTTTGTATCAATTGCAAAGACATTGGCAACTTTGTATATGTAGTCAACTTTGTTCTGAAGTTATTGAGGTCACAGAGAGAAGGATAAACCATGCTATGTTTAGCAGAGATCTTCTGTGTATGTGACGCGGGAGGGCATAAAAACATCTAACAAAGCACTTAGCTGTTCTACAAGTGGTCTGATGTAGGGTTCAGATTACGAGTGTTTTCAAGTGCAACGTTAACGATAGTTTTGGGAAACCACTCAAGAGTTTTAAAGATGGTCATACGAAGGTTCTAACGATGAATTTAGCCATAAAGAGCCACTGAACAGGCCGATTGGCACGTGTTTTTCTATTGCTCATTAGAAAACTATATTTCAGTCTTAGAGGTGTGTTTCTTGACTGATTCCACATTTGGTTAATGAAGTTTGTTCTATGAGACACTGTAGATGCAGAAGCCGATTTCACTTCCTTAAATTCCCCAGAATTAATCTATGAACTCATGAAATCTGTAATACATTTTTACATTTTGGCCGAGGATGTTTTAGATGCAAAATTTTACATCTAACTAAGGTGTTTGGTGCAGTATTTCTCAAGTAAAAACATTTACGAAGTGTTGTCTTATGTAAACAGTCGGAGCTGCTGGGCAGATCTGTCTCACTGACTATGCTATTGGATAGAGAGCAATCACTGCAGATCTTCACCCTATGTTAGTGGGCAAATGGACATCGTCAAATCAAAACCTAACCTTCATTTACCTAGTGTGACACACAGATGTTCCAAACTCTATTTTAGACCAGACTGACTTCAAGACCAAAATCATCATATTTACACTTTGTAGTCAATTTTGACTCTAAAATAACTGTTTCTGACTCATATCGATGCCACATAGGCCATTTTCAAAGGGATTTGTTGCTTTTTAAAGGCAGATGTTTTTTAAGATGCTTTTGGGAAACCGGGCCCTGGGTCGTGTTCATTAGGACACGCAACGGACAACATTTTGCAACAGAACTGAAAAAAAGCCCTATTGTGAACGTATTCTATGTACTAAACACTTTAGTATTGACAAAATACAGTGTATTTACTTTGTTAGTCATACACACATCTGGCTGATAAACATTGGATCCAGCTAAAGTGCCTTGCCTAATAGAAAAGTTTTTACACAACCTCATCACTCATCTATTTCCCAAAATATGAGCTTCCTTCACCTGTCTGCTGTCTCATTGCTTAGAACGCTGCTGTAGTCTGTGTTTTGAGTGACTACTGTATTTTTCCTATCCAATCTGTTGTAGGCCCGTATGGTCACTCCATTAAGCAGTACTCTCCCTCGGGCAAGCTGCTCCAGGTCCTGGGCTCAATGGGTGAAGCCGGCTCTGGGGTCAACCCGCTCCAGTTTGACCAGCCCGCTGAAATCTTTGTCCACAGCTCTGGGGAGATCTACATAGTGGATGGGGACGGAGGGATTAACAACCGCCTCATCAAACTGTCCAAAGGTGATGGTGACATTATAACCACAGAGAGCCTAGAATAAGTTGTATATGTCATTCTGTGGTTATAACATTATGTTCTATGCCAGAGCCACACTTCCAAAATGCCTAAATATAATTTCTAGAACGGACATTCCCATTAAAGTTCTGGTAATTCTATTTGTATGGCCATTCATAGAAAATACTACCCATTGAAATAACATAATGCTATAGCCATGGTGTGATCCATGTTATAACCTCTATATGGTTTCTCTATAGACCTGGAGGTGCAATGGATGCACGGAGAGAAGGGCCAGGGCCTTGCACAGTTCTACATCCCCCATAGTGTGGCAGTAGATAACTATCAAAGGGTAGGTACATTGTGCAGGACTCTGCAGTACAAGCAGTGCTGTGTTGAAGACCACTTCAAGTTCAAAACCTTATTGTCCAATATTGTGAAGTGATGTTTAAGCAGGCATCTCGTGGTTGAAATGCTTCACAAGCTGAAATCCAAGTCTCATCTCACTCAACTTTTATAGATCTGTACCTGATACAGATTGATGGTGACATTTTCGTAGTGCAAACTAATAGTGCAAAGTGCAAGAAGTACTGTAAACCTCATTCTAATTTTGCAGTGTAAACTTTTCTTCAATTATATGCGTTATATGGGCTACCGAGTGGTGCAGTGGTTTAAGACACTGCATCTCAGTGCACGAGGTGTCACTGCAGTCCCTGGTTCGAATCCAGGCTGCATCACACCCGGCTGTGATTGGGAGTCGCACAGTTGGCCCAACGTCGTCCTGGTTTGGCCGGGGTAGGCCGTCATTGTAAATAAGAAATTGTTCTTAACTGACTTGCCTAGTGAAATAAAATAAATGAGGTGATTAATTTAAGTAGAGTTTGTAAGCTGGGTGAGTGTACAAAACATTAGGAACACCTAACCTAACACAGACTGACCAGGTGAAAGCTATGATACCTTATAGATGTCATCTGTTAAATCCACTTCAATCAGTATAGATGAAGGGGAGGAGACATGTTAAAGGAGGAGTTTTAAGCACATTGAGACATGGATGTGTGCCATTCAGAGGTTGAATGGGCAAGACAAAAGATTTAAGGTGCCTTTGAACAAGGTATGGTAGTAGGTGCCAGGCACACCGGTTTGAGTGTCAAGAACTGCAATGCTGCAGGTTTTTTTACACTCAACAGTTTCCTGTGTGTATCAAGAATGGTCCACCACCCAAAGAACATCTGTCCAACTTGATACAACTGTGGGACGCATTGGAGTTAACATTGGCCAGCATCCCTGTGTAACATTTTCGATGCCTCGACAAATTGAGGCTGTTCTAAGGGGAAAAGTGGGTGCAACTCAATATTAGGAAGGTGTTTCTAATGTTTTATACACTGTGTAGTCTCCTCTTCATAATGCATATGATTTAAGAAAAGTTTCAAATTAAATCACACTGCTAGATGAGGTTTATGGTAAGCTTTGGATTTTGTGGTAAGTGTGTGTTGTGGTGTTGCGTAGGTGTGGGTTGCTGACAGAGGAAACAAGCGAATCCAGGTGTTTAATTCTGTGACTGGAGACTGGCTTGGAACATGGGGAAGCTGTTTCAATGAGGATGCACCCTACTCTGTCAGGTTAGTAGTGATAGTCCCAATATTTACCTGTCAGTCTTATTTTGTTATCTTTCATGGACACACTGGTTTTGCTAACTGCAACTCAATATTAGGAAGGTTTCCTTAATGTTATGTACACTCAGTGTAATTAATTATCCCCATAGGTTGACACCAGACCAGAAGTACTTTGTGGTGGTGCAGCTGAACACCAATCAGATCTCCCTACTGGAGGCTCCACCTGTGGGTGTGATTGGTCAGTGCCAGGTGGTCAGTGTCATCCAATTGGCTGAAGACGTCAAGCCCCACCTAGTGGACCTGGACCTGAAGACGGGGGCTCTGTATGTGGCTGAGATTGGTGCACAGCAGGCTCAGAAGTTTACCCCATTCAGCCTGGGTACTGGCTTCCTGCAGGATGGTTGATGCACTCTATTATAGGCCGTGTTCCAGGCGGACAACATTGCAGACACATGACAGATCTCAGAATGCCTGGATTGGTGTTTAACATATCACTTAACCACATATGATAGCAATCTGATGCCCGACTGTGCAGTCTATGATCTGGGCACAGAACCACTGGCTGATGCAGTGCAACGTCTGCAATGTAGTTGGCCTGGACCACGACTATAATCTTTTGATGAGAAGTTAACATGTATATTTAAATAGATTCAAATGAGCCGGGCCACTTATTGGACAAATCAAAGATGCCATTTTCTCCCCATACTGCTCATTTGAATAATTATTTACCCCAGGCTCACTAAGGTATAAAGTCCTTTGTATGTAACGTGCTACGCCAATCAGGAACTCTTAGCCAGCTCTATGTTTACTGTTTAGTTCTTATGGAGGTATAGAAAAGTATTGCATGTCCAACTAACCAATCTCACTGGTCCCTTACGTGTTAACCAAACCTCATGATCCTGTTACTTAATTGCATGAAAGAAATGGTTGTAAGAACCATAATTTGAAATTCTTTAAGGCAGCTATGTTTTAAAAGCGTCAAAGTGACTTGTGCTGTATGAGGTACTACTACTATCAAGTGAGAAACTTGTTTTCTTACTTGCAGTATGTTTGATCACATATGACCAGTGCTATTCAGATTAGATTTGAAAGGGTTCGGTGTCATCCGCTAGCCTGTATATATTTTGCCAGGGGAAGTGTCGTGATATGAAATGTGTGGTTTTGCATTGAAAGTGTATAACATAAGCTTTCAATGCAAAGCATAACATTATTATGATTGTGTGTGTATATGGTTTAATTGGGATTACAAGTCCTGTATTTTTTTGTGTTTTTACCCTGGGGAACAAATCTTATTTTATGGGGAAATGTTTACATTGCTTGCTCCTGAATATTGTTTATGGTCATATGCATATTTTGTTAAATTTGATTGTATGAATATACTGTGATTTGTTTCTGCTGCTTTTTATTAGTGCCATATCTTAGTCATGCTCTGCATCATTGAATGTTCATTGAATTTTCAATTTTTATGTTGCTTGTTATTCTTTCATTTTCAAGGGTAAAGATTGACAGAAATAAGATCTAAATAAACTTTTTAAAAACCAATTTTGTCATAATGATATAGCTTCCCCTGGCTTTAGTCTGTCATTATTTTGATGCATGAATACCAGGGGAGGACGGCTCATAATAATTTCTGGAGTGGAGTGTAATGGCTGCAATAGAGTGAATGGAATGGTATCCAAAACATTATTATGAGCTGTCCTCAGCAGTCTTCACTGATGAATCCACAACCCCTTCATGTAAAGGGATTCTGAAAACAGCAAGGCAAAGAAAAACAGACCAAAAACAGGAATTACAGTCTGAGTGACAAATGTAATTAGATTATCAATCCACAGCAATTGCAAACAAAATGCTGTTAGAAATCACACGGAACCCAAACCGGCTGCGCGCGTGCCCTATCGCGCATAAATGTATTTTGCCCCCCCACACCAAACGCGATCACGACACACAGGTTAAAATATCAAAACCAATGACATTAATTTGGGGACAGGTCGAAAAGCATTACACATGTATGGCAATTTAGCTAGTTAGCTTGCACTTGCTAGCTAACGTTAATTTGTCCTATTTAGCTAGCTTGCTGTTGCTAGCTAATTTGTCCTGGGATATAAACATTGAGGTGTTATTTTACCTGAAATGCACAAGGAAGTCTACTCCGACAATTAATCCACGCACAAAACGGCCAACCGAATCGTTTCTAGTTATCTCTCTTCCAAGGCTTTTTCATCGTTTAATTTATATGGTGATCGCATCTAAACTTTCATTATATTACCACGACTTCCGGCAAAACAGTTCGTCTTTCAATCACCCACGTGGGTATAACCAATGAGGAGATGGCACGTGGGTACCTGCTTCTATAAACCAATGAGGAGATGGGAGAGGCAGGACTTGCAGCGCAATCTGCGTCAGAAATAGGAATGAGTTCTATTTTAGCCTTTGGAGTCGTTGGCGCAATAATTGAATAACATGGATTTCTAAATTTATTTTGCGACGCTTGCGCACGCGATGTGTCTGGTCAGCATGTAAGAGTAATTTAAACTCGTTTTTCAACCACTCCACAAATGTCTTGTTAACAAACTATAGTTTTGCCAAGTCGGTTAGGACATCTACTTTGTGCATGACACAAGTAATTTTTCCAACAATTATTTACATACAGATTATTTAATTTATAATTCACTGTATCACAATTCCAGTGGGTCAGATGATTACATACACTAAATAGACTGTGCTTTTTAAACAGCTTGGAAAATTCCAGAAAATGATGTCATTGCTTTAGAAGCTTCTGATAGGCTAATTGACATAATTTTAGTCAATTGGAGGTGTACCTTGGATGTATTTCAAGGCCTACCTTCAAACTCAGTGCCTCTTTGCTTGACATCATGGGAAAATGAAAAGAAATCGCCAAGACCTCAGAAAGAAAATTTTAGACCTCCACAAGTCTGATTCATCCTTGGGAGCAATTTCCAAATGACTGAAGGTACCAAGTTCATCTGTACAAACAATAGTACGCAAGTATAAACACCATGGGACCACGCAGCCTTCATACCGCTCAGGAAGGAGACGTGATCTGTCTCCTAGAGATGAATGTACTTTGGTACTACAAAGTCAAGGTATTGGAGTGGCCATCACAAAGCCCTGACCTCAATCCTATAGACAATTTGAGGGCAGAACTGAAAAAGCATGTGCGAGCAAGGAGGCCTACAAACCTGACTCGGTTACACCAGCTCTGTCAGGAGGAATGGGCCAAAATTCACCCAACTTATTGTTGGAAGATTGTGGAAGGCAACCTGAAACATTTGACCCAAGTTAAACAATTTAAAGGCAATGCTACCAAACACTAATTGAGTGTATGTGAACTTCTGACCCACTGAGAATGTGATGAAAGAAATAAAAGCTGAAATAAATCATTTTCTCTACTATTATTCTGACATTTCACATTCTTAAAATAAAGTGGTGATCCTAACTTACCTAAGACAGGGAATTTGCTTGGCTGAAATGTCAGGAATTGTGAAAAACAGAGTTTAAATGTATTTGACTAAGGTGTATGTTACTTTCAACTTCAACTGTAGGTGCTCCTTTTGGGAAAGGGTAGAGTGCAATAGAGACAGGGAGAGGTTTAAAATGTAAGGGAAGACACTTGCCAGTTGGTCAGCGCATGCTCGCAGTACACGTCCTGGTAATCCGTCTGGCCCTGCTGCTTTGTTAATGTTGACCTGTTTAAAGGTCTTAATCACATTGGCTGCAGAGAGTGTGATCACACAGTGTTCTGGAACAGCTGGTGCTCTCATGCATTCTTCAGTGTTATTTGCCTCGAAGCGAGCATAAAAGTAGTTTCTCTTGTCACTGGACAGCTCTCGGCTGTGCTTCCCTTTGTAGTCTGTAATGGTTTGCAAGCCCTGCCACATGCGACGAGTGTCAGAGCCGGTGTAATACGATTCGATCTTAGTCCTGTTTGATGGTTAGTCGGAGGGCATAGCAGGATTTCTTAGAAGCTTCTGGGTTAGAGTCCCGCTTGAACGCGGCAGCTCTAGCCTTTAGCTCTGTGCAGATGTTGCCTGTAATCCATGGCTTCTGGTTGGGGTATGTATAAATAGCATTCTCATATATAAATACATTTGATTTGATTCATATAGGTGTTCCTTTTGTCCAGGTGGGAAAGGCCAGTGTGGAGTGCAATAGAGATTGCATCATCTGTTGGGGCGGTATGGAAATTGGAGTGGGTCTAGGGTTTCTGGGATAATGGTGTTGATGTGACACTGAGTCACCAATTGTATGCTATGTATTTTTTATTAGCTAAGCAATAAGTGGTAAATGCAATTTTCGTATATACAGGCTCTCTCTCCCACCTCGAAGGGCAAACAGAGAACTGACTTGTTCCTGACAAAGATATTATAATATACTCTGATGACAGAAGTAGTTCCTGCTTCCGAGTCGGCCTGTCAGAGTAGAGACTGGGCGTGGTTAAGACTCACCCAGCCTATCATTGATTGTTGGCGCAGAGGCTGGTCCCAGCCCCTTATGCGTTTCAGCGGTCAGTTGTTGTAGCTGTGTAGAATATACAGTTATCAGGCACCTGGCTTGTTATCTAACAAAATACAGTTTGTTCTCGCAACACTACGTTCTGAATGTGCCCCCCCCCCCCCCCCAACTCATTGCACAGTTCCTGTCTTCATGTTATTCTGTATTTCTCCATCATGAGAAAGGCCTATGGCCCAGAAACTGTTAACAATGTCTCAAGTCAGCTATGTTGCATAACACATACATCCACACAAGCCAACAGCAGATAATATTCAATCACATATATGGTAACGGGCTATAGTGCCTAACACAGAATCTTCATAGTAGGATTCCCAGAACATATTCCAGTCTGAGCTAGCAAAACAGTCCTGTAGCTTAGCATCTGCTTCATCTGACCACTTTTTTTATTTATCTCGTCACTGGTGCTTCCTGCTTTAATTTTAAGCAGTTATCACCAATCTCCTGTGATGGATATACTGACAATATACATGTCTCTCCACACAATGGGAGTCGTCCACAAAGCAGCATGGCGGGCTGTCTAGCTCCCGCCTACCCTTTCTTTGGAGTGATTGATACATCTCGTTATTGTAATCAATTTTTAATCTTCAATCAGGGTTGTTGACGTCAACCGCTTGATTTCAACGGAGAGACGCTATGCTACTAGCCTCATGACATGAATATGCATAGCCATCTCTTTTTTATCAAAGTCGCCGGGGTGTCATGTGTCCTACTTAACGACCCTGGGTTTATAAACGCTGATATTGACTCTGCCGCACGAGTATGCTTTTGCGGCACAGTCGGTAGCGCGCTGGAGTTCGGGCCTGAAGGTCGCGAGAGTGTTTCAATACACTGGTGTCAGAAGTGGGATCGGACCTTGCATCCACGACAGTGCGTGTGCTTGACCGGTGAGCGCGTTCCTGTAAGACGTAGATTGGCAAACTAGCGCGAGGACGCGCTCTTTGAAAGGATTAGTGTAACGACCCTGGGTTTATAAACACGGATATCGAGTCCGCCGCTCGAGCAAGCTTTTGCTGCGAGTCGATATCCGCGCTTATAAACACAGGGTCGTTACATTATATTAGTACACTCGTAACAATTTAAGCATTACGAAACTCCTATTTGATCAAATAAACCTCATGTAGCAAATAAGCCATTATTTTTTGTTGTTGACCAAATTCGATACTCATTGACTTTGACGCCAACTGCTGGAGAGAAACAGATTTTTCCGCCGAGTTGAGCATCTCCCTTCCTCCAACCCAACCACTGTTTAAAAATTAAATTTGAGAGAAATGGTATGAATGGCCGGGATTTATAACTTGCGACTGTGGTAACTAGTGACGACCAATACCAAAACCCGTGCACAAAGAATGTCAACAGTGACGTCATTGGGTCCTAAAAAAGTGTTTAAAAAACCGCCTATTTGGATTTATGTTTCTTGGTATACCTGTATGGGTTCATTTTTAATCGTTTTTCATGATTATTCCATATGTGAAAAAATAAGGGGGTTAAGATCCCAAAATTATCAATATTAGATCTTAACTTTTCAAATTCATGTCAATCCAATCCAGGTTTATTTTTGGACAGCATTATTTCAGGCCCAAGTGTTTTGGCGTTGTTCAATCATGGCGGAATTGAAGGTCTTTGGAACTGAGGTGGATCCTCAGTAAAGAAAAACATATTTTTCATATTTTGGTGCGTGCAACTTCCGTTGGATTAATATGTAATAATGTACTGATCCTTTCAATCAGGACTGTCATAACGACGTTGCAACACTGCATGGTAAGTTGGCTGAGGGAAAGCTACCAGATAGCTGAATAGTTAGCTATCAAACGTCGTTAGCTTACTCCCAGGGGGATGCTTGCACAACTTGAAATGCTTGATAGTATCTAGAACTATGCAAACAGTCTCTTAGTGTTAGATATTCTACAAATATGTATTTATTTGCTGTAATGTTGTATTTTGAGTGTCATGCAACTTTCAATTTAGTAGTTAACGCGTTACCTCGCTAATGTTGTTGTGCAGGCTAACGCTGGTTTTGCAAACCAGAGTAAGTCATTTGGCACCCGTAGGCTACTTCTAGCTATCTAGTGTCACTGTTTAGCCACCCAACTGAATGCGTTTTCTTCCTATGTCAATGATATTAGGACGGTAGAATTGAAGGAGTATATAAGCCTCTTACTGAAGGATGTCAACAGGTACCAACCAATGATATGTATTAGGGGGGCGCTATTTTGAAGCTACCGGGCAGCCATTCTGGTACGATAATCTCTTTTCACGCCACTTCCATTCCAGGTTAGGATCATTTATGCAGCAGGCTAGGAGACTGAGGTTAGGAAAAGGGTCAGTGCTCTCCTAACCTGCTACGAAAAACGCTTCTTAAAAGTGTGTCCCATTTGGTGCTCCTCTGTTGGGGAAAAAATCATAATAATTAGACGAGGTACGATCATGAATATCCTACCAACGGGACATCAAAAACTGTAATATCATATGTTTCACGGAATCGTGGCTGAATGGCGACATGTACGCTGTACGACATGTGCGCTGCACCGGCGAGATAGAACAGCACACTCCGGTAAGACGAGGGGGGCGGTCTTTGCATTTTTGTAAACAACAGCTGGTGCACGAAATCTAAGGAAGTTTCTAGATTTTGCTCGCCTGAAGTAGAATCATAAAACACGGGACGAGATGTTAAAAACTGTCCATTGTGCCAATAGATGGAATGCACTCACATGAGATTTGCCGTGATGTTGACAGAGTGGCATGGGAGGTTTATTTCTTAGACTGGATGTCAATTTTGGGACACATCCTCAGTAGTGTGCCTTCGAATCAGTGGGTGTTTCGGCCTTTAATCACTAAACACCCTCAGCAAAGGTAGCCAGCCAAAGGGTGATCAAGCCTTAGCTTGTGTCCTATGCCCAATTAAGATGTCCCACGGGACTATGCAAGGCAGGGGCGTCCTCTTCCCTGAGCCAGCCCAACAGCTGACCGCATACCTCATATGCCCTCCTCAAGTTGGAGGGATCTGAATTGGGTTCTCAGGTGGGGGTGGGGGGTCATGAAGTTATAGCCCAGCAAGGGTCCTTCCGTTTGATCCAGATCCACTGGCTGCTTGAGAAACTGCTCTGACGGTCTGCCGCAGAGCCTGTCCATGGATTCCAAGTTCTTTCAGCAACCCGATGATAGAAGAAGCCACGAATCCTCTGCATCCCACTTCAACTGGCCAGACTTTTGCATTCCAGCCACGCTGAGTTGCGTCTGCTGCCAACTCTGTGTAACGCAGTTTCTTACGCTCGTAGGCCTCTTCAACAGAGTTTTCCCACGGGACTGTGAGCTCTATGATGTACACAGCCTTTCGTGAAGGGGACCAGAGTACCATGTCTGGCCTAAGGTTGGTAGAAGCAATCTGAGATGGAAAAAATAGTTGCTGGCCAATATCGACAAGCATCTTCCAGTTCCGGGCCATGGCTAGGTGTCCAGTTTCTGGCTTCGTAGGAGGATACTTGGGCCTTTTCTGTCCCTCCCGGATGAATGTTGTTGTTTTGACGGGATTGCTTGTTTTTGGAGGTAATGAATTGGTTGCACTCCTCTTGGTCTCAAGTGCTGCAGCCAGGCTCTTGAGGACCTGATTGTGCCTCCAGGTGTAGTGGCCTTGTGAGAGGCTGGTCTTGCAACCTGTCATTATATGCCTGAGAGTCGCTGGAGCTGGGCAGAGGGGGCAGGTCGAGTCCTCGCCATACCATTGATGTAGATTTTTTGGTGATGGAAGCACATCATAAACAGCTCTTATGATGAAGCTGATGTTGCTTGCCTCCATTTGCCAAAGCTCACTCCAGTTGATCTTTCTCCTCTCCAGGCCTTCCCACCGCGTCCATTGCCCTTGTTTAGCAAGAGAGACAGCCTTTGCACTTCTTGCAGTCTCCTCCTGTCTGCGCAACACCAGCTGGCAACACCAGCTTCCTGCGTTCAGATGTTGTTGCCTTATGGAACGTTGGTTTGCTTGCTGCCAGGCCAAAGCCTCCTCTTCCATACTGGATATTCCCCACAATGTCTTTGTGTCTCAGGGCTGATGTAGCTTGCTGCACAGCCTTGGATGATGTCCATTTCCGTCCAGTATATTGTATATTGTGATAAATTGCAGGCTACACTACTTGCCTAGAGAGTTCTCAGCTATACTTTTCGTGGCTGTTTATTTACCACCACAGACAGATGCTGGCACTAAGACCGCACTTAGTCAGCTGTATAAGGAAATAAGCAAACCAGAAACCACTCACCCAGAGGCGGCGCTCCTAAAGGCCGGAGACTTTAATGCAGGTAAACTTAAATCAGTTCTACCTAATTTCTATCAACATGTTAAAATATGCAACCAGAGGGGAAAAAATTCTAGATCACCTGTACTCCACACACATGTACAAAGCTCTCCCTCGCCCTCCATTTGGTAAATCCGGCTCAACTCTATCCTCCTGATTCCTGCTTACAAGCAAAAATTAAAGCAGGAAGCACCAGTGACTCGGTCTATAAAAAAGTGGTCAGATGAAGCAGATGCTAAACTACAGGACTGTTTTGCTATCAGACTGGAACATGTTCCGGGATTCTTCCGATGGCATTGAGGAGTACACCACATCAGGGGCGGCAGGGTAGCCTAGTGGTTAGAGCATTGGACTAGTAACAGGAAGGTTGCGAGTTCAAACCCCCGAGCTGTCATTCTGCCCCTGAACAGGCAGTTAACCTGTTCTTAGGCCGTCATTGAAAATAAGAATTTGTTCTTAACTGACTTGCCTGGTTAAATAAAGGTAAAATAAAAATTAAACGTCACTGGTTCTATCAATAAGTGCATTGAGGACGTCGTCCCCACAGTGACTGTACGTACATACCCCAACCAGAAGCCATGGATAATAGGCAACATTCGCACTGCCGCTTTCAAGGTGCTGGACCCTAACCTGGAAGCTGACAAGAAACCCTGCAATGCCCTGCGACGAACCATCAAACAGTCATTTTTCACTGTAGTTTTACTGTTGTTTTTATTTCTTTACTTACCTATTGTTCACCTAATGCCATTACATAAAATCCGTAATCCAGGTTTTATACACGTAATTGGTACCAACTCCGGGAATAAGTTTACTAATAACAATAGACCGGTGGCTTAGGTTAGTTAACTAGCTTGTATCAATCCTGATTTGGAAGCTGCTGACAATGCTTGTTTATGGTTTAATAATATCCATATTCTGATATGGAACTTCTATTACTGACAACCATATTGCATTATCCAATTCAGATATATTATGACTTATTGGTACACAGAGCTAGTCCTTCTTCTACCATTACTTTGTACATGACAGGTACCCTGACACTAAGAGTTGGAGAAACGTATTCATATTTCAAATAAAGTAATTGTAGTGCATGGATAATCTAGATGATTACATATTTGACATGTCCTCTCTTCTGCTCACTGTAAATTTAGTTGATGATTCAGCAGGAGAAACCGCAGCTGGCCTGCACCATGCCTGTGGTGTGGCCCACTCTCCTTGACTTGGGCAGGGATGAGTGTAAGAGAATCCTCCGTAAACTTGGTAAGTGCCTTTGAACTTATCCGGCCTCTCTGGCTTGCCTTATGCATGAAGTGATTTGTCACTTTCAAAGAACCCCAAATGTTACTGCTATTTCAGAGTGAAAGTTGTTTTTAATGATAAACCATATTGTTTCAACAGAGCTGGAGGCGTATGCCGGTGTTATCAGTGCTTTGCGAGCCCAAGGCGACCTCACCAAGGATAAGAAGGATCTCCTTGGAGAACTCACTAAAGTCCTCAGGTAAACCAGCAAAGTCACTGTATATTTTTCTCATAGCTAGAGGAACCTATGAAATATGGGACCCTTTTCTTAATAAAAACAAACTTGGCTTGTGACTTAATTGCTCGTACTTTCTTTGCTAATACTGTATGGTTGTCTCCCACAGCATTTCAACAGAGCGTCATCGTGCAGAGGTCCGTAGGGCAGTCAATGATGAGCGCCTTACCACCATTGCCTATCAGTAAGTCAAGTTACCCTCTTAAGGTGGTCAGTACTAAAACTACATACACATTATGACCAACTACTACATACTAGTACACGCTTCAGCCCCTCAATTTATCATATTTTTACCATGAGGAGTACACCACATCAGTCACTGACTTTATCAGTAAGTGCATCGAGGACGTCGTCCCCACAGTAACTGTACGTACATACCCCAACCAGAAGCCATGGATTACAGGCAACATTCGCACTGAGCTGAAGGGTAGAGCTGCCGCTTTCAAGTTGCGGGACTCTAACCCGGAAGTTTACAAGAATTCCTGCTATTCCCTGCGACGAACCATCAAACAAGCAAAGCGTCAATACTGGGCTAAGATTGAATCATACTACACCGGCTCAGACGCTCGTCTTATGTGGCATCGCTTGAAAACTATTACAGACTACAAAGGGAAGCACAGCCGAGAGCTGCCCAGTGTCACGAGCCTACCAGACAAGCTAAATCACTTCTATGCTCGTTTTGAGGCAAGCAACACTGAGGCATGCATGAGCGCATCAGCTGTTCCGGACGACTGTGTGATCACGTTCTCCGTAGCCGACGTGAGCGAGACCTTTAAACAGGTCAACATACACAAGGCTGCGGGGCCAGACGGATTACCAGGACGTGTGCTCCGGGCATGTGCTGACCAACTGGCAGGTGTCTTCACTGAAATTTTCAACATGTCCCTGATTGAGTTTGTAATACCAACATGTTTCAAGCAGACCACCATAGTCCCTGTGCCCAAGAACACGAAGGCAACCTGCCTAAATGACTACAGACCCGTAGCACTCAAGTCTGTAGTCATGAAGTGCTTTGAAAGGTTGGTAATGGCTCACATCAACACCATTATCCCAGAAACCCTAGACCCACTCCAATTTGCATACCGCCTAAACAAATCCACAGATGATGCAATCTCTATTTCACTCCACACTGCCCTTTCCAACCTGGACAAAAGGAACACTTATGTGAGAATGCTATTCATTGACTACAGCTCAGCGTTCAACACCATAGTACCCTGAAAGCTCATGACTAAACTAAGGATCCTGGGACAAAACACCTCCCTCTGCAACTTGATCCTGGAATTCCTGACTGGCCACCCCCAGGTGGTGAGGGTAGGTAGCAACACATCTGCCACGCTGATCCTCAACACTAGAGCTCCCCAGGGGTGCTTGCTCAGTCCCCTCCTGTACTCCCTGTTTACCACGACTGCATGGCCAGGAACGACTCCAACACCATCATTAAGTTTGCAGATGACACACAACAGTGGTAGGCCTGATCACCGACAACAGCGAGACAGCCTATAGGGAGGAGGTCAGAGACCTGGCCGGGTGGTGCCAGAATAACAACCTATCCCTCAACGTAGCCAAGACTAAGGAGATGATTGTGGACTACAGGAAAAGGAGGACCGACCCCCATTCCCCGTGTCCACATCACCAACAAACTAAAATGGTCCAAACACGCCAAGACAGTCGTGAAGAGGGCACGACAAAGCCTATTCCCCCTCAGGAAATTAAAATGATTTGGCATGGGTCCTGAGATCCTCAAAAGGTTCTACAGCTACAACATCGAGAGCATCCTGACTGGTTGCATCACTGCCTGTTACGGCAATTGCTCAGCCTCTTACCGCAAGGCACTACAGAGGGTAGTGCGTACGGCCCAGTACATCACTGGGGCTAAGCTTCCTGCCATCCAGGACCTCTACACCAGGCGGTGTCAGAGGACGGCCCTAAAAATTGTCAGACCCCAGCCACCCCCGTCATAGGCTGTTCTCTCTACTACCGCATGGCAAGAGATACCGGAGTGCCAAGTCTAGGACAAAAAGGCTTCTCAACAGTTTTTACTCCCAAACCATAAGATTCCTGAACAGGTTGTCAAATGGCTACCCAGACTATTTGCATTGTGTGTGTGTCCCCCAACCCATTTTTTTACGCTACTGCTACTCTCTGTTTATCCTATATGCATAGTCACTTTAACTATACATTCATGTACATACTACCTCAATTTGGCCGACCGACCAGTGCTCCCGCACATTGGCTAACAGGGCTATCTGCATTGTGTCCGACCCGCCAACCCCTCTTTTATGCCACTGCTACTCTCTGTTTATCATATATGCGCATAGTCACTTTAACCATATGTACATACTACCTCAATCAGCCTGACTAACCAGTGACTGTATGTAGCCTCGCTACTGTATATAGCCTGTCTTTTTACTGTTGTTTTTATTTCTTTACTTACCTATTGTTCACCTAATACCTTTTTTGCACTATTGGTTAGAGCCTGTAAGTAAGCATTTCACTGTAAGGTCCACACCTGTTGTATTCGGCTCACGTGACAAAAAAACTTTGGTTTGATGACAATTGTATCTGTCTTGTCAAGCATGTCAGGTCCCAACAGTTCCTCAGAGTGGTCCATTGAGGGGCGTCGGCTGGTCCCGCTGATGCCCAGACTGGTCCCCCAGACCGCCTTCACTGTGACGGCCAACGCAGTGGCCAGCGCCACAGCCAATCAGAACGCTTCGCTTCTGCTGCCTGCCGAAACAGGAAATAAAGAAGGTAAGATCAGACAGCTCAAGGTGGAAATTGCTCTTAACCACAGATCTAGGATCACATTACCTTGCTCCTAATCTTAGCCTGAGGGTTAATCCATTTGAATTCAATCACTTTTTGACAGCACCTCTTTTGATTTGAACTGAACCTTCCATATGTATTTGCCCATTTAAATTGACTTTTTGAACCTGAATGCCAAAATATTCAAGAGATGAAAGTGCTCAAACTTGACCTATTTTACATGCCCCCACCATTCCATGAGACATACATGTATTCATCACTGGAAAAGATAAACTATTGAGATTTGATATAATTTAAAAGCTTACATACAGGGTTGTCAAACTATTTGATCATTTCTAGATTTATTTATTTTTAAATTTTTTACCTTAAGTCAATTGTGTAAAATCAGACATTTCAAAATATTAGCATATGTTGTAGCTTAGACCCTATTTTACGTCATCTGGCCCTGTCAGTAGTAACTTTTTACCTGCAACATCAACTGAAGAGGGAGGAAGACGTTACATGATTAATCACTTATGTCTTCTTATAGTGTCTTTTTATATGAATTATGGTTGTTATTTGTTTGCAGTGGTTGTTTGCTACTCCTACACAAGCACCACGTCCACCAGTGCCACGGCGCCCAGTGGCAGTGCAGCAGCCGTGGTGAAATCCCCCCGTCCGGCCAGCCCCGCCTCAAACATGGTGGTGCTGCCCAGCGGGAGCACCGTCTATGTGAAAAGTGAGTGTCAGAACAGAGATTCCATGTTTGTTTATTATTTTACTTTGGAAAGAAAAATAAGTGTTTCTTTAAGAATTTTGCATTGGTTAAGGAGTCTCCGGTGCGACACTCACTAAACAGAACCTGAAGTCTGTCAATGTATTGCTGCATTCTTTGTCTCCGTCTGTATGTTTCTCTCGCTCCCCCAGGCGTGAGCTGCTCGGATGAGGATGAGAAGCCGCGTAAGCGGAGGCGGACTAACTCCTCAAGCTCCTCCCCTGTGGTGCTGAAGGAAGTGGCCAAGGTGACCCCGCCCATGTCCAAGACCATCACTGTGCCGGTGAGCGGCAGCCCCAAGATGAGCAACATCATGCAGAGCATCGCCAACTCCCTGCCACCGCACATGTCCCCCGTCAAGATCACCTTTACAAAGCCCACCACCCAGACCACTAACACCACCACGCAGAAGGTGAGCAGGACAGAACTGACCATTGTTCAGTATAAATCCTCTTGTTCTATAGGCAAAGAGTCAATATAGTGAGGTGTGAGCCAGATAATATAGGAATGTATGGATATGTTTGAATGATCGTAAGTGATTGCATACGGTTTGCAAACTCTATTGTAAGTGATTGTGTATAAGAACTTAATTGTAAGTGGCTGTGTAATTTACTGTATAATGTATGTTTTGTCAGGTGATCATTGTGACGACCTCTCCAAGCTCCAACTTCGTTCCCAACATCCTGTCCAAGTCTCACTCACACAACTATGCGGCGGCCATGTCCAAGTTGGTGTCCACCTCCATGCTGACCTCGGCCAACCAGAAGCAGACAGTGTTAATCCCGGCCAGCTCCAGTCCCTCCTCGGCCCCAAACACAGTCGCTGTGACCACCATGGTTTCTTCCAGCCCGTCTGTGGTCATGTCAACAATAGCGCAGGGTAAGTTTGAATGTCCCACTTCCGGCAGTGTTTTCAAATAGTTTGTTTACTCAGGATTTATTACCGGCCTTCGCCCAATTTAGACAAAGATTGTCTTGTTCTAGCAACTAAGACCTTTCATGTATACAACATTTTATTGAAACAGGAATTGTACTGAATTGTGTGTATCTGATTGGTCTTTGAAACTGACCACTATTGCTTGTCCTCTCCCTGTGCCAGGTGGCTCGTCGACGGGCATGAAAGTGGCCTCTGCCAGGCTCCCCTCTCCTAAGACCATGGTGGGCTCTCCAACCCAGATTCTGGCCCAGTTCCCCAAGCAGCACCAACAGTCACCCAAGCAGCTGCAGCAGGGCTCCCCCATGGGGGCCGGCGTCATGGGCCAGGCCCAGTCCTCTACCACTCTCCCCGGCTCCAAACCCACCATCCAGATTAAGCAGGAGTCAGGTGAGTACAGGGCGTGATACCCAACTCTACTGGTGTTAGTACTCTACCCTGAGTATGCAAGTGTACAGAAAGTCTTAATCATGTATTTAACTAATGATTTGTCTAATTGTACCTGTAGGTGTCAAAATCATCACCCAGCAGATGCAGCCCAGTAAGATCCTGCCCAAGCCCTCCTCTGTAGGCATGTCCAGCAGCAGTTCCTCCCCCATCATGGTTGTCAGTAGCAACGGGGCCATCATGACCACCAAGTTGGTGTCCCAGCCCACAGGTGTGCCTTCTCACATACTGCTTTTCGACTGTAACACAAGTGTTATACTAGTGTATACACACTGATGTTTTACTAGGTAAACGGTGTTTCCAAAGCTAGGGCTGACAGTGAGGACTTGTGAAGAACAAAATCAACAACATCTGCATAATCAAAACAGTTGCTTTGTGAGGATATCTTAACCATTGATGGCGTAAACCCATGTTCAGTTAGCCATTATGTAAATGCTGCCAGAAAAGCCCCAGTGGCTTTCTTGGTCCCAGGTTAGAGCAGGTCCACCGAGGCCATGGCCCAGTGAGTCCCAGGAGCCAGGCTGTGGGGGTGGAAACACAAAAGTCTGAGGCTGTTTGGTAAAATACCAAGGTAAATGCACCAACAGTAAACTCACAAAACAGACAACTGTCGTCCAAACATGTAAATAATACACAAGGACAGTAGATGTCTGCACTGGTTTGGATAATCTGTTTTAATCCTTTATTCTATTTTACTTACTTAGTGTATTTCTTATTTCTCGTTTGCTTTTTTTCTAGTAATACATTGTTATAGATATATTGCATTGTTGGGTTTTGAGTTTGCAAGAAAGGCATTTCACTGTACTTGTGCATGTGACATGAAACTGACATGAAACTAGATATTGATATGAAGAAATACTTAGCAAAGCCCCATTGAGGAAAAACATTGATTTTGTGCAGGCACCCAGGCCACATACTCAAGGCCCACTGTGAGTCCCTCCATTGGCGCCAGGATGGCGACGTCAACCAGTGGTGCCACCTACGTCAAGACCACCAGCGGCAGCATCATCACGGTGGTCCCCAAGTCTCTAGCCACACTAGGCGGCAAGATCATCAGCAGCAACATTGTGTCTGGTGAGTTTGAAAGTTCTGTAGTGTTACTAGGGTTTCGGGGGGTATTTACCGGTGATGTTTACATTTACCAGTTAACTACTGGAATTTTGGATACTTTAAAGGATTTCAAATAATTGATGTAACATGTCAAAAATATATTGCTGATAATAAAATGTTTTTTTCATGTGAAAAATAGAATCACAAAGCTGTCAAACATCCTCAGTATAACCTATCAACTTAGTGCTGTTTAATATGAAGGTTTCTGTCTGGATTAAATTTGTTGTAAATACTTTGGGGCTGAACTAGTGGAAGTTGTGAAATAAGTCAATAGTTGGAAGCGTTGCAGAGTAATTTGCAGATTTAATTCTTTTTCCTTTTTTTTTGAATTTTACCCCCTTTTCTCGCCAATTTCGTGGTATCCAATTGTTAGTAGTTACTATCTTGTCTCATCTCTACAACTCCCGTACGGGCTCGGGAGAGACGAAGGTCGAAAGCCATGCGTCCCCCGAAACCCAACCAAGCCGCACTGCTTCTTAACACAGCGCGCATCCAACCTGGAAGCCAGCCGCACCAATGTGTCGGAGGAAACACCGTGCACCTGGCGACCTGGTTAGCGTGCACTGCGCCCGGCCCGCCACAGAAGTCGCTAGTGTGCGATGAGACAAGGATATTCCTACTGGCCAAACCCTGCCTAACCCGGACGACGCTAGGCCAATTGTGCGTCGCCCCACGGACCTCCCGGTCACGGACGGCTGCGACAGAGCCTGGGCGCGAACCCAGAGTCTCTGGTGCCCTAGACCACTGCGCCACCCGGGAGGCCAGATTTCATTCTTGATTCAATGTTGTTCTTTTGTTTTTATTATTAGGCTATTTTCTCCTTAACCATATTGTCCTTCTACTAGAAACTCATAGACGACATGGACACGGATATAAAAATGTATATGAATATATACAATGGTGTAAAGTACTAAAGTGTTTTTTTGGGGTATCTGTACTTTACTATTTATATTTTTTTTACTTTTACTAAACTACATTCCTAAAGAAACTTGTACTTTTTACTCCAAACTTTTTCCCTCACACCCAAAATTACTAATTATATTTTGAATGATTAGCAGGACAGGAAAATGGTCCAATTCACACACTTCTCAAGAGAACATCCTGGTCATCCCTACTGCCTCTGATGTGGCGGACTAAATAAACACACATGCTTCATTTGATAATGATGTCTGAGTGTGCCCCTGGCTATTCATTCATTTATTTATTTTTAAGAAAATGGTGCCATCTGGTTTGCTTAATATAAGAATGTGAAATAATTTATACTTTTACTTTTCATACTTAATAAGTATATTATAGAAATTACATTTACTTTTCATACTTAAGTACAGTACCAGTCAATAGTTTAGACACCTATTAATTCCAGGGTTTTTCTTTATTTTTACTATTTTATACATTGTAGAATAATAGTTAAGACATCAAAACTATGAAATAACACATGTAATCATGTAGTAACCAAAAAAGTGTTAAACAAATCAAAATATATTTTAGTTTCTTCAAAGTAGCCACCCTTTGCCCTGATGACACTTTAGCACACTCTTGACATTCTCTCAACCAGCTTCACGAGGAATGCTTTTCCAACAGTCTTGAAGGAGTTCCCACGTATGCTGAGCACTTGTTGGCTGCTTTTCCTTCACTCTGCGGTCCAAGTAATCCCAAACCATCTCAATTGGGTTGAAATCGGGTGATTGTGGAGGCCAGGTCATCTGATGCAGTACTCCATCACGCTCCTTCTTGGTCAAATAGCCCTTACACAGCCTGGAGGTGTGTTTTCGGTCATTGTCCTGTTGAAAAACAAATGATAGTCCCACTAAGCGCAAACCAGATGGGATGGTGTAGCCATGTTGGTTAAGTGTGACTTGAATTCTAAATAAATCAAAGACAATGTCACCAGCAAAACACCACCACCTCAATGCTTCACAGTGGGAACCACACATGTGGAGATCATCCGTTCACCTACTCTGCATCTTACAAAGGCACTGCAGTTGGAACCAAAAATCGAATTTGGACTCATCAGACCAAAGGACAGATTTCCACCGGACAAATGTCTGTTGCTCGTGTTTCTTGACCCAAGCAAATATCTTTTTCTTATTGGTGTCCTTTAGTAGTGGTTTCTTTGCAGCAATTCAACCATGAAGGTCTGACTCACGAAGTCTCCTCTGAACAGTTGATGCTGAGATGTCTGTTACTTGAATTCTGTGAAGCATTTATTTGGGCTGAAATGTCTGAGACTGATAACTCTAATGAACTTAATGATGGACTGTCCTTTTCTTTGCATATTTGAGCTGTTCTTGCCATAATATGGACTTGGTCTTTTACCAAATAGCCCTATCTTCTGTATACCACCCCTACCTTGTCACAATTTCTTTAACCCTTTTTTGGGGGGTTTATGACATGATTCCATGTGTTATTTCATAGTTTTGATGTCTTTACTATTATTCTTCAATGTAGAATAGTACAAATAAAAACAAACCCTTGAATGAATAGGGTTGTCCAAATGTTTGACTGGTGTGTGTGTGTGTGTGTGTGTGTGTGTGTATATATGTATATACTCTGCTCAAAAAAATAAAGGGAACACTAAAATAACACATCCTATATCTGAATGAATGAAATATTCTTATTAAATACTTTTTTCTTTACATAGTTGAATGTACTGGCAACAAAATCACACAAATTATCAATGGAAATCAAATTTATCAACCCATGGAGGTCTGGATTTGGAGTCACACTCAAAATTAAAGTGGAAAACCACACTACAGGCTGATCCAACTTTGATGTAATGTCCTTAAAACAAGTCAAAATGAGGCTCAGTATGGTGTGTGGCCTCCACGTGCCTGTATGACCTCCCTACAACGCCTGGGCATGCTCCTGATGAGGTGGCGGATGGTCTCCTGAGGGATCTCCTCCCAGACCTGAACTAAAGCGTCCGCCAACTCCTGGACAGTCTGTGGTGCAACGTGGCGTTGGTGGATGGAGCGAGACGTGATGTCCCAGATGTGCTCAATTGGATTCAGGTCTGGGGAACGGGCGGGCCAGTCCATAGCATCAATGCCTTCCACTTGCAGGAACTGCTGACACACTCCAGCCACATGAAGTCTAGCATTGTCTTGCATTAGGAGGAACCCAGGGCCAACCGCACCAGCATATGGTCTCACAAGGGGTCTGAGGATCTCATCTCGGTACCTAATGGCAGTCGGGCTACCTCTGGCGAGCACATGGAGGGTTGTGCGGCCCCCCAAAGAAATGCCACCCCACACCATGACTGACCCACCGCCAAACCGGTCATGCTGGAGGATGTTGCAGGCAGCACACCGTTCTCCACGGCGTCTCCAGACTCTGTCACGTCTGTCACATGTGCTCAGTGTGAACCTGCTTTCATCTGTGAAGAGCACAGGGCGCCAGTGGCGAATTTGCCAATCTTGGTGTTCTCTGGCAAATGCCAAACGTCCTGCACGGTGTTGGGCTATAAGCACAACCCCCACCTGTGGATGTCGGGCCCTCATTACCACCCTCATGGAGTCTGTTTCTGACTGTTTGAGCAGACACATGCACATTTGTGGCCTGCTGGAGGTCATTTTGCAGGGCTCTGGTAGTGCTCCTCCTGCTCCTCCTTGCACAAAGGCGGAGGTAGCGGCCCTGCTGGGTTGTTGCCCTCCTACGGCCTCCTCCAGGTCTCCTGATGTACTGGCCTGTCTCCTGGTAGCGCCTCCATGCTCTGGACACTACGCTGACAGACAGAACCTTCTTCCCACAGCTCGCATTGATGTGCCATCCTGGATGAGCTGCACTACCTGAGCCACTTGTGTGGGTTGTAGACTCCGTCTCATGCTACCACTAGAGTGAAAGAACCGCCAGCATTCAAAAGTGACCAAAACATCAGCCAGGAAGCATAGGAACTGAGAAGTGGTCTGTGGTCACCACCTGCAGAACCACTCCTTTTTGGGGGTGTCTTGCTAATTGCCTATAATTTCTACCTGTTGTCTATTCCATTTGCACAAGCTGTTGTGAAATGTATTGTCAATCAGTGTTGCTTCCTAAGTGGACAGTTTGATTTCACAGAAGTGTGATTGACTTGGAGTTACATTGTGTTTAAGTGTTCCCTTTATTTTTTTGAGCAGTGTATATATCTCTCTCACACTATACATGGCCATAGGTTTGTGGACATGTGCTTGTTGAACATCTCATTCTAAAATCATGGGCATTAAATGGAGTTGCCCCCTGCTGCTATAACAGCCTCTACTCTTCTGGGAAGGCGTTCCACTAGATGTTGGAACATGACTGCAGGGACTTGCTTCCATTCAGCCATGAGCATTACTGAGGTCAGGCATTTCGGCCTGGCTCGCAGTCGGCGTTCCAATTCATCCCAGAGGGGTTGAGGTTAGGGCTCTGCAGGCCAATAAAGTGCTACCACACCAATCTAAATTGTCATGCTGAAATAGGAAAGGGCCTTTTCCAAACTGTTGCTACAAAGTTGGAAGCACAGAATCGTCTAGAATGTCATTGTATGCTGTAGTTTTAAGATTTCCCTTCACTGGAACGAACAGGTCTAGCCCGTTGCATGAAAACAGCCCCAGACCATTATTCATCCTCGTATTCGGGCAGGTAGCGTTCTCTTGGCATACCTCAAACCCAGATTAGTTTGTCGCAGTGCCAGATGGTGAAGTGTGATTCATCACTCCAGAGAACGCCTTTCCACTGATCGAGTCCAATGGAGGCAAACTTTACACCACTCTGGCCGATGCTTGGCATTGCGCATGGTGATCTTAGGCTTGTGTGCGGCTGCTCGGTCATGGAAAACCATTTTGTCAAGCTCCTGACAATCAGTTATTGTGCTGATGTTGCTTCTAGAGGCAGTTTGGAACTCGGTAGTGAGTGTTGCAACCGAGGACAGACTATTTTTACGCACTACTCTCTTCAGCACTTAGCGGCCCCGTTCTGTGAGCTTGTGTGGCCTGCCACTTCACGGCTGAGCCGTTGTTGCTCCTACACGTTTCCACTTCACAGTAACAGCACTTACAGTTGACCGGGGCAGCTCTAGCAGGGCAGAAATTTGACAAAATTAATTTGTTGGAAAGGTGGCATCCAATGATGGGGCCATGTTGAAAGTCACTGAGCTAATTCAGTACGGGACATTTTACTGCCGCTGTTTGTCTATGGCGATTGCATGGCTGTGTGGCTGAAATGGGAGAATCCACTAATTTTGGCGATGTAGTTACTCTAGTATACATTTATTAAAGTTTACATAGATTAAGCAAAATTACCTAACTTTTGCAACCCTAATGTTACCAATTTTGACTGAACATCTAGTTGTCCAATTATAGTGACTTCAAATGTTGTGTTTTGGCAAACCTTTAGATGTTCTTTCCCCCTCCATTGCAGGTACAACAACTAAGATAACTACCATTCCTATGACGTCCAAGCCCAATGTTATTGTGGTGCAAAAAACCACTGGCAAAGCAACGACCATCCAGGGCCTGCCTGGCAAGAATGTGGTCACCACACTGTTGAATGCAGGGGTCAGTTCAACATGATTGTTATTATAAATGAAACCGTTTTAATTAAGACATTTTTTATGTTAAATAAAATCTAAGTAATTATTTCAGAAGTGTTCAAATGTATTGACCCCAAAACTTATTTTAAATTTTTTTGATAGTTCTAGTTTAGCCTTTCTGTCTGATCAGTCTATTGCTTTCAGCTCCATGTTATGCATTTACATGTTTATGTTTTCAGTTGTCATTTAGCAGACGCTCTTAATTCATAGTGACTTACAATTAGTACATTAATCTTAAACTCTGGTCAAAAGTAGTGCACTATATAGGGAATAGGGTGCCATTGGTTACAGAACCAAAATATGAATGCCTCTGTGCCATAGGGCGAAAAGACCCTGCAGGGTGTGCCGGGGTCCAAGCCAGCCATCATCACAGCCTCCAGACCCATCACCAAGATGATCGTGACCCAGCCGAAAGGCATGGGCTCAGGGGTGCAGCCCAACACCACCACCAAGATCATCCCCACCAAAATAGTGTACGGCCAGCAGGGCAAGACCCAGGTCAGTAACAGTCCAACGCTGTCTATGTAGGGTGAAGTTGCCCCTAGACGCTGGCTCTTGGGTCAGTTTTGCCTTTACCCCTCTAAATCTTAGGTTTGGGGAAGCTGATCCGAGAGCTGTCTGTACTCTGGGGAAACTTCACCCCGGAGCGTCTCAGCCACTCAACGAGTAGTGTGAACGAGATCATTTCGTACTAAAAGCTCTTTGTCTTGGATACAGTTCTTTCGGAAAGTATTCAGACCCCTTGACTTTTTCCACATTTTGTTATGTAACAGCCTTAACTTAAAATGGATTTAAAAAAAAAATAATAATAATTCCTCGTCAATCTACATGCAATACCACATAATGAAAAAGCAAAAACAGGTATTTAGACATTTTTGCAAATGTATACATTTAATTTACCACAGGTGGACTCCAATCAAGTTGTAGAAACACATCAAGCATGAGCAATGGATACAAGATGCACCTGAGCTCAATTTCGAGTCTCATAGCAAAGGGTCTGAATATTTATGTACCTAAAGGTGTTTCTGTTTTTATTTAGCACATTTGCTAAAATCTCTCAACCTGTTTTCGTGGCCTCCGGAGTGGCGCAGTCGTCAGTTGAACGTTGTTTCCTCCGACACATTAGTGCGTCTGGTTTCCGGGTTAAGCGAGCAGGTGTTAAGAGGTAGCGCGGCTTGGCAGGCCATATTTCGGAGGATGCATGACTCGACCTTCGCCTCTCTCTCTCGAGCCCGTTGGGGGAGTTGCAGCGATGAGACAAGATCATAACTACCAATTGGATATCACAAAATTGGGGAGGAAAAGAGAGGTAAAATTACAATAAAAAATATATATTTAAAAACTTTTGCTTTGTCTTTATGGGTTATTGTGTGTGTGTATATGTGTGTGTGTGTGTGTATATGTATGTATATATATATATATATATAATACATTTTTAGGATAGGGCTGTAATGTAACAATGTGGAATAAAGGAAGGTTTCTGAATGCACTGTATATTTTAACTTCTGTCCTGAATTACCAATGCATCAGGTCAGTGTAACTTTAGGATTGCAAGACCATACCGCTTTAAATAGGCACATTAATTATATGTATGATGTAAAAAAGGAACACCAGGACACTTGACATTGGTCTCAGCTGTGCTGTACTTTATGGAGCAACAAAAACTATTTCTCTAGTGCCATTCACTGAGCTCTTCTAGGTGTGTAATATTGAATATAACGTTTTTTAAACATTGATTCGTGTCCAGGTGCTGATCAAGCCCAAGCCCATCTTCCAGACTGCAGTGTTGAGCGAGCAGACCAGGCAGCTGGTGAGCGAAACACTGCAGCAGGCGTCCAGGGTGGCTGACGCACAGGAGGGGGCGCTGAAGGATGAGTCAGGTGGCATCGCCGAGGGCAGCTTTCAGCCCGCCGATGGCTCCAACAGCAGCAGTCACGGTACGTCGTGGCACTCCACATAACAGCAAGAAGTACATGATATAGCCTGCAGCCTAACTACGAGAACAAAAAAGACACTCAAGTTAAAACTGTGTATTGTAGTCTCACACAGCTATTGACTACCTCATCTGTAGTATGAAAGTGTAAAGTGTATCTATTCTCACAAGTATCCAGCTAAGTTCAATTCCCTTCACTTTCAAATGGTAAATGGCTCCACTCGCATAATATAATTATTTCAATTCCCTTTTACTTGAATGCCATGTCCAATTTAATTCCCACATCGACTGGAATCTAAAGGGAATCCGCACAATTCCATATGACTTGTTTTGGTTGTTGTCACCGGTCAGACTCCCAGCCTGTAGTGCACATCATCTCCTCCAGAGGGCAGGAGTGGGCTGAGCAGCATGAAGTGTCGGTGGAGTCCGGCCCCACCATCATCTACCAGGACGTGTCTACGGGGAACGTGACCCAGTCGGCCACCTCAACCATTAAGGCCCTGCTGGAGCTGCAGCAAACCACAGGTGACTAACAGACTGACCACCGTCACCATGACAACTACCATACCACTTACCAGGGTTGGGGTCAATTCCATTTAAATTCAGAAACGGAGTAATCTTCCTGGCAACAAGGCTAGTCACCTGTTAATAGTGCTTGTTATTATGGCTGGGATTCTATCCCAGAAGTCAGTGGAAGAACTCTGGGGGGGTTTCCAAACCACTTCCCCTTTTGTAATCTTTATTGCTGTGGACCTTTCACTGACTTCTTGTAAAAGGCTGTTTGTTGCTTGATATTGAGTGTGACTGAGTTGAGTGTGACTGATGCCTGATATACAAAAACATCCCCCTTTTAGTGCTTGCAGATAGAAACGAGATGGAGCCATCGCCATATTGCACCTATCTTGTCCTTGCTATAGTGGTAGGGTTGGCTAACCGTGGCAGGGTTTTGTACCAGACCTGACTCAAATAATATAGATATTAAATTTGTACACCACGATTAGTTGAATTAGGTGTGTCAGGTGCTGTGCGAATATCCTGACACTGCAGCCCCTAAAACAATGTTTAATACAAACGACTTGAGAAGAAAGTCCCAGCTTCTGACACCTCCGTTTTTCCACACATACAAACACACAATTTCTTACCGGTGCAATTAATGGGCCTGTGGCGCACTCAAACACAGCCTGATCACAGGTCAAGTGACTGGACTCTCTGGGACCTGATTCTGGGAGAATCGGATGTAAAAGTGTTCGTCGTTGGGGTCAGACTGCTCTGAACTCTAATTCTCATGTAAGTGATGGTACTTTGTCGTCCCGCGTCTTTCCAAATATAAATGGAGTAGTTGTTTATTAGATGACTGATAGTGACAGTCTCTGTTGCCTTTACAGTGAAGGACAAGGGTGAGGCGAAGCCCAGGCAGCACACCATAGACCTGAGCCAGATGGCTGTGCCCTTTCAGATGGCCCAGGACAAGAAGCAGCAGGATCCAGTCTCCCCTGGGACATCCACTGTAGAGACTGAACCGTCCACTGAATACATCACTGCTGGTACATGAACTGACCACTCGGGTTGCCTCCCAAATGGCACCCTATTCTCTATATAATGCACTACTTTTCACTGAGGTCCAGCCCTGTTCAAAGGTAGTGCACTATATAAGGGATAGGGTGCTATTTGGGAAGCGAGCTCACTGAAACATTTCTCCTTGGGCATTACACACAGCCAAGACACTATAATCTGTCTTACTTTTTAGTTTCTCAGATTTGATCAATTGTCATATTACACTGTATTGTCATCACTTTAGGAGGACACCTAAAATGATCCCCAAAGTGATATGATGTTCACTTTCTTTTCATACTGTTTCATTGTGAAATACATTGATGTACAGTACCAGTCAAAAGTTTGGACACACCTGGGCATTCCTTCAACCAGCTTCATGAGGTAGTCACCTGGAATGCATTTCAGTTAACAGGTGTGCCTTGTTAAAAGTACATTGGTGGAATTTCTTTCATCCTCAATGCATTTTGAGTCGATAAGGTGAGGGCCGGTTTATAGAAGATAGCCCTAAAAGACCAAGTCCATATGACAAGAACAGCTCAAATAAGCAAAGAGAAATGAGTCCATTACTTTAAGACATGAAGAACTTTGACATTTTCTTCAAGTGCAGTCGCAAAAACCATCAAGCGCTATGATGAAACTGACTCTCATGAGGACCACCACAGGAAAGGAAGACCCAGAGTTACCTCTGCTGCAGAGGATACGTTCATTAGAGTTACCAGCCTCAGAAATTGCTTCAGAGTTCAAGTAACAGACACATCTCAACATCAACTGTTCAGAGGAGACTGCGTGAATCAGGCCTTTGTGGTTGAATTGCTGCAAAGAAACCACTACTAAAGGACACCAATAGAAGAAGAGACTTGCTTGGGCCAAGAAACATGAGCAATGGACATTAGACCAGTGGAAATCTGTCCTTTGGCCGCAGCATTCTGCAGCAATACACCATCCAATCTGGTTTGAGCTTAGTGGGACTATCATTTGTTTTTCAACAGGACAATGACTCAACCCACCTCCAGGCTGTGTAAGGGCTATTTGACAAAGAAGGAAAGTGATGGAGTGCTGCATCAGATGACCTGGCCTCCACAATCCCTCGACCTTAACCCAATTGAGATGGTTTGGGATGAGTTGGACCGCAGAGTGAAGGACAAGCAGCCAACAAGTGCTCAGCATATGTGGGAACTCCTTCAAAACTGTTGGAAAAGCATTCCAGTTGAAGCTAGTTGAGAGAATGCAAAGCTCTCATCAAGGCAAAGGGTGGCAACTTCGAAGAACACTTTTTTTTGGTTGCTACTTAATTCCATATGTGTTATTTCATAGTTTTGATGCCTTCACTATTATTTTACAATGTAGAACATATTAAAAATAAAGAAAAACCCTTTAATGGGTAGGTGTGTCCAAACTTTTGACTGGTAGTGTATATCATATTTCGTCACCCCTTAATGATATTACACCTTGGATGGAAAATTATACACTTTCCTACTCATGTATTCAGGGGTTTACACACAATTGTAGCCCTTAACCAAGCAGAAATAAGCAAAGTAAAAAACAGCAGGCTGTTCTATACTTAGCTGTACTCACTAAAGAATGTCTCGAAATAATGCCGTTCCGAGTAATTGAGAGCAATTCCATGTTAAAAACAAGGTTTCCATCCAACCTTTTTATGCGAGTAAAGTATGTCAGAAAAAAAAACATTTTAATTACAGGCTAAACAAAATACAATAGACAAGGTGGGATATTTTTGTGTCAGGAAAATTAATTATGCGATAAATGGTGGAAACTATTTTTTTTATCCACAAATATTTATAAAATAACCCTTATTGAATTAAACTAGGAGTCACCCGATGACATGTGTGGTCCTCCCAGCTCGTCGGGAAAACATGCCGTTTATTAGGCTACAGATTAAATAAGGTATGATGAACTTCAGGGGGCGGTGAAAGTGCAAGGTTGATTCTCCTTTCCAATAAATATTGAGGGTCTTATTCTGGTGACATGATTGATGCTTGCGTTTGACAAATAAAAATAATTTTGTCCATAATGATCTCATGTAGGCTATACGTGCCCTCTAGCCAACAGTGCTATCTGTGAACTGTACTGTATCTGTTGGCTGTGTGCACGTGCCTTTTATCTGCAACAAGTCAATGTAATGGAATAACCCCCCTGGTGGGAAAATGCGCACATTGTTATTAAGTGGATTTTAGAATATTCACATGCAAACTCTGTTGCCAATTGGATGGGAACCTAACTTATGATGATCTCTCTTTGTGCAGTTAAAGCCAGCCGGGCCGGACCATCCTCTGGAGGCGACATGGTCGTGTCCGCTAGCCAGCAACTGGCGGCGTCCTCACAGAGCACAGGTCACACCCCCATGGTGGTCAAGTCCATCCCAACTTCCTCTGCGGTCACCGTCACACGCATTGTCCAACTGGTGAGACAAAACGCCTACGCTAGGCCAATTGTAGCGATGAGACAAGAAAGTAGCTACTAACAATTGGATACCACGAAATTGGGGAGAAAAAAGGGGTTAAAAAAAAAAAAAAAAAATCACAAATATATGTTCGTCTTTGTATTCTTCTTTTCCAATGTTTTATTAAATCATATAGTGCATGTTATACTGCATTATCTCACTGGCATAGGATCTCACTGTTCATTAGGTAAGTGTACATTCTTAAAATAAAGTGGTGATCCTAACTGACTGTGAATGTTGAATGTGAAATATCAGAATAATAATAGAGTGATGTTTATTTCCGCTTTTATTTCTTTCATCACATTCCCAGTGGGTCAGAATTTGTAGTATTTGCTAGCATTGCCTTTAAATTGTTTAACTTGGGTCAAATGTTTCGGGTAGCCTTCCACACAAGCTTCCCACAATAAGTTGGGTGAATTTTGGCCCATTCCTCCTGACAGAGCTTGTGTAACTGGGTCAGATTTGTCGGCCTCCTTGCTCGCACACACTTTTTCAGTTCTGCCCACAAATTGTCTATAGGATTGAGGTCAGTGCTTTGTGATGGCCACTCTTGAGATGTTGCTTCAATATATCCACATAATTTTCCCCCTCATGATGCCATCTATTTTGTGAAGTGCACTAGACCCTCCTGCAGCAAAGCACCCCCACAACATGATGCTGCCACCCCGGTGCTTCATGGATGGAATGGTGTTCTTCAGCTTGCAATCCTCCCCGTTTTTCCTCCAAACATAGCGATGGTCATTATGGCCAAACAGTTATATTTTTGTTTCATCAGACCAGAGGACATTTCCCCCAAAAGTACGATCTTTGTCCCCATGTGCAGTTGCAAACTGTAATCTGTCTTTTTTATGGTGGTTTTGGACCAGTGGCTTCTTCCTTGCTGAGCGGCCTTTCAAGTTATGTCAATATAGGATTCATTTTACTGTGGATATAGATACCTTGGTACCTGTTTCCTTCAGCATCTTCACAAGCATCTTCACAAGATCTTTTGCTGTTGTTCTGAGATTGATTTGCACTTTTCGCACCAAATTATATTCATCTCTAGGAGACAGAAGGCGTCTCCTTCCTGAGCGGTATGATGGCTGCGCGGTCCCATGGTGTTTATACTTGCGTACTATTGTTTGTATAGATGAACATGATACCTTCAGGCATTTGGAAATTGCTCCCAAGGATGAACCAGAGTTGTGGAGGTCTACAATTTCTTTTCCGGGGTCTTGGCTGATTTCTTTTGATTTTTCCCATGATGTCAAGCAAAGAGCCATTGAGTTTGAAGGTAGGCCTTGAAATACATCCACAGGTACACCTCCAATTGACTCAAATGATGTCAATTAGCCTATCGCTTCTAAAGCCATGGCATCATTTTCTGGTATGTTCCAAGCTGTTTAAGGCACAGTCAACTTAGTGTATGTAAACTTCTGACCCACTGGAATTGATACAGTGAATTGTAAGTGAAATAATCTGTCTGTAAACAATTGTTGGAAAAAATTACTGAACAAAGTAGATGTCCTAACCGACTTGCCAAAACTATAATTTGTTAACAAGACATTTGTGGAGTGGTTGAAAAACGAGTTTTAATGACTCTAACCTAAGTGTATGTAAACGTCCAACTTCAACTGTATCAATATGCACCAATATTCAGGTAACTGCCAAAATAATGGAAACATGAGGGATACAAATAGTGTTGAATGCAGGTGCTTCCACACAGGTATAGTGTGAGTTAATTAAGCAATTAACATCCCATCATGCTTAGGGCCATGTATTAAAATGCTGGGCAGGCTATGTCTCCATAAGATGACAATACCCCCATCCACAGGGCACTAGTGGTCACTGAATTGTTTGATGAGCATGAAATCGTTATAAACCGTATGCCATGGCCGTCTGTCACCAGATATCAAGCCAATTGAACACTTATAGGAGATTCTGGAGTGGCGCCTGAGATAGCGTTTTCCACCACCATCAACAAAACACGAAATTGCGGAAGAATGGTGTTGCGTTGAGTTCCAGACACTTGTAGAATCTATGCCAAGGTGCATAGAAGCTGTTCTGGATCATGGTCGCCCAACACCCTATTAAGATACTTTGTTGGTGTTTCCTTTATTTTTAGCAGTTACCTGTATTTCCATATATACCACTATTGTTAAGGATCGTATAATGTCATTCCAGGCGTCGGAGGGCCAGCTTATCCACAGTAAGCAGGCGGAGGAGATGGTGATGGAGGAGGGTGAACTAGAAGGGGACACCCTGGACCCCCAGACGGGCCTGTTCTACCGTTCCATCCAACTCGCGGCAGCCCCTGCCCCTCAGCACCACACACTCCCCCAACCCCAAAGCCAGTCACACTCTGAGCCCCAGTCGGAGCAGGGCAGACACATGCCCCACTCCACCCAGCCCATGCCCCATTCCACCCAGCCCCCACAGCTACACAGCAAGCCCCAGATGAGCCAGCCTTCCTCCACCTTGGTGAAGAAGCCACCCCAGCTCCAAGAGCAGTACCAGCCCAAGCCCCAGGCTCCAGGGCAGAGCCTGAAGGAGAGGCCCTCCTCTGCCTCGGGATCCCCCCAGCTGGTGGGCCTGGGCACCCCTACAAAGCCACCCTCCCTCACCCCCCAGCTCCCCAAGCTGCAGCAGGCACCCACCTCCCACCACAGGCCCATCCACACACAGCTGTCCCAGCCGCCACCCCTGCAGGCCCACCACCCGGTGGGTGCAGACAAGACCCCTTCCACAAGCCTGGTGAGCACCATCCCTCTCTGATGGACCTCCAGGCCCCAGTGACTATTTTATTTATTGGTCCGGGACAGATCAGGTTGACACAGTGAATCATCAACTGTCAGATGCATTGTGCCATAATGCTTTAGAATAGAACTTCATTTAAACTTTATTTGCCTTCTAGATGGATTTGGACTTAAACATTTAAAAGGATTTACACCGAGTGCACATTCCATACATGTAAATCTTGTTCTGATTCACAGCACTTGTCCCTTGATGGGCCTTTTAAGATCAATAAGATAAGACAAAGCTCTGGGCACCATGCCACAAATTCCCTTCCCATCAGATCCGTGTTGTTTGTACAGTAGCGCAGGAAGCCTGACAAAACCTTCACGTATGACAACCTGAAAATAAATTACCATTGTTTTTCATTCAAAAGGGGGCATGAGTTTCCCCATGCCCTACACTAGTTCCAACCATAGAAATGGAAGGGGAAGCCCTTTCAGACCATGGCAATTTGACTAACACTCATGGGTACATTCAATATGGCCGCTGGTCTACATATTACAGAACATTGACTTGAATTGCAATGTCTGTTCTATTAATTTCTATAGTTCCAACCAAATCCATTTTTCCCCTCTCTCCCCCGACATAGCCGCCAATCATCACCCAGGGCGCCAGCATCACCAAGATCACCTTCGGCGGTAGCAGCTGCCACCAGTCCCCGCCCGTGTCCAGCAGTGGCGAGGCCACAGCAAAGTTGGTCCCCGCCGAGCCCAGCAGCTCGGGCCCGTCCGGCGGCGAGAAGCCCTCCGTTTCGGACATTCTCAAGATTTCCATGATGGAAGCAGAGATCGACCCTAGCGCCGAGCCAATGGTGGTGGACTCGTCCAGCGACTGCAGCCCCTACGGGAAGGGTGTTGGGGCAGGAGGAGATTTGGGTGTGTTGGGGGGCTCAGGCCCGGTCATCAGCAGCTCGGGGGCCTCCCTGCACCACTCATCCCACTCCAAGCCCCAGCACAGCCAGTTTAGCCGCATCCAGGGCCTAGTGGCCAAGGGCAAAGAAGACCTGGACGTCATTGAGGTACATTTCTGTGATTTCAAAGATGTATGTTATAGCATAGTAAAGCCTTACTAATTACATATTCTGAGCCATATGATTAACATCTCTTAAACATAGCTTATTATAGGACAACAGTCATCTAAGCTTTTAACATCTATAGACAATAAAAGCTAAATAACATCCGTTTACTCCCCTCCCCAGGTGATCCCTCGGTACTCTATCATGCCAGACTCCAGCCAGTCCAACGTGGTGGTGGAGCCCAGCGGCTTCCTGGAGATCAGCAACTACACCAGCCAGCGGCTGGACGAGGAGAGTGTCATGGAGCAAGAGGTGGACAGCAGCAATGACGAGGCCACCACTGTCAGCCCCATGGAGGGCTGTGCCGACCAGTCCCAGTGACCACTACACGTGTCAACTCCGTCACACACGATGTGTGGCAGAGATGAGGGTGATTACGGTCATCACAGTGACTTGTGGTTATCTCCCGACTTAGTTAGAACCCTAATCACGTTACGGCAAACGAATAAATGAGGTATTTGCATAACGGTATTTGATTCGACAATGTAAATTTGAATACATGATAGTACAGTTTGAGTTTCTGACTTGTAATAAATAAGTTTGATGGCCTTCAGATTACTTCAGTTTGTTTTAAAGTGGGCACATGCAGTGATTCAAGATTTGTCACAGACAATAATGGCTGACCATAAAGGGATTGTAGTAACCCTTGAGGAATTAACACTTTGAAGTTGAAACAGTTGGTAGGAACAATTGTTGGAAGAAATACAAACAAATAAATACACATTCAACCTTGTTAGTTTGAGTTTTTCTGTTTTGTGTTCTCTGTGTAACTTTTTAGAAGTTTAACTAAACTTTTATACAACAGCTTAAAACAGTTTTTCTGTTACAGGACTGCACACAATTTGGCATTCCCTTGGTGAATGTCGTTTTGTACATGACCTATCAGTCCATCTTAATGAATTGACCTTTCAACACAAGGAAATCACCAATGTTTCCACCAAATGTTTATTTGCATTAAATCATAGGGGTAAAAAATAATGGCTTAATGTATGCTAGGCTAGTGTGTGTGTGTTGGGAAGTTTCTGTGAATACCAGCACCCTTTTGTTAGTGCCGTAAGTCTGGGTTGTATAATTTACATTTTTGTCATTTAGCAGATGCTCTTATCCAGAGCAATTTACTGTTGTGAGTGCGTAGATTTTTTTGTACTGGTCCCCCATGGGAATCGAACCCACAGCCCTGGCTTTGCAAGCGCCATGCTCTACCAACTGAGGCTATACAGATTTTATGAGTGTGTTTACACAATGTGGTTGGTCTAACTGCAGTGTAGTCAGCGATGGAGATGGAGGCTAGCCATTGTGCTAACTAGCCTACAGAGCATCTGTGTACTGGACTGGCTGAAAGGGGAATCTGTCATTCATTATAGGGTGCTTTTGCTCTCTCGTCGGCCTTTGGCGAATCTTCTCATGTTATCCACACAGAGGGACTTTGTGTCCGGATATTGCTAAAGCCAGGAGTATGCCCAAGCCCAAGGGAGGATGATGTAGACCTACAACTAGCTCTCCCCTCATTTACTCCTTTGAGTGGTTAGCATTGTGTGCTAACAAGCCACATTAGTAGCCAAAAGATGATTCAACGGTTCATTTCTGGATACAGTAATTGACATTTTGGGCATTGCTTTGAGGTTGTTTCTGGCTGAACATGTGACAAGCATCTGTTTTGCTAATTGAAATTGTTAATGATACTTCAACTCACATGGATTCTAAATCATGCCTTTGTAAAACTGAAAATATGTAAGCATTGGCTGCACATACCATAATAAATCAGGTGTGTTTTGTAAGAATGGGGGACCACAGACATAATCATTGTCCTTTTATTTAGCCTTTGGTTTGTGTTGTATTTTTCCCTAATTACATGCACAAGGTGTTTATAACCCATTATCAGTCACTATTTACAAATGTACTTCATAATATTATTCCACAAATTTCCATTTGAAAATCCCTTTGTATATATATATCATTGACACCATGCGCAAACTGTCCGTCTTGTTTGCTGCACCTGTTTTATAACTGTATCTACCCATTACAGCTAATGGGGAAACTGCACTCTGACAACAATCGATTTACAGGGGTGTATTCACTAGGAACCACCCGGTTCGAAACGGGACGGACTAACCTGAACTTGTCCAACAAACACTCATTTTGGTTGCAAAATGTTTCCAGTTGCAAAACGTTTTGCTACGGTGTGCATTAATAAATGCACCCCCGAATTTCTCTTTCTATTTTAGTACAATTAGAGAGATAAGGAAGTGAGGTCACACGGGAAGCCCCTTGTGGGATACCATAGCAAAAACTGTCGTAACCTCTACGCTAGAATTTCCATGAATAATAGATTCAGTTTAAATTCTAAATAGACCTTAAAAACCCCTTGACGTTGTCCGCGCCCCACGGAAATGTAATTAGCGTAATAAAAAAATCCCCATAAAAATCTCTGTTAACTAGAGATGGTTGCGCAACTGTGGTGAAAAGTTGCAGAGCTATAGTGTGTTTGTCAGACGATGAAATATCCCGAAAATTGGTATTCTCACGAAAACGTCTGTAGCATCCAAACTGATATGACCCCTCTGTGGAAAGATGAGACTCTCACGAACACGTCCTCTGTTTTGCTATACGATCCCCGACTCGTCTCGTCGGTTCTCCCAACTTCTATCTGTAGCGTCTGAAAAGTACGAACACGTACATGTCAGTGTTTTTGACGTAGATGCCCCACAAGACTGAAGGTAGCCTGGTACCAGTTTTAAAAAAATGAATGGGAGCATATATGGAAGTAGTTTAGTGCGTAAAACCAAAAAATGGGTTTTATTATATTGTCCCCTGAAATAAAAATAATACCCTGATCGTTCTTATATCTTTCAAATATAGGACAGACATTTCCAAACAAAAGTTTTTCCATGTATGAATCTGTAATTCAATGTGTTTCTATTGGCTATAGCAGAAAGGTCAAATTCAATGTTTCATCAAATATTTTTTTTATGCCTAAAAGGAGTCTTAAAATTCTACATGAGCATTGTTATGACCATCTTAAAACATCTTAAACGCTAGTAAAACCAAATGCATGCTTTTCAACCGATCGCTGCCTGCACCCGCATGCCCGACTAGCATCACCACACTGGATGGTTCCGACCTTGAATATGTGGACACCTATAAGTACCTAGGTGTCTGGCTAGACTGCAAACTCTCCTTCCAGACCCATATCAAACATCTCCAATCGAAAATCAAATCAAGAGTCGGCTTTCTATTCCGCAACAAAGCCTCCTTCACTCACGCTGCCAAGCTTACCCTAGTAAAACTGACTATCCTACCGATCCTCGACTTCGGCGATGTCATCTACAAAATTGCTTCCAACACTCTTCTCAGCAAACTGGATGCAGTTTATCACAGTGCCATCCATTTTGTCACTAAAGCACCTTATACTACCCACCACTGTGACTTGTATGCTCTAGTCGGCTGGCCCTCGCTACATATTCGTCGCCAGACCCACTGGCTCCAGGTCATCTACAAGGCCATGCTAGGCAAAGCTCCGCCTTATCTCAGCTCACTGGTCACGATGGCAACACCCATCCGTAGCACGCGCTCCAGCAGGTGTATCTCATTGATCATCCCTAAAGCCAACACCTCATTCGGCCGCCTTTCGTTCCAGTACTCTGCTGCCTGTGACTGGAACGAATTGCAAAAATCGCTGAAGTTGGCGAATTTTATCTCCCTCACCAACTTTAAACATCAGCTATCTGAGCAGCTAACCGATCGCTGCAGCTGTACATAATCTATTGGTAAATAGCCCACCCATTTTCACCTACCTCATCCCCACAGTTTTTATTTATTTACTTTTCTGCTCTTTTGCACACCAATATCTCTACCTGTACATGATCATCTGATCATTTATCACTCCAGTGTTAATCTGCAATATTGTAATTATTCGCCTACCTCCTCATGCCTTTAATAGACCCCTTTTTTTCTCTACTGTGTTATTGACTTGTTAATTGTTTACTCCATGTGTAACTCTGTGTTGTCTGTTCACACTGCTATGCTTTATCTTGGCCAGGTCGCAGTTGCAAATGAGAACCTGTTCTCAACTAGCCTACCTGGTTAAATAAAGGTGAAATAAAAAAAAATAATAATAAATGTCATACGTTAGCTTAGTAGACCCCATTTTGAATGGGGTCTACTGTATCTGAAACCTGTGCTAGTTGATTCCATTGAATACAACCTTTTTCAAATGCAATCCCCAACAAAAATATGCATAGTGGTACTTGAGAAGTCTCAATTGCTGAATGTAACTTCATAAAAGAGGAACTGAGAGAACTTTCACTGCCAGGCTTGTGGTTCAGGCTCCCAAACATCTGTGTGTGTTTAGACCTTGCAACCACAGATCGACCAGCGCAACCACAACTAGAACACAACCACTCAACTCCGCTACCCACCTCAGCATGGGAGCAAGCAAGTCTGTGCCTCAATATAGGAATACTCTTTTTACCCAACCGTGCTGACCCGAACCGTACTATACTGGCTCAGATCATTTCCTTTCACTATGTCCTTTCCATTACTATTCCAGCTACTCTGGTGGATGCATACCCAGCCCAGTCCAAAAGGTTTGGCTTAGCTAAGTAGAGTGAAATCACAACTTGTGCATTTATTTCAGTCACACAGATCATTTTTCTTAAGTTCAGATCATTTAATTTAGGTTCCCTATAAGGTAGACTGTATCTCTGCATGCATATGTTAATTAAAATGGGATACATTCTTGTTGTTGGACACGTCCTTCCTTCTAAGACGTCTACTGGCATCACTAGAAGAAGAATCTTTAACATACACACTCGGGTTGTACATCTATCTGCATTTAATTTTCACACAATGATTGTGCTATTTTTTTGTGATAAAACCATTGTCCAACCAATGTTTGTGACATTGTTTTTGTACAGAAACATTCCACTTTTTCACAACCATTGTGCCAAAAGCATTGTATATCAGTTCAGTGTGTGCGGAGTGGAATCCAGCCAGAATCTGGTTTGTGGTAATACTCCTGGTTAACCTGATCCCTCACTTTAATACTCACTGTGGTGTCCATGGAGGGAGTTGAATGGGCATTTGGGGCCATATGTATTAAATGTCTCTAAGTGTCTCAGAATACAAGGGCTGATTTAGGGTCAGGTTTTCCTTTTAGATTATAATGAATAAGACTACATGGACAGGGTGGATCTGATCCTAGATCAGTACAGAGTGAATATGTTTCTAGATCATTCTGCTGTGGCTCACTCGCTGGTAGATTCGTGGGTGTCATCTGTTTTTCTACCCTCCTATCGATGTCTGACCGGGCTTAGTTGAGGTGGTAGGGTCACTCTGACTCCTTTTTCAGTGACTGGTCCTCTGGCTATTCCTATATTCATCAACCTGGCCTGCTTTTGGTCTGCCTTTCTCCTGCTTTGGAATTGATATCCTGGGTTGAGGGTTGAGTGTGCTCAGGCTGAGATCTGTCCGGCAGCCCAGATGTATTTGGACGTGGCCCTAGGATATGTGACTTTATATAGTGGCGAAGTAATTACAATTTAGCAATTGACACTGGAGTGATAGATGTGCAGATGAGGATGTGCAAGTAGAAATACTGGTGTGCAAAAGAGCAGAAAAAAACATATGGGGATGAGGTAGGTTGGTTGGAAGGGCTATTTACAGATGGGCTGTGTACAGCTGCAGCGATCGGTAAGCTTCTCTGGCACCCAATGCTTGAAGTTAGTGAGGGAGATACAGTGGGGGAAAAAAGTATTTAGTCAGCCACCAATTGTGCAAGTTCTCCCACTTAAAAAGATGAGAGGCCTGTAATTTTCATCATATGTACACTTCAACTATGAATTTATTTACAAATTATGGTGGAAAACCTTTGTTATTGACCAAATACTTATTTTCCACCATAATTTGCAAATCAATTCATTAAAAATCCTACAATGTGATTTTCTGGACTTTATTTCTCTCATTTTGTCTGTCATAGTTGAAGTGTACCTATGATGAAAATTACAGGCCTCTAATCTTTTTAAGTGGGAGAACTTGCACAATTGGTGGCTGACTAAATATTTTTTTGCCCCACTATGTAAGTCTCCAACTTCATTGATTTTTTTCTTCTTCTTCTATTCATTCCAGTCATTGGCAGCAGAGAACTGGAAGGAAATGCGCCAAAGCAGGTGTTGGCTTTGGGGATGACCAGTGAAATATACCTGCTGGAGCTCGTGCTACGGGTGGGTGTTGTTATCGTGACCAGTGAGCTGAGATAAGGCGGAGCTTTACCTAGCAAAGACTTATAGATGACCTGGAGCCTGTGGGTTTGTCGACGAATATGAAGCGAGGGCCAGCCAACGAGAGCATACAGGTCGCAATGGTGGGTAGTATATGGGGCTTTGGAGACAAAACGGATGGCACTGTGATAGACTGCATCCAATTTTCTGAGTAGAGTGTAGGTTACAGCCAGGTCTCATGTCACTGGCTAGGAAAAACTCCCTAGAAAGGCCAAAACCTAGGAAGAAACCTAGAGAGGAACCAGGCTATGTGGGGTGGCCAGTCCTCTTCTGGCTGCGCCGGGTGGAGATTATAACAGAACATGGCCAAGATGTTCAAATGTTCATAAATGACCAGCATGGTCGAATAATAATAAGGCAGAACAGTTGAAACTGGAGCAGCAGCACAGTCAGGTGGAAGTTGAAACTGGAGTAGCAGCATGGCCAGGTGGACTGGGGACAGCAAGGAGTCATCATGTCAGGTAGTCCTGGGGCATGGTCCTAGGGCTCAGGTCCTCCGAGAGAGAGAAAGAAAGAGAGAAGGAGAGAATTAGAGAACGCACACTTAGATTCACACAGGACACCGAATAGGACAGGAGAAGTACTCCAGATATAACAAACTGACCCTAGCCCCCCGACACATAAACTACTGCAGCATAAATACTGGAGGCTGAGACAGGAGGGGTCAGGAGACACTGTGGCCCCATCCGAGGACACCCCCGGACAGGGCCAAACAGGAAGGATATAACCCCACCCACTTTGCCAAAGCACAGCCCCCCACACCACTAGAGGGATATCTTCAACCACCAACTTACCATCCTGAGACAAGGCTGAGTATAGCCCACAAAGATCTCCGCCACGGCACAACCCAAGGGGGGGGGGCAACCCAGACAGGATGACCACAACAGTGAATCAACCCACTCAGGTGACGCACCCCCTCCAGGGACGGCATGAGAGAGCCCCAGTAAGCCAGTGACTCAGCCCCTGTAATAGGGTTAGAGGCAGAGAATCCCAGTGGAAAGAGGGGAACTGGCCAGGCAGAGACAGCAAGGGCGGTTTGTTGCTCCAGAGCCTTTCCGTTCACCTTCCCACTCCTGGGCCAGACTACACTCAATCATATGACCCACTGAAGAGATGAGTCTTCAGTAAAGACTTAAAGGTTGAGACCGAGTTTGCGTCTCTGACATGGGTAGGCTTAAATGTAGGCAGACAGTTCCATAAAAATGGAGCTCTATAGGAGAAATCCCTGCCTCCAGCTGTTTGCTTAGAAATTCTAGGGACAATTAGGAGGCCTGCCGTCTTGTGACCGTAGCGTACACTACACTACTAGTAGACTACACTACTGTTCAAAAGTTTGGGGTCACATAGAAAGGTCCTTGTTTTTGAAAGAAGAGCACATTTGTTCTCCATTAAAATGACATCAAATTGATCAGAAATACAGTGTAGACACTGTTAATGTTGTAAATTACTATTGAAGCTGGAAACGGCTGATTTTGTATGGAATATCTACATAGGCGTACAGAGGCCCATTATCACAGCAATCATCACTCCTGTGTTCCAATGGCACGTTGTGTTAGCTAATCCATGTTTATCATTTTAAAAGGCCAATTTGATCATTATCAAACCCTTTTTCATTTATGTTAGCACAGCTTAAAACTGTTGTGTTGATTAAAGAAGCAATAAAACTGGCCTTCTTTAGACTAGATGAGTATCTGGAGCATCAGCATTTGTGGGTTTGATTACAGGCTGAAAATGGAGAAATGAAGGCTATTCCATGTGAGAAACTGCCAAGAAACGGATGATCTCGTACAACTCTGTGTACTACTCCCCTCACAGAACTATGCAAACTGGCTCTAACCAGAATAGACAGAGGAGTGGGAGGCGCCAGTGCACAACTGAGCAAGAGGACAAGTACATTAGACTGTCTAGTTTGAGAAACGGAGCCTCACAAGTCCTCAACTGGCAGCATCATTAAATAGTACCCGCAAAACACTAGTCTCAACGTCAACAGTGAAGAGGCGACTCCGGGATTTCTTTCAAGAACTTGGACTTTTCTAAGTGACCCCAAACTTTTGAACGGTAGTGTATATAAATCATTGGTTTTGTCCAGCTGAATACAGCCCTGGATTGGTCAGAGAGAGAGCATGCTGGTTGGCCAGGAAAGAGGCTGTGCTATGCTGTACTCCCACAGTGAAATCCTTGGTTTATGTTCAGGGCCAGCTCCAGGCATAAGCGACTTAAGAGGTCGCTTATGGCCCACGGCCGCTAGTGGGCCCCTGCCAAAGAAAAAACATTTGGGGTCTAAAATTACTGTGGAGAGTTTTCAAAATTTGGTTGTGCAGCAGCAGTTTTTTTCCTGTTATATCAGTCACTGACGGTCACTAAATTCGCAATGTCAGCTAACCATTTTTTGATTGGTAAATTAGTCTAGCTAGCTACTGTATCTAAACTTGTAGATGTCCAGTAGAGTTGCATGAATTTTGTTATTAAATTGCTAAACTTCTGTCTGCCCCATGGCAAGATGTGTAGAATTGCAGAAAGCTTGCTTTAAAACTCCAAAACTTTCTCTACTCCCCATGTCAAAATGTGTGGAATTGCAGAAAGCTTGCTTTAAAACAGCAACACTTTCTCTAAACCCCATGGCAAAATGTGTAGAATTGCAGGAAACTTTCAAACTTAAAGGGATACTTCTGGATTATGGCCCTTTATCTACATCCCCAACAACAGTATTATGCTAGCAGATACCCATAGACTTCCAGTCATTGCACTGGCTAGCATTGGCTTGCGAAACTACCTCTAACTTCCTTCATAATGGACACAGAGACATAACAATAGCATCCACTAATTAATCAGACTCTGGGGAAGTAGATAAAGGGCCTCATTGCCAAAATGCCGAAGTACCCCTTTATTTTTTAAACTCCGCTGTCAAGAGGGGGGGCACTTAAATGTTTTGCCAGCGAGGTGGTTTTGCTCGCTTAAAGACTGTTTATTTTGATTCTCATGGAGAGACAGATAGCTTAGCTCTGTGCTCATCCCTATGGTAGATGTCTTAGCTGGACTTTGAACTTCTGACCACAACCACCAGTTGGTTAGGGGCATAGGGGAGGATGACGTTTAGGAGGGAGAGAAGAGGAGGGGGAGATGAGGAAGATGGGAAGGGGGAAGCAGGAAGGGGATAGGAGGACGGAGAGGAGGACAAGCAGGAAGGGGAGAGGAATAATTGGAGGAGAAGTAAGGGGGAGGAGGAGAGGATAGGGTAAGAGAAAGGAGGTGCAAGATGAAAGGAGGAGCAGGGGTAAGGAGGATGAGGAGGATAAGGATGTACTGTAGATAGAAGAACCCCCCAAAAAAAAAAAAAAAAAAGTGAGTCTGCCTGGGAATGTTAGGAGCAGAGGACATAAATAATGTTGGCTGAAGGTCACCTTTGATCTCTCGGTTTCTCATGTTCCCTCTCAGAGTGTGTGCAAAACCCCGAACCGGAGTATCAGTTCTGGGTTGTGCTCATTGGGACACACTATAGCAAAACAGTTTGCAATGGAAAACTGAATTAAGCGTTTTAATTAAGCGTACCTAAACTCCATTTCAGAGCGTCTTCCTACTGAACACGGCCTTCCTCACAGAGATTATCAGAGTTTGAACATGACTCATCTTCATTGGAAACATCCAGGAAGCAATGAAGAAATGAAATAACCTATGGTGTCAGTATATGATTAATTGCTAAAGTTTCCTAATTATTGTTAACGTTTCCTAATTTCATACACATTATTGTTCGCCAATGTTGCCTCGTGTGTCATATTCACTAGGAACCAAACTGTAGCAAACAGACCTAAACATGGAGGGATTACCTTAATTTGTCAAATGAGAAACGCATGTTTCGTTTTCAGTTGCAAAACGCTTTTCTACGTTGTGCACTATTGAATTTGACCATGGGTTCCATCTGACCAATGAGGTTGGACATACACAGACCATAAGAGGTCAGACAGTCAGCAGTGTTTGATAAATGTCAGTGTATAATTTCAATGTTTTTGTCATAATAATACTGCCATCATATCGCATTGTCTCGAACTTGTTTTACTGTGAAAATGTGTTCAAAATGCCGTAGTCTGTAATTTCAGGTCTTTGGTAGAATTTAACCTTGAATTTTTGAGAAACAGAATGTATTGAATGATTTCCTCCCTCTCTAGTAATGTGCGTTTTGTGTTATTTGCTATCTGGCAGAACGATCATACTGGAATAACTTCCTCAACTCTCTCAAGTGTCCCATCATTGTTTTGAGGGAAGGTGGCGGATCTCTGCCAAAGAGGTAGCAATTGTCAGAAAAGTCAGTTAATTGAGATTAGTCCACCAAGAAAGCATACCTTATTTGTGTCCCAAATGGCACACTATTCCCTACATAGTGGACTACTTTTAAAAAGTAGTAGGGAATAGGGTGTAGGGAATAGGGTGCCATTTGGGACATTGCACCCACTGTTAACAATGAGGAAGTCCCCTTATAGCATCTGTAGTCCATCCTTATGTGAGAAGTACCCTTCACACACTGCTATCAGGTTCCCCTCTCCCACACACTCAATAAAGGCCACAGACAGAGGGGCGGTACACTCTACTTAGACAGATAGTGGGTGTACATTTCACTTCGAGTGAATAGCCTAGTGGAACAAAGTCAGGGGCAGTACGAGCGAAAGATAAGCAAAATGTCAGTGACGCAGCACTTCTGTAAACTATGACAGAGCAAAAAGAGTGTTTGTTCTATATCGGTTTTTACCACATCTCCATCTGCCGATGAGTATTGATGTTATGTTATTTCCACGTTGTCTCTGTATGCCTCAACACTGGTATCAAAAACATTAGGGACCCAGTTTAAATGATAACAACATAAAAATAGTTTTATGCAGCATTCATAGTCTTCATAAACACTACGTAGAAAGATGCGTCACAAATCAAGCAAAATGTTGCCAAATGTGGCATAAACCTTTTGCCAAGTATTTATTTAAGAGCAAGTTAAATTTACCAAACCATCCAGTTTCTAGTACTTTCCCACCAGTCCAACCATTGCTGTCATGTGTAATTGTTTGAGTATTTGTATATGTATTTATTATGAATTCCCATTAGCTGCTACCACTCTTCCTGGGGTCCGGAAAAATTATGTCAGTTATACAATTTTAAAAACATTAAAATACATTCATTACAGAATTCACAACACACTAAGTGTGTGCCCTGGGGCCCATGTTCCACTACCGCATATCTACAACACAAAATCTGTGTGTGTATAGTGCCTATGTTATCATGTTTGTGTATGCATGTGTCTGCCTAGCTTTGTGTTGATTCACAGTCCCCGCTGTTCCATAAGGTGTATTTTTATCTGTTTTTTATCTGATTCTACTGCTTGTATCAGTTACCTGATGTGGAATAGAGTTCCATGTAGTCATGGCTCTATGTCGTACTGTGCGCCTCCCATAGTCTGTTCTGGACTTGGGGACTGTGAAGACACCTCTGGTGGCATGTCTTGTGGGGTATGCATGGGTGTCTGAGCTGTGTGCTAGTCATTTAAATAGACAGCTCGGTGCTTTCAACATGTCAATACCTCTCACAAATACAAGTGGCGAGGAAGTCAATCTCTTCTCTACTTTGAGCCAGGAGTGATTGACATGGATGTTATTAATGTTTTCTCTCTGTGTACATCCAAGGGCCGTGCTGCTCTGTTCTGAGCCAATTGTAATTTTCCTAAGTCCCTCTTTGTGGCACCTGACCACAAGACTGAACAGTAGTCCAGATGCCACAAAACTAGAGCCTGTAGGACCTGACTTGTTGATAGGGCTGTTAAGAGCAACACTTTATTATGGACAGACTTTTCCCATTCTTACCTACTGTTGTAACAATATGTTTTGACCATGCCAGTTTACAATCCAGGATTACTCCAAGCAGTTTAGTCACCTCAACTTGCTCAATTTCCATATGATTTATTACAAGATAAAGGTTTAGGTGAAGGATTTGTCCAAATACAATGCTTTTAGTTTTTTTTTTTTATATTTAAGAAATATTTAAATATATCTAACTTATTCCTTGCCACCCATTCTGAAACTAACTGCAGGTCTTTGTTAAATGTTACAGGCATTTCAGTTTATGTAGTAGCTGTAGTAGCTGACATGTATAGGTAACTAACATGTATAGTCATTCACATACATCGACACACTGACTTTACTCAAAACAAGTGGCATCTCATTAGTAAAGATTGAAAAAAGTAAGGGGCCTAGACAGCTGCCCTGGGGAATTCCTGATTCTACTTGGATTAAATGTAACCTTTATTTAACTAGGCAAGTCGGTTAAGAACAAATTTGTATTTACAATGACGGCCTACCGGGGAACAGTGGGTTCAGGGGCAGAATGACAGATTTATCTTGTCAGCTCGGGGATTCAATCCAGCAACCTTTCAGTTACTGGCCCAACGCTCTAACCACTAGGCTACCTGCCACCCCATGTTGGAGAGGCTTCCATTAAAGAACACCCTCTGTGTTCTGTTAGACAGGTAAAACATTATCCACAATATAGCAGCAGACTAAGATCAATAATGTCAAAAGCCACACTGAAGTCTAACAAAACAGCCCCCACAATCTTTTATCATCAATTTCTCTCAGGCAATCATCAGTCACTTGTGTAAGTGCTGTGCTTGTTGAATATCCTTACCTGTAAGCATGCTGAAAGTCTGTTGTCAGTTGGTTTACTGTTGCATTATATCTGGTCAAACACTCTTCTTCCGAAGAGGAGAGGCGAAAAGGATTGGAGGACCAATATGCGGCGTGGTAAGTGTCCATGGTTCTTTTAATACGAAAATGTACACATGAACAAACTAACAAAACAAGAAACGTGAAAACACAAAACAGCCCTATCTGGTGCAAACACAGAGACAGGAACAAACACCCACAAACACACAGTGAAACCCAGGCTACCTAAGTATGATTCTCAATCAGAGACAACTAATGACACCTGCCTCTCATTGAGAACCATACTAGGCCGAAACATAGAAATACCCAAATCATAGAAAAACACACATAGACTGCCCACCCCAACTCACGCCCTGACCATACTAAATAATGACAAAACAAAGGAAATAAAGCTCAGAACGTGACAGTAGGCTTAAATTTAAGATATGGCAAATAGGAGTGGCAATATCGTCCGCTATTATCCTCAGTAATTTTCCATCCAAGTTGTCAGACCCCGGTGGCTTGTCATTGTTGATAGGCAACAATAATATTTTCACCTCTTCCACGCTCACTTTATGGAATTAAAAATGACAATTCTTGTCTTTCATAATTTGGTCAGATATGTGTCGTATCAGCGTTTGTTGCTGAATGATGGAGCTGAGTTTGCCTATTTTCCACAAAATTAATTTAAGGTGCTCGCTCCAACGCTTTTTACTATCATTCTTTGTCATTTATCTTTGTTTCATCGTATAGTTGTTTCTTCTTTTTATTCAGTTTAGTCACATAAATTCTCAATTTGCAGTACGTTTGCCAATCGGTTGTGCAACCAGACTTATTTGCCATTCCTTTTGCCTCATCCCTTTCAACCATACCATTTTTCAATTCCTCATTAATCCACAATGATTTAACCATTTTTAGTCATTTTCTTAACGGGTGCATGCTTATTAGTAACTGTGATAAGCAATTTCATAAATGTGTCAAGTGTTTGCTCCTCATTACACACCACGGACCAACACATATTCTTTACATCAACAACATAGGAATCACTACAAAAATTATTGTATGACCTCTTATACACTATATTAGGCATAGCTTTTGGAACTTTGGTTTTCCTAGATATGGCTACAATATTGTGATCACTGTAGCATATTACTTCAGCAGTATTTAACATGAGATAATTTCTAATTTTCACAGGAATGTGGTTATGAATATAAATATCTACACCTCCACCACTGGCATTTCTGTATTTTCTGTACATTTTATAAGCTTGTATTGCTACCACTGTATCATCAACAGTATTGTCTAAGTGAGTTTAAGAGAGAGAATATGAATGTTGTCTGTTACTGGCAAGATACTAATTTCATGAACCTTGTTTCTTAAGCTACATATGTTAACGTGGGCTATTTTTTGTTCACTTTTCTGGCATGGTTGCTTGATTTCATTGCTTTACTGGGAAGCCTTGCGTAAGTAGATACAGTTGAAGTCAGAAGTTTACATACACTTAGGTTGGAGTCATTAAAACTTGTTTTTTCAACCACTCCACAAATTCCTTGTTAACAAACTATAGTTTTGGAAAGTCAGTTAGGACATCTACTTTGTGCATGACACAAGTAATTTTTCCAACAATTGTTTACAAACAAAATATTTCACTTATAATTCACTGTATCACAATTCCAGTGGGTCAGATGTTTACATACACTAAGTTGACTGTGCCTTTAAACAGCTTGGAAAATTCCAGAAAATGTCATGGCTTTAGAAACTTCTGATAGGCTAAATTACATCATTTGAGTCAATTGGAGGAGTACCTGTGGATGTATTCAAGGCCTACCTTCAAACTCAGTGCCTCTCTGCTTGACATCATGGGAAAATCAAAAGAAATCAGCCAAGACAACAATTGTAGACCTCCACAAGTCTGGTTCATCCTTGGGAGCAATTTCCAAATGCCTGAAGGTACCACGTTCATCTGTACAAGCAATAGTATGCAAGTATAAACACCATGGGACCACGCAGCCGTCATACCGCTCAGGAAGAAGATGCGTTCTGTCTCCTAGAGATGTACGTACTTTGGTGCGAAAAGTGCAAATCAATCCCAGAACAACAGCAAAGGATCTTGTGAAGATGCTGGAGGAAACAGGTACAAAAGTATCTATATCCACAGTAAAATGAGTCCTATATCGACGTAACTTGAAAGGCCGCTCAGCAAGGAAGAAGCCACTGGTCCAAAACCGCCATAAAAAAGCCAGACTACGGTTTGCAACTGCACATGGGGACGAAGATAGAACTTTTTGGAGAAATGTTCTCTGGTCTGATGAAACAAAAATAGAACTGTTTGGCCATAATGACCATCGTGATGTTTGGAGGGAAAAGGGGGAGGCTTGCAAGCTGAAGAACACCATTTGGCTAAGGTATATGTAAACTTCCGACTTCAACTGTATTTGTCATGTTATTTATGTTAGTGCAGGATGAACGCCACACATAGTGTACTTCCTACTAGGGCACACTGCATAACAGCATAAATCTGGTTTATAGACACGATTACTGCATACAATAGCTGTAGGATCAGCAGAGGAATTAAGGGCAGTTAGAAGGACATAAATTAGGTTACTTACATTGTGTCTACCAACGCCCCTGGTATAATGTACATTTGCTAAAAATATTATGATGACTCTGCGACACAATGGTAGGGATTAACTGAGCTGGACTTGGGTCATTGACAAGTCATTGTCTCAACAAAGCCTTATATTGCTGTGAAAGGATCCAGGAACCCAAATGATTTGGTTGGATCCCATCCTCCTTATAAAACGTGTTTTGTTTCCAAAAGGTATCGAAATTGTCAACAAAAGTTCCACCCATTGAGCTGCAATAATCACATAGCCAGTTGTGAAGAGAAAGAATCCTGCTTAAGCGTTCAATACCACGATTCATAGAGGACACAGGGCCAGATATGATGGGTCTTTTATAAGTGTCTAGCAGAGTCAATCACCTCTTTGATATCCAGTTTCAACTGTTCAACCCTTCGTAACGTAATTTAAACCCACATGGACTACGATAGAATCGATGTCCATATCCTGGCGTAGTAGATTTGGGAGCAGCTTAGTAATGTCATTTACTTGAGCTCCGGGATAGGACATTGTTTTTGCACAGAGGAATAGTCACATTTCTTACCATGGAGCCTCCCAAAATCACGGCTGGCGAAAAGGACAAGGATATCCGCCCACTCCCACGCTCCACAGGATGTTGCAGGCCTCCGACAGATGGAGAAGCGCCACTTGATCCAGAGCAGGGACAGAAGGTTGCCAACGTTGACTTCGAAATCGTAGGGGAAGGAGTAGGCAGAGCGGCCACAGACACAAGTACACACAGCGACAAAGGTGCAGGAAGATCAGGCTCCAGGGGGCGAAACTATTAGTTGATTGTATCTGCTCCGGGCCTCTCGTTGGGAGTGTAGACTGCTTTGCGGGAGGCCGCTGTCTTCGGATTCCACGGCTCATGACATTTGACCATTGCTGATTGCCATGCTCCTCTTGCTGTGCTCCTTCGACTCCGCTATCAGATGGGGGAGGAGACGCAGGAGATGGCTCCCCAGGCAAATGAACTCCGGGCAACACCGGCCAGTCGGATAACGACAAACGACAAGACGGAGATGCATCCAACATGTGCGAACACCGTCCAGCCACGGGCGTAGAAAAGGTAAACATTCCACTCTGCGTTTTCCCCAGTTTCTTATGTAGGCTGGCTACCTTCGTGATCAAGGAAGCTACCTCAAGCCTACAATCCTCACAAGCAAACAATTGTAACATTGGAACTCTGAGTGATCCAGTTTGCCCCGAAACAAAGCGTAGTAGATACAGCTCCTACAGCACTAGAACCGTTCATTTACTTCATAGGGCTCCATTGGAAAACTCATCTGGGACTAACTTCCTTAGCTTGATGGCTGTTAAAAGCTAACCGAGTCACGGAATCCATGCAGAAACAAGTTTGGTATTTATGTTTAACAAAGATTTGTTGTTTTAGTTAAAATAACAAACCAAGTTTTTCCAGTATACAGTGTTCAGCTGCACATTCTGATTGGTTAGCAAATTCGCTTATTTAACACGTGTTTAAGCTTAGTTTTTACCGCAGTCCTTCTTTTACAGTCTTAAATGTTTGAGTAAGGCCAGCTATCTCGCCTTATAAAGGGTTTATGAAGGCTTAAAGGTCTTAAAGTGCCAATATGTAACTTTGGCCAACCCAACCAAATGCACATAGAAATATGTGTTACAGACATGTCATTTGCATTGAAAGCAAGCCTAAGAAGTGGTAGTAGATATGTTCTATGTGTGCTATTCTATGCTTCACATTCTTACCTTTTGTTTTTGCATCTATTACTTTCGGTTTTGTACAGAAGCTTCAAACAGCTGAAAATACAATATTGTGGGTTATGGAAAATATATTTCACATCGGTTTACATAGTACAATGATTGTCTGTACTATACTTGCTTGTTTTGTCACATAAAGGGAAATGAGGCAAACTATTGCCTAATTTTAGCAACCAGGAAATGCCGGACGGATTTCTGCATAGTGCATCTCTACATTTTTTGTTTATTTTCAAATTAGACTGGCACTAGTCGTGAAACCCAGAACACACCAACATCCAGTGGGAACCCTGACTGTATGTGAAAAGGAGTTAACCACGTGTCTTTGGTTTTAATGTTACATTTCCCTCTCCCCTATGTCCAAGGACTTATGGACACCTGCTAAAGGGAGGATACAGTAGAGCCCCAACTATTTGGTCTCTTACTGCTACTCACCCTATCTGAGCTGCCTAACCAACCTACCACGATCCTGAACCTTGTCTAGGCAGATCCAAGATGGCCGATTCCAAGGTGGGATTCAAACCCTGTTCTGTCAGCTGCCACTGTAAACACTATCCAGCTAACTAGCAGTCGGCTTCTGACAGAATGTTGTAAATATATATATTTAGTACCCTTCATCACCGTTTTATAAGTATGTCACAGTGCTGCTCACAAACTTTCTCTAAATCACTAAATCTGGCTATCGTTAGCTACGCTACTCTCCATGACTTGTCCACATCCATTTAGATCCACACACACATTGTTTGCACGTGGGTGATTAGCCTACAGCCAAATAAACGTTCATGCACTTGTGAACTTCGCTGGAGTTTCTAGCTGGCTAGTTGTTTTGTCTTAAATATGGAATTTACTATTGCAACCTTTTGATGGCAAATGTATTCAATTCTATAGTTGCTGAGGGTATACTTTTCCAGGCAGGTGTTTCCACTGCAAGAGCACAAGCCGATAAGGGTGTTACCGTTGCACAGCAGTAGATTACCTATATTGTTGAACTTGTCTATGTAAATGATATTGAATTACATTTTAATTCTGTAACGTTCATAGCTAACTCCACTTGTACATTTAGGGTTTGTTTACGTTATGTCTTGCCTGGGTTTGTTTTGTCGCCCTGACAGGTTGATATTTCATAATCACAAATGACGTAAATGAGACTTACTGAGTCTGGCTTTAAACAGGCAGCGTAATCCTCATGTACATTCTCAGGATCATTGACACTCTTGCCAGAATGAGTTAATGGTGCACACTAACCAGCAATGGCTGGCTCAAGATATGTAGCTACCGCACATGAAACCAGTTAAAACTCTCAAAAGGACTTCATGGGAAACTTCTGTAACATTCTTCAGAACAGGAAATGTATTGGTCATCCTGGAGATAAAACAAGGCTCTGTCTCCATCCCAAATAGCACCCTATTACCTAGATAGTGCACTACTTTTGATCAGAGCCCTATGGTAGGTTTAATTTGCGTTATGGGCCCTGGTCAATAGGAAATAGGGTGTCATTTGGGACACAACCTCTGTCTGACATATGCAAACTTTTGAAATTCTGCCCTCCATAAACTCTCATCTCTGACCAGGGGCCCTCCTAGATCACTAAAGAGCTGTGGAGCGCAGCTCTGAGGGCCATTTTTTAAGACTGTAATTATGTTTTTTCCTGGCTCGAATGACTGTGAAACAAAAGGATGTCTAGCTCAATTTGTTGAGACATGGTCTAGTTCTCTAGTAAATGTAATCAGCCACTGAAGCAATGTAAAGGTTCATGGTCTCAAGCAGACCAAATGTAGTTTTCACCTGTAACCGCAAAGCAATTGTTGGCGTTGCAGAACTCCATGGATTATAAGCTTAATTTGCAGCATTAACTGACAGACACTGGGCTACCTTCAGAAAGGTGATGATGCACTTTTACATGCTGTCACCCGCTGAGATCCCCATCGCAAAATGAAAAAAAGGAAAAACGAAGGGAAAAAAAGCTCCCTGTTGCTGTACCTTTGTTTTCGTAACCATGTTAGGCAACATTTTGCTATGGACCTACTTATCTTCAGTCGGTCAGTTGTCCGCCCTATTTGGTATTAATTGTCCTTGCCAAATTGTTTCATGGAGCAGGACAGCATCTGTTTCCCGTTTACAGCTCCAAGTCACCATAATACAGTAAAGGAGATAGAATACGAGTTCTGGTGAAAAGTTAATAGGCTTCTATAGGGGGAGATAATGTCTGCATCTCAAATGGCACCCTATTCCCTATATGGCGCACTTCTTTTGACATGAGCCCTATGAGCCCAAAAGAAGTGCACTACATAGGGAATTGGGTGCCATTTGGGAAGCAGCCGATGATAATGAAATGGAAAGTAGTACCCCTTTTCACAGCCTATCTGGGTGGTTGGGTTCTGTTACTGTAGGTCTCTTTTCCTGGGAGGTCTGGTCTCCAGACCTGGGGGAGGACTAGGAAGAAATACACACATCACAGCTATGTGAGCTAGGCAACCATAGAGGACAACGTGGTCCTGGTCGTGTGTGTGTGTGTGTGGTGTGTGCGTGCATATGAGTATAATTATGAGTGCGTGACTGGGAGAAGGTTCTGAGTCCATGACTGATGATGACTCGGTCCACCACCAGTCTTATTTCACGTCAGGAAAGTGTGTGTGCTAAGCTTTGGCTGTGTCTGGCTCTCTGCTCTCCGGCCCCCTGGCTCTGATTCCCTCCCACATAAGGTTGGCTTGGCATATACAGATTCACATTATTCTCACAGCGCAATCCAAGTTCTCCTCATAGCATTCTATCACACTGCTCCCATACTCACCCCTTATTCCACTGCTTCTTACCCCATCCTCACCCCATTTATCTCTGAGGAGCATGGGAGAGGTCAAGGGTGACCAGTATGGTGTAAACTCTGTCCCCGCTCACTGAAAACACTATTTTACTTGTATAACTAAGATTAAGTGTTTTATTCTAAACTCCATCTGAAAAAATGAAATCCCTGCATCTTTGAGACTATAGTTACTAGGGGACAGCTGTTGTGTTTCATGTCCATATTCAAACATCGGGATGGGAGGGTGGACATGAGAACAGAACACAAACAAAAAGACTCAGGACAATGGAATCAAACCATATGCTGCTCAGTTTCCTTGGTAAATCAGTTGTTTGCATGAAAAACATAACACCATTACAAACATTTGGCTTTTTCACTTTGAGGTGTTATGAAAACCAGAGTGGGTCGGTTTTTTCATTGTTTGCAGTTCGTTTTATAGTCATTTACCAGGGTTAGGAAAGTGATGGCTCCTAAATAAACTAAATATTTTTCCAAATCACACAGCCTATGAGGATTTCATTTAATAGTCGCATTTTGGAAGAAATGGGAATAATCAAAAGTCTTTCTTAAAGACGCTACACAGAACTTTTGCCTCTGTATGTGGGTGCTCTTGCACCAAAAGGGGTCCCATAAAATGGAAAAAATATTGTCTAGAAATTACCTCTATGGACAGAAAGGGGCACGTCCTAAGACTAAGTGGGGTTGGAGTTTATTTGCCGGGTGGGAGATAGAATGATGGTCGAAGATAAAAGTATAAAAATGGTTGAGGGGCAGCTATTGGGGAACTGTGGGGGGGATCTTGGAGGGTTTGGGTCCCCATTTTTGGCCTTGTGGGAGATCTGTCGACATGCCCTTGAGCAGGGCATTGATCCTGGATACTTCTGTGTGTCGTTCTGAATGGGAGTCTGTTGACTGGTGTGGTGTAGTTGTGTGTTTCATTAATTGATTCATTTTATATTATACATGTATATGAACCATTCAGGAAAGATTCAAGACAAAATTTAAGGTAAACAATTTGCAACTAAACTTCGTAAAGCGTCTCTTAACAGAGTTACCTTGGGTTGTTTAACCTTGTACAGGTTTTATGGCTAAATAGGCTGTTGGGGATAATGAAACAAATACCACTTTGAGGAGTGAGTCACCAACATATTGCTCCTCTAAATCTAAACAGATGCAAAGTATGATCATAATTCAAGTTTCATACCCAGACTGACTTCGGTGAACAGTTTCAGGGGGGAAAGCTGGAAAGGAGTATCTACGTCTCTATAACATGGGATTGTTGGATTTTCAATAGCAAAATCAAACAATCTGGTATTTTTTTATTCATAAATCACATCATTATTTATTTACTCTATGTGAGTGGTTAGCTACAGTCCGTATGCCAGGTTTCCTCAACTGGCAACCCACGGCCGAACTTGGTGGTTTTATTTGGCCCCCAAAGTTTTCTGAGCAAAATATGTTTTATTTGTATTTGTTGTTGGACATAAAATACTGTAAAGACACCGTGAAATAAGCTCCAAGTGATATTAATTTAAGGAATCTGTTTCCAAGTATTCCTTTGCATATTAGAGAGACGTGATTGTATACAAATGTAAGCAAGGTTTGAAATTATTGTTTTAGTCAAACATTATCTGTTTGGGCTTCTTGCGGTATATTTCCAGTCTACAAATTATTTGTAATTATGTTCCGGCCCCCCGACCATCCGCGATTGAATCTAGTTGATGATCCCTGACGTATAGTCTTGGTATTTAATTCTTCCCTTTTGTAAATACCGTTGGCTACAAAAAGATCAACTTTGACATGGTTTTGGAATTTCTTTGCGAGACCAGGTCCCCTCTTCAGGGAATAGTATATTACTTGTCTGGACAGTTTGTTAACGGGTCGTTACAAAGTCTAAAACTCATTTATATAAAGGACTTTTATAAGGAGGTGGAGCTCACTATTTTAAAGTAACTTGTATCATTATGACACAGTATTATTAGAAACAAGTTTTGTTCAGTGGGCCGCTCATCCTTAAGTTGGGTATAGAGGCAGAGACGGACTGGCTATAGAGCAATTATGTCAAATGCCAGGGGGACTGGTCCATCTTTAGTGCAGAAATATTATTATTTGGCTAATAATGGGGTCTTGAGGGGAGAGAAAAAATGGTCCGGTGTGTTAGAACTGCCCGGGATGATTTCTTGTCCCTGTATAGAGGGGTGGTGCAGTTTGACATAAACACGGCTCTCTCCCGTGACTCAGTGGTGACCAGTGTTCAGTGATTCAACACTACTTGAGTAACGGCCAAAGAGGAAAGTGACTGAGGTCTGCTTCCAATTGAGAAACTGCAAGCATCTCCTGTACTCCGCTCTTATCTCTGACTGTGTCATAAACAAGTCAAAATAGTGCAGGAGGGGTCAAAAAAGCAAGACAGGAAGTCTGCGTCAAAGGAAATTATGCCTTTAGGCGGGGTGGCATGGAATTGCCAACAACATCTGTCTGGTAAAGGAACAGAAAAATAAGCTGTGAGTGTTGTGCACTTGGTACACGTGTGAGCCTCAAAGAGAGTTTTTGGTACTTACTTTTACAGCCCATGAGGAGAATTTCAATAGATAGCCCTGGGCTATTTAACTCACTTCAACAAAAATGTATTTGAGTTACATAGATATAACATAATAACCATAGATGATGTATTGATTCGATATTTTTGTCTATCTTAAGCACTCAATCAGAGTCAATCATATTGTGAAAGGGAAACCCTCACTTTATTCATAGGTCCAGTACCAGTGCGAAAAGAGCAGTGGAGGGCCTTTTAAATAATGCTCAGAACCCTCCCACTCCCAAGATGTCTCAGACAGATGGAAAAGGAATCTGAGCCATGGGTTGTTTGTGGAGTTTGCTCTCTCCTTATGCAACAGCTGACCACTCCACGTGCAGTTACAGTAATGGATCCCCTGCGACGGGGCTATGCCTGTTCCATATGAGGGATGAGAAACAATTATTCTGCTCTGGCCTTGGGCCTTTAATACTCCATCCATGATAATGCTCTCCTGTAGTATTTAATTAAACATTGCTTAATTCTGCTGAGCTGCGGTGTCATCTGGTCTTCTGTCCTCCTCTCTTTCTCCAAAGCTAGCCAAGAGAATGACATTCAAGAGTGCAAACCCTGAGAGACACCAAAATGAATCGAAATTGTGGGGAATATTTCAATTGGCAAGCCAACAGTCGAGCATAGATCGTTGGCTGTACTTACTGTAAGACAGTCAAAACAAGGGACTGAGTTCTGCAGATACCAAAATGCCTTCTAAGAATGGTGGCGGCGAGTGTGCGAAAAGTCTATGTGTGTGTGACATCCCCTTTATATTAGCCGTGAACAGAAGAACAAGATTAAGTTTTAGCACAGGCTTTAGCGCTGGACACCTGTCAAAACAGAGGGTCCTGAGGAATTTGTGTTCATCTTAAGGGGAGGCTAGGAGAAAGGGCCCTCTATTGTCTGTCTGTCTGTCTGAGCACAGCCCTGGGGAGGTCATGTCATGGAAGAAAAATAAATCAGGCTGCTGTGGCAAGTCTCTAATTGATTCCACTTGTGCTTGTTATCCAGCTAACGGCATTCTTTTGCATGAGGCCTTACTGTAGTGTAGGGGGAGATGGGAGCACAGAAGAACTGGTTCATCTATAACATTTTTACAGGACAAAGGAAATAACAATAACAGAAGCCTAAGACTGAGATTTGGAAAGTGTCCACTGAAATGTTGGTTCAATGGAGTCCCTTATCGACTCTAGCCGTAGACTTGATCAATGTAATTTTGATGGTTATGTAGGGTTTCCTTTATTTACTAAGAACATTGGAATTGAGCTTGTTTTTGTATCAAAACATACAACAGTTAAAAATAACTGAAGTCCTCCAGCAATTTTCAGTGCCTATTAACTGGTAGAATTTATGAATATGCCGAATCTGCCTCCACTTTCAGTTTAAGCCAGTAATTCAAAAATAGACCTCATTCCTAAAACCTATCAAAAGTAGGCAATATTAGTTTTCAAATGGTTAGATCATTTAAAATCTGTTGTGGAAATGAAATGTAATTCGTTAAAATTAAATGTAATTTAAGGTACTTTTCGAACTGTGATCTGAAAGTTATCCACAACATGATTTATGTTTAAAAAAAAATGCATTTGATAAAGTACATACCTTAAAATAAATACTGTTCCAGACAAATTAGTGTGGGTTGGCTGTGGCATGAGGACACATAGGACATCTGTTTGGGATGAAAGAGGAGTAAAACAAATGTTAAGGAGTGATAAACCTCTTTGCTTTCCACAGAAAGTAGCCACAAACCACAATGTCTATCCAGCCTCTGTTCTCTAGCACTAAAGTTGTTTGAGGATGCAGACAGAGTTTTCACAGTCACATGACAGCGGTTTTGAGGGATAAACAACACATTTAGGGTAACTAATTCACACGCATGGAGGTCTTGGGGACCAGTAATGAACAACCCTTGGCCATGTAAATACCTCCGTATGGAGCAACAAACAGAAAGATGACCTTGCCGCCTTGGCTTTGATGTTCTTACAGCTTCCCAAGATTCACCCAGTAAACAAAAACAATATCCTGGGGCCCCATGTTGTTTTGTCTGGAGAGGAGTTTTGCTTTAGGGTCAAACATGGAATGGGGTCAACTCGTCTGGGGCACGAGAAGGGGTTGCTATCTTTGAGAGAGGCGTTGGAGGGGGAGCTCACACTGCTACAGAGCCTCTGCCTCACTGTGTATTTGAACTGGCAAACATAGAGCGGGCCAGAGTGGACCCACTTTTAAATCCAGAAAAACAAGTGAGAGAACTTGAGCCTGAGGGGAGTTTTGTACTGTGAGTTTTAGTCTGGCTGATTGATTTCCTTTCCCTCAGTTATCAAGGGAAATGTTGAATTCATGGAATTGCAAAACACAAGACATTCTCTCTGCTTTATTAAATATCAACTAATATGAGTTTTGAGTTTAGGAAAACAATGAGGCGGCTTACATCCTGACCTGCGGGGGACCTTTTGTGTAACACAGTGCCATTTGAATAGAATTTAGACAGTCAACCATATAGGGGCCTATTTTTCCCTCAAACTCTCACAGTATATCAAACGCCTCTGGGAGAAAAACAGAACAGGCACTGTAAATTAATAGGGATCAAGCCATGATCATGAATGGCTAATACTTTCATCTGCCAGGGAACGCATTTGTTAGCTGTTGGTTTGCTGCCAAAATGAAACAGTTAAAAAAAACTTGACTGATGTTCTTCTACAGGGAGGAGGTGAGGGCTCTCTGAGTGTCAGGAAAATAACCTCTCACTCAACATCAACAAAACAAAGGAGATGATCGTGGAGTTCAGGAAACAGCAGAGGGAGCACCCCCCTATCCACATCGACGGGACAGCATTGGAGAAGGTGGAAAGTTTTAAGTTCCTCGGCGAACACAATACCGACAAACTGAAATGGTCCACCCACACAGACAGTGTGGTGAAGAAGGTGCAACAGCACCTCTTCAACCTCAGGAGGCTGAAGAAATTTGCCTTGTCAACTAAAACACTCACAAACTTTTACAGATGCACAGTTGAGAGCATCCTGTCGGTCTGTATCATCGCCTGGTACGGCAACTGCACCACCCTCAACCACAAGGCTCTCCAGAGGGTGGTGCGGTCTGCACAAAGCATCACCGGGGGCAAACTACCTGCCCTCCAGGACACCTACACCACCCGATGTCACAGGAAGGCCAAAAAGATCATCGAGGACAACAACCACCCGAGCCACTGCCTGTTCACCCCACTACCATCCAGAAGGCGAGGTCAGTATAGGTGCATCAAAGCTGGGACTGAAAAACAGCTTCTATCTCAAGGCCTTCAGACTGTTAAACAGCCATCACTAACACAGAGAGGCTGCTGCCTACACACAGACTTGAAATCATTGGCCACTTTAATAAATAACACTAGTCACTTTAATAATGTTTACTCAACTCATATGTATATACTGTATTCTATACTATCTATTGCATCTTAGCCTATGCGCTCTGACATTGCTCATTCATATATTTATATATTCTTATTCCATTCCTTTACTTAGATTTGTGTGTATTAGGTATTTGTTGTGGAATTGTTAGATATTACTTGTTAGATGTTGCTGCACTGTCAGAACAAGAAGCACAAGCATTTCGCTACAATCGCAATAACATCTGCTAACCATGTGTATATGACCATTACATTTGATTTGATTTGATTCATGTCTTTGGACCACACATCTTAATAATTTGTCTGTAAAAAAATTGCTCTGTGGACTGTGGGTCTTTAAACGATAAGAGACCTTTGCAGGGTCGTAAATAATGTCAGCTGGATGAGCTCAACCATGAGGGACATATTGGCCCAGGCCTCAACCCCACTCTCACTCCCTCACCGGACACATAAAAGCCTTACTTTGACACTGTGTACAAGGAAGTAAACCTACATTTACACAAGCCAAATACAATCCATTGGCTATCTCATAGTATGAGAGTTCACTGTACTCTGAATTGGCTGACAAGAATAACATCCATCTGACATTATTGTCTGGACTAGCTCTTGAATGGGTGTGATTTAGCTTTGGGCTACTCGGAGGAAGTTCACAATGTCAGCCTTTTACGTTAGTTCCAGCATTGGAGGAGCACGAGCCTTTGTAGGTACAAGCTGCAACAACAGTACAGGTTTTGATTTAAGGCACTTGTCAAATGTCTCTCTGGTCTTTATCCTTTCAGGGTTTTGAATATTATTAAAATATAAAAAAGCTATGGAGTGTGGCAGCGATTTGTATTGGTGGCAGGAACATGGCTAACATCTGAGGATAGCAGTCCAATTCCACCACCAATTCCAGAGAGTAGTAAGAACTTCAACTCTACGACAGACCTCCAATGGTCCTCAAGCAAAGGGGTGAAATTCAAGTCTTTCCTCGATTCCTGTTTTGGATTCATTGACTCTTCAACCTTCTCCTCAAAATGCAATGAAGGAGATGTGTTTTAATAAGGAAGCCAAGGAATCATGGACGTAAGGAATTGAGAAAGGACTTTTAAGATTCACCCGAGGTCTTTCTGATGAAGGGTTGGAGTGTGAGATGCACGTACAGACTGGTGATTGTTGGCTACATAACAGAGTTAAGTCCCCATGGTGGGACAGCTACACAGCAGAGGGAATTGGGAATGTCACATTGGGTGAACGGAAGACACAATTTTCCCATATACCAATAAATAGATTCTGGAATGGTTGTTTGGATCTTCCTGCCTATCCGATTTTGGATTCTGAAGCAGGCTAGGATGTAGATTGTCTATTTGTAAGAAACATAGAAGTCCACCAATATTCCATCAAATCCCCTTGTGTTGACATGTCACTGGCATTCCTCACATTGTTTAGGTTGGATAGGAAAAACCACGGAATCCTGGTATTTGCTGGGCAGATATTGACATGGCATTTACTAGAGCAGCATAGATGTAAAATGAGCTATTGTGTTTGAGAAATTAATTGTCTGCTTTGCAGCATAGCATTATCCACCCACCTCTCTCTGTTGTTCTTGAAACAAGTACAGTACTGTTAAAACTTCTTATGGCTGGGGGCAGTATTAAGTAGCTCGGATGAATAAGGTGCCCAGAGTAAACTGCCTGCTACTCAGTCCCAGTTGCTAATATATGCATAAAAAACACTGAAGTTTCTAAAACTGTTTGAATGATGGCTGTGAGTATAACAGAACTCATAAGGCAGGGAAAAACCTGAGAAAAAATCCAACCAGGAAGTGGGAAATCTGAGGTTGGTCATTTTTCAACTCATTCCCTATTGAAGATACAGTGGGATATTGGTCATGTTGCACTTCCTAAGGCTTCCACTAGATTTCAACAGTCTTTAGAACCTTGTTTGATGCTTCTACTGTGAAGTGGGAGAGAATGAGAGGGGAATGAGTCAGAGGTCTGCCAGAATGCCTTGAGCTCGTGACGCTCGTTCACATGAGAGCGAGCTCTGTTCCATCGCAATTCTACAAAGGAATTCTCCGGTTGGAACATTATTGAAGATTTATGTTATAAACATCCTAAAGATTGATTCTATACATCGTTTGACATGTTTCTACGGACTGTAACAGAACCTTTTGACCTTCAGAACCTTTCGGATTTGTTTACAAACGCGCTAACAAAAGTAGCAATTTGGACATAAATGATGGACATTATCGAACAAAACAAACATTTGTTGTGGAACTGGGATTCCTGGGAGTGCATTCTGATGAAGATCATCAAAGGTAAGTGAATATTTATCATGTTATTTCTGACTTCTGTTGACTGCACCATATGGCGGTGTCGTGTCTTTACTATCATTAAATTGAAGATTTATCGTTTTTATCAAAGATTCTCTGTAATTAGTATTACGTGATCAACTGATTAATCATGTAACTGTAATTAACTAGGAAGTCGGGGCACCAAGGAAAAATATTCAGATTACAAAGTTATCATCACCTAAAATAACTTTTCAGATATTTTATCTGATCAATTAGTCTTCGAATTAATGAATTAATTACTTTACCTCACGTTAGTCTCATTCCAAACGTCGTAAATTCTTGGTTATCTGCACGAACCCAGTCTTCACTATGAGTCATCCATACATCAATTGTCTTAAATCATTTATTTATTACTAACTAAGTAATTCACAGAAATGTATAAACAAACAGTAAATATGGTTAAAAGAAATGATAGGATAATGTGCCCTAGTGGACTAAACCGGCATGGCGGCTTGTTAGGCCAAAGGGGAATTGGGGGTCGACTAAGAAGTCACTACAGAGTGATAATTATAACAATTGAAATGCTAATCCTTTGCACACAAACGCTCACTCATTCGGGAACAATTGCAATCAATATATAAATTTACGTTCAGTGTGTCGTCTTGATCGCTGGTGAAAAGTTTGTTTCTATTGGAGAGTTTCGTCCTCTCTCTCTCTCTATCTTGGTTAGCAGGGATAATTCAGAGTGACATTCATTCATTTGTTATAGAATGTATGTTTCGGCGGTTGTCGTTCTTCGCGTTCAATGATACCGAATTCCTAGCTGCAGACTAGTAATTAGTATCAAAGACTTGTTCTTATTCTGTCGGTATCGATAGTCTAAGAGTTTAACCACGTGGTATGGTTAAAATATTCAGCAATGGTCTACAACCTTTGTCCTCTCCTAATGGAGAAAAACATGGTCTGGTGATAATTTCTCAAAGTTGGCTTTTATTCGGAATTGCAGAAAAGGGGCTGTCCCAGGATGCCTGACCCTAACTGGGCTCAGGGGCGGTCCTCTGATTTAGTTCAAATCAAAAGGGAATTGTATTTTCCTTCATTAAACAGTCCAAAATCATATTACACAATTTTACAAACAGTATCATACTCACTCATTCATCTTATACAACAATTAGATGTAAACCTCATATCTGAGGCTATCATATAAACAGCGTTATGGTAACGCTGAGCTTCCCCAAGTTGTAACAAACGGACCAGTTCGTAGCTGGATTCTTCACCGATCTTTTATACTTTCTCCGGAACATGAAATTTGTTCATACCTCAAGTTCTGTGAAGTGGAAGAAATTCCTTTGTGCTCTATGAAAATTTACTCTCTATACTGTGTTTCCATGTGAAGATCCTTAGGAATTTACGATGTCTCTCTGACCACAGCAGCCAAGTTGAAGGAGGAAAGGGGGAGGCAGGGAAAGGGGGATGGGCTTTCTGTACCCAAAGAGGGCAACGTCATGACATACCCCCCCTGGTGGTTTGGATCTTGTTTGTCCTGCAAGTTACAAATCAACATAAAATCATGAACACATGATGTCCTGTTTGTAGATCATCATTGCAGTCCCCTCTGGTGGTTGAACTTGGTAGGCTTCTCTGAAAGTGGAGCAGTCCACCACAAGGATGGCAGTTGATGTCCGGTTGGTGTGATGCACCTTGGTAGGCTCTCTGACAGCGGGGCATGCCGCCACAAGGATGGGCCGTGGGTGTCTGGATTTGGGGTCGCCGTTCCGGACCCGTAGTCTGGTCGTCGTCCAGACTGGAAGATCTGGGCAGTAACTTAGGCAGATGTTAACAACGCACACTCACTCATGAAATATATATAATTACATTCATTCCCCAATGAGCGGCGTTGTGGCACTAAGTGATGGTTGTATGGGGACTTTGTTTATGGCTCTATCACTTCCTAAGTGTCAAAGGAACTGAACCGAAAAGGAATGAAAGCATAAACAAAAGATATACAAAATATAGTTCTCACACAAAAATCATCTAATTGGACTGTATTCTATATACGTCCAATGTTCTGGCAAAATGACTATCATGGCATTGTCTCTAATGCCATATCTAGGGTTTTCCTACTTGGTGTGTTGCTTAGACACTATCCTAAGTTGATAACTATATGATAAGTTTACAGCTGTAAGGCACTAGTTTTGGGCAGTCTACAGGGATGACCTATGGACTTCTGGGAAGAAAACTGGTGAGTGCTGTAGAGTCAAAGACCTAGAAGTAAATGTTAAACTTTACTAAGGCTAGTATTTTGCTTGGACCCTTAAGTGATCCTAGCATAAATGTAACTGACAGTTAGACTTACAGGTTATGTCGTTGTCTTTTGTTTGAATTGTTTATGTGTCCGCTGTGCGGGGGAAATGATAATACAAGCGGAACTACGTAGCTAATACTGTTGTAACGGGGATCCTTATTGTAGCCACGCACTTTTGGAGGGAAGGCAATCCTGCGCTGCGTTAGCTAAGTTTTCATGTCATCGGGTGTAGTTCATAAAGGTTGAAGAGTGTATGTTAGGATGAAGTGTGAATTCATGCCAGGAATAATAAGTGTGAAGTTTGATTTCCTCCCTTCTGTAATAAGCAGCCAATGAGGTATTTGTTCCTTTATTCATGTGTTTAATCTGAACCCGTTATAATGCCGGTTAAACTGTTATGTATGTAAGCACTTCAGAGTTATACCAAGCTAATAAGTCACTCGTAAGATAAGGTTGGAAGAGTGTGCTTAACTGTATTTTTCATTTACTTTATAGTTCTCACGGAAGGTGATAATTCTGACTAAAACTACAGAATAAAGCCGCCAGTTAAAATCAAGGAACGGTTGTGCTCGTGGTTACTGAAGGGAGTTACAGTGAGAACTCAATGCTCTTCACGAGCAAGAGAGAAAGAAGAATCTCATCCAGCTGTAAAACGTCTACAAGATTCCCAAATCCTGGTAGACTCTGTCATCTGCCAGATAAGAGTTTTGCACCTACCTGCAAACTAAGAAGAACATCTCCACATAAGGAAGCATCGTGAGGCAACATAAGGTCAAGACTAACAGGAAAGTCAGACACGCAAGTACAAGTCAAGGTGTTTGACGGTGGTCCTAGCCTTGTGAACAGCTAATAAGAGACTTTAAGATTACAATTCGTAAGGACTGGAGATAGTTGTCTATTTCATAAAGACTCTTGTATTATGCATTTGCTCTTTCTATCTTAATGTATCGCTGGTGTATTACTGAAAAATATTATTTGATACTTACTAAAAATATATAGTCACAAACATTAAGGGTCAGCGTACACCTATTAATTCTATTTTCACCTGTAAGTTAATAGTGTAATTGTTTGGTAAGGTGTTTGTTCAAGCCTTTGTTACCAGCATTATACATGTTTATACCACGTACTGAGCTTTAAATTACCTACTCACTTATCCAAACCTTAGCTAGAATTGATTTGACTTGATTTAGAATGTCAGAAAGAGGTAGTTTCACTAAAGGTGATAGAGATGGGGTGGGTCAAGTTGAGCAGCTGCAGCATCACCTCGCAAACTTCGAGCCTTCATCAGAACAAACAGAACAGCAGGAAGAGGCCCAGACTGGTGTGGAGTCACTTCGGCCAGTGAATGATGATACAGAGGCTGCTAATGAGATAGCACAACAAGAGCCACGAAAAGGTGAGAGGGTCCGCAGGTTAACTGAAAAGGGCAGAGAACTGTGCGACGAAAGGTGGAGACAGCTCGAACATCGTTTCAGGGTCAGCTATGAGAAGTGGAAGGCTCTGGTAAAGGAAGCAAAACTGTCACTGACAGGCTGTTGCTCTGAAGACCTACTAGAAGACCTCTTAAACAAGATTAGCCATACCTCTACAGAGCTAAACCTTGTCTATGTAAATTTGCGTCAAATCGACATTCCCGACAACGATATACGACGCAGAGTTGATACTTGTGAAGCAGTTACAATGTCTATTATCAAGACTGTAAGGAGTCATTTAACCTCTTAAGTCGACCCTCTACTTTTTTGAACATTCTGTTAAAAATCGCGCAACATTTCAGCGCCCTGCTACTCATGCCAGGAATATAGTATATGCATTTGCTTAGTCTGTGTGGATAGAAAACACTCAGACGTTTATAAAACTGGTTAAATCACTGCTGTGGCTTTACCAGAACGGCATTTACATCGAAAAGCACAGGAAAAACTGATCACTGAAAATGGGAAAATATATCCATGCGCTACTTGAACCCATTGATAAAGGTGAACCACAATTAATTGACTGAGGTTGCAGTACCTACAGCTTCCACACGGTGTCTAGAGTCTTGTCATTTCCCTTCGAGTTTTTTCTTGGTCAAACACATGCAGGGCACCGTATCTCCTCAGGTCTAGGACCGGATATTTTCGTTGAGTTTCTAGCCGGACATTTTTCCAGACGGACAGCTAATGATCTTTACATCGCCTCCTGATGAATTTTATCGCTTATTAACGTTTACTAATACCTAAAGTTGCATTACAAACGTATTTGAAGTGTTTTGTGAAAGTTTATCGTCGACTTTTTGAATTTTAAAAAATGACGTTACGTTTTGAAACAATGTTTTTCGTTTATCACACAGTCTACATATAACGATATCTAGGCTTTATATGGACCGATTTAATCGAAATAAAGACCCAAATAGTGTTTATGGGACATCTAGGAGTGCCAACAAAGAAGATGGTGAAAGGTAATGAATGTTTTCTATTTTATTGTGCGGTTTGTGTAACGCCGAAATGCTAATTATTTTGTTTATGTCCCCTGTGGGTCTTTTGGGGTGTTGCATGCTATCAGATAATAGCTTCTCATGCTTTCGCCGAAAAGCATTTTAAAAATCTGACTTGTTGCCTGGATTCACAACGAGTGTAGCTTTAATTCGATACCCTGCATGTGTATTTTAATGAACTTTTGAGTTTTAACTAATACTATTAGCATTTAGCGTAGCGCATTTGCATTTCCAGAGCTCTAGTTGGGACGCAAGCGTCCCGAGTAGAAGCAAGAGGTTAAAAGGCAGGGAAGAAGGTCAAAGTAACCAGATAGAGTTGCACTGGAAGGACAGCAATTCCTTGTGCATGTCCAAACTCTCACATAAGTCAAGTCTCAACTATCAGCCCTCAAGTGCTTCCTCCCAGTCTCAAAGCAACTCAAAGGTCAACTCCAGACGCTCAAGCGTGTCATCTGTCAAGAGACAAGAGGCTGCGGCGGAAGTTGCTGCTAACCAAGCAGCTTTAGAAGTAATGGTTAAGCAAGAACGCCAACTAGAAGGGCTTCAGCGACTCGAAGATGAAGATAAGAAGAGGACAGAGGAGCAAGAAGCTGAGGCTGTGAAACGCAGCTTAGAAGAAGCTAGGCTGCGAGTCAAGTTAGAGGTAGAAAATGCTGCCAGACGAAGGACACTAGAAGACAAGCGTAGAGAGTTAGAGCGCCTAGAAGTGCTCAAGAAACTAAATGCTGCCAAGGTGCGAATGCAAGTGTATGAGCAAGATGAAAACTCAGAGGACGAGAAGAGAGAACTACTCTCTAACTGCAAATCTGTGAAAGAAGTCATGCACAGAAGTGGCTCATTTCACAGTCTCTCACCACAACATGTTGTGACAAGCACACAGCAAGAAGATGGCACCAAGACCATGTTCAGGTTACTAGCGGAATCAATCAGTGAAAGCCGCCTCCCCATACCAGAACCAGTAACATTCAATGGAGAGCCTCTCTCGTACACTGACTGGAAGGTCTCTTTTCAGACTCTGATAGACAGGAAGAACATACCAACAACTGAGAAGATATATTACTTAAGAAAATATGTCGGTGGGCCTGCCAAGAAAGCCATCGAAAGTTACTTTATGTTAGGAACAGAATCAGCCTACCATGCTGCTTGGACCATTCTTGAAGAAAGGTACGGAAACAAATTCTTCATCGCCAAGTCTTTCAGAGATAAGCTCAATGCATGGCCTAAGATAGGATCCAAGGACAGTCTTGAACTTAGAGACCTTGTAGACTTTCTTTGCAGCTGTGAAGCTGCTATGTCTCAGAATAAGGGCCTGGAGGTGCTTAATGACTGTAATGAAAACCAAAGATCCTCGCTAAACTTCCAGATTGGCTAACTTCAAGATGGAATAGAAAGGTCACAGACATCTTAGAAGAAACGGAGATCTTTCCTAGCTTCAGTCAGTTTGTGAAGTTTCTCACGAGAGAAGCCAAGATTGCTTGCAATCCTGTAACATCCCTTCATGCTTTGAACCCAAGTGAAGATGGGAAACTTAAGACGCCAAGGATTCAAAACCCCGGAGCAAGGGTATTAGCAACTAACTCTGATGAGAAAGATACTGTTACTAGTTGTGTCTTCTGTGAGAAGTCAGGTCACAGTCTCCACAAATGCTGGAAGTTCATGGATAAGCCCACCGCAGAGCGACAGAAGTTTGTTCAAGAGAATAAATTGTGCTTTGGCTGTTTAAGGCCTGGGCATCGATCGAAAGATTGTGATAACAGGAACACCTGTGACACGTGTCAGAGGAGGCATCCATCCTGCCTGCACGAAGATCGTACTAAAGAAAGGTTAAGGGATAGGAAGACAGAGCCCCACGAGATAAGGGGACAAGAGCATCAAGTGAGGCCATATCTAACAGAGTCGTAAGGGACATTAACACTCACACCTCCACAATCATTCCAGTATGGGTGTCAACCACAAGTGAGCCAGATCGTGAAGTTCTTGTGTATGCACTTCTTGACACCCAGAGCGACACCACTTTTATCCTTGAAGAGACAACAAAGGCTCTCAATATAAGGAAGGAGCCAGTCCAACTGAAACTCTCTACAATGGCTTCAAGGAATACTATTGTGCCCTGCCAGAAGCTGTCTGGTTTGCAGGTTAGAGGGTTTTACTTGGAGAAGAAAATCCCTCTGCCAACGACCTACTCGAGAGAGTTTATTCCTGCAAACAGAGATCATATTCCTACTCCAGAGACTGCAAGAGCATGGTCTCATCTTGAACACATTGCAGAGGAGATTGCTCCTCAACAGAGCTGTGATGTCGGTCTCTTAATTGGCTACAACTGCTCCCAGGCTCTCCTTCTAAGAGAAATTGTGTCTGGTAAGGGAAATTAGCCTTTTGCTCAGAGAACAGATCTTGGCTGGAGCATAGTCGGCTATGGAAATCCACGTATCGACTATGGCGACCCTATTGGAGTGAGTCATCGGGTTATCGTTAGACAGGTGATGCCAAGCCTTCAATCTTCTTCCAACCTCACAAATCAAGTACACTATGTTTGTAGAACACATGTAAGAGAGGTAATCACAACACTGGACATTATCAAGACGCTTGAATCTGACTTCAATGAGAGAGCTGCAGAAGAGGACCTCATATCTCAAGAGGATATCCGGTTCCTGAAGAAAATGAAAGAGGGCATCAGACGTAAGGACTATGGACATTATGAGATGCCGCTGCCGTTTAATGAAGAAAGACCCAATCTGCCGAACAATAAAACATGTGCAGTTCACCGACTCAAGTGCCTGGAAAGGAGGCTAAGGAGAGACAAGCAGTACTACAAGGACTACACAGCATTCATGGAAGAGACTATAGCTTGTGGAGATGCTGAGAAGGTCTCTAAAGAGGAAATTAACAAGCATCTAGCATGGTACATCCCGCACCATGGGGTTTATCACCCACAAAAGCCTGGGAAGATACGAGTCGTCTTTGACTGCTCAGCTAAGTTTCGAGAGACGTCCTTGAATGACCATCTCCTTACCGGTCCAGAGTTGACAAACACATTGCTGGGCATCCTTTGTCGTTTTCGTAAGGGTCCAGTTGCAATCATGTGTGACGTAGAGTGCATGTTCCACCAGTTTCATGTGAAAGCAGAAGACCAAGATTATCTACGGTTCCTTTGGTGGGAGAACGGAGATCTAGAGTCTCAACCCTCAGTGTATCGTATGAAGGTCCACTTGTTCGGCGCAGCTTCATCTCCTGGTTGCGCCAACTATGGTCTCAAACATCTTGCTGCCGAAGGACGAGGAAGCTTCAGCGAGAAGTCTATCCAGTTCATAGAAAGGAACTTTTATGTTGATGATGGGTTGACGAGCGTATCGTCTGAAGCTGAAGCGGCCCAGCTGGTGAAAGAAGCAAGAGAGCTTTGCAGCATCGGCAAACTTCGGTTGCACAAGTTTATCTCTAACAGCAAGGAAGTTATAGCCACAATTCCCATGGAAGAACGTGCCAAGGGTGCCAAAGACCTGGATATGGCTCTGGGTGAACCACACATGGAGAGAGCGCTTGGTGTACTGTGGTGTGTCGCATCAGACGAGTTCCAGTTTAGAGTAGTTGTCAAGGAACGCCCACTCACAAGAAGAGGAGTGTTGTCTACAGTAGCCTCTGTATATGATCCGCTTGGGTTTGTGGCACCCTTTGTCCTGGCGGGGAAGCAGATCTTGCAGCGGATGTGTCGTGACAAAATCGACTGGGATGACCCCCTTCCAGATGACCTACGTTCCCAGTGGGAATTCTGGCTCCAAGGTCTACACAACTTGTCTGAAGTAAGGATCCAACGAAGCTATTTGCCATCAAGTTTCAAGGAGGTGCAGAGTTATGAGCTCCATCACTTCTCCGACGCTAGTACCTCAGGTTATGGAGAGTGCTCATACCTCAGAACAATCAGCACCGCAGGAGAAGTTCATTGCTCCTAGTTATGGCGAAGTCGAGAGTCGCCCCTTCCAAGGTTACGACCATACCACGACTGGAACTTTCAGCAGCGGTGGTAGCTGTTCGAACAAGTGACATGCTCAAAAGGAGCTAGAGATACAAGGTCTACAGGAATACTTCTGGACAGACTCGAAGGTAGTTCTTGGCTACATCAACAATGAAGCCAGAAGATTCCACGTCTTTGTAGCTAACCATATTCAACGCATTAAACCTCCAACACAGACAGAAATGGAGTAAAGACAGAAGAAACGCAAGGATTAATGACATTGTCATTTTGCAAGATGATACTGCACCACGTAACCAGTGGAAATTGGCAAAGGTTACAGAAGTGTACCCGGGACAGGATGGCCGGGTGAGAAGATTCAAGTTACTGATCAGCGACTCAACCCTAGATGAGAGAGGTAAACGCATCACCAAACCCACCTATCTGGAGAGGCCCATCCATAAGACAGTCACCCTCCTGGAAGCCGATCAAGAAACCTGCAGACACCTTTCACAGCAATCACCGGTGATTGGTGGGAGTGTAACTGACAGTTAGACTTACAGGTTATGTCGTTGTCTTTTGTTTGAATTGTTTATGTGTCCGCTGTGCGGGGGAAATGATAATACAAGCGGAACTACGTAGCTAATACTGTTGTAACGGGGATCCTTATTGTAGCAACGCACTTTTGGAGGGAAGGCAATCCTGCGCTGCGTTAGCTAAGTTTTCATGTCATCGGGTGTAGTTCATAAAGGTTGAAGAGTGTATGTTAGGATGAAGTGTGAATTCATGCCAGGAATAATAAGTGTGAAGTTTGATTTCCTCCCTTCTGTAATAAGCAGCCAATGAGGTATTTGTTCCTTTATTCATGTGTTTAATCTGAACCCGTTATAACGCCGGTTAAACTGTTATGTATGTAAGCACTTCAGAGTTATACCAAGCTAATAAGTCACTCGTAAGATAAGGTTGGAAGAGTGTGCTTAACTGTATTTTTCATTTACTTTATAGTTCTCACGGAAGGTGATAATTCTGACTAAAACTACAGAATAAAGCCGCCAGTTAAAATCAAGGAACGGACAGATACCCCTCGTGAATGACTGCATTGCAGCTATAGCGTTAGGGGAAGACAGTGTGGTCAGTGGAGAAGGCACGGTGTCCTGTGACCATACCTGGTTGGTTTTCCAATCCATCAATGGGAGTAATCGATCCATCAAGTCTGCGCCAAGTAGCAGGGTTACAGTTTCGAGGCTGGTAACATACACAGGGTGAACGAGCGATACGTCCTTGAAGTGTAGTTTCAGCATTACTCTCAATGTGAGAGGCGAGGTAGTCTGTGACCCTTCGAAGTGTAGTGTCGCATCGTTCCACTTTTAACCAACGTTTAGTTGGCTTCAAAGCCCTTTTCAGATCATCGAACAAGGTTTGAGAGATGAGTGATATTGTCGCACCCGAATCAATTAGCGCACGAGAAGTTAAGCAGTACTCTAGGACTGTTTCCAGGTATGGCCGTTTAGATTGATGGTTAGTGGACATATTCCCCACAAAGTGGAGTGGTCGTTCGCAACGACGTGATGTGCCATTTCTGTTCAAGGTGGAAGCAGATTGACTTTTCCGATTTTGAGTGGGCTTGGCCTTAACGAGGCGTTTGACCTTTTTCTTCACTACCTTTGTATCAGAGTCCATAGAAAAAGCCCGGGGGCTTGTTTCTTTATCAAGCGGGCCCTGGATAGGGTAGAAATTAGAAATTTGAATTTTAATGTCCTTGCTATGGGTGTTAATTCATGCGGACCTGGTGTCCGGTAATTCCTCGTCTAGTCCTTGTGATTTATCTTTTTGGCTTGTTTGGGCTCTGAGCGCCGTACTCAGATTATTGCATGGTTTGCTTTTTCCGTAAAGATTTTTTGAAATCTGATACAGCGGTTGCATTAAGGAGAAGTGTATCTAAAGTTCCATGTACAACACTTGTATTTTCATCAACATTTATTATGAGTATTTCTGTAAATTGATGTGGCTCTCTGCAAAACCACCGGATGTTTTTGGAACTACTGAACATAACGCACCAATGTATACTGAGATTTTTTTTATATAAATATGAACTTTATCGAACAAAACATTCATGTATTGTGTAACATGAAGTCATATGAGTGTCATCTGATGAAGATCATCAAAGGTTAGTGATGAATTTGATCTATATTTCTGCTTTTTGTGACTCCTCTCTTTGGCTGGAAAAATGGCTGTGTTTTTCTGTGACTTGGCTCTGTCCGAACATAATCATTTGTGGTGCTTTCGCCGTAAAGTCTATTTGAAATCGGACACTGTGGTGGGATTAACAAGAAGTGTATCTTTAAAATGGTGTGAAATACGTGTATGTCTGAGGAATTCTAATTTTGAGATTTCTGTTGTTTTGAATTTGGCGCCCTGCACTTTCACCGGCTGTTGTCATATCGATCCCGTTAGTGGGATCTCAGCCCTAAGAAGTTTTAAGGAAAGCATTATTCAAGACCACAAAACTGGAACTATCGTAAGACATTACATCTGACTTATGAGTAACATCTGAATCAAGGCACTATTTACATCTGTTAAATACACACTCACCATTACTTATACATTTGGGGTCACTTGGCAGAAAGTGAAAGCTTTAGTGTGGCTTCAATATTTTTAACACCCTCACTAATATATGAATCATTTTGGTCATCGACTGCGGGGTCCTAACTCCCAGTTGTGGAAAAAGTATGCAAATGTCATAGTTAAATAAAACTAAAGATACCTCAATAGAAAATGTTGCAAGTAAGAGTGAAAGTCCCCCAGTAAAGTACTACTTCAGTAAAAGTCTAAAAGTATTTGGTTTTAAATATACTTAAGTATCAAAAGTAAATGTAATTGCTAAAATATACTTAAGTATCACAAATATAAACCATTTCAAATTCCTTATATTATGCAAACCAGATGGTACCATTTTCTTGTTTTTTAAATTTACGGATAGCCAGGGGCACACTCCAACACTCAGATATCATTTACAAATGAAGCATTTGTGTTTAGTGAGTCCGCCAGATCAGTGGCAGTAGGGATGACCAGGAATGTTCTCTTGATAAGTGCGTGAATTGGACCATTTTCCTGTTCTGCTAAGCATTTTAAATGTAACGAGTACTTTTGGGTGTCAGGGAAAATGTATGGGGTAAAAAGTACATCATTTTCTTTAGGAATGTAGTGGAGTAAAAGTAAGAGTTGTCAAAAAATATAAATAGTAAAGTACAGATACTCCAAAAACAACTTAATAAGAACTTTAAAGTATTTTTACTTGAGTACTTTACACCACTAACTCCATCCGTGACACAGATGCACTAGCATTTTCCTTCCAAAATCAAATACTGCTCCCTCTGATAGCTTCCTGTACCAAATGCTTGCTCAGACAGTAAATTACCTAATTGCCTGTCCTACTCATGGGGGGCCTATAAGTCACAGGGCCCAAACACACACACACATGTTTCTATGGCACCAGTCTATAAAAGTGGCCCTGCAGTGCAATCCACAGGGGCCCTTTGGATCGGGGCCAGTGTGAATAATAACATAGAAAACTTACCCTGCTTTCTACTCTAGTGGTAAGTAGTTGCTCCATTAACTTATTTTGGGACTCCGGGACTTCAACAGTTTGTGTTCGCCTAAACACACTACTTAGCCCCAATCAGACATAGAGCTGTCAATCCCTTGTAGTGCTCATGTTGGAAGAAAGGTGTAGGTTAAATAAATCATCAAATGGTTATTGGTGAGGTAATGGTAGAGTACATGTAACCCAATAAATAAGGTAACAATTTATTTAGGTAGTCAATTGGTAGATGCTCTACAGACTAACAGTAACATTTCAATTATCTCCTAACCCTAACTCTAAACCTAACCCTAACTGTTACCTTAGCAAGCAGTTGCTTATCAACAGATAGTTTGTTGATTGTATGAGAAAAATCTACAGATGGAAAATCTAGACTATCCAAATAAAGTATGACCATATATAACCACTTTTGTTTCTTTGTACCTTTCACTGGCCCACAGTTTGGAATTTACCTCCAAAACCTAACATAGGAGTTGGTTGAATTTATTTTAATTAAAAGTGTAGAGTCTAAAGTTCAACATTCACCCTAGGCTTTGAGAGAATGCACAAAATAAGTTGTGCACAGTGCTCATTTGGGGTTTAGGATAAAAGAGGATAATGTTACTGGGATGATCCCTGTGCATGCCACATCCATGAACACTTGCATTGTTTCACAAATACCTCAGAGACAGTGGTGCATCTTTAACACACACACCCCTGGTGTTGCTGGGTAATCATGATCACTTTTGATCATGACAGACTCTAAACACACTATCAGAAATGGAATCTTGCACCACATCTTTTCACCAGGCTTTAAACCACAGTGAGAGTTTAATAAGAACACATCAAAAGAATGAAGCAACCCAAAACAAAACAGCACAACAGATCTATAGTGGTCGGTCCATTTGGAAATGTTGGTCTTTCCGGCCAGACCTGCATGCGTCAGCCTGCATCCAATAAGTTGTCAGTTTATATATCTGTGTCCTGAGGTATTTCCTGTGAGCCTGCATCCTGTTATGAGGGGTCAGAGGGGGCTGCAGTATGGCTGCTATCTCAGAAAATCTCAGTCCCTTAAGTTAAAAAGAAAGAGATGATAGAGCAGTGTTCTTGGTAGAGAATAGTAATACACTGTGCTATCTGTGCCCAGGGAGACCAATCAGAGATAATTTTACTTGCAAGAGTATACGTTCTATTATTAAGCATCTTCCCAGAACCATGGCAGGATTACATTTAATGCCACAATCTTATCTGCTTCAGGAAAATGAATTACCTGGGTCATGTTCATTAGGGCATGCAACAGGCAATGTTTAATAACTAGGATTTTTTTGTTGTTTCTGTTTTTTTTTCAAATTACACTAGTTAGTTAGTTAGTTAGTTAGTTAGTTAGTTGAATAGCTCCTGAAGCTCACAATGAAAACAATGACAACAGATTCTGATTCATAGATCATTTACTTAAGAAAATACAAAACAATATAAATATATATTTTTTACCGTAGTTCAAAATAGATCCATTGTAATATCCTTCATATGCTGTACATGTAAAAGTGGATAGATAAAACAGAAGCAAGGGTGCAACTTCAATTTAACATTGCATTAAACTGTATGTAACATTGTCAGTAACATTTCAGTACGTATGAAAGTGACATAACACCATCATAACCATTCTCCATTTATGCTAATATCCTTTATTTATTAAGCGAAACATACACAGCCGTATCTTTGATTAGCCTGTATAAGCATAGCATCCAAACTGAAACGCCAGTCTAGCGTTTCGCTACACACACGTGTGGCTTAAGATATTCATGACATTATATTATATTATTGTCAATTTATGTAAAATGTTGAGCACTGACTGTTGTCTGTGGTGGATGTCACTTCAAGCAGCAGATTACTTCTTTTGTCATATACATTAGTTTGACCTTTGACGGTTTCACTTGAAGTTCAGTCATGTGAGCGGGCAAAAGCAGCAAGAGGGTTACCCCAAATGCAGTACTGTGACTGCATGAACAGTGAGAAACAGGATATAACTCTTCTTGTCGTGCTATCTCTGGAACAAATATCTATAAATATGTTTCAGGTCATATTTCCCTCACCAAGTATTTCCCTTGGCTTGTTTTTCTTGTTTAAAATAGTCCTACCATTAACAAGAAGATAAGTAAGGAACCATATCCTTCCTTCTACCACATCCAACGTAGAAATACACTATAATAATGATTTCAGTACGTATGCAATGTAAAAGGCAGAAAGCAAACACATTATGCAACCAACTCTCTACACAGTTTGGTCTGTCTTTGGTTGTCACTTTGTCACTTCTTTGTTACTTTGCTTTGTTACATCACTGACCTGTTGGGGCAAGTGTTCCATTTGCGTAAGGCTTAGGACAATTCTAGTCTGGGGAATCTCTAGCGTTCATGATTGGTCTTGTGGGCTAGGCCTACGCAGATAAAGAGGCCAAGATCTCTGTGAGAACAAATGCAACATGGATAGCTTCCCTGTGAATAACAAAGCAATCTTTCTTCAAAATGACATTGATTGTCTCAAATCCGTGCATTTACGTGATTTTGATTGATCATGGAGATGCTGGTGGAAAAACCTGAATGTTACGCAGTCAAGGATTTCAGTCTGGCATGAGTTCACTGCAACGATGATTAAGGGACCAAGCCTATCCAAATTCCCTGTGAAGAAAGCGTGGGGTTGATGTTTGCTCCTCTCACTCTGCTCTGTCATTCAACCGACATAGGGAGAAAACCTCGAGCCAAAGGCCAGATTAGAATGCATTAAACAAGGCTTTTGTTTCAGTAAAACAAAACAAGTCCTCCTATCTGTTAAAGCCTCACTAATCCACTGTATCATTTAACTTATCAAACCGGTAATTTGACTTGACAGCCTCTCTATGTATGGTAGCAACCAGAGAGGATTTCTGTGGAAAAAATGTTTTTGACTAATGCCCGTAGCAAGGGAAACCCAGCATTGTGAAATTGCAAATTATTATTTAGTATGGGCTTTTGCAAGAGTGAGTTTATCAATAACAGGAAAGGTATCTGCGGTGCCCTACAAGCTGTGAAAACAAGCTACATAATTTTCTGTCGGTGTTCCGACAGTACTGCTTCCTTTGGAGTTATTGCTTCAATCCTGTTTTGGTTCCCCCATAACACCCCTTTCTCTACCAGTGAAAAATACAAAAATACAGCTACGAAATTAATATTCACTGCAACTCCTCCTATAGGAATTACCCACAGGAGGAGAAATGATTCACGTCTATACAGTACATCCTATTCATGTCCCACAAATAGAATCTGTAAATTCTACAAAACACTGATTGAATACTAAAGTAGTGTCACATTCATCTATTCTAAAGAACTGCAGCCATGACCTTCACACCCTGTGGTTTCATAATGATTTGCTGATTTTGAGATTAATTGAAGAGAGCTCTCCACTCTGCCATTACATGGCACTGATGGGCATGTTTGCATTATGCGCTCCCCACTTAGTGTCATTTAGTCTATATTACAAAAATACCTTAGTCAAAAGCAGGTTAATAATAATAAAATAAATCTACAAATACAATACAATTAAAGTGCAAACTACTGCATTGAGAAAGAGAGGTGTTGGTGTATGGCCATAGGTTTGGACCAGCAAATCTAATGCATATCAGCTGACCCTGTGCAGTCATTAAATAATGGCTACATTTCTATATACTGTATGTGCACATGATAATGATATAAAAAGTGACCACATTCACCCTCTTGTGTTTCACATAACTGTATGTTATTAACTAGAAGAAGAAAAGAAGAGAACAACACTTTCAATTTATGCAACTTCTATAAGACACAACGTGTCACCAATCTGACCCCAAATGAGTCACTGTGCTTCGGTTGATCAAATCTGTACTGTCATTGACGTAGTTTCCCTCTCTCCAATAAAGTCCTATTGTTGTGGTAATTGTTTTTGTGTATTTTTCTTTAACTTCACAGGTGAGCTGAAATATCTAATGGAGCCATTTCCTTCAAGACTTGGCTCCCATGTTCCAGAACTCAGCACATTCCCTCCAAAATTGAGCTAACATTTGGAAATGGTGCACACTTCACATTGAAAGGCACCAACAGGCTCTGGTTTTCTCAGCCTAGTAGTCTCTGGGAGGAGACATGTCCAGCATCTCTTTGTCCTCAATCACAGGACACCTTCTTTAGGCCCTGAAGCTGATGTTGAGCTTGCGCCTTTTGGGGTGGCACACCTTGGAGAGCACCACCAGCACCGCTATCAGCACCAAAGCTGTCACCACGATGACGATAATGCTCACGCTCTTACTGTCCAGCTTCTGACACTGCTCTTGCGTCACACTCCCAACATTCACCTCCACTGGCTCCGAGTTCCCTGTGTACTGGCAGGTTACTATCGCGAAGTCAGGGATGACCACATCAGAGTGCTGGAGCATGTTGAGGAAGCGGGGGTTGCTGCAGCAACTGAGAGGGTTCGAGCCCATATAGAGGGTTTTGAGCGTCCGCTCCAGGACCAGGACTGTGTTGTACTCCAGGGTCACCAGGTTGTTGTTCTGCAGGTTCAGGGACTCGATGGAGGACGCCTTGTTCCAAAGGGGGAGAGTGGTCAGCTTGTTGGTGGACAGGTCCACAAATTTGAGACTACTTAGCAGGGAAAGGTCCGTGTTCAATTCTGGGATGTGGTTTTCTCTCAGTGAGAGATTAATTAGGGAGGTCTCCAAACTAGAGAAAGCATTCTGGTGAATGTCCAAGCCTGGGTTTAGGGACAGGTCCAGCAACCTGAGTGGGGTGCCATTGAAGGCATATGGTGGCAGAACCTCAAGATTGTTTCCAGAAAGGTACAACAAGTGCAGGCTTGGTATTGATGTAAAGGAGACACAGCCTGGAGGATCCTGGGAGTTGTGGTCTGTCTGGGGTGATTTTCGCTGTGAAGGGCAGACTTTCAGGTAGTTCTGCTGGAGGTGAAGGCCTCTGATGCTAGGCAGTCTTTGGAACGTTCCAGAGTCCATTATGGTGAGGAAGTTCCCTTGTAAGAAGAGTTCCTGCAGTGACCGGAGGGTGTTCTCCCCAAATGAGAGGTTTTGTAGGGCATTGTAACTCAGGTCCAGGGTCTTCAGAGAGTTCAGAGGGCTCTCCTGGTCTATAGAAAAGGCCCCGATACAGTTATTACTTACGTTAAGATGCACAAGGGACACCATGCTGCAGAAGTAAGACATCGGTATGCTCTTTATCTGGTTGTAGCTCATGTTGAGGTACTTGAGCCTTGAGAAGTCCTGGTGTCTGCTCATTCCACCTGACTGCGTTTGAGGTACGAACGTGTTTCTGAAGTGCTCGAGCTCATCGGCAGTTCCTGTGGTATTGACACTCATCAGGTGGTTCCTGGACAAATCCAGGTACATGAGCTTGTTCCTTCTGGGGAGAACGGGGAAATAGTGGATATTGTTTTCCCTCAGGTCGAGGTAGAGGAGCTCATACTCTAGGTCTGAATCTGTGGTTTGGAAGCACTCCATGCTGTTCTTACTGAGGTTCAGCACCTTGAGTTTGGAAAGGTTAAAGTCAGTGATGCAAGTGATGGAGTTAATGGACAAATCAAGCTCGGACAGATGGAGCAACGAGTCAAATGCTCCGTCCTCAATCTCTAAGATGACGTTGTTGTGAAGATCAATGTTTCTTAAGGCCAAAGCTCCGCAAAAGGTCTCCTTGCCCACTTTGGTGATACTGTTGCCATTCAGAGAAAGGTTCATTAGTGCTGGGGCTTCACTGAGAAAAAAGTCGGTCATCCCCGTGTACAGGCCATTGCCTGAGAGGTCAAGCCTCTCCACAGCCGTAAGAGGCCCAATGCTGGTTTTCGAAACAGCAAAAACATCCAAGTAATTACTGGAGAGGTCCAGCACTTGCAGATTGGTCATGTCTTTGAACAGACCTGGCTGGATGAACTGGATCTTGTTGGAGTGGAGGTTCAGATGATGAACGGTGGTGTAGATTGCTAGAACTTCTTGAGTAATGTTTTGTAGAAGGTTTCGAGACAGGTCGAGCTTTTGAATGCCATGAGGAAGCTTGGCTGGAACGGTCCTCAGGTTCAGATCGTTGCAGTACACGTCATTCTGGACCTGTGAACAGAACAAGGAAAGATAACTACATGAGCTTTGACCTTCACAGCACCACTGCACACTCCCAGAAGACCACAAGTCACCTTGACACTACACTATCACAGACCAAACAGACCAGAGAGTTGTTTTACTGACCATTGTATCTGTGTTCTTGGCAGTCAGGAAGACTGTGAGGCTTGTGGGGATTTCACCTCATAAAACAAGCTCTTATTACCTCGGGATTTTTAGAACGCCTGGTGGACAAAGTATTTCCATATTTATTTTAGACATTCAACTATTCACTTATCAGTGTGGCTGGTAATTGAAACCATATGGCATGAGCCCTCTCTAAATACAACACATAAAAAACACACACGCACACACACTCACATAAAACAAAGTGGATTTAGGTTCTTGGCATACTTGTGGTTTTGACGTCACCAGTAAGCATTCCTTAGTTAGTTTTTTGTCTAAAATACAAGCTTTTCTGAAAGAGTTCTTCTGGCTTTTATGATCAAGTGTTCACTTATATGTTTTTGATTAATAACTTCATATGCATGTAAAATAACTTGCAAATCACAAGTCATACTGTATATCATCATATGATCTAAAGATGTTATAACAGAATGTAATACTGTTATAGAAAGGGAAATAAATTGAGGTACGAACAGCACATTTGTAAACCACCAAGTTTGTTTCCGTATATTAAAGTGAATGCACAAACAATTGACTGCATTTAGATATATTCATACTGATACTGTACATTTGTACATCCACTGTATATCAACTGTATACCCACTGTATAATTGTATATCCACTGTTCATTTTCTTACAGCTCTATGCTCACTCTACCTAGTTGTATATAATGTATGCAAACTTTGTTTAAACTCCATAGTCTGTATTCTGTCTCTAAATATTGTCTATGACTAGAAGCACCATATCACCAAGTAAAAGTATGTGTAAATGTACTTGGCGAATGATGGTGATTCTGATTCTAATTCTTATTCTGGACACTGCCTCAAAAAATGAAAACACCATCTCCCTCTAATCTATTTAATTCAAACTGGCACACTGATATCAGTTCTTGCAGTCTAAAGAGGCAATTTCCTGCCCAGTTCCAAATCATCCTGCCTGTTTATACAGTTTTCCCGTCAGTAGTCAGGAATGCGATACATTCCCAGGACTACAGCAATAGGAATTTCATATCAGATATTGTTTTCTTATGTCTTTGCCAACAAGATCTCACGGTCTGACTTCAGCATTCAACGTTTGTCCAGCGGGATAAATGTCAAACTTGATGGTTAAGTTTCGGCATTAATTCCGGTTGGTTGAGGTTTGGGATAGGGTTAAAATAGAAACATACTCAACGTTATATTTAGGCATCAATTACGATTGGTTAAGTTAAGGGTTAAGGTTTGGGATGGGGTTAAAACAGAAAAAAAATTAAACGAGTGCCTAGCACTGGGATTAAACCCGCAATACTTGAAGCCATAGTTTGCGGTTCAAGTCCCTCCTCTATCCTCATCCACACCACCCTAGAAAGCCGCGAGCCTAGTAGATGGTAATAGGCACTCACGTTGGCCCTAGTGGACGGTATAAAGGCATCTCCTGATGTCCTCGGGACATGGACAAATGTTGAATACTGAAGGACAAATGTTGAATACTGAAGGACAAATATTGAATACTGAAGTGGATCTGGTGTGACCTGGCTGATCTCTGCAAATGGTGGAATAAGGAGAGAAGGAAAACACCAACGCGCTGTTCTATGGACAGAAAGCAATGCCTGAGCCTCTTTTAGTAAAGGACTAACAAAGGACACTGTGTAACATCAGGTCCAGATTGATATTACCTGAGAGAGGAAACATTCCCCCTACAGAAAGCAGCCCTGAGGCTTTCAGCTCGTTAATTTGATCCGTTTGGCTGTGGACATAGAGATGCTTCATCCAAATTCGGAGCTAGACCGAGATGACATATTTGTCAACACAACAACAGGCAGAGGAAGTCAGTCAGTATACCCAAGATGCCAAGAAGAGTCTGACATTAAGTTCAGCTATGTCTAAACACCCACATTAATGTAAGTACTTGGACGATTAGAGTTGAATACACTGCACTGTCTGCAAGTGATTTGAGACATCACAATCACAGTGCAGAGCTGTGAGGTAATGGCACACGTGCCTCCTCTAAGACTGTAGCTTGCTTTTATCTTGCCTGGGCACATCTACTTATTCTTCTCCATCTCAAAATGAAACAGTGTAGGTGTGACTACTCATGGGTTATGTGGTCACACTGTATGTTCTGTTATCTGTGGTTCAGAGCAGGAGGAAGCAGCATGGCTAGAATAACAAAAACTATTGGTTTAATATCACAAGACTCCAATAGAAACGTTCTATGCCCCTGGACAATTCGAAAGTACCTGATATACTGTACTTTGGATGTACAAAACATGAGAGGTTTGTGAGAAAACTGCCAAAACTCTCAGATAACAACATCAAGGTATACACTAGCCACTGCGCACAGACATAAATTCAACATCTATTCCCCGTTGGTTCAATGTAAATTCCTTGTAATGAAGTGGAAACAACATTGATTCAACAAGTGTGTGCCCAGTGGATACGCTAAAAGCACAGTTTTGCAAATGCTATAGTAGAATATAGATATAATAATACTCAACTATTCTTGGTCAAACTCAAAACGACAATAAAGCATAGGATACACCATCAAAACCGATTACAGAAATATCAGTTATCAGCAATTATCAACACTATTCCTCCCCTCTATGTTACTAAAACCAGGGGTCTCACTTTAAATGAAAACCCTATAAAATAAGTGGCCCATAATAGTTATTTATTTTATTGCACATATTTTAAAGCTTTGCAAAAAAAAGTGCATTACAAATAAATATATTATTATTATTACAGGGTAGTTACATATTTTACACATAGTTGAAATACTTCTAGTTGGCATACTAGTATACTATGAAAACATTTCAAAAGCCTTTTGATGCAGCAACTCACCATTTGACAGGGGGAGAGTTGACGTGGGGGACGTAACAAGGATGCTGCAACATCACTGACGATGGCCAGGACCAGCCAGAGGTAGGTTGCCATGGTGCTGTGACACAGAGAGAGAGCACACATGAGTGCAGGAAACACACTGATGGGTTTATGACATGAACTGAGACCTGTCATTTATTCCACTTGCAACGTCATATCGCTGCTACTAAGAATTCATGACTGAGCTTAACCATGTATGTCTTGGTTCATTTGGGTAGGTCCGCACATGCAAGGCTTAAATTGTGATTATTTCTTAAATCATGAGAATGATTTTGTTGGTTAGTTACCTCAATGTCTCTGGTGTCCACTGACCGCCAATAACATTTGCAAACTTCATCAATCACAATATGACCCTACATGAGAATATGGAATACTAAACAATATTACAAAGAATGAGAGTAAGAGAAAGATTGGTTTGCTCAATAAGTGTAATTGCAGTGGACACATACAACATGCTACCATGCTACTATATTTAGTACTTGTTCCTCTCAGGCTTGTTTTTAGTTTTAAGTTTTAAGTGACGCAAAAGGAAACTCCCACTGATCACTCAAGCCGAGATCTAAAAGGTTAATTACTATAGGAATAAAGATGGTCTTTAACCAACAACAAGGACTTGTTTTGGTTCTTACAGTTGAAGAGCTGACATTGGATATCATGCATCTTTATTGTCTCACCACAAATAGTAGAAATTAATAGATATTTCTGTGTCATACTGTACCTACAGCAAAAATCAAGACTTTTATTGCATGACTTTTCTTTGCCCTGAACACAATGCTGTCAACATCACTCAGGTAACATAGGAAAATACCCTCTGAATTCTCAGTGAATGATACTCTCCTCAAGATTCCACAATAGCCCACGAGAACATAACACTCCTACCCAGCAAGTACAAAAACATTTCACACATTTGCTCTCATGTATTAATCTGTACACCCATCCACCTCTTTTCTCATTATTTTCTTTACACGTTTACATAGAACATTCCTTCCCCTACTCCACAACCTCCACTGCTAAGTGTATCATTCTCCTCTCCTCTGTCCCTCTGAGGACAATTCTACCATTTTACAATACATTCTTACCAGTCACCTTAACCAGCAAGCAACATAATGAGAAATTATCCAAAGTCGTCCATAGGTGTTTACCTCTTCGAAATGGTTACTTTCCCATGCAGAATCTTCTGCTCATGCTGCTGCTGCTGTGGTACTCTCACATCCTCACTGACACACTCCTACACACTCTCACACACAGCAGACTCTACCCCGCACCTTTTAGCGCTGGTCCCGGGCTGACACATCCTGTGAGAATATCCTGCATCATTGTTGTTTTTCCCCTTCTCTTTTTTTTGGGAAATACCTTATATGGGATTTGGAAGTCCATTTTCTCTATACTTCCTCCCATATCACACTAATTTCTCTCTCTCGTATCCTTCCTTCCTCCCTCTCTCTCTTTATCAATCTCTTTCTCACTCTGTATCTCTTTCTCCCTCTCTCCCTTTGTCTCTCTCTTCTTTCTCTCTTTCTTTCCCTCCCTCTCTTCATCTATCGCTCATCAGTCAGAAGAGCTGGGTCTTAATTCTTTGTGGTTTGTCGTTCCCACATGTTTGCAGTTGCTCATTCTGGAACAGCTGTGTACATAGGGAGGTTATAAATTCCTTGTATCTTTCTGTAAACAGTTAGGCATGCAAACATATAAAGTTCAAAAAGCGCCCGGCTAAGAGGCTATTTATTATGTGGTCTCGGTAGTCTCCATGCCCAGCCAAGTTATTATAAACTAACCAGATCGTTATCCTATTCTTCAGAGAAAGACAAACATACATATTCACAAGACGTACACTTTGGTAAGTAACATGTCATTGGCCAAATTTCAAATACTGTTGAAGCCTCAACTGGGGATGTGAAAGATACACATGCGCATTGCACAGACACACGCCCGCACACACACACGAACGCACATGCATGTCCGCACACACACTCACCCTTTCCATCCAAAAAGGCGACGTCTTCTGAGGTGTTGTACCATTCCAGAATTGAATCTCAGAGATATGGTCCTCTCACCCCTAGTTCACATCCAGAGGTGTACATTAAGTGAAGTGAATGTCCATCTGTGGCAGTCCCCTTTGCAGCTTCCTCGGTCCAGTTATATTGAGCACAATGGGGAATCCCATTACATGATATGCCTATCCCAAGGGATACAACTAGATAATATCCAACTTCGATAACAATGGACTATTCAGTTCTATCCATAGTTTACATGTTACAAAGTTTCGTCAATATCTGTCATTAACTTAACTCCGTCTTTGAATTAGCTACACTAAATGTGAAAGGGTGAGCCGTTCTGGATAGGTATATTACCTTGTGAGCACACCTGTTTGAGTGAGAAGGGTGCACCTGCAGCCTTCAATTCAGAGGGTTCCTGCATGTGGGCATTCCTGCATTTGCGTCAACCCCTCTTTATACTTCTTTTGGTCCATTTTTAGGCTATATCTCCAGTACATAAACGGGAAGCAGGGACGCTCCAGTACTGTAGATGCAGGTAATGCACCATAACGTTGGATGGCAACCTCAGATAAACCCAACGGAAGAAGAGGAGGGGGCGTCAACAGTAACTAGCTATAGCTAGTACACACCAGTAGAGTGTCCTTTGCCCCAGCCTGTTGGGCACTGTTCTCCCGCAGTTCTGTTAATGATAGCAAGGTCGGGTGATTGGCAGGTGGGAGCAAAGGATACTGTGTGCTAGCCTAGCTAGCTAGTCCTAAGGAGGACTCCGGTACACAGCAGGCTAGCTAGCACACGGTGTCTCGCATGCTGTGTACCAGACCAGCTAGCGGTAGGCGGGGCCGACACCGGTAGACAGTGTACTTCACCCCCACCTGTCGGGCACGGTTTTCTCCAGTACACAGCAGGCAGGGGGTGACACTGTGTGCTAGCTTGCTACTAGCAAACTAACTAGTTAGCACAGGGTGTCGCCCCAGCCTCCCGCCTGCTGTGCTAGCCGGAGGCGGGGCTTCCGGTAGACAGTTGTCCTTGGGGCCTGCCTGTCGGCACGGTTTTCTCAGGTACACAGGAGGCGGGGGCGATACCGCAGTTCAGTTAACGATGGTGAGGGCAGGTGTTCAGCAGGCAGGAGCCAAGGACACGGTCTACCACAGACTAGTTAGCCAAGATGACTCCAGTACACAGCAGGCGGGGGCGAAAAAACTCTGATAACACTTTTATTTCCCTTTTGTCCCACATTAAAAAGTGTTACACAAGCAAGAAGATATCGTGCTCGAGGGGACAGCGTTCATGCAGGAACCAATGAGATGCTTGAGGGGAGTGTTTAAGAAGGGTGCAGGAATGCCCACATCCAGGAACTCCCCAAATTGCGGGCTGCAGCTGCACACTTGGTTTGAGTCAAACAGCTTTTTGTCAGGTTTATAGTTTTTATACCAGCCCTTTGTCAGGTATATGTTATCTATCAAGGTCTATGTCTCCCCCTAGTGCCAAAAATAATTGATTGCACATAAATTGATTGCAAATTCTTCACTTTGAAAATGACTGCTCTGGAATCTGAAATAGTTCATGCTTCTCAATGGTCAATTGAATGATTGATTCGTATCCATTGATTCTTGAAGACTTTAACTTAGAAATGCCTCAAACTTAGTACAACTCTTACCCCATCACAATCAAAAATGAGGTCAGCCTACACAACAATGTTATCTTCAGAATGTTAAAAACCATCATATTGATGTCATGGATTATCAGTCCTTGCATTCATAGCTTCATACATTTCTAAAGCACAAGTTAGCTTTGAAGCAAAAGTTAAAGTGGTGGCGCTCCCATTTGGCTGAAAAACTAATTACAGATTGTGGCTTTAATAAACAGCCAAACAACAGGCAAGGAAATATGTAAACAAACACAGCCAGTCAGCCACAGATTCAACCACAACAATATACCCTTCATAATTTGCTCTCCCTCAGGTAAGATCTCTAATACATTATACCCTTTGTGTCCACAAATGACACAATCTCAATTGCACTCCAAACTGCCCTTTCCCACATGAACAAAAGGAAAAACAGTGCATTCAGAAATACACACTTTTTCCACTTTTGTTACATTATAACCTTATTCTAAAGCTCTCCGTACTTTGCTCTGTTCATCTTTGCCTTGTTCCTGACTAGTCTCCCAGTCCCTGCCACTGAAAAACATCCCCACAGCATGATGCCCCCACCACCATGCTTCACCGTAGGGATGGTGCCAGGTTTCCTCCAAATGTGATGCTTGGCATTCAGATCAAAGAGTTCAATCTTGGTTTTATCAGACCAGAGAATCTTGTTTCCCATGGTCTGAGAGTCCTTAGGTACCTTTTGGCAAACTCCAAGCGGGCTGTCATGTGCCTTTTACTGAGGAGTGGCTTCTGTCTGGTCACTACCATAAAGACCTGATTGGTGGAGTGCTGCAGAGATGGTTGTCCTTCTGGATGGTTCTCCCATCTCCACAGAGGATCCCTAGAGCTCTGTCAGAGTGTCCATTGGGGTTTTGGTCACCTCCCTGACCAAGGCTCTTCTCCCCCGATTGCTCAGTTTGGCCAGCCGGCCAGCTCTAGGAAGAGTCTTGGTGGTTCCTAACTTTGATCATTTAAGAATGATGGAGGCCACTGTGTTCTTGGGGTCCTTCAATGCTGCAGAATATTTTTGGTACCCTTCCCCTGATCTGTGCCTCGACACAATCTTGTCTTGGAGATCTACGGACAATTCCTTCGACCTCATGGATTGGTTTTTGCTCTGACATGCACTGTCAACTGTGGGACCTTATATAGACAGGTTTGTGCCTTTCCAAATCATGTCCAATCAATTGAATTTACCACAGGTGGACTCCAATCAAGTTGTGGAAACATCTGAAGGATGATCAATGGAAACAGGATGCACCTGAGCTCAATTTTGAGTCATACAGCAAAGAGTCTGGATACTTATGTAAATATTTTATTTTGTATGTATTTTTTGCAAAAAAATCGAGTGATAATAATGTGCTTTTAGTTTTAAATAACACTTAATTTAAAACCCTTTCCAACCCAAACTGCAACTCCCTTTCCAACTCCCTTTCCATCATTGGAAGCTGACCATCAATGTATATTTGTTTTTTGTATTTTTTGCTTTCATGCAGTATGACATTATTTTTGTAATGAGAAGCGCTATATAAATTAAATACAATTACTATTATTGTTTTGTATGCCTATAGGGGCACAGGATCAGATGAGAGGCACACATCAATAAAACACCTCCATGTAGCCCTACTCAGGTCTTAGAAAATGTAATATAATAGAATGAAATAGAATATCATATAATATGTTATTATATCATAGGGAAATGTGATTTGCAACCAAAAAACAGGAATAGGCCTACCTCTGATGGCCCCTTTCAGACAAACCTGAAATCATCTGCTTTGTGTAGGCTGTGAAAAGCACTGGGTCTGGGTAACAAGGGGGTGGGGGAATATGCGTCTAATTCCACAGAAGACCTACTGGCATAGCCAAGTAATTTATCCCCTTTGTGTTTGTTGGACATAACTGATGCTGTCTACGCTCCTCCCCCTTTCTTTCAGTCGCTACCTCAGTGGTCGAGACAGGTAGGCTAGGCTACGGTTAATATTGCACAGGATACCTCACGTGAACTTCCAGGTTATTGTTTATTTTCTGTATTCGCATCTTCCCTGTCGGCAATCATATAAAAAGCCTAGTGTGTAACTTCCTTTGTAGGATACCTGAACAGTTGCTCTTGTCGTTGAATGATCGACCGTTATTGGTTTTAGGCAACATAGCCTAATTTCCCATCCATGCCAGGTGAAGTCTTGAAGGTACATTTTATAATATGTTGTGCTATTGTGCATGTCTGATTTTTTCGTTTATTACCTTATTGTATTGTAGATCTAGCCTATTTTTTCAGTAAATAAGTTTGCATGTGAGTGTCTAGTTTAACCAAATAAACACTTATTTGGAAAACAGTTATATTGTAGGCTAATGTTGTTGTTTTTTAATGGAAAATGTTAATTATCTGAACAACAAACCATAGTTTCGTATTATGCAGTGAATGTTTAATCGTATTTGTATTCAAATAATACGTTTGTTCCAGTCAATAAGTAAATAGCCTATCATTTCACGATCGTACAAAATAAAGAAAACACTCCGTTTAGATGTTTACTTTTTATATACCTCATTCAAAAAAAGCCAACGACCAGGTTGTGAATGCAGTATAGCCTATACATGTTTTTTCCCGAATAGATTGACAAAGGGTGTGGATCAGAACTATAACAGCCCATGCTGCCTGGAAGGCTGATTGGCTATCCCGGCGGTGATATGATCGTGCAGGGAGCAGCTGCTGTGCATGGCTATCAAATTTCATGCTGTGCCGCCTGTGCATGTAGAGGGCTTATTATTGTGTTATCGGTGCGCAATCGTCTACCAATTCAAAACGAGCAACCATAAAATGTATGCTACAGTGGTCTTATTCTGTGTACATTTTTTTTTTTAACTTTGCAAAAGTGACTTTAATTATAAAGCATATGCAATGAAAGGGATAGTTCACCATAAAATCAAAGTCAGATTTCACTTTAATTGAAATGTTAAAATCAGCTTTATTCAATGTCGAACTCTTAACACCAAATGAAAAAATATATAGATTAGACCTAGTACTGTAAAACATTAATTAACCCAATAATTTTAAGCCTTCTCTACTCTCATCTTCGCTCACTCTTTCTCTCTCCCTCCCTCCAGCTCCCTCGTCCATTCCTCACCATGGGGTTTGGAAGCACTAGTGAGCCTCAACCTCTGCCTCAGGGCGACCAACATCCCCAGTGGAAAGAGATGAGCTTCTGCGAGGGCCCACGCCACTCAGAACAGATCCTCCAGGTGCTCAACGTCTACCGCTGCAGCGGCACCTTCACCGACATGGTCCTGCAGGTGGACAGCAGTGAGTTCCCATGCCACCGCGCCATCCTCAGCGCCGGCAGCATCTACTTCCGCACGATGTTCAACGGGCAGCTCCGCGAGAGCCGCCAGCAGCTGGTGCGCATCCAGGGCATAGGTGCCTCCACCATGGAGACGGTGCTCAACTTCGTGTATGAGGGCAAGGCGGTGCTGGATGAGGCCAACGTGGGAAGCGTGTTCGGCGCCGCCGACATGCTGGGTGTCAGCGTGCTCAGCAAGGCATGTGTGCAGTTCCTGGAGGAGCGTATGGACCACTCCAACTGCCTAGGCATCATGGACTTCGCTAGCTCATACCTCATCACGCCTCTGGCAGACAAGTGCCAGACTATGTTGTACAGGGACTTTGTGGAGGTCTACAAGCACGAAGAGTTCCTGAGCTTAGCCAAAGAGCGTGTGGTGGAGCTTCTGACCAGCGAGCAACTCCAGGTGGACAAGGAGGAGGTGTTGGTGGAGGCAGTGCTGAAATGGGTGCACCACGTGCCCGCAGAAAGGAAAGGGGCCCTCCAGGAGCTGTTGGAGCTAGTGCGTCTGCCTCTGGTGGACCCTGTTTTCTTCGTCAATGTGATAGAGTCGGACGACCTGGTCCAGGACTGCAGGGAGTGCCGGCCACTGCTGCAGGAGGCCAGGATGTACCATGTCCTGGGGAGGGAAGTGGACTCTGTGCGGACCAGACCGAGAAAGTAAGTACTAAAGCCATTGGTGTCAAAAACATCAGCCAGCCTTATGTATGTATGTACAATTATGCTCTATAGTGGTCGCTGACACTGGTCCTGAATAGCTACAGGGTGTGGAGGCTTTTTTTCCCAGCCCAATGCAGACACATTTAGTTCAGCTAATTAAAGTATTGATGATACGATATTTGGTTAAATCAAGTGCTAGGCTGGAACATAGCTTCTTTCAGGACAAGGATTTTGCTACCTTTTTTCTAACCTGAAAACAAAACAAAGTAAAGGAGAGAGAAGAGGGAATTCTTCTATGAGCGAAAATACAGTTCTGGTATGTCTCTCTGCTGTAGACTCATATCACTAATAGTCACATTTGTAAAAATACTAGTACATATTCAGGGAGTCTGTATTGTTGTCCAGTTTGTTCTCAGTTTTTCAGTTAAAATATATTCACTCTGTCTGTCGGTCTGTCTGTGCTCAGGTGCATGGGGAGAGCGGAGGTGATCGTGGTGATCGGAGGCTGTGACAGAAACGGCTTCTCCAGACTGTCCTTCACTGAGAAACTCAATCCTTACACAAAAGAGTGGGTGCCCGGTGCCACCATCCCAGGATACTCTAAGTCCGAGTTTGCCAGTTGTGAGCTGCAGAATGAAGTATACGTGTCAGGTGTGCCACTGTTATAAGCAAATGTTGATCGTCACAAGATGAGACGATGGTGCATATTACTATAGGTTTATATTAGTATTTTATCTTTGACAATTACTTGTGAACATACTATTACCATGTTATTACAACTTTATCCCATGCTGTAATGTAAAGTGCTACCAAATATGTTTATTATGTAATGGTAGATGTTTAGGAACTGTCCCCTAGATAATAAGCTATTCATACTTTATCAGGGCAATAGCTGTGAACAAGCCATGTTTGTTATTGTGCAAAGCACATTGCTGTCAAACCTGTTTTTACACCTTACATCAGTTCTACTGTCAACTGACAGAGCTTCTGCTTATTCAAAGGGAAATGCATGTTTTTCTGTGGGATGTCTTTAATTGCTTTTCCATAGCATCTCTGCTCTAGGTTTATTTTCCCAGACAGGCATGTCCACAGCCTATAAGAAAACCCAAGGCAGTGGCATTTTTGAAAGTTATAAAACATGGCCACTGTCTCAGTTCTGAAATATGGGGCTATATGTATCAATAGTCTCAGAGTAGGAGTGTCCATTAAATCTTATTCATTGTGATCTAAATGGCAAACCTGATCTTAGATGAGCACTCCTACTCTAAGATGCTTGATAGCCTTCATATTGACCCTGACTTGATTGTATCGTCCTGCAGGAGGCCAGTTGAATAGCTCGGATGTGTGGAAGTACATGCCCCAGGTGGACCACTGGGTTCGTGTCGCCTCCTTGGCCAAGGCCAGGTGGAGGCACAAGATGGCTGCTCTGCTTGGAAAGGTGAGCCTGCCTTTGTTCCAGTTGCCTCCCTCCCCATAATAATTGACATCCATTTGTGATTAAGTCAAAGTCAGCGTTGTGAGCGCTTAGGAGTTCTCCCATAATTAATATTTGTAGAGTCCGAGCAGGCTGGTTTGCAATTTGACCATAGACTGGGTAGAATAAGAATTGTACTGAGTTAAGCTGTGTGTGTGTTTGTGGTTGTAGCTGTATGCAGTGGGAGGCTTCAATGGGCTGGAGCGCTTGTCCAATGTGGAGTGCTACAGCGTCTACGACAACCAGTGGCGGACTGTAGCCCCTTTACTGCTGGCCGTGAGCTCAGCGGCTCTTGTGGGCTGCTCTGGCAAGCTCTACGTCATTGGTGGGGCCGTGAACAATGACTGCAATACCAACAAGGTGAGCTGGAATCTGTGGTGTAGAGCGAAATTGCCCCTCGACGCTGATCATGGGTCAGTTTTGCATTTCCCCCACTAATGGTTAAAGACCCCCTCCAGCAATTTTTTTTACTTTTAATGTTGAAAAGCGATATCACAAATATAAATACATGAAAATACACAGCAAACTTCAAGGAGTAGGGTATTCAAGGAGTTAGTCTGATGGGATTCCGTTATGCCATCGGCCTCCTCGCTTGAGGAACAATAGAGAACAAATGACGAAATGCCCACCCCCCCACTTGTGCAATTTCATGACATACCTGGACATAGCCGCAGGAAGTAGGGGTGCTGAGGATGCTGCTGCCCCTGTGAAAAATCGGAATAAAAAAATACACATTAATAATGCATTTTATATTTTTTGAAGATTTTCTTTCCCACACAAAAGTAGTGCACTGGGCCTTTACTAGTCCTGTATTAATGGACCGATATAGGCATCTGTAGCACGGGCAAAAGATCTGTACCTATGGGAAATTTCTGCCCGAAATGGGTCAGGCATACAGTAGAGGTTAGATTACCCTTTTCAGAATACTGAACTGAGGCGAACTGAGTTATGCATCCACCATTGTTGTTGGAACCATGTGTGAAAAGAAAAGACCTGAGCCAGCACAGTACGGTTTGGGTGGTATGGTAGTGTGAAAAGGGTATTGAGAGTTGAGGTAAACTATTACATTAAAACTATTTGCTTTACTTCACACATATCATGAAATCACGGTTAAAGTTTAAGAACAGAATAGCAATATTGTTGACATTTCATCATCTACCAGCACGTGTTGTTGTTATTGGCCCAGCGTCGTCCGGTTAGGGGAGGGTTTGGCCGGGGTAGGCCATCATTGTGAAATAAGAATTTGTTCTTAACTGACTTGCCTAGTTAAATAAAGGTTAAATAAATTAAAATAAATATTGTAGTCCACACCACACATAGACAACGGCTTAAACAAAGAATAGCTGGATTATGGAATGACAAGTACTCCCTATGTAGATATATTAAATGTCAACCAAGGTTCTTAAATTCTGACATAGGGAGCCTTGTTTTGCTTTTGTGAAATGTCTTGGAAAGTTTTGTGGAATTGGCCATGGAAGTGGTTATGGAAGTGACCTTTTCCAAAGAATACCTTCAGAATCACATTACTTACTTTCATTTTATATCTTGTTGTCCATTTGAAGATGTTCTCTATACTGTAATGCTCATTGGACTGTAGGCTATAACCAAATTCTGAAGATCAAAAGATGCTTTTCTTTTATGCCTTAGGGCTTGCCTTAACACGATTCTTAGAATGGATTCCAGGAAACCAGACGCATTCCAAACTGTCAGTACTATCATACTCCATTAAGAACCCCCTCATTTATTATTTGCATACAAAACAGACACACTATTTGTGTCGAGTGGATCTGCTGTTTTTATTTATTTTTTTAACCTTTATTTAACCAGGAAGGGCTCATTGAGATTAAAATCTCTTTTTCAAGAGCGCCCTGGCCAAGATAGGCAGCACCAAGTCATTACAAAAGAATTACAGACAGACAACATGAAAAACTACAAGTAATCTAGTAAAAACCATTGAATTCACAAGAGTATAAAACAGCAAATTAAAAACATTGACAGGTCAGGGAATCAGCCTCAAAATCCTCCATCAGTGATTTAAAAACACCAATCGGGACAAGTTCTTCCAGTTTAAAAGTATTTTGTAAGGTGTCCCAAGACGATGGCGCAGAGTACTTAAAAGCCCTTTTACCAAATTCAGTTCGGACATTTGGAACAGTTAGCAGGATAAAGTCAAGCGAACGAAGAGAGTACCCACCACATTTCCGAACAATAAAAATGCACAAATAAAAAGATAATAAACCCAAAATGGCTTTGTAAATAAAAGTATACCAGTGACTGAGCCTACGAGTGACTAGAGAAGGCCAGGCAACCCTGGTATACAAAGTGCAGTGGTGCCTAAAGGTTTTGCAGTTTAAAATAAATCTTAAAGTGCAATGGTAAAGAGTGTCAATTGATCTCAAACACTGAGCGGAAGCATTCATATATAAAATATCCCCATAGTCTAGTAAAGGCATAAATGTAGCTGATACTAGCCTCCTTCTGGCTTCAAAAGAAAAACAGGCCTTATTCCTAAAATAAAATCCCAATTTCAGCTTAAATTTTTTTGTAAGTTGTTGAATATGCAATTTTAAAGAGAGGCCATCATCAATTAAAATTCCAAGACATTCCAAGATATTTATATGAGGTTACAACCAAGATATTTATATGAGGTTACAACCTCAACCTTATTGTTCGGAAATGTGGTGGGTACTTCCGGCGCCGACAGAGATGGCCGCCTCGCTTCGCGTTCCTAGGAAACTATGCAGTTTTTTGTTTTTTTACGTGTTATTTCTTGCATTGGTACCCCAGGTCATCTTAGGTTTCATTACATACAGTCGAGAAGAAATACTGAACATAAGAGCAGCGTCAACTCACCATCAGTACGACCAAGAATATGACTTTCGCGAAGCGGACCCACTTTTTTGCCCGCTTTGAGGACAATACAGTGCCACTGCCACTGCCCGCAACTAAAACATGCGGAATCTCCTTCACTGCAGCCGACGTGAGGAAAACATTTAAACGTGTCAACCCTCGCAAGGCTGCAGGCCCAGACGGCATCCCCAGCCGCGCCCTCAGAGCATGCGCAGACCAGCTGGCTGGTGTGTTTACGGACATATTCAATCAATCCCTATCCCAGTCTGTTGTTCCCACATGCTTCAAGAGGGCCACCATTGTTCCTGTTCCCAAGAAAGCTAAGGTAACTGAGCTAAACGACTACCGCCCCGTAGCACTCACTTCCGTCATCATGAAGTGCTTTGAGAGACTAGTCAAGGACCATATCACCTCCACCCTACCTGACACCCTAGACCCACTCCAATTTGCTTACCGCCCAAATAGGTCCACAGACGATGCAATCTCAACCACACTGCACACTGCCCTAACCCATCTGGACAAGAGGAATACCTATGTGAGAATGCTGTTCATCGACTACAGCTCGGCATTTAACACCATAGTGCCCTCCAAGCTCGTCATCAAGCTCGAGACCCTGGGTCTCGACCCCGCCCTGTGCAACTGGGTACTGGACTTCCTGACGGGCCGCCCCAGGTGGTGAGGGTAGGCAACAACATCTCCACCCCGCTGATCCTCAACACTGGGGCCCCACAAGGGTGCGTTCTGAGCCCTCTCCTGTACTCCCTGTTCACCCACGACTGCGTGGCCACGCACGCCTCCAACTCAATCATCAAGTTTGCGGACGACACAACAGTGGTAGGCTTGATTACCAACAACGACGAGACGGCCTACAGGGAGGAGGTGAGGGCCCTCGGAGTGTGGTGTCAGGAAAATAACCTCACACTCAACGTCAACAAAACTAAGGAGATGATTGTGGACTTCAGGAAACAGCAGAGGGAACACCCCCCTATCCACATCGATGGAACAGTAGTGGAGATTGTAGTAAGTTTTAAGTTCCTCGGCGTACACATCACAGACAAACTGAATTGGTCCACCCACACAGACAGCATCGTGAAGAAGGCGCAGCAGCGCCTCTTCAACCTCAGGAGGCTGAAGAAATTCGGCTTGTCACCAAAAGCACTCACAAACTTCTACAGATGCACAATCGAGAGCATCCTGTCGGGCTGTATCACCGCCTGGTACGGCAACTGTTCCGCACACAACCGTAAGGCTCTCCAGAGGGTAGTGAGGTCTGCACAACGCATCACCGGGGGCAAACTACCTGCCCTCCAGGACACCTACACCACCCGATGTCACAGGAAGGCCATAAAGATCATCAAGGACAGCAACCACCTGAGCCACTGCCTGTTCACCCCGCTATCATCCAGAAGGCGAGGTCAGTACAGGTGCATCAAAGCTGGGACCGAGAGACTGAAAAACAGCTTCTATCTCAAGGCCATCAGACTGTTAAACAGCCACCACTAACATTGAGTGGCTGCTGCCAACACACTGACTCAACTCCAGCCACTTTAATAATGGGAATTGATGGGAAATTATGTAAAATATATCACTAGCCACTTTAAACAATGCTACCTAATATAATGTTTACATACCCTACATTATTCATCTCATATATATACGTATATACTGTACTCTATATAATCTACTGCATCCTTATGTAATACATGTATCACTAGCCACTTTAACTATGCCACTTTGTTTACATACTCATCTCATATGTATATACTGCACTCAATACCATCTACTGTATCTTGCCTACGCCGCTCTGTACCATCATTCATTCATATATCTTTATGTACATATTCTTTATCCCCTTACACTTGTGTCTATAAGGTAGTAGATTTGGAATTGTTAGCTAGATTACTTGTTGGTTATTACTGCATTGTCGGAACTAGAAGCACAAGCATTTCGCTACACTCGCACTAACATCTGCTAACCATGTGTATGTGACAAATACAATTTGATTTGATTTGATCTCCTTGCCCTGACAGGTAGTAGGTGAAATAGGTGAAAGGTTCAGAGGTCTATTTCTTGCATTATAAAACACCATTAGTTTAGTTTTCTCAGTATTGAGGATAAGCTTCAATTGACACAAGGTATGTTGAACAGTATAAAAAGGAGTTTGCATGTTCTGGAAAGCTTTTGTAAGAGACGAGGCACAACAGTAAATAACAGTATCATCAGCATAAAATTGAAGTTGTGCATTTTGGACATTTTTGTCTAAATCATTTATATAAATAGTGAATAAGAGAGGACCAAGTACAGAGCCTTGGGGCACACCATTCCAGACCGGCAATTTAACAGACATAAGCCACATCAAATTGAGTGCACTGAGTTTTATCAGACAGATAGTTAGCAAACCATGCAACTGCATGCTCTGAAAGACCTACACTCGACAATCTCTGCCTTAGTATAGCATGATCAACTGTATCAAAAGCCTTAGAGAGATCAATAAAAAGTGAGACACTGTTGTTCTGCTGATGTGGAAGCCACAAACAATAATGTAGTATTAGTCAAATGTAGTGTTAAGCCATTTCTTACAAGACCCTACTTTTACTGTCCATAGAGGTTCAGTGCATTTTAGGCCGGTTTCCCAGACACAGAATAGTCCTGGACTGAAAAGCAGTTTCAATAGAGATTCTCCATTGAAAATTAATTTTACTCCTAGACTAGTCTTAATATCAGGAAACCATCCCCAAAAGTAATGTATTATAAGAAAACCCTTTAGGCATACTAAATGTCTAAAAATACATAATAAAGATAAAATTTGCTATTTATATACACATGCATACGTTAAAAAAATATATGTAATGCCTAATATGTGATCTCTATATCTCTAGCACACCTAATTCTATCTTTAACCTTCTCTTAAACAACCCTACTTGTGCTGTCCATACCATAGAGATCCTATTGTTTTATACAATATATATACAAAAGTATTTGGACACCCCTTCAAATGAGTGATTTCGGCTATTTCAGCCACACCCGTTGCTGACCGGTGTATAAAATCGAGTACACAGCCATGCAATCTTCATAGACAAACATTGGCAGTAGAATGACCCCTCTGAAGAGCTCAGTGATTTTCAACGTGGCACTGTCCTAGGATGCCACCTTTCCAACATATCAGTTAATCAAATTTCTGCCCTGTTAGAGCTGCTCCGGTCAACTGTAAGTGCTGTTATTGTGAAGTGGAAATGTCTAGGAGCAACAACGGCTCAGCCGCGAAGTGGTAGGCCACACAAGCTCACAGAACGGGACCGCAGAGTGCTGAAGTGCGTAGCGAGTAAAAATAGTCTGTCCTCGCTCAGTTGCAACACTCACTACCAAGTTCCAAACTGCCTCTAGAAGCAACGTCAGCACAAGAACTGTTCGTCAGGAGCTTAATGAAATGGGTTTCCGTTCCCAAGCAGCCGCACATAAGCCTAAGATCACCAACCGCATAGTGCCAACTGTAAAGTTTGGGGGCGGAGGAATAATGGTCTGGGGCTGTTTTTCATGGTTCGGGGCTAGGCCCCTAAGCTCCAGTGAAGGGAAATCTTAACGCTACATCATACAATGACATTCCAGATGATTATTTGCTTCCAACTTTGTGGCAACAGTTTGGGGAAGGCCCATTTCTGTGCACAAAGTGAGGTCCATACAGAAGTTGTTTGTCGAGATCGGTGTGGAAGAACATGAGTGCCCTGCACAGAGCCCTGCTCTCGACCCCATCGGACACCTTTGGGATGAATTGGAATGCAGACTGCAAGCCAGACCTAATTGCCCAACATCAGTGCCCAACCTTACTAATGCTCTTGTGGCTGAATTGAAGTAAGTCCCTGCAGCAATGTTCCAACATCTAGTGGAAAGCTTACCCAGAAGAGTGGAGGCTGTTATAGCAGCAAAGGGGGGACCAACTCCATATTAATACCAGTGATTTTGGAATGAGATGTTTGACAAGCAGGTGTCCACATACGTTTGGTCATAGTGTATGTTCTAAATGTAATTCTATGGTCCATACAGGTTCAGTGCTATAACACAGAAGAGGACCAATGGCAGTATGTGTCATCCTGTCCCTTCTCTCAGAGATGCATCAATGCCACCGCACACAATAACACCATCTATGTGGTGGGAGGACTCCTGGACCAGATTTACAGCTACACACCAAAGACCGATAACTGGAGCAAAGTGGTGGACTTACCAATGAAGCTGGTAAGTGAATTTGATACTAGTAGGTGTAACCAGTGGGTTACATAAAATAGGGAAATCACTTTGCTTTTGACAACTCCTGTTTGTCAAGTGCCAGATAAGGATTTACAATCATAATTGTTGAAATCACAACAAAAACAATCCCTATGTAGACACCCGTGTAGACACCCGTGTACAGCGAATGGGATTATAATTTCTGATATGGCCACATATGAGAAGAAACAGGAGTTGAGGAGCAGTAGGCCATTCATTTATAATTTGTGGGTTGTAAAGCTTCTAAAGCCACATGATTTTGGAGCTGCCTGTCACACATTAGTTTGGCTTGTATGGGTTGAAATTCATTCAGTCAGGAAGTTCCAAATGACATATTATCCAAGGAAAGGAAACCTGGGACGGTTTTCATGAGGCTTTTCAGAGTAGGTGTGCTGATCTAGGATTTTATCTTTTAGTTTTATCTTTTGGAACATAATGAACAAGATCACAGGGACAGGGGCGACCTGATCCTAGATCAGCACTCCTACTCTGAGACCCTTTATGAATAAGGCCCCTGACCCTTATGTCTCTGTGTCTGTCTATCAGGAGAGCTGTGGCCTGACTGTGTGTGAGGGGAAGGTCTACATCGTCGGGGGGAGAGATAGTTGTGCCTCGGCCACCGACCAGGTTTGGGCCTACAGTCCTGAGAGCGGCAAGCTGACAGACGAGAAGCCCATGTCACGCAGTGTCAGCTACCACGGTTGTGTCACTGTCACCCAGTGGCCACCAAAGAAGACCCACTGAGGTGTAGGTGGAAGTTGCCACTAGACGCTGATCATGGGTCAGTTATACTAATGGTTAAAGGTAGTTTTGGGGAGGAGAAGCTGATCCTAGCTCTGTACCTAGGGGGAAACTTCACCCCAGAACCTGGGCTGCTGCCTGATGATTGGCAGTTGACTGAATCATGTTCCCATAGCCTGCTACTATTGGATGAAAGTACTTACAACTCCCTCCCCCATCTATAGACCACAAGAATGATAAGAGGCGACAAGAGACGGCCCAGACCTCACGTTTTGAGGTTGTTGCTTCAACGCCTTGTCAGTTTTGTATTTATGTAATATGTTGTTAGATGCCATTTAATTGAGGAAGAGGCCCAGAACATACACTACCGTTCAAATGTTTGGGGTCACTTAAAAATGCAAATTTTTCGTCCATTAAAATAACATCAAATTGATCAGAAATACATTGTAGACATTGTTAATGTTTTAAATGACTATTGTAGCTGGAAACGGCAGATTTTTTAAATGGAATATCTACGTAGGCGTACGGAGGCCCATTATCAGCAACCATCACTCCTGTGTTCCAATGGCACAACTTATTAGCTAATCCATGTTTATCATTTTAAAGGGCTAATTGATCATTAGAAAACCCTTTTGCAATTATGTTAGCACAGCTGAAAACTGTTGTTCTAAATAAAGAAGCAATAAAACTGGCCTTCTGTAGGCTAGTTGAGTATCTGGAGCGTAGGCATTTGAGGGTTCGATTACAGGCTCAAAATGGCCAGAAACAAAGAACTTTCTTCTGAAACTTATCATTCTATTCTTGTTCTGAGAAATTAAGGCTATTACATGCGAGAAATTGCCAAGAAACTGAAGATCTCGTATAACGCGGTGTACTACTCCCTTCACAGAATAGCTCAAACTGGCTCTAACCAGAATAGAAAGAGGAGTGGGTGGCCCCGGTGTACATGTTTCTGGCCATTTTGAGCCTGTAATCGAACCCAGAAATGCTGATGCTCCAGATACACAACTAGTCTAAAGGCCAGTTTTATTGCTCCTTTAATCAGAACAACAGTTTTCAGCTGTGCTAACATAATTGCAAAATGTTTTTCTAATGATCAATTAGCCTTTTAAAATGATAAACTTGGATTAGCTAACACAACGTGCCACTGGAACACAGGAGTGATGGTTGCTGATAATGGGCCTCAGTACGCCTAGATATTCCATAAAAAATCTGCCGTTTCCGGCTATAATAGTCATTTACAACTTTAACAATGTCTACACTGTATTTCTGATCAATTGTATGTTATTTTAATGGACAACATTTTTGCTTTTCTTTCAAAAACGAGGACATTTCTAAGTGACTCCAAACTTTTGAAAGGTGGTGTACACTTACACATTTGCTCACTTTAGTGACCTTGCTTCAATGGAAGGTTTCCTTGAGTGCCAATTGTTTTTTTTATTTTTATAAATGGCACCTTTAGGAACCTGCCATCCTGCATTTTTTTCTTATTATCCATTTGGCCTCGATCCTGACAATGACCTCAACAAGACTGTCAGATGAGGAACCTCATTGTCAACTCTGTTTGTGTCCCAAATGGCACCCTATTCCCTATAGTGTAGGCTCTGAACAGAAGTAGTGCACTATATAGGGAGTAGGGTGCCATTTTGGAGATATAGATTGCACAATGCTGTGACAGGTATACCACACAGATACAAAGAGGGAGGAGATTCCATATCAAGTGCAGATGAGACATGATCCAATTTGTAAGTCGCTCTGGATAAGAGCGTCTGCTAAATGACTTAAATGTAAATGTAAATGTAATAAAATCACATCAAGGCTTACATTCCACAGGCTTACATTCCACAGTTGATGGCCTGTAATTACTGGTTAGAAACAGATAGTGAAACAAGACTTCTTATGAACTAAATAGAGACTTCTAGTGTTCTGATGAATTATCACTACCTGTAGTCTCCTGTCATTTGAAGCATGAGAAAAGTAGGCATCTGGCCACCCTTACCTACGCCTTGATTTAGATTCAGGTTCAGTTAAATGATCTGAGACAAATGTTTGTGATGGTTTAGTGACCACATCTACTTGTATGTATTGCTTATACACAGTCTAAGGGGCAAATCCTCATTTCCACTCAAATATGATTTTGACTTAGAAAATATGTAGTCAGGATTCACCCCTTAGCACTTAATACAGCAGACAGGTCCTTCAGTTCCTGCATTTTAAGTAATTATTGCCTCATAACTGACAGCATATGAACAGACATTGATCAACAAGCACTTGACATGAATCCTAACTTGAGATCCACATGCATAACTCGGATTTAATCATTTATTGATGTAAATGGGAGACTTACATACATCCAGGGCTCTGTTCAACCTGTAGTGCTGAAGCGTAATAGAAATGTAAAGGTAATTTCCGATTGTGCCGGCATTTGCAGTGTTTACCGCGTGAATACAGTCTCCACTAACTTCCGTGATACGGATTGAATAGAGCCCATAAACTTTCAGTGATGCGCACAGATCACAATGACCAAGTTATCAAAAGAGAAAACAGAACAGTACTTTTAAGAACTGTGATAGCATAATTACAAGATTATGTTATGTTTATACACCAAATTGTTGTTTTATGAAATAGAGTATAAGGTTCTTAGGACTCTCTTTCTGAGTTAACTGAGAGGAGTCTTTTGAAGCATGGGCTGGCAACTGTTGAAGAGATGGTTTCCACTCTAGATTCCTGCAGTTAGTCTGGGCATATAGTTAAGGAAAATGGGTTTTTCCTTGAGCTAACAATGGCTTGCTGATAAAAACCTAAAGTTGGCACTCATAGACAAGATGTGGTGTGTTCCTTTTATTGTATTCTAATGCTGATTTAACTTTCCATTTGAATGAAGGAATCACTGTGCAAACATTCCAGCTCATACCCATACAATGTGATTGACATGCCAATATTGTTTTCCAAGATGTGGTGTGTGTGACCCGAGATAGAGATAACCTGGAAGAGTTTAGAACAATGCCTCATTTTCTCATCTTCCTGGCATCTGGGAAACTAAGCTGCTTTGGAAGTAAAACAACATCCCATGCAGATAACCAGGACATCAACCAAGGGGGCTTATGGGAAGGTTAGAAATGACTGACTAAGCATTTTTAGGGCCTATATAATATCTCTTTATTCCTTATCAGTTAGGCTCTCAGCCGACAGTTTCATTATTGCAATAATTAATCGATATTACATAAAGATGATTGTTTGAAGAAATGACCAAGTCTCTCTCAGTACTGAATTTCCACGACAGAACACTGACCACATAGCACAAATGAATTATTTTTTAACAGTAACCATACTTATTTTGTAGATAAAACTTATTTGAATGTTTATCTTCACTCTAACCTGGTCAGTTGTATGTATTCATATAGTTCCCTTTTTGTAAATGTTTTAGTGTATGAAGAAACTAGGTCACAATTTGAATTGAATGACACTTTCCACTCAAATCTGAATCCCATACTTCAATATGAAACATACTGTATGTGTATGATGTACATACCTGAACTCCCTAATCACTTTTTTTAAAAAAAGAAGAAGTTATATTCTAATGCTGAGTTAACTTTCCATTTGAATGAAGGAATCACTGTGCAAACTTTCCAGCTCATACCCATACAATGTGATTGACATGCCAATATTGTTTTCCAGTGTTTTCTGTTTTTTGGCTGACTAGGTTAAGTATTTTTGATTATTACTAATTTAAGTGTGAGATTCCAATAAAGCTGATGTTCCTACAGTGAAGGTATTGAATACATTTCTGGATAAATAGATATCAGATAATTGAAACTGACAATGTTCCCTGTAGTCTGCAACAGTGCTGTTATGGTGAGCTACAATCTCAGACAGTTTTCAGTTAGATTTTGGGGAGGCCTGGCTTCCCTTGGCATCCATGAAAACATGCCATTGGACGTTTTTACTATTATTTAGACAATTTAGACATTGTTAAGACACTAATTGGAACTGAGAGGAACAGCAATTGGAAATAATTTCGTCAACCTCCAGGGTCCTCACCTCAGAAACCCTAAGGTGGTCATCGCATTTGCCAAAATATTTGACCACTGACTCTTGAGTATGATAAGAAATTGTATTTTTCTGCTGTAAGAGCTGTTGTGATATCATCTGTTATCTTAATCCTCTCTTTTTCATGGAAGCGTCTGGTTACATTCCAGAGATGGCACAGTGGTATCAGATATCTATCTTTACTCTACTGGTATTATGGGACTGATGTACGGGAACAAACAAACAAGTCACCATCAGACCAGTTTTGAAGTTTCTTAGAAAACCTAAGGCAACATCCCTCTCAAGCTTCCTTAGAGAACTGACCTGAAATGGGGAAATTGAAAAGGTTCTCATGTACTGTAGATAGGAATGTCTTCTTAAGAAAGTAGGGTAACACTTCATTTTAAGGGGTCCTTAATACAGTGTAATTGCATGTTTAATTACACTGTAACAAGTATTGTAGTTCATTGTAATAGCTCATAGTTACACTGTAACAACAACATGTAACTGGTGGTTATTGCGGTCTGTAATTACAGAGGAGTAGCAAATACTTGTTACACATGGGAAAGTTTCCCCTAAAATCTCCAATTCAGTGTGTAGTTTCTTCTCAGCTGCATCTGATTCAGTAATAACTGTCACAAGGTTGTAATCTCTTGTCGACAGATGTGCTGGGTGTCCAAGATTACAGAGGTTGGCGGATCAATAGGCTTTAATTACCTACCCGTGAATGTGCACTCTTCAAAATCTCCACTCAATGTGGTTGCTAGCACTTGTCCCCAAAAAGTGTACCATCTGGGTTCATTTGGTTGGGTTTACAATAACAGATCAGACATAGATAAACCTCTGACTGGGGTTTTGCTATTTATATACACATGCATACGTAAAAAAAATATATGTAATGCCTAATATGTGATCTCTATATCTCTAGCACACCTAATTTTATCTTTAACCTTCTCTTAAACAACCCTGCTTGTGCTGTCCATACCATAGAGATCCTATTGTTTTATACAATATATATACAAAAGTATTTGGACACCCCTTCAAATGAGTGATTTCGTCTATTTCAGCCACACCCGTTGCTGACCGGTGTATAACGTCGAGTACACAGCCATGCAATCTTCATAGACAAACATTGGCAGTAGAATGACCCCTCTGAAGAGCTCAGTGATTTTCAACGTGGCACTGTCCTAGGATGCCACCTTTCCAACATATCAGTTAATCAAATTTCTGCCCTGCTAGAGCTGCTCCGGTCAACTGTAAGTGCTGTTATTGTGCAGTGGAAATGTCTAGGAGCAACAACGGCTCAGCCGCGAAGTGGTAGGCTACACAAGCTCACAGAACGGGACCGCAGAGTGCTGAAGTGCGTAGCGAGTAAAAATAGTCTGTCCTCGCTCAGTTGCAACACTCACTACCAAGTTCCAAACTGCCTCTAGAAGCAACGTCAGCACAAGAACTGTTCGTCAGGAGCTTAATGAAATGGGTTTCCGTGCCCAAGCAGCCGCACACAAGCCTAAGATCACCAACCGCATAGTGCCAACTGTAAAGTTTGGGGCGGAGGAATAATGGTCTGGGGCTGTTTTTCATGGTTCGGGGCTAGGCCCCTAAGCTCCAGTGAAGGGAAATCTTAACGCTACAGCATACAATGACATTCCAGATGATTCTTTGCTTCCAACTTTGTGGCAACAGTTTGGGAAGGCCCATTTCTGTGCACAAAGTGAGGTCCATACAGAAGTTGTTTGTCGAGATCGGTGTGGAAGAACTTGAGTGCCCTGCACAGAGCCCTGCTCTCGACCCCATCGGACACCTTTGGGATGAATTGGAATGCAGACTGCAAGCCAGACCTAATCGCCCAACATCAGTGCCCAACCTTACTAATGCTCTTGTGGCTGAATTGAAGTAAGTCCCTGCAGCAATGTTCCAACATCTAGTGGAAAGCTTACCCAGAAGAGTGGAGGCTGTTATAGCAGCAAAGGGGGGACCAACTCCATATTAATACCAGTGATTTTGGAATGAGATGTTTGACAAGCAGGTGTCCACATACGTTTGGTCATAGTGTATGTTCTAAATGTAATTCTATGGTCCATACAGGTTCAGTGCTATAACACAGAAGAGGACCAATGGCAGTATGTGTCATCCTGTCCCTTCTCTCAGAGATGCATCAATGCCACCACACACAATAACACCATCTATGTGGTGGGAGGACTCCTGGACCAGATTTACAGCTACACACCAAAGACCGATAACTGGAGCAAAGTGGTGGACTTACCAATGAAGCTGGTAAGTGAATTTGATACTAGTAGGTGTAACCAGTGGGTTACATAAAATAGGGAAATCACTTTGCTTTTGACAACTCCTGTTTGTCAAGTGCCAGATAAGGATTTACAATCATAATTGTTGAAATCACAACAAAAACAATCCCTATGTAGACACCCGTGTACAGCGAATGGGATTATAATTTCTGATATGGCCACATATGAGAAGAAACAGGAGTTGAGGAGCAGTAGGCCATTCATTTATAATTTGTGGGTTGTAAAGCTTCTAAAGCCACATGATTTTGGAGCTGCCTGTCACACATTAGTTTGGCTTGTATGGGTTGAAATTCATTCAGTCAGGAAGTTCCAAATGACATATTATCCAGGGAAAGGAATCCTGGGACGGTTTTCATGAGGCTTTTCAGAGTAGGTGTGCTGATCTAGGATTTTATCTTTTAGTTTTATCTTTTGGAACATAATGAACAAGATCACAGGGACAGGGGCGACCTGATCCTAGATCAGCACTCCTACTCTGAGACCCTTTATGAATAAGGCCCCTGACCCTTATGTCTCTGTGTCTGTCTATCAGGAGAGCTGTGGCCTGACTGTGTGTGAGGGGAAGGTCTACATCGTCGGGGGGAGAGATAGTTGTGCCTCGGCCACCGACCAGGTTTGGGCCTACAGTCCTGAGAGCGGCAAGCTGACAGACGAGAAGCCCATGTCACGCAGTGTCAGCTACCACGGTTGTGTCACTGTCACCCAGTGGCCACCAAAGAAGACCCACTGAGGTGTAGGTGGAAGTTGCCACTAGACGCTGATCATGGGTCAGTTATACTAATGGTTAAAGGTAGTTTTGGGGGAGGAGAAGCTGATCCTAGCTCTGTACCTAGGGGAAACTTCACCCCAGAACCTGGGCTGCTGCCTGATGATTGGCAGTTGACTGAATCATGTTCCCATAGCCTGCTACTATTGGATGAAAGTACTTACAACTCCCTCCCCCATCTATAGACCACAAGAATGATAAGAGGCGACAAGAGACGGCCCAGACCTCACGTTTTGAGGTTGTTGCTTCAACGCCTTGTCAGTTTTGTATTTATGTAATATGTTGTTAGATGCCATTTAATTGAGGAAGAGGCCCAGAACATACACTACCGTTCAAATGTTTGGGGTCACTTAAAAATGCAAATTTTTCGTCCATTAAAATAACATCAAATTGATCAGAAATACATTGTAGACATTGTTAATGTTTTAAATGAATATTGTAGCTGGAAACGGCAGATTTTTTAAATGGAATATCTACGTAGGCGTACGGAGGCCCATTATCAGCAACCATCACTCCTGTGTTCCAATGGCACGACTTATTAGCTAATCCATGTTTATCATTTTAAAGGGCTAATTGATCATTAGAAAACCCTTTTGCAATTATGTTAGCACAGCTGAAAACTGTTGTTCTAAATAAAGAAGCAATAAAACTGGCCTTCTGTAGGCTAGTTGAGTATCTGGAGCGTAGGCATTTGAGGGTTCGATTACAGGCTCAAAATGGCCAGAAATAAAGAACTTTCTTCTGAAACTCATCATTCTATTCTTGTTCTGAGAAATTAAGGCTATTACATGCGAGAAATTGCCAATAAACTGAAGATCTCGTATAACGCGGTGTACTACTCCCTTCACAGAATAGCTCAAACTGGCTCTAACCAGAATAGAAAGAGGAGTGGGTGGCCCCGGTGTACATGTTTCTGGCCATTTTGAGCCTGTAATCGAACCCACAAATGCTGATGCTCCAGATACACAACTAGTCTAAAGGCCAGTTTTATTGCTCCTTTAATCAGAACAACAGTTTTCAGCTGTGCTAACATAATTGCAAAATGTTTTTCTAATGATCAATTAGCCTTTAAAATGATCAACATGGATTAGCTAACACAACGTGCCACTGGAACACAGGAGTGATGGTTGCTGATAATGGGCCTCAGTACGCCTAGATATTCCATAAAAATCTGCCGTTTCCGGCTATAAGTCATTTACAACTTTAACAATGTCTACACTGTATTTCTGATCAATTTTATGTTATTTTAATGGACAACATTTTTGCTTTTCTTTCAAAAACGAGGACATTTCTAAGTGACTCCAAACTTTTGAAAGGTGGTGTACACTTACACATTTGCTCACTTTAGTGACCTTGCTTCAATGGAAGGGTTCCTTGAGTGCCAATTGTTTTTTTAAATAAATGGCACCTTTAGGAACCTTCCATCCTGCATTTTTTTCTTATTATCCATTTGGCCTCGATCCTGACAATGACCTCAACAAGACTGTCAGATGAGGAACCTCATTGTCAACTCTGTTTGTGTCCCAAATGGCACCCTATTCCCTATAGTGTAGGCTCTGAACAGAAGTAGTGCACTATATAGGGAGTAGGGTGCCATTTTGGAGATATAGATTGCACAATGCTGTGACAGGTATACCACACAGATACAAAGAGGGAGGAGATTCCATATCAAGTGCAGATGAGACATGATAAAATCACATCAAGGCTTACATTCCACAGGCTTACATTCCACAGTTGATGGCCTGTAATTACTGGTTAGAAACAGATAGTGAAACAAGATTTCTTATGAACTAAATAGAGACTTCTAGTGTTCTGATGAATTATCACTACCTGTAGTCTCCTGTCATTTGAAGCATGAGAAAAGTAGGCATCTGGCCACCCTTACCTACGCTTTGATTTAGATTCAGGTTCAGTTAAATGATCTGAGACAAATGTTTGTGATGGTTTAGTGACCACATCTACTTGTATGTATTGCTTATACACAGTCTAAGGGGCAAATCCTCATTTCCACTCAAATATGATTTTGACTTAGAAAATATGTAGTCAGGATTCACCCCTTAGCACTTAATACAGCAGACAGGTCCTTCAGTTCCTGCATTTTAAGTAATTATTGCCTCATAACTGACAGCATATGAACAGACATTGATCAACAAGCACTTGACATGAATCCTAACTTGAGATCCACATGCATAACTCGGATTTAATCATTTATTGATGTAAATGGGAGACTTACATACATCCAGGGCTCTGTTCAACCTGTAGTGCTGAAGCGTAATAGAAATGTAAAGGTAATTTCCGATTGTGCCGGCATTTGCAGTGTTTACCGCGTGAATACAGTCTCCACTAACTTCCGTGATACGGATTGAATAGAGCCCATAAACTTTCAGTGATGCGCACAGATCACAATGACCAAGTTATCAAAAGAGAAAACAGAACAGTACTTTTAAGAACTGTGATAGCATAATTACAAGATTATGTTATGTTTATACACCAAATTGTTGTTTTATGAAATAGAGTATAAGGTTCTTAGGACTCTCTTTCTGAGTTAACTGAGAGGAGTCTTTTGAAGCATGGGCTGGCAACTGTTGAAGAGATGGTTTCCACTCTAGATTCCTGCAGTTAGTCTGGGCATATAGTTAAGGAAAATGGGTTTTTCCTTGAGCTAACAATGGCTTGCTGATAAAAACCTAAAGTTGGCACTCATAGACAAGATGTGGTGTGTTCCTTTTATTGTATTCTAATGCTGATTTAACTTTCCATTTGAATGAAGGAATCACTGTGCAAACATTCCAGCTCATACCCATACAATGTGATTGACATGCCAATATTGTTTTCCAAGATGTGGTGTGTGTGACCCGAGATAGAGATAACCTCTTCCTGGCATCTGGGAAACTAAGCTGCTTTGGAAGTAAAACAACATCCCATGCAGATAACCAGGACATCAACCAAGGGGGCTTATGGGAAGGTTAGAAATGACTGACTAAGCATTTTTAGGGCCTATATAATATCTCTTTATTCCTTATCAGTTAGGCTCTCAGCCGACAGTTTCATTATTGCAATAATTAATCGATATTACATAAAGATGATTGTTTGAAGAAATGACCAAGTCTCTCTCAGTACTGAATTTCCACGACAGAACACTGACCACATAGCACAAATGAATTATTTTTTAACAGTAACCATACTTATTTTGTAGATAAAACTTATTTGAATGTTTATCTTCACTCTAACCTGGTCAGTTGTATGTATTCATATAGTTCCCTTTTTGTAAATGTTTTAGTGTATGAAGAAACTAGGTCACAATTTGAATTGAATGACACTTTCCACTCAAATCTGAATCCCATACTTCAATATGAAACATACTGTATGTGTATGATGTACATACCTGAACTCCCTAATCACTTTTAAAAAAAAAAGAAGAAGTTATATTCTAATGCTGAGTTAACTTTCCATTTGAATGAAGGAATCACTGTGCAAACTTTCCAGCTCATACCCATACAATGTGATTGACATGCCAATATTGTTTTCCAGTGTTTTCTGTTTTTGGCTGACTAGGTTAAGTATTTTTGATTATTACTAATTTAAGTGTGAGATTCCAATAAAGCTGATGTTCCTACAGTGAAGGTATTGAATACATTTCTGGATAAATAGATATCAGATAATTGAAACTGACAATGTTCCCTGTAGTCTGCAACAGTGCTGTTATGGTGAGCTACAATCTCAGACAGTTTTCAGTTAGATTTTTGGGGAGGCCTGGCTTCCCTTGGCATCCATGAAAACATGCCATTGGACGTTTTTACTATTATTTAGACAATTTAGACATTGTTAAGACACTAATTGGAACTGAGAGGAACAGCAATTGGAAATAATTTCGTCAACCTCCAGGGTCCTCACCTCAGAAACCCTAAGGTGGTCATCGCATTTGCCAAAATATTTGACCACTGACTCTTGAGTATGATAAGAAATTGTATTTTTCTGCTGTAAGAGCTGTTGTGATATCATCTGTTATCTTAATCCTCTCTTTTTCATGGAAGCGTCTGGTTACATTCCAGAGATGGCACAGTGGTATCAGATATCTATCTTTACTCTACTGGTATTATGGGACTGATGTACGGGAACAAACAAACAAGTCACCATCAGACCAGTTTTGAAGTTTCTTAGAAAACCTAAGGCAACATCCCTCTCAAGCTTCCTTAGAGAACTGACCTGAAATGGGGAAATTGAAAAGGTTCTCATGTACTGTAGATAGGAATGTCTTCTTAAGAAAGTAGGGTAACACTTCATTTTAAGGGGTCCTTAATACAGTGTAATTGCATGTTTAATTACACTGTAACAAGTATTGTAGTTCATTGTAATAGCTCATAGTTACACTGTAACAACAACATGTAACTGGTGGTTATTGCGGTCTGTAATTACAGAGGAGTAGCAAATACTTGTTACACATGGGAAAGTTTCCCCTAAAATCTCCAATTCAGTGTGTAGTTTCTTCTCAGCTGCATCTGATTCAGTAATAACTGTCACAAGGTTGTAATCTCTTGTCGACAGATGTGCTGGGTGTCCAAGATTACAGAGGTTGGCGGATCAATAGGCTTTAATTACCTACCCGTGAATGTGCACTCTTCAAAATCTCCACTCAATGTGGTTGCTAGCACTTGTCCCCAAAAAGTGTACCATCTGGGTTCATTTGGTTGGGTTTACAATAACAGATCAGACATAGATAAACCTCTGACTGGGGTTTTGCTATTTATATACACATGCATACGTAAAAAAATATATGTAATGCCTAATATGTGATCTCTATATCTCTAGCACACCTAATTTTATCTTTAACCTTCTCTTAAACAACCCTGCTTGTGCTGTCCATACCATAGAGATCCTATTGTTTTATACAATATATATACAAAAGTATTTGGACACCCCTTCAAATGAGTGATTTCGTCTATTTCAGCCACACCCGTTGCTGACCGGTGTATAACGTCGAGTACACAGCCATGCAATCTTCATAGACAAACATTGGCAGTAGAATGACCCTCTGAAGAGCTCAGTGATTTTCAACGTGGCACTGTCCTAGGATGCCACCTTTCCAACATATCAGTTAATCAAATTTCTGCCCTGCTAGAGCTGCTCCGGTCAACTGTAAGTGCTGTTATTGTGCAGTGGAAATGTCTAGGAGCAACAACGGCTCAGCCGCGAAGTGGTAGGCTACACAAGCTCACAGAACGGGACCGCAGAGTGCTGAAGTGCGTAGCGAGTAAAAATAGTCTGTCCTCGCTCAGTTGCAACACTCACTACCAAGTTCCAAACTGCCTCTAGAAGCAACGTCAGCACAAGAACTGTTCGTCAGGAGCTTAATGAAATGGGTTTCCGTGCCCAAGCAGCCGCACACAAGCCTAAGATCACCAACCGCATAGTGCCAACTGTAAAGTTTGGGGGCGGAGGAATAATGGTCTGGGGCTGTTTTTCATGGTTCGGGCTAGGGCCCCTAAGCTCCAGTGAAGGGAAATCTTAACGCTACAGCATACAATGACATTCCAGATGATTCTTTGCTTCCAACTTTGTGGCAACAGTTTGGGAAGGCCCATTTCTGTGCACAAAGTGAGGTCCATACAGAAGTTGTTTGTCGAGATCGGTGTGGAAGAACTTGAGTGCCCTGCACAGAGCCCTGCTCTCGACCCCATCGGACACCTTTGGGATGAATTGGAATGCAGACTGCAAGCCAGACCTAATCGCCCAACATCAGTGCCCAACCTTACTAATGCTCTTGTGGCTGAATTGAAGTAAGTCCCTGCAGCAATGTTCCAACATCTAGTGGAAAGCTTACCCAGAAGAGTGGAGGCTGTTATAGCAGCAAAGGGGGGACCAACTCCATATTAATACCAGTGATTTTGGAATGAGATGTTTGACAAGCAGGTGTCCACATACGTTTGGTCATAGTGTATGTTCTAAATGTAATTCTATGGTCCATACAGGTTCAGTGCTATAACACAGAAGAGGACCAATGGCAGTATGTGTCATCCTGTCCCTTCTCTCAGAGATGCATCAATGCCACCACACACAATAACACCATCTATGTGGTGGGAGGACTCCTGGACCAGATTTACAGCTACACACCAAAGACCGATAACTGGAGCAAAGTGGTGGACTTACCAATGAAGCTGGTAAGTGAATTTGATACTAGTAGGTGTAACCAGTGGGTTACATAAAATAGGGAAATCACTTTGCTTTTGACAACTCCTGTTTGTCAAGTGCCAGATAAGGATTTACAATCATAATTGTTGAAATCACAACAAAAACAATCCCTATGTAGACACCCGTGTACAGCGAATGGGATTATAATTTCTGATATGGCCACATATGAGAAGAAACAGGAGTTGAGGAGCAGTAGGCCATTCATTTATAATTTGTGGGTTGTAAAGCTTCTAAAGCCACATGATTTTGGAGCTGCCTGTCACACATTAGTTTGGCTTGTATGGGTTGAAATTCATTCAGTCAGGAAGTTCCAAATGACATATTATCCAGGGAAAGGAATCCTGGGACGGTTTTCATGAGGCTTTTCAGAGTAGGTGTGCTGATCTAGGATTTTATCTTTTAGTTTTATCTTTTGGAACATAATGAACAAGATCACAGGGACAGGGGCGACCTGATCCTAGATCAGCACTCCTACTCTGAGACCCTTTATGAATAAGGCCCCTGACCCTTATGTCTCTGTGTCTGTCTATCAGGAGAGCTGTGGCCTGACTGTGTGTGAGGGGAAGGTCTACATCGTCGGGGGAGAGATAGTTGTGCCTCGGCCACCGACCAGGTTTGGGCCTACAGTCCTGAGAGCGGCAAGCTGACAGACGAGAAGCCCATGTCACGCAGTGTCAGCTACCACGGTTGTGTCACTGTCACCCAGTGGCCACCAAAGAAGACCCACTGAGGTGTAGGTGGAAGTTGCCACTAGACGCTGATCATGGGTCAGTTATACTAATGGTTAAAGGTAGTTTTGGGGGAGGAGAAGCTGATCCTAGCTCTGTACCTAGGGGAAACTTCACCCCAGAACCTGGGCTGCTGCCTGATGATTGGCAGTTGACTGAATCATGTTCCCATAGCCTGCTACTATTGGATGAAAGTACTTACAACTCCCTCCCCCATCTATAGACCACAAGAATGATAAGAGGCGACAAGAGACGGCCCAGACCTCACGTTTTGAGGTTGTTGCTTCAACGCCTTGTCAGTTTTGTATTTATGTAATATGTTGTTAGATGCCATTTAATTGAGGAAGAGGCCCAGAACATACACTACCGTTCAAATGTTTGGGGTCACTTAAAAATGCAAATTTTTCGTCCATTAAAATAACATCAAATTGATCAGAAATACATTGTAGACATTGTTAATGTTTTAAATGAATATTGTAGCTGGAAACGGCAGATTTTTTTTAAATGGAATATCTACGTAGGCGCACGGAGGCCCATTATCAGCAACCATCACTCCTGTGTTCCAATGGCACGACTTATTAGCTAATCCATGTTTATCATTTTAAAGGGCTAATTGATCATTAGAAAACCCTTTTGCAATTATGTTAGCACAGCTGAAAACTGTTGTTCTAAATAAAGAAGCAATAAAACTGGCCTTCTGTAGGCTAGTTGAGTATCTGGAGCGTAGGCATTTGAGGGTTCGATTACAGGCTCAAAATGGCCAGAAATAAAGAACTTTCTTCTGAAACTCATCATTCTATTCTTGTTCTGAGAAATTAAGGCTATTACATGCGAGAAATTGCCAATAAACTGAAGATCTCGTATAACGCGGTGTACTACTCCCTTCACAGAATAGCTCAAACTGGCTCTAACCAGAATAGAAAGAGGAGTGGGTGGCCCCGGTGTACATGTTTCTGGCCATTTTGAGCCTGTAATCGAACCCACAAATGCTGATGCTCCAGATACACAACTAGTCTAAAGGCCAGTTTTATTGCTCCTTTAATCAGAACAACAGTTTTCAGCTGTGCTAACATAATTGCAAAATGTTTTTCTAATGATCAATTAGCCTTTTAAAATGATCAACATGGATTAGCTAACACAACGTGCCACTGGAACACAGGAGTGATGGTTGCTGATAATGGGCCTCAGTACGCCTAGATATTCCATAAAAAATCTGCCGTTTCCGGCTATAAGTCATTTACAACTTTAACAATGTCTACACTGTATTTCTGATCAATTTTATGTTATTTTAATGGACAACATTTTTGCTTTTCTTTCAAAAACGAGGACATTTCTAAGTGACTCCAAACTTTTGAAAGGTGGTGTACACTTACACATTTGCTCACTTTAGTGACCTTGCTTCAATGGAAGGGTTCCTTGAGTGCCAATTGTTTTTTTTAAATAAATGGCACCTTTAGGAACCTTCCATCCTGCATTTTTTTCTTATTATCCATTTGGCCTCGATCCTGACAATGACCTCAACAAGACTGTCAGATGAGGAACCTCATTGTCAACTCTGTTTGTGTCCCAAATGGCACCCTATTCCCTATAGTGTAGGCTCTGAACAGAAGTAGTGCACTATATAGGGAGTAGGGTGCCATTTGGAGATATAGATTGCACAATGCTGTGACAGGTATACCACACAGATACAAAGAGGGAGGAGATTCCATATCAAGTGCAGATGAGACATGATAAAATCACATCAAGGCTTACATTCCACAGGCTTACATTCCACAGTTGATGGCCTGTAATTACTGGTTAGAAACAGATAGTGAAACAAGATTTCTTATGAACTAAATAGAGACTTCTAGTGTTCTGATGAATTATCACTACCTGTAGTCTCCTGTCATTTGAAGCATGAGAAAAGTAGGCATCTGGCCACCCTTACCTACGCTTTGATTTAGATTCAGGTTCAGTTAAATGATCTGAGACAAATGTTTGTGATGGTTTAGTGACCACATCTACTTGTATGTATTGCTTATACACAGTCTAAGGGGCAAATCCTCATTTCCACTCAAATATGATTTTGACTTAGAAAATATGTAGTCAGGATTCACCCCTTAGCACTTAATACAGCAGACAGGTCCTTCAGTTCCTGCATTTTAAGTAATTATTGCCTCATAACTGACAGCATATGAACAGACATTGATCAACAAGCACTTGACATGAATCCTAACTTGAGATCCACATGCATAACTCGGATTTAATCATTTATTGATGTAAATGGGAGACTTACATACATCCAGGGCTCTGTTCAACCTGTAGTGCTGAAGCGTAATAGAAATGTAAAGGTAATTTCCGATTGTGCCGGCATTTGCAGTGTTTACCGCGTGAATACAGTCTCCACTAACTTCCGTGATACGGATTGAATAGAGCCCATAAACTTTCAGTGATGCGCACAGATCACAATGACCAAGTTATCAAAAGAGAAAACAGAACAGTACTTTTAAGAACTGTGATAGCATAATTACAAGATTATGTTATGTTTATACACCAAATTGTTGTTTTATGAAATAGAGTATAAGGTTCTTAGGACTCTCTTTCTGAGTTAACTGAGAGGAGTCTTTTGAAGCATGGGCTGGCAACTGTTGAAGAGATGGTTTCCACTCTAGATTCCTGCAGTTAGTCTGGGCATATAGTTAAGGAAAATGGGTTTTTCCTTGAGCTAACAATGGCTTGCTGATAAAAACCTAAAGTTGGCACTCATAGACAAGATGTGGTGTGTTCTTTTATTGTATTCTAATGCTGATTTAACTTTCCATTTGAATGAAGGAATCACTGTGCAAACATTCCAGCTCATACCCATACAATGTGATTGACATGCCAATATTGTTTTCCAAGATGTGGTGTGTGTGACCCGAGATAGAGATAACCTCTTCCTGGCATCTGGGAAACTAAGCTGCTTTGGAAGTAAAACAACATCCCATGCAGATAACCAGGACATCAACCAAGGGGGCTTATGGGAAGGTTAGAAATGACTGACTAAGCATTTTTAGGGCCTATATAATATCTCTTTATTCCTTATCAGTTAGGCTCTCAGCCGACAGTTTCATTATTGCAATAATTAATCGATATTACATAAAGATGATTGTTTGAAGAAATGACCAAGTCTCTCTCAGTACTGAATTTCCACGACAGAACACTGACCACATAGCACAAATGAATTATTTTTTAACAGTAACCATACTTATTTTGTAGATAAAACTTATTTGAATGTTTATCTTCACTCTAACCTGGTCAGTTGTATGTATTCATATAGTTCCCTTTTTGTAAATGTTTTAGTGTATGAAGAAACTAGGTCACAATTTGAATTGAATGACACTTTCCACTCAAATCTGAATCCCATACTTCAATATGAAACATACTGTATGTGTATGATGTACATACCTGAACTCCCTAATCACTTTTTTAAAAAAAAGAAGAAGTTATATTCTAATGCTGAGTTAACTTTCCATTTGAATGAAGGAATCACTGTGCAAACTTTCCAGCTCATACCCATACAATGTGATTGACATGCCAATATTGTTTTCCAGTGTTTTCTGTTTTTTGGCTGACTAGGTTAAGTATTTTTGATTATTACTAATTTAAGTGTGAGATTCCAATAAAGCTGATGTTCCTACAGTGAAGGTATTGAATACATTTCTGGATAAATAGATATCAGATAATTGAAACTGACAATGTTCCCTGTAGTCTGCAACAGTGCTGTTATGGTGAGCTACAATCTCAGACAGTTTTCAGTTAGATTTTTGGGGAGGCCTGGCTTCCCTTGGCATCCATGAAAACATGCCATTGGACGTTTTTACTATTATTTAGACAATTTAGACATTGTTAAGACACTAATTGGAACTGAGAGGAACAGCAATTGGAAATAATTTCGTCAACCTCCAGGGTCCTCACCTCAGAAACCCTAAGGTGGTCATCGCATTTGCCAAAATATTTGACCACTGACTCTTGAGTATGATAAGAAATTGTATTTTTCTGCTGTAAGAGCTGTTGTGATATCATCTGTTATCTTAATCCTCTCTTTTTCATGGAAGCGTCTGGTTACATTCCAGAGATGGCACAGTGGTATCAGATATCTATCTTTACTCTACTGGTATTATGGGACTGATGTACGGGAACAAACAAACAAGTCACCATCAGACCAGTTTTGAAGTTTCTTAGAAAACCTAAGGCAACATCCCTCTCAAGCTTCCTTAGAGAACTGACCTGAAATGGGGAAATTGAAAAGGTTCTCATGTACTGTAGATAGGAATGTCTTCTTAAGAAAGTAGGGTAACACTTCATTTTAAGGGGTCCTTAATACAGTGTAATTGCATGTTTAATTACACTGTAACAAGTATTGTAGTTCATTGTAATAGCTCATAGTTACACTGTAACAACAACATGTAACTGGTGGTTATTGCGGTCTGTAATTACAGAGGAGTAGCAAATACTTGTTACACATGGGAAAGTTTCCCCTAAAATCTCCAATTCAGTGTGTAGTTTCTTCTCAGCTGCATCTGATTCAGTAATAACTGTCACAAGGTTGTAATCTCTTGTCGACAGATGTGCTGGGTGTCCAAGATTACAGAGGTTGGCGGATCAATAGGCTTTAATTACCTACCCGTGAATGTGCACTCTTCAAAATCTCCACTCAATGTGGTTGCTAGCACTTGTCCCCAAAAAGTGTACCATCTGGGTTCATTTGGTTGGGTTTACAATAACAGATCAGACATAGATAAACCTCTGACTGGGGTTTTGCTATTTATATACACATGCATACGTAAAAAAATATATGTAATGCCTAATATGTGATCTCTATATCTCTAGCACACCTAATTTTATCTTTAACCTTCTCTTAAACAACCCTGCTTGTGCTGTCCATACCATAGAGATCCTATTGTTTTATACAATATATATACAAAAGTATTTGGACACCCCTTCAAATGAGTGATTTCGTCTATTTCAGCCACACCCGTTGCTGACCGGTGTATAACGTCGAGTACACAGCCATGCAATCTTCATAGACAAACATTGGCAGTAGAATGACCCCTCTGAAGAGCTCAGTGATTTTCAACGTGGCACTGTCCTAGGATGCCACCTTTCCAACATATCAGTTAATCAAATTTCTGCCCTGCTAGAGCTGCTCCGGTCAACTGTAAGTGCTGTTATTGTGCAGTGGAAATGTCTAGGAGCAACAACGGCTCAGCCGCGAAGTGGTAGGCTACACAAGCTCACAGAACGGGACCGCAGAGTGCTGAAGTGCGTAGCGAGTAAAAATAGTCTGTCCTCGCTCAGTTGCAACACTCACTACCAAGTTCCAAACTGCCTCTAGAAGCAACGTCAGCACAAGAACTGTTCGTCAGGAGCTTAATGAAATGGGTTTCCGTGCCCAAGCAGCCGCACACAAGCCTAAGATCACCAACCGCATAGTGCCAACTGTAAAGTTTGGGGGCGGAGGAATAATGGTCTGGGGCTGTTTTTCATGGTTCGGGGCTAGGCCCCTAAGCTCCAGTGAAGGGAAATCTTAACGCTACAGCATACAATGACATTCCAGATGATTCTTTGCTTCCAACTTTGTGGCAACAGTTTGGGAAGGCCCATTTCTGTGCACAAAGTGAGGTCCATACAGAAGTTGTTTGTCGAGATCGGTGTGGAAGAACTTGAGTGCCCTGCACAGAGCCCTGCTCTCGACCCCATCGGACACCTTTGGGATGAATTGGAATGCAGACTGCAAGCCAGACCTAATCGCCCAACATCAGTGCCCAACCTTACTAATGCTCTTGTGGCTGAATTGAAGTAAGTCCCTGCAGCAATGTTCCAACATCTAGTGGAAAGCTTACCCAGAAGAGTGGAGGCTGTTATAGCAGCAAAGGGGGGACCAACTCCATATTAATACCAGTGATTTTGGAATGAGATGTTTGACAAGCAGGTGTCCACATACGTTTGGTCATAGTGTATGTTCTAAATGTAATTCTATGGTCCATACAGGTTCAGTGCTATAACACAGAAGAGGACCAATGGCAGTATGTGTCATCCTGTCCCTTCTCTCAGAGATGCATCAATGCCACCACACACAATAACACCATCTATGTGGTGGGAGGACTCTGGACCAGATTTACAGCTACACACCAAAGACCGATAACTGGAGCAAAGTGGTGGACTTACCAATGAAGCTGGTAAGTGAATTTGATACTAGTAGGTGTAACCAGTGGGTTACATAAAATAGGGAAATCACTTTGCTTTTGACAACTCCTGTTTGTCAAGTGCCAGATAAGGATTTACAATCATAATTGTTGAAATCACAACAAAAACAATCCCTATGTAGACACCCGTGTACAGCGAATGGGATTATAATTTCTGATATGGCCACATATGAGAAGAAACAGGAGTTGAGGAGCAGTAGGCCATTCATTTATAATTTGTGGGTTGTAAAGCTTCTAAAGCCACATGATTTTGGAGCTGCCTGTCACACATTAGTTTGGCTTGTATGGGTTGAAATTCATTCAGTCAGGAAGTTCCAAATGACATATTATCCAGGGAAAGGAATCCTGGGACGGTTTTCATGAGGCTTTTCAGAGTAGGTGTGCTGATCTAGGATTTTATCTTTTAGTTTTATCTTTTGGAACATAATGAACAAGATCACAGGGACAGGGGCGACCTGATCCTAGATCAGCACTCCTACTCTGAGACCCTTTATGAATAAGGCCCCTGACCCTTATGTCTCTGTGTCTGTCTATCAGGAGAGCTGTGGCCTGACTGTGTGTGAGGGGAAGGTCTACATCGTCGGGGAGAGATAGTTGTGCCTCGGCCACCGACCAGGTTTGGGCCTACAGTCCTGAGAGCGGCAAGCTGACAGACGAGAAGCCCATGTCACGCAGTGTCAGCTACCACGGTTGTGTCACTGTCACCCAGTGGCCACCAAAGAAGACCCACTGAGGTGTAGGTGGAAGTTGCCACTAGACGCTGATCATGGGTCAGTTATACTAATGGTTAAAGGTAGTTTTGGGGGAGGAGAAGCTGATCCTAGCTCTGTACCTAGGGGAAACTTCACCCCAGAACCTGGGCTGCTGCCTGATGATTGGCAGTTGACTGAATCATGTTCCCATAGCCTGCTACTATTGGATGAAAGTACTTACAACTCCCTCCCCCATCTATAGACCACAAGAATGATAAGAGGCGACAAGAGACGGCCCAGACCTCACGTTTTGAGGTTGTTGCTTCAACGCCTTGTCAGTTTTGTATTTATGTAATATGTTGTTAGATGCCATTTAATTGAGGAAGAGGCCCAGAACATACACTACCGTTCAAATGTTTGGGGTCACTTAAAAATGCAAATTTTTCGTCCATTAAAATAACATCAAATTGATCAGAAATACATTGTAGACATTGTTAATGTTTTAAATGAATATTGTAGCTGGAAACGGCAGATTTTTTAAATGGAATATCTACGTAGGCGTACGGAGGCCCATTATCAGCAACCATCACTCCTGTGTTCCAATGGCACGACTTATTAGCTAATCCATGTTTATCATTTTAAAGGGCTAATTGATCATTAGAAAACCCTTTTGCAATTATGTTAGCACAGCTGAAAACTGTTGTTCTAAATAAAGAAGCAATAAAACTGGCCTTCTGTAGGCTAGTTGAGTATCTGGAGCGTAGGCATTTGAGGGTTCGATTACAGGCTCAAAATGGCCAGAAATAAAGAACTTTCTTCTGAAACTCATCATTCTATTCTTGTTCTGAGAAATTAAGGCTATTACATGCGAGAAATTGCCAATAAACTGAAGATCTCGTATAACGCGGTGTACTACTCCCTTCACAGAATAGCTCAAACTGGCTCTAACCAGAATAGAAAGAGGAGTGGGTGGCCCCGGTGTACATGTTTCTGGCCATTTTGAGCCTGTAATCGAACCCACAAATGCTGATACTCCAGATACTAGTCTAAAGGCCAGTTTTATTGCTCCTTTAATCAGAACAACAGTTTTCAGCTGTGCTAACATAATTGCAAAATGTTTTTCTAATGATCAATTAGCCTTTTAAAATGATCAACATGGATTAGCTAACACAACGTGCCACTGGAACACAGGAGTGATGGTTGCTGATAATGGGCCTCAGTACGCCTAGATATTCCATAAAAAATCTGCCGTTTCCGGCTATAAGTCATTTACAACTTTAACAATGTCTACACTGTATTTCTGATCAATTTTATGTTATTTTAATGGACAACATTTTTGCTTTTCTTTCAAAAACGAGGACATTTCTAAGTGACTCCAAACTTTTGAAAGGTGGTGTACACTTACACATTTGCTCACTTTAGTGACCTTGCTTCAATGGAAGGGTTCCTTGAGTGCCAATTGTTTTTTTTAAATAAATGGCACCTTTAGGAACCTTCCATCCTGCATTTTTTTCTTATTATCCATTTGGCCTCGATCCTGACAATGACCTCAACAAGACTGTCAGATGAGGAACCTCATTGTCAACTCTGTTTGTGTCCCAAATGGCACCCTATTCCCTATAGTGTAGGCTCTGAACAGAAGTAGTGCACTATATAGGGAGTAGGGTGCCATTTTGGAGATATAGATTGCACAATGCTGTGACAGGTATACCACACAGATACAAAGAGGGAGGAGATTCCATATCAAGTGCAGATGAGACATGATAAAATCACATCAAGGCTTACATTCCACAGGCTTACATTCCACAGTTGATGGCCTGTAATTACTGGTTAGAAACAGATAGTGAAACAAGATTTCTTATGAACTAAATAGAGACTTCTAGTGTTCTGATGAATTATCACTACCTGTAGTCTCCTGTCATTTGAAGCATGAGAAAAGTAGGCATCTGGCCACCCTTACCTACGCTTTGATTTAGATTCAGGTTCAGTTAAATGATCTGAGACAAATGTTTGTGATGGTTTAGTGACCACATCTACTTGTATGTATTGCTTATACACAGTCTAAGGGGCAAATCCTCATTTCCACTCAAATATGATTTTGACTTAGAAAATATGTAGTCAGGATTCACCCCTTAGCACTTAATACAGCAGACAGGTCCTTCAGTTCCTGCATTTTAAGTAATTATTGCCTCATAACTGACAGCATATGAACAGACATTGATCAACAAGCACTTGACATGAATCCTAACTTGAGATCCACATGCATAACTCGGATTTAATCATTTATTGATGTAAATGGGAGACTTACATACATCCAGGGCTCTGTTCAACCTGTAGTGCTGAAGCGTAATAGAAATGTAAAGGTAATTTCCGATTGTGCCGGCATTTGCAGTGTTTACCACGTGAATACAGTCTCCACTAACTTCCGTGATACGGATTGAATAGAGCCCATAAACTTTCAGTGATGCGCACAGATCACAATGACCAAGTTATCAAAAGAGAAAACAGAACAGTACTTTTAAGAACTGTGATAGCATAATTACAAGATTATGTTATGTTTATACACCAAATTGTTGTTTTATGAAATAGAGTATAAGGTTCTTAGGACTCTCTTTCTGAGTTAACTGAGAGGAGTCTTTTGAAGCATGGGCTGGCAACTGTTGAAGAGATGGTTTCCACTCTAGATTCCTGCAGTTAGTCTGGGCATATAGTTAAGGAAAATGGGTTTTTCCTTGAGCTAACAATGGCTTGCTGATAAAAACCTAAAGTTGGCACTCATAGACAAGATGTGGTGTGTTCCTTTTATTGTATTCTAATGCTGATTTAACTTTCCATTTGAATGAAGGAATCACTGTGCAAACATTCCAGCTCATACCCATACAATGTGATTGACATGCCAATATTGTTTTCCAAGATGTGGTGTGTGTGACCCGAGATAGAGATAACCTCTTCCTGGCATCTGGGAAACTAAGCTGCTTTGGAAGTAAAACAACATCCCATGCAGATAACCAGGACATCAACCAAGGGGGCTTATGGGAAGGTTAGAAATGACTGACTAAGCATTTTTAGGGCCTATATAATATCTCTTTATTCCTTATCAGTTAGGCTCTCAGCCGACAGTTTCATTATTGCAATAATTAATCGATATTACATAAAGATGATTGTTTGAAGAAATGACCAAGTCTCTCTCAGTACTGAATTTCCACGACAGAACACTGACCACATAGCACAAATGAATTATTTTTTAACAGTAACCATACTTATTTTGTAGATAAAACTTATTTGAATGTTTATCTTCACTCTAACCTGGTCAGTTGTATGTATTCATATAGTTCCCTTTTTGTAAATGTTTTAGTGTATGAAGAAACTAGGTCACAATTTGAATTGAATGACACTTTCCACTCAAATCTGAATCCCATACTTCAATATGAAACATACTGTATGTGTATGATGTACATACCTGAACTCCCTAATCACTTTTTAAAAAAAAGAAGAAGTTATATTCTAATGCTGAGTTAACTTTCCATTTGAATGAAGGAATCACTGTGCAAACTTTCCAGCTCATACCCATACAATGTGATTGACATGCCAATATTGTTTTCCAGTGTTTTCTGTTTTTTGGCTGACTAGGTTAAGTATTTTTGATTATTACTAATTTAAGTGTGAGATTCCAATAAAGCTGATGTTCCTACAGTGAAGGTATTGAATACATTTCTGGATAAATAGATATCAGATAATTGAAACTGACAATGTTCCCTGTAGTCTGCAACAGTGCTGTTATGGTGAGCTACAATCTCAGACAGTTTTCAGTTAGATTTTTGGGGAGGCCTGGCTTCCCTTGGCATCCATGAAAACATGCCATTGGACGTTTTTACTATTATTTAGACAATTTAGACATTGTTAAGACACTAATTGGAACTGAGAGGAACAGCAATTGGAAATAATTTCGTCAACCTCCAGGGTCCTCACCTCAGAAACCCTAAGGTGGTCATCGCATTTGCCAAAATATTTGACCACTGACTCTTGAGTATGATAAGAAATTGTATTTTTCTGCTGTAAGAGCTGTTGTGATATCATCTGTTATCTTAATCCTCTCTTTTCATGGAAGCGTCTGGTTACATTCCAGAGATGGCACAGTGGTATCAGATATCTATCTTTACTCTACTGGTATTATGGGACTGATGTACGGGAACAAACAAACAAGTCACCATCAGACCAGTTTTGAAGTTTCTTAGAAAACCTAAGGCAACATCCCTCTCAAGCTTCCTTAGAGAACTGACCTGAAATGGGGAAATTGAAAAGGTTCTCATGTACTGTAGATAGGAATGTCTTCTTAAGAAAGTAGGGTAACACTTCATTTTAAGGGGTCCTTAATACAGTGTAATTGCATGTTTAATTACACTGTAACAAGTATTGTAGTTCATTGTAATAGCTCATAGTTACACTGTAACAACAACATGTAACTGGTGGTTATTGCGGTCTGTAATTACAGAGGAGTAGCAAATACTTGTTACACATGGGAAAGTTTCCCTAAAATCTCCAATTCAGTGTGTAGTTTCTTCTCAGCTGCATCTGATTCAGTAATAACTGTCACAAGGTTGTAATCTCTTGTCGACAGATGTGCTGGGTGTCCAAGATTACAGAGGTTGGCGGATCAATAGGCTTTAATTACCTACCCGTGAATGTGCACTCTTCAAAATCTCCACTCAATGTGGTTGCTAGCACTTGTCCCCAAAAAGTGTACCATCTGGGTTCATTTGGTTGGGTTTACAATAACAGATCAGACATAGATAAACCTCTGACTGGGGTTTTGCTATTTATATACACATGCATACGTAAAAAAATATATGTAATGCCTAATATGTGATCTCTATATCTCTAGCACACCTAATTTTATCTTTAACCTTCTCTTAAACAACCCTGCTTGTGCTGTCCATACCATAGAGATCCTATTGTTTTATACAATATATATACAAAAGTATTTGGACACCCCTTCAAATGAGTGATTTCGTCTATTTCAGCCACACCCGTTGCTGACCGGTGTATAACGTCGAGTACACAGCCATGCAATCTTCATAGACAAACATTGGCAGTAGAATGACCCCTCTGAAGAGCTCAGTGATTTTCAACGTGGCACTGTCCTAGGATGCCACCTTTCCAACATATCAGTTAATCAAATTTCTGCCCTGCTAGAGCTGCTCCGGTCAACTGTAAGTGCTGTTATTGTGCAGTGGAAATGTCTAGGAGCAACAACGGCTCAGCCGCGAAGTGGTAGGCTACACAAGCTCACAGAACGGGACCGCAGAGTGCTGAAGTGCGAGCGAGTAAAAATAGTCTGTCCTCGCTCAGTTGCAACACTCACTACCAAGTTCCAAACTGCCTCTAGAAGCAACGTCAGCACAAGAACTGTTCGTCAGGAGCTTAATGAAATGGGTTTCCGTGCCCAAGCAGCCGCACACAAGCCTAAGATCACCAACCGCATAGTGCCAACTGTAAAGTTTGGGGGCGGAGGAATAATGGTCTGGGGCTGTTTTTCATGGTTCGGGCTAGGCCCCTAAGCTCCAGTGAAGGGAAATCTTAACGCTACAGCATACAATGACATTCCAGATGATTCTTTGCTTCCAACTTTGTGGCAACAGTTTGGGAAGGCCCATTTCTGTGCACAAAGTGAGGTCCATACAGAAGTTGTTTGTCGAGATCGGTGTGGAAGAACTTGAGTGCCCTGCACAGAGCCCTGCTCTCGACCCCATCGGACACCTTTGGGATGAATTGGAATGCAGACTGCAAGCCAGACCTAATCGCCCAACATCAGTGCCCAACCTTACTAATGCTCTTGTGGCTGAATTGAAGTAAGTCCCTGCAGCAATGTTCCAACATCTAGTGGAAAGCTTACCCAGAAGAGTGGAGGCTGTTATAGCAGCAAAGGGGGGACCAACTCCATATTAATACCAGTGATTTTGGAATGAGATGTTTGACAAGCAGGTGTCCACATACGTTTGGTCATAGTGTATGTTCTAAATGTAATTCTATGGTCCATACAGGTTCAGTGCTATAACACAGAAGAGGACCAATGGCAGTATGTGTCATCCTGTCCCTTCTCTCAGAGATGCATCAATGCCACCACACACAATAACACCATCTATGTGGTGGGAGGACTCCTGGACCAGATTTACAGCTACACACCAAAGACCGATAACTGGAGCAAAGTGGTGGACTTACCAATGAAGCTGGTAAGTGAATTTGATACTAGTAGGTGTAACCAGTGGGTTACATAAAATAGGGAAATCACTTTGCTTTTGACAACTCCTGTTTGTCAAGTGCCAGATAAGGATTTACAATCATAATTGTTGAAATCACAACAAAAACAATCCCTATGTAGACACCCGTGTACAGCGAATGGGATTATAATTTCTGATATGGCCACATATGAGAAGAAACAGGAGTTGAGGAGCAGTAGGCCATTCATTTATAATTTGTGGGTTGTAAAGCTTCTAAAGCCACATGATTTTGGAGCTGCCTGTCACACATTAGTTTGGCTTGTATGGGTTGAAATTCATTCAGTCAGGAAGTTCCAAATGACATATTATCCAGGGAAAGGAATCCTGGGACGGTTTTCATGAGGCTTTTCAGAGTAGGTGTGCTGATCTAGGATTTTATCTTTTAGTTTTATCTTTTGGAACATAATGAACAAGATCACAGGGACAGGGGCGACCTGATCCTAGATCAGCACTCCTACTCTGAGACCCTTTATGAATAAGGCCCCTGACCCTTATGTCTCTGTGTCTGTCTATCAGGAGAGCTGTGGCCTGACTGTGTGTGAGGGGAAGGTCTACATCGTCGGGGAGAGATAGTTGTGCCTCGGCCACCGACCAGGTTTGGGCCTACAGTCCTGAGAGCGGCAAGCTGACAGACGAGAAGCCCATGTCACGCAGTGTCAGCTACCACGGTTGTGTCACTGTCACCCAGTGGCCACCAAAGAAGACCCACTGAGGTGTAGGTGGAAGTTGCCACTAGACGCTGATCATGGGTCAGTTATACTAATGGTTAAAGGTAGTTTTGGGGGAGGAGAAGCTGATCCTAGCTCTGTACCTAGGGGAAACTTCACCCCAGAACCTGGGCTGCTGCCTGATGATTGGCAGTTGACTGAATCATGTTCCCATAGCCTGCTACTATTGGATGAAAGTACTTACAACTCCCTCCCCCATCTATAGACCACAAGAATGATAAGAGGCGACAAGAGACGGCCCAGACCTCACGTTTTGAGGTTGTTGCTTCAACGCCTTGTCAGTTTTGTATTTATGTAATATGTTGTTAGATGCCATTTAATTGAGGAAGAGGCCCAGAACATACACTACCGTTCAAATGTTTGGGGTCACTTAAAAATGCAAATTTTTCGTCCATTAAAATAACATCAAATTGATCAGAAATACATTGTAGACATTGTTAATGTTTTAAATGAATATTGTAGCTGGAAACGGCAGATTTTTTAAATGGAATATCTACGTAGGCGTACGGAGGCCCATTATCAGCAACCATCACTCCTGTGTTCCAATGGCACGACTTATTAGCTAATCCATGTTTATCATTTTAAAGGGCTAATTGATCATTAGAAAACCCTTTTGCAATTATGTTAGCACAGCTGAAAACTGTTGTTCTAAATAAAGAAGCAATAAAACTGGCCTTCTGTAGGCTAGTTGAGTATCTGGAGCGTAGGCATTTGAGGGTTCGATTACAGGCTCAAAATGGCCAGAAATAAAGAACTTTCTTCTGAAACTCATCATTCTATTCTTGTTCTGAGAAATTAAGGCTATTACATGCGAGAAATTGCCAATAAACTGAAGATCTCGTATAACGCGGTGTACTACTCCCTTCACAGAATAGCTCAAACTGGCTCTAACCAGAATAGAAAGAGGAGTGGGTGGCCCCGGTGTACATGTTTCTGGCCATTTTGAGCCTGTAATCGAACCCACAAATGCTGATGCTCCAGATACACAACTAGTCTAAAGGCCAGTTTTATTGCTCCTTTAATCAGAACAACAGTTTTCAGCTGTGCTAACATAATTGCAAAATGTTTTTCTAATGATCAATTAGCCTTTTAAAATGATCAACATGGATTAGCTAACACAACGTGCCACTGGAACACAGGAGTGATGGTTGCTGATAATGGGCCTCAGTACGCCTAGATATTCCATAAAAAATCTGCCGTTTCCGGCTATAAGTCATTTACAACTTTAACAATGTCTACACTGTATTTCTGATCAATTTTATGTTATTTTAATGGACAACATTTTTGCTTTTCTTTCAAAAACGAGGACATTTCTAAGTGACTCCAAACTTTTGAAAGGTGGTGTACACTTACACATTTGCTCACTTTAGTGACCTTGCTTCAATGGAAGGGTTCCTTGAGTGCCAATTGTTTTTTTTAAATAAATGGCACCTTTAGGAACCTTCCATCCTGCATTTTTTTCTTATTATCCATTTGGCCTCGATCCTGACAATGACCTCAACAAGACTGTCAGATGAGGAACCTCATTGTCAACTCTGTTTGTGTCCCAAATGGCACCCTATTCCCTATAGTGTAGGCTCTGAACAGAAGTAGTGCACTATATAGGGAGTAGGGTGCCATTTTGGAGATATAGATTGCACAATGCTGTGACAGGTATACCACACAGATACAAAGAGGAGGAGATTCCATATCAAGTGCAGATGAGACATGATAAAATCACATCAAGGCTTACATTCCACAGGCTTACATTCCACAGTTGATGGCCTGTAATTACTGGTTAGAAACAGATAGTGAAACAAGATTTCTTATGAACTAAATAGAGACTTCTAGTGTTCTGATGAATTATCACTACCTGTAGTCTCCTGTCATTTGAAGCATGAGAAAAGTAGGCATCTGGCCACCCTTACCTACGCTTTGATTTAGATTCAGGTTCAGTTAAATGATCTGAGACAAATGTTTGTGATGGTTTAGTGACCACATCTACTTGTATGTATTGCTTATACACAGTCTAAGGGGCAAATCCTCATTTCCACTCAAATATGATTTTGACTTAGAAAATATGTAGTCAGGATTCACCCCTTAGCACTTAATACAGCAGACAGGTCCTTCAGTTCCTGCATTTTAAGTAATTATTGCCTCATAACTGACAGCATATGAACAGACATTGATCAACAAGCACTTGACATGAATCCTAACTTGAGATCCACATGCATAACTCGGATTTAATCATTTATTGATGTAAATGGGAGACTTACATACATCCAGGGCTCTGTTCAACCTGTAGTGCTGAAGCGTAATAGAAATGTAAAGGTAATTTCCGATAGTGCCGGCATTTGCAGTGTTTACCACGTGAATACAGTCTCCACTAACTTCCGTGATACGGATTGAATAGAGCCCATAAACTTTCAGTGATGCGCACAGATCACAATGACCAAGTTATCAAAAGAGAAAACAGAACAGTACTTTTAAGAACTGTGATAGCATAATTACAAGATTATGTTATGTTTATACACCAAATTGTTGTTTTATGAAATAGAGTATAAGGTTCTTAGGACTCTCTTTCTGAGTTAACTGAGAGGAGTCTTTTGAAGCATGGGCTGGCAACTGTTGAAGAGATGGTTTCCACTCTAGATTCCTGCAGTTAGTCTGGGCATATAGTTAAGGAAAATGGGTTTTTCCTTGAGCTAACAATGGCTTGCTGATAAAAACCTAAAGTTGGCACTCATAGACAAGATGTGGTGTGTTCCTTTTATTGTATTCTAATGCTGATTTAACTTTCCATTTGAATGAAGGAATCACTGTGCAAACATTCCAGCTCATACCCATACAATGTGATTGACATGCCAATATTGTTTTCCAAGATGTGGTGTGTGTGACCCGAGATAGAGATAACCTCTTCCTGGCATCTGGGAAACTAAGCTGCTTTGGAAGTAAAACAACATCCCATGCAGATAACCAGGACATCAACCAAGGGGGCTTATGGGAAGGTTAGAAATGACCGACTAAGCATTTTTAGGGCCTATATAATATATCTTTATTCCTTATCAGTTAGGCTCTCAGCCGACAGTTTCATTATTGCAATAATTAATCGATATTACATAAAGATGATTGTTTGAAGAAATGACCAAGTCTCTCTCAGTACTGAATTTCCACGACAGAACACTGACCACATAGCACAAATGAATTATTTTTTAACAGTAACCATACTTATTTTGTAGATAAAACTTATTTGAATGTTTATCTTCACTCTAACCTGGTCAGTTGTATGTATTCATATAGTTTCCTTTACGTAAATGTTTTAGTGTGAAGAAACTAGGTCACAATTTGAATTGAACGACACTTTCAGACAGGAAATCCCATACTTCAATATGAAACATACTGTATGTGTAGGATGTACATACCTGAACTCCATAATCCCTTTTTTTTAAATTGTATTCTAATGCTGATTTAACTTTCCATTTGAATGAAGGAATCACTGTGCAAACATTCCAGCTCATACCCATACAATGTGATTGACATGCCAATATTGTTTTCCAAGATGTGGTGTGTGTGACCCGAGATAGAGATAACCTGGAAGAGTTTAGAACAATGCCTCATTTTCTCATCTTCCTGGCATCTGGGAAACTAAGCTGCTTTGGAAGTAAAACAACATCCCATGCAGATAACCAGGACATCAACCAAGGGGGCTTATGGGAAGGTTAGAAATGACTGACTAAGCATTTTTAGGGCCTATATAATATATCTTTATTCCTTATCAGTTAGGCTCTCAGCCGACAGTTTCATTATTGCAATAATTAATCGATATTACATAAAGATGATTGTTTGAAGAAATGACCAAGTCTCTCTCAGTACTGAATTTCCACGACAGAACACTGACCACATAGCACAAATGAATTATTTTTTAACAGTAACCATACTTATTTTGTAGATAAAACTTATTTGAATGTTTATCTTCACTCTAACCTGGTCAGTTGTATGTATTCATATAGTTCCCTTTTTGTAAATGTTTTAGTGTATGAAGAAACTAGGTCACAATTTGAATTGAATGACACTTTCCACTCAAATCTGAATCCCATACTTCAATATGAAACATACTGTATGTGTATGATGTACATACCTGAACTCCCTAATCACTTTTTTAAAAAAAGAAGAAGTTATATTCTAATGCTGAGTTAACTTTCCATTTGAATGAAGGAATCACTGTGCAAACTTTCCAGCTCATACCCATACAATGTGATTGACATGCCAATATTGTTTTCCAGTGTTTTCTGTTTTTTGGCTGACTAGGTTAAGTATTTTTGATTATTACTAATTTAAGTGTGAGATTCCAATAAAGCTGATGTTCCTACAGTGAAGGTATTGAATACATTTCTGGATAAATAGATATCAGATAATTGAAACTGACAATGTTCCCTGTAGTCTGCAACAGTGCTGTTATGGTGAGCTACAATCTCAGACAGTTTTCAGTTAGATTTTTGGGGAGGCCTGGCTTCCCTTGGCATCCATGAAAACATGCCATTGGACGTTTTTACTATTATTTAGACAATTTAGACATTGTTAAGACACTAATTGGAACTGAGAGGAACAGCAATTGGAAATAATTTCGTCAACCTCCAGGGTCCTCACCTCAGAAACCCTAAGGTGGTCATCGCATTTGCCAAAATATTTGACCACTGACTCTTGAGTATGATAAGAAATTGTATTTTTCTGCTGTAAGAGCTGTTGTGATATCATCTGTTATCTTAATCCTCTCTTTTTCATGGAAGCGTCTGGTTACATTCCAGAGATGGCACAGTGGTATCAGATATCTATCTTTACTCTACTGGTATTATGGGACTGATGTACGGGAACAAACAAACAAGTCACCATCAGACCAGTTTTGAAGTTTCTTAGAAAACCTAAGGCAACATCCCTCTCAAGCTTCCTTAGAGAACTGACCTGAAATGGGGAAATTGAAAAGGTTCTCATGTACTGTAGATAGGAATGTCTTCTTAAGAAAGTAGGGTAACACTTCATTTTAAGGGGTCCTTAATACAGTGTAATTGCATGTTTAATTACACTGTAACAAGTATTGTAGTTCATTGTAATAGCTCATAGTTACACTGTAACAACAACATGTAACTGGTGGTTATTGCGGTCTGTAATTACAGAGGAGTAGCAAATACTTGTTACACATGGGAAAGTTTCCCCTAAAATCTCCAATTCAGTGTGTAGTTTCTTCTCAGCTGCATCTGATTCAGTAATAACTGTCACAAGGTTGTAATCTCTTGTCGACAGATGTGCTGGGTGTCCAAGATTACAGAGGTTGGCGGATCAATAGGCTTTAATTACCTACCCGTGAATGTGCACTCTTCAAAATCTCCACTCAATGTGGTTGCTAGCACTTGTCCCCAAAAAGTGTACCATCTGGGTTCATTTGGTTGGGTTTACAATAACAGATCAGACATCGATAAACCTCTGACTGGGGTCTACCATACGGCTGTCATAACAGATTATAATTTAAAAACAAATGTATAATTATTGTGTAGATTACCGTTATTCACCGTTAGTCAGCACCTCCACACAAACACATTTTTCTGGGTGTGTGCCAGCTCATGCTTTTTAATCTAGATTACCCATTATGACAACCTGAACCTCCTTGCCATCTGAGTCAGAGGATAAACCCACAAGTACACCAGAGAGTACATGTAATATCTGCATAAGTACAATGTAATTACTAAGTGTTACACAGGATTTGGCTAGTTAAAATGAAGTGTATCTTGAGGTGTACTTACATATCTGTAATAAATACAAAGTTGTCGATAGTTCTTACACAGGATTTAGCTATTTAAAGTGAAGTGTAACTTTACAGATACCTATGATACATTTCTATTTAATTACTCATTACCAATTGAAAATACCTACAAACAAATAAGAGCTTCTACTTTAGTACATTTTATTGCAACATGTAAAAAATACCTTATATTTCTTACAAAACAATAAGGATTTTTGTTGTTAGATTAATAATTCGATGAATTACATTAAACAAAGATATATAGGTCTACTCAATAACATAAAAATAACTATTCTAGAGGTGACTCAAATCTGTAGCCTATAGTATGGTGAGTAGCCTAGATAGCTAGCTAATTTAGAAAAACGGGATTGTCTTTTTCTTCCATTTTTAACATTACAAGAAACAATGGAAATCGACAACTCAGTCTCTGTCTTCATCCGTTTCTTTCTTGTAAGCATTTTCCCATTCCTGGAGTCTGAGACATTTTGGGAATCTGTGGAAGAGAAGAAGAGTATAAACTATCAAAATAAACTGCCGTTAGTCAGCACCTCCACACAAACACATTTTTCTGGGTGCGCCAGCTCATGTTTTTTAATCAGAGAAGAAGAGTATGACAGTTTTCATAGACACTATACATTACCCCTAGTTACCATCATCATCATGATTTCTATAGTTTAGGCATATAGCAGCTTAAGCCCCACCCTCTTCAACATTTATATCAATGAATTGGCGCGGGTACTAGAAAAGTCTGCAGCACCCGGCCTCACACTGCTAGAATCTGAAGTCAAATGTCTACTGTTTGCTGATGATCTGGTGCTTCTGTCACCAACCAAGGAGGGCCTACAGCAGCACCTAGATCATCTGCACAGATTCTGTCAGACCTGGGCCCTGACAGTAAATCTCAGTAAGACCAAAATAATGGTGTTCCAAAAAAGGTCCAGTCGCCAGGACCACAAATATAAATTCCATCTAGACACTGTTGCCCTAGAGCACACAAAAAACTATACATACATTGGCCTAAACATCAGCGCCACAGGTAACGTCCACAAAGCTGTGAACGATCTGAGAGACAAGGCAAGAAGGGCATTCTATGCCATCAAAAGGAACATAAATTTCAACATACCTGTTAGGATCTGGCTAAAAATACTTGAATCAGTCATAGAGCCCATTGCCCTTTACGGTTGTGAGGTCTGGGATCCGCTCACCAACCAAGACTTCACAAAATGGAACAAACACCAAATTGAGACTCTGCATACAGAATTCTGCAAAAATATCCTCCGTGTACAACATAAAACACCAAATAATGCATGCAGAGCAGAATTAGGCCGATACCCACTAATTATCAAAATCCAGAAAAGAGCTGTTAAATTCTACAACCACCTAAAAGGAAGCGATTCCCAAACCTTCCATAACAAAGCCATCACCCACAGAGAGATGAACCTGGAGAAGAGTCCCCTAAGCAAGCTGGTCATGGGGCTCTGTTCACAAACACAAACAGACCCCACAGAGCCCCAGGACAGCAGCACAATTAGACCCAACCAAATCATGAGAAAACAAAAAGATAATTACTTGACACATGCTATGTGGCCCTAAACAGAGAGTACACAGTGGCAGAATACCTGTCCACTGTGACTGACCCAAACTTAAGGAAAGCTTTGACTATGTACAAACTTAGTGAGCATAGCCTTGCTATTGAGAAAGGCCACCGTAGACAGACCTGGCTCTCAAGAGAAGACAGGCTATGTGCACACTGCCCACAAAATGAGGTGGAAACTGAGCTGCACTTCCTAACCTCCTGTCCAACGTATGACCATATTAGAGATACATATTTCCCTCAGATTACACAGATCCACAAAGAATTCGAAAACAAATCCAATTTTGATAAACTCCCATATCTACTGGGGAAATTCCACAGTGTGCCATCACAGCAGCAAGATGTGTGACCTGTTGCCACAAGAAAAGGGCAACCAGTGAAGAACAAACACCATTGTAAATACAACCCATATTTATGCTTATTTATTTTCCCTTGTGTTCTTTAACCATTTGTACATTGTTACAACACTGTATATATATATATATATATATATGTATAATATGACATTTGTAATGTCTTTATTGTTTTTAAATTTCTGTATGTGTAATGTTTACTGTTAATTTTTATTGTTTATTTCACTTTTGTATATTATCTACCTCACTTGCTTTGGCAATGTTAACACATGTTTCCCATGCCAATAAAGCCCCTTGAATTGAATTGAATATAGCTAGTCAGGCCCAGCTAGTTGTTATGTTATCCAGCTAACAATGATAGTGCTTGTGTTGACGCTAGCTAAACGCTAGCTAACTACCTATGCCAAATCGTCCAGCAGAATTCATGTATCCAAAAAAGCTTAACAAATAGCATGGGAAACGTGCTTTCTCATGTGTTGCCATTTTTGACCTACAATACTTAGTTTCTTTCGCGTCAATCTTTCATGTCTGGATTTTGCACACGGACCTTTTTGACCCCATTATTTTTGCACTGTTACATGACGTCAGTGTCAACACGTGGGCACATTTGAGATTGATGTTATTTTGAGTGTGTTGCATAGATGGACAGATCTTGACATAATGCGTTATTTCCTGGGATAAATAAATAATTGCACCAATGTAACCAATCCTAAAGTGAGAATGTTCCTCAACAGTGAAACCCTTGCAAGATTACATGATGGAATAAGAGTTTGTCTTATGACCATTTTAAGTGTATTTATAAACCATTATTCAACCAACCTTAAAAGGTTGTTTAGCGATTCGTGCACAACGATGGGACAAAGTAGACGGGGTTGGCTTAGATTGTTGACAACATGTAAGCAATATTTAGTCTCCAATGTTTATTGAAAGCATAAATACATTTGCATAATGAGCACTTGTCTCTCAAATACATTGATGAGGATCAGCGGAGAGGAGGCAAATTGCAGTGGGTCTAGGGTGGCAGGTAAGGTAGAGGTGGTGATATGATCCTTGACTAGTCTCTCAAAGCAGTTCATGATGACAGAGGTGAGTGCTTAAATTAAATTAAGTCATTAAATTCAGTTATCTTGGGTACAGGAAAAAATTGTGTCCATCTTGAAGCATGTGGGGACAACAGACTGGGACAGGGAGAGATTGAATATGCCCGTAAACACCGTTTTTTTTTTTTGAATTTTACCCCTTTTTCTCCCCAATTTCGTGGTATCCAATTGTTTAGTAGCTACTATCTTGTCTCATCGCTACAACTCCCGTAGGTTGAAAGTCATGCGTCCTCCGATACACAACCCAACCAAGCCGCACTGCTTCTTAACACAGCGCCACCCAACCCAGAAGCCAGCCACACCAATGTGTCAGAGGAAACACTGTGTACCTGGCAACCTTGGTTAGCGCGCACTGCGCCCGGCCCCCCACAGGAGTCGCTGGTGAGCGATGACACAAGGATTTCCGTACCGGCCAAACCCTCCCTAACCCGGACGACGCTATGCCAATTGTGCGTCGCCCCACGGACTTCCCGGTCGCGACAGAGCCTGGACATGAACCCAGAGTCTCTGGTGGCACAGCTGGCGCTGCAGTACAGCGCCCTTAACCACTGCGCCACCCGGGTGGCCTCGTAAACCCACTGTAAGGGTTGTCGTCGGTGGAAGAAGGATCGGACCAAAGTGCAGCGTGGTAAGTGTTCATGATGATTTTTAATTCAAACTCAGAACACTAAGCAATTAAATGACAACGTGAATTTACAAAACTGAAACAGTACCGTGTGGCCCAAACACTCACACGGAAACAAACACCCACAAACCAAAATTGAAACCCAGGCTACCTAAGTATGATTCTCAATCAGAGACAACTAACAACACCTGCCTCTGATTGAGAACCATACTAGACCGAACACAAAAACAAATATAGACTGCCCACCCCAACTCATGCCCTGACCATACTAAAACAAAGAATAAAATAACAGAACTATGGTCAGAATGCAGAATGTGACAGTACCCCCCCAAAGGTGCGGACTCCGGCCGCAAAACCTGAACCTATAGGGGAGGGTTGTTGGAGCGAACCATTGAGGAAAGCTCAGCATTGCATGTAGATAGTTTTGGCTGCTAGGCTGAAGTAGCAAGGACATGCACATTAAGAGAAATGATATCCAGGCCACATGACACCCAGACCATACTCTATTTTTGAAAGAATACATTAACCAAGACCATACGTGCATTCATGACAGCTGAACGTGCTATGGTCAGCAGGATACAGGATGAAAGATGTAGGCAAGATAACTGATGACTAACGCGTAAAACATAAGCATGCAGTACATACATTATTTTTAGAACATGTAAAGAGTTCTGCCATCGTTGTAACCAAAAGCAGATACTAAGGGGGAGTAACTTTATTTACATATGTGATGTACACAAATACTATGTATGTATAAAAGCAGAGCCAGTGCTAAGAAGCGGCGGCTGTTCCGCGGACCAGCACGGCTCTTAATAACTTGTATTAAAGTCTACATTGAATTCATAAAGTTCTTCTGAGAGTATTATATTTCTGAAACAATTATCCACGACAGGGTCTGGGTGGGCGTCTGGCAGTGCCGGACAGGCGGGAGACTCCGGCGGCTCCTGGCTGAGTGCCGGCTTTGGCGGCTTAGGACAGACGGGAGACTCTGGCAGTGCTGGAGAGGAGGAAGGCTCTGACAGCACTGAATGAACAGGCGGGAGCACCTGTAGGGAGAAGACGGAGAGACAGCCTGGTGCGAGGGGCTGCCACAGGAGGGCTGGTACGTATAGGTGGCACCAGACAGACCAGACCGTGCAGGCGCACTGGAGCTCTTGAGCACCGAGCCTGCCCAACCTTACCTGGTAACTTTATTTACATATGTGATGTACACAAATACTATGTATGTATAAAAGCAGAGCTAGTGCTAAGAAGCGGCGGCTGTTCCGCGGACCAGCACGGCTCTTAATAACTTGTATTAAAGTCTACATTGAATTCATAAAGTTCTTCTGAGAGTATTATATTTCTGAAACAATTATCCACGACAGGGTCTGGGTGGGCGTCTGTCCGCGGTGGCGGCTCTGGCGGACAGACCAGACCGTGCAGGCGCACTGGAGCTCTTGAGCACCGAGCCTGCCCAACCTTACCTGGTTGAATGCTCCCCGTAGCCAGGCCAGTGCGGCGAGGTGGAATAGCCCACACTGGGCTGTGCTGGCGAACCGGGGACACCATGCGTAAGGCTGGTGCCATGTACGCCGGCCCGAGGAGACGCACTGGAGACCAGATGCGTAGAGCCGGCTTCATGGCACCTGGCTCGATGCCCACTCTAGCCCGGCCGATACGAGGAGCTGGAATGTACCGCACTGGGCTATGCACACGCACCGGGGACACCGTGCGCTCCACCACATAACACGGTGCCTGCTGGCTCTCGCATCTGGTCTCCCTCTCGCTCTCCGGTAAGCACGGGGTGTTGGCTCAGGTCTCCTACCTGACTTAGCCACACTCCCCGTGTGCCCCCCCCCCAAGACATTTTTGGGGCTGCCTCTCGGGCTTCCAGCTGCGCCGCCGTGCTGCCTCATACCACCGCCTCTCGGCTTTCGCTGACTCCAGCTCAGCCTTGGGGCGGCGATATTCTCCAGCCTGTGCCCATGGTCCCTTGCCGTCCAGAATCTCCTCCCAAGTCCACGAGTCCTGCGATCGCTGCTGCTGCCCGTTACCACGCTGCTTGGTCCTTTTTTGGTGGGTGTTTCTGTAAGGGTTGTCGTCGGTGGAAGAAGGATCAGACCAAAGCGCAGTGTGGTAAGTGTTCATGCTGATTTTTTATTAAAACTCAGAACACTAAACAATAAATGACAACGTGAATTTACAAAACCGAAACAGTAACGTGTGGCCCAAACACTCACAAGGAAACAAACACCCACAAACCAAAAGTGAAACCCAGGCTACCTAAGTATGATTCTCAATCAGAGACAACTAACGACACCTGCGACTCACAAGGAAACAAACACCCACAAACCAAAAGTGAAACCCAGGCTACCTAAGTATGATTCTCAATCAGAGACAACTAACGACACCTGCGACACCTGCCTCTGTTTGAGAGCCATACTAGGCCTAACACAAAAACCAACATAGAAAAACAAACATAGACTGCCCACCCCAACTCATGCCCTGACCCTACTAAAACAAATAATAAAATAACAGAACTATGGTCAGAACGTGACACACACCAGCCAGCTGGTCTGCGCATGCTCTGAGGACGCGGCTAGGGATGCCGTCTGGAACGGCAGCCTTGTGAGGGTTAACACGTTTAAATGTTTTACTCACTTTAGCCACGGGGAAGGAGAGCCCCCAGTCCTTGGTAGCGGGTCTTATTCTCAAAGCGTGTGAAGAATGTGTTTAGCCTGTCCGGAAGCAAGATTTCGGTCTCGGCGATGTGGCTGCTTTTCCTTTTGTAGTCCGGGATTGTCTGTAGTCCCTGCCACATACGTCTGGTGTCTGAACCATTCAATTGCGACTCCACTTTATCTCTATACTGATGTTTAGCTTGTTTGATTGCCTTGCGGAGTGAATAACTACACTGTTTGTATTCTGCCATATTACCAGTCACCTTGCCATGGTTAAATGCGGTGGTTTGCGCTTTCAGTTTCGCACGAATGCTACCAGAAATGTGTCAAGGCTTAGTGATGTTTTCATGGCTGGATGAAAATCCAAAGATGGCAGTAACCAGAACTAGCAGCCATTGCTAGGGTACACACTGTCACGAATCTCGCCGAAGATGGTGCCTCTTCCTGTTCGGGCGGCGCTCGGCGGTCGTCGTTGCCGGCCTATTAGCTGCCATCGATTCCCTTTCCGTTTGTTTATGTTTATTGGGTATTTGGGTACACCTGTTTTGAGTTAGTGTTTGTTTGTAGGCTATTTAAGGGCACTAGGCCCGCTGGGTATTTGTGCAGGCTTGTTTTCCTGTTATCTGGTGTATGAGTGTAATCAGTATTTTTCCGGACAGTTTTAGTCATTGTATTTTGAGACGGGTTGTTTCATGCGCCCTGGTGTTTTGCATGTAGTGGCTCCACAGTCTATGGAATAACATATCCACGAACTGAATTACCTGCTCTCTGCGCTTGACTCCTCCACTCACCACTGTTAGAAGTTGTAACACACACAAGTTTAATAGTCAAACTGCCAGGGGTTCCAAAACCCTTCTATTACATGTCTATGGCAACAAAGCAACAAGCTGTAGGCTATATTTGGTGTGCATGCTGGCTAAATTGAGGCCTTCCCGACTGTAGGCAACTGGTAATTGACTAAATAAAGGAAACACTTGAGTAAATGAGGTATACAAATAATATGTTATGGTGTGGGGTGAATTGTCCTGGCATGGTTTAGGTCCACTTGAAACAGTGGTGTATATTCATGGATGCCAAGGCTTCCCCGAAAAAATTACCAAGAAAGAAAATAATTGATCTCAAGTGTTTCATAAATTTCCTTCAATTTGCAAGAGGCTGAATGTATCTCACGCTAGAAAGCATCCAATTGAACAAAACAGCGCCCCTCTGTCTCAGTATGTGTAGCACATCTATTTGATGCTGTCTGGTCAAAAAGAGTATGACATTGTTGCCGCCCATAGCATTGAATGGAAAGAGAAACGGCAACTGAATGCATTCAACTGAAATGTGTCTTCCGCATTTAACCCAACCCCTCTGAATCAGAGAGGTGCGGGGGGCTGCCATAATCAACATCCACGTCTTCGGCGCCCGGGGGATCAGTGGGTTAACTGCCTTGCTCGGGGCAGAACGACAGATTTTTACCTTGTCAGCTCAAGGATTTGATCCAGCAACCTTTCTGTTACTGGCCCAATGCTCTAACCATGCAAGAGCAGCGAGCGAACATTTGGCCTCCTTTGATAAAAAATAAATACTAATAATAGCCAATCAGCCTTCAGCTAAACCGAGTGAGCTCAAACTGTGAATGATCCTGGCACACCAAAAAAAGTGTCAAAGGAAACCAGTTTGGATTTGGTTTTACACCAATCACTTCACCTCAGAAGCCAACCGTTGTAAAAAAGTTGAATTGCTGCATGTCATTGTGTTGTTGTCCCACAAAATCGGTCCTAAATTAGCCATGGATGGAGATAGGGATTTGCACTTGTGGTTTTACTTAATTCTTTGTACTGGACAATGATTATAACAGTGATTCTGATCCAACCATAAATGCATACATTGTGCCCCTGGCCTGAGAGGCTTGAAGTTCAACGTGTTGCTAGATGTAGTAGGCTAATGTGCATCCTTGCTGTTATGGATTTCACTGCCTGTGAGTTTTAAAACGTCATACAGCTCACTCCACCCATTCCCCCTATAGTGCCAGGATGACTAGGGGCTCATAAACGGTCTCCCCAAACTGCCAGTGGCCACTGATAGGTTGCTAGGGAGGTTGCTGGAGGGGAAGGACACCTGACAGAAATGTCCTCTGGTCTGATGAAACAAAAATATAACTTTTTGGCCATAATGACCATTGTTATGTTTGGAGGAAAAAGGGGGAGGCTTGCAAACCAAAGAACACCATCCCAACCGTGAAGCACAGGGGTGGCAGCATCATGTTGTGGGGGTGCTTTGCTGCAGGAGGGACTGGTGCACTTCACAAAATAGATGGCATCATGAGGAGAGAAAAGTATGTGGATATTTTGAAGCAACATCTCAAGACATCAGTCAGGAAGTTAAAGCTTGGTCGCAAATGGATCTTCCAAATGGACAATGACCCCAAGCATACTTCCAATGTTGTAGCAAAATGGCTTAAGGACAACAAAGTCAAGGTATTGGAGTGGCTATCACAAAGCCCTGACCTCAATCCCGTAGAAAATTTGTGGGCAGAACTGAAAAAGTGTATGCAAGGAAGGAGGCCTACATACCGGACTCAGTTACACCAGCTCTGTCAGGAGGAATGGGCCAAAATTCCCCCAACTTATTGTGGGAAGCTTGTGGAAGGCTACCCAAAACGTTTGACCCAAGTTAAACAAATTAAAGGCAAATCTACCAAATAATAATTTAGTTTATGTAAACTTCTGACGCACTGGGAATGTGCTGAAAGAAATAAAAGATGAAATAAATAATTCTTTCTACTATTATTCTGACATTTCACATTCTTAATAATGTGGTGATCCTAACTGACCTAAAACAGGGAATTTTTACATGGATTAAATGGCAGGAATTGTGAAAAATTGTGTTTAAATGTATTTGGCTAAGGTGTATGTAAACTTCCGACTTCAACTGTATGTGTTATACAGTCCTTTGCTTATGTCACCATCTCCTTATACAGTCAATTATTATTGCTCTAATGCTATTACTGATTCAGTCTCATGCTGTTTATTAGTATATTAATTAATCTCATTACAGAACCACATCCATCTCATAAGTCCTCTGGAAATAAAGTTATTTCATGTGTGTAACTCTCTGTGAGGTTGCCTTATTCCTATGACCAGGAAAGGTGTCTGTGAATCACAGACCAGCCTAACTGGAGAGCTGCTCTCTTTCAGTTTCTCTCTTCAGTTTCCCATGAAAGGAAGTTAGGCAAGCGAGCAAGTATTTTAGCCAGGTAGCCTAGGACAACAAAAACTAAAAGCGTGTACTGTGTGATTGAGTCATAGGCAGTTAGGCAACATGAAAGAGGAGGATGGCATTGGCATTTCTCTACAACTAGGGTGTCAACATGTTTTTTTCTACTTGCAAGCACAAACACACACACACACACACACAGAGAAATTAGTGCCATGGACAGCCACATCTACCATAGACAGACAAATATTTAGCTCACGTTGATTGGACTAAATCGTTTTTTGTATCTTTTAGTTGTCACTGAATTAGATTTAGCAAAAGTGATTGGCTGGAATAGTGGACTTTGCGACTTGCGGTAACTCCGTGCTTCTAAATCAGTAGTTGTTTGTTTTTCATTTTGAAAATGTGGGAAACATTAACTTGCTGTAGGGCATGTAAATGTTTGTTACATGCAACATATTTTGTGGATTTTACCTGAACAGATGTTGATCTCTGGTTTTGTGATGAAACCAAGGTGTTGTTAAATTTATTCTGCCACTGTGTCTTCTTATTGTCTCAGCCTTAGGCCTATATATCACGGTGTCTAGGCATATGAACAAACAGGTTATAGAGCAAACAACGCAATTGTCACACCACATAGGTTGGCTTATTGCTTATTTTCCCTGGCTTGGCTTCCCCAGGGATTTTACCCACACACTGCTACTGAAAACGTCACAGTGCTGTCAACATGCCTCTTCCACGGAATATTCAGGACTGAGATGTTGTAGATACTAATGCTAATCTTATTCTCCAGAACAGCGATGATGGCGATAAATAGGCATCACTTTCATCACGTCATATGGGCAAAAGCATTTCCCCCCTACTTCTTACAATGAATCACCAGGAGGAAGATCTTGATACTAGGCTAATTTGTGACCAAATCTTTATAAAAAAAAGCATTTTCTTGTTGAGGTTGGGAGGGGGGGACCACATGCACAATACACAAATTCATAATTTAATAGTTAGCTCGCATTACAGAGCCAAAAAGTAACAATACATTGAGTATGTAAAGAGAATTAAAAATAAAATGAGCCTCCACCCCTAACCCCCCCCCATCCAACATGTTTCCCTCCAGTGTATATCCATTTTACGTATGGGTGGTCATGGGAATCGAACCCACTACCCTGGCATTACAAGTACCATGCTCTACCAACTGGACAGCAATATTCAAACTTTGACTGTGATTTTCAAACAAATTTTAGACAGGACCACTCAGGAACACCCAACACCTCTTAGATAGCCATTCTGGTGTGTCTTTGGCATTACAATTTGTGTAATTGTCCAGCTGAAAAATAAAACTATCCCAGGTTTAGGTTTTCAGAAGGCGGGTTGACCACCTTTTTACCTGGGCCATGCTCCTTTCGATCCTGACAAACTCCCCAGTCCCTCCCACTAACAAGACATTTTACATTTCAGTCATTTAGCAGACGCTCTTACTGTATCTAGAGTGACTTACAGTAGTGAGTACATACATTTGCATACCTTTTCATCCTGGTCACCCGAACCCACGACTCTTGCGTTGCAAGCAACATGCTCAACCGACTGAGCCACATAACATGGGACCCAGTGCAGTTTCTTCTTGAACTGCACTGTTGGTTAAGGGCTTGTAAGTAAGCATTTCACAGAAAGTCTACACTTGTTGTATTCGGCGCATGTGGAAAATAAAGTTTGATTTGATTTGATGAAACTGCCACCACAATACTTGAAAATATGCATTCCACTTGAGCAGAGCAGGGCATTTGCCCAACATTCTCCATTTTTCTCTAGATAGCCATCATATGTGAATAACATGTAATTATTCTACTCTGCATAGTTACGGTTACTGGTATATAATTAATCAGCGTTATTCAAAAACAGAGAGCATGTATGTGAGTGTGTGTAAGAGAAAGAGAGAGAAAGGGAAAGAGGGAGAAAGAGAGGGAGTGTGTGTGTGTGTGTGTGTGTGTGTGTGTGTGTGTGTGTGTGTGTGTGTGTGTGTGTGTGTGTGTGTGTGTGTGTGTGTTTGTGTGTGTGCAAGCACGTATAGTGTGTATGTATAATACGTGTCAAAAGCGCAATCCAGATGGGATGGTGTATCGCTGCAGAATTCTGTGGTAGCCATAATGGTTAAGTGTGCGTTGAATTCTAAATAAATCACTGACAGTGTCACCAGCAAAGCACCATCACACCTCCTCCTCCATGCTTCACGTGGGAATTGTGAGTTTTGATGTAGAAAATAGTCAAAATAAAGAAAAACCCTTGAATGAGTAGGTGGGACCAAACTTTTGACTGGTACTGTATATAATTATTTATTTATTTATTTATTATTATTATTATTATTATTATTATTATTTTACCTTTATTTAACCAGGTAGGCCAGTTGAGAATACGTTCTCATTTACAACTGTGACCTGGTCAAGATTTAGCAAAGCAGTGCGACAAAACACAGAGTTACACATAAACAAACGTACAGTCAATAACACAATAGAAAAATCTATGTCCAGTGTGTGCAAATGTAGAAGAGTAGGGAGGTAAGGCAGAATAGACCATGGAGTTGAAATAATTACAATTTAGCATTAACACTGGAATGACAGATGTGCAGATGATGATGTGCAAGTAGAGAATATAGATACTAGGGTGCAAAAGAGCAAGAGGATAAGTAACAATATGGGTATGAGTGTGCTATTTACAGATTGGCTGTGTACAGGTACAGTGATCGGTAAGCTGCTCTGACAGCTGATGCTTAAAGTTAGAGAGGGAGATATAAGACTCCAGCTTCAGAGATTTTTGCAATTCATTCCAGTCATTGGCAGCAGAGAACTGGAAGGAAATGCAGCCAAAGGAAGTGTTGGCTTTGGGGGTGACGAGTGAAATATACCTGCTGGAGCGCGTGCTATGGGTGGGTGTTGCTATGGTGACCAGTGAGCTGAGATAAGGCGGGGCTTTACCTAGCATAGACTTATAGATGACCTGGAGCCAGTGGGTTTGGCGACAAATATGTAGTGAGGGCCAGCCAACGAGAGCATACAGGTCATAGTGGTGGGTAGTATATGGGGCTTTGGTGGCAAAACGAATGGCCCTGTGATAGACTACATCCAATTTGCTGAGTAGAGTGCTGGAGGCTATTTTGTAAATGACATCACCGAAGTCAAGAATCGGTAGGATAGTGAGTTTTACGAGGGTATGTTTGGCAGCATGAGTGAAGGAGGCTTTGTTGCGAAATAGGAAGCCAATTCTAGATTTAATTTTGGATTGGAGATGCTTAGTGTGAGTCTGGAAGGAGAGTTTACAGTTTAACCAGACTGTACTTGCATTTAAAAGCATTTTTTGGCCTCGGAAGGAGTGTTGTATGGCATTGAAATCCGTTTGGTTGTTTGTTAGCACAGTGTCCAAAGAAGGGCCGGATGTATACAGAATGGTGTCGTCTGCGTAGAGGTGGATCAGAGAATCACCAGCAGCAAGAGCGAAAAGAGTCGGCCCGAGAATTTAACCCTGTGGCACCCCCATAGAGACTGCCACTGGTCCGGACAACAGGCCCTCCGATTTGGCACACTGAACTCTATCTGAGAAGTAGTTGGTGAACCAGGTGAGGCCATTTGAGAAGCCAAGGCTATTGAGTCTGCCGATAAGAATGCGGTGATTGACAGAGTCGAAAGCCTTAGCCAGGTCGATGAAGACGGCTGCACAGTACTGTCTTTTATTGATGGAGGTTATAATATCGTTTAGGACCTTGAGCGTGGCTGAGGTGCACCGATTGACCAGCTTGGAAACCAGATTGCATAGTGGAGAAGGTACGGTGGGATTTGAAATGGTCGGTGATCTGTTTGTTAACTTGATTTTTGAAGATTTTAGAAAGGCAGGGCAGGATGGTAATAGGTCTATAACAGTTTGGGTCTAGAGTGTCTCCCGCTTTGAAGAGGGGGATGACCGCGGCAGCTTTCCAATCGTTGGGGATCTCAGACGATATGAAAGAGAGGTTGAATAGGCTAGTAATAGGGGTTGCAACAACTTCGGCGGATAATTTTTAGAAAGAAAGGGTCCAGATTGTCTAGCCCAGCTGATTTGTAGGTATCCAGATTGTGCAGCTCTTTCAGCACATCGGCTGTCTGGATTTGGGTGAAGGAGAAGCGGGGGTTGCTTTGGCAAGTTGCTGCAGGCGATGCTAATGCAGAATGCCACAGGATGTTTTTGTGCTGGTCAAGGGCAGTCAAGTCTGGGGTGAACCAAGGGCTATATCTGTTCTTAGTTCTATATTTTTTTAATGGGGCATGGTTAATTAAGATGGAGAGGAAAGCACTTTTAAAGAGCAACCAGGCATCCTCTACTGGCGGGATGAGGTCAATTTACTTCCAGGATACCCTGGCCAGGTCGATTAGAAAGGCCTGTTTGCTGAAGTGTTTTAGGGAGCGTTTGATAGTGATGAGGGGTGGTTGTTTGACCGCGGACCCATTACGCACCCAGGCAATGAGGCATTGATCGCTGAGATCCTGGCTGAAGACAGCAGAGGTATATTTAGAGGGCAAGTTGGTCAGGATGATATCTAAGAGGGTGCCGATGGTTATGGATTTAGGGTTATACCTGGTAGGTTCCTTGATAATTTGTGTGAGATTGAGGGCATCTATTTTAGATTGTAGGGTGGCCGGGGTGTTAAGCATGTCTCAGTTTCGGTCACCTAACAGTACGAACTTTGAAGATAGATGGGGGGCAATCAATTCACATATGGTGTCCAGGGCACAGCTGGGGGCTGAAGGGGGTCTATAACAAGCGGCAACGGTGAGAGACTTGGGAGTGGAGCTAACCTCTCCATCACCAGAGGAACAGAGGAGGAGTAGGATAAGGGTAGGGCTAAAGGCTATAAGAACTGGTCGTCTAGTGCGTTCGGAACAGAGAGTAAAAGGAGCAGATTTCTGAGCACAGAAGAATAGATTCAAGGCATAATGTACAGACAAGGGCATGGTAGGATGTGAATACAGTGGAGGTAAACATAGGCATTGAGTGACGATGAGAGAGGTTTTGTCTCTAGAGGTGCCATTTAAGCCAGGTGAGGTCACCACATGTGTGGGGGTGGAACAAAAGGGCTAGCTAAGGCATACTGAGCAGGGCTGGAGGCTCTACAGTGAAATAAGACAATAATCACTAACCCAAACAGCAATGGACAGGGCATATTGACATTAGGGAGAGGCATGCGTAGTCGAGTGATCATAGGGTCCAATGCAATTGGACGCTTCCATGAAAAAGAGAGGACTGACATGATAGATGACATCACCAGCACTTACAGCAGAAAAACACATTCTTATCACACTCAATCGTCAGTTCAGCAATAAGACAATAACACCATAGGGTTTCTGAGGTGAGGACCCTGGCGGTTGAAGAAATTATCTCTGATAGCTGTTCTTCTGAAATCCAATTAGTATCTAAACACATGTTACATGAGATCTGAATGTTTGGTAGTAGAAATAGTAAATACGTCACAGTGTTATCAACAAAACAGGCCTCTTCCATGGAATAGTCAGGACTGAGATCTGTATAGAGAAACAAACGCTAATCTCATTCTTCAGAAAAGCAATGATGGTGATAAATAGGCAGGTTACATACTTTCATCACATGTCATATGGGCAGTCAAAGGCATTCCCCCCACCCCCTACTGCTTCCAATGAAGAACCAGGAGGAAGATCTTGATACTAGGAATTTTTTGTGTGACCAAATCTTTATAAATGTTTTCATTTCCTCGTTGGTGGGGGCTACATGAACAATACACACATTCATATAATTGAATAGTTAGCTCGCATCACAGAGCCAAAAAGTAACAATAAATTGAGTATGTAAAGAGATATACATTTTTTTTTATAAGCTCCCACCCCATTCCCTTAACCCGGGGGCGGCAGGGTAGCCAAGTGGTTAGAGCGTTGGACTAGTAACTGAAAGGTTGCAAGTTGAAATCCCTGAGCTGACAATGGTACAAATCTGTCGTTCTGCCCCTGAACAGGCAGTTAACCCACTCTTCCAAGGCCATCATTGAAAATAAGAATTTGTTCTTAACTGACTTGCCTAGTTAAATAAAGGTAAAAAATAAAATAAATAAAAAACTGTGGGAAATTAAATAGACAGCTGTGTGTCTTTCCAAATCATGTGCTATCAATTGAATTTACCACAGGTTGACTCCAATCAAGTTGTAGCAACATCTCAAGGATGATCAATGGAAACAGGATTCACCTGAGCTCAATTTCGAGTCTCATAGCAAAGGGTCTGAATACTTATGTAAATCAGGTCTGTTTTTATTTTTCATTAAATATGCAAACAAAAGTTGTTTTCACTTTGTCATTATGGGATGTTGTGGGTAGATTGGTGAGGAAAACATTTAACTTAATGCATTGTCGAATAAGGTTGCCACATAAAATGTGGAAAGAGCGAAATGGTCTGAATACTTTCCGAATGCACTGTATCTAGCCACCAGAGGACGACGCAAAGTCTTTCTGTAAATTACGTGTGCTTTTGATTTGATGTGATTGGTGTGAAGCCAAAGCTAAACTGGCTTCCCTTGACACTTTTTGTTTGTTGCACAAGGACCATTCACAGTTGAGCTCACTAAGTTTAACTCAACGCAGATTGGTTATTATTTTATTCATTTTTTTTATCAAGGGAAACCAAATGCTCTTTCGGGGTGGGTATAATTTGTGGAACGTTCCAACAGGAATCCGTTCCAAAAACTTCGTAAATAACAAGGTTGCCAACAAGCAACGCATACAGAGTCGTATAACAGTAGAATGAGATACCGGGTAGGGAGTGAGCTATGTAATTACGTTTTTCACTCACCACGTTTATTCGGGAAAAAATGTCTCTTCGTTCTAGTAGCCTCCACCATTTCTCATTCGTTGGTTTAGTTATTATTTCCGGTGTTCCTGCATTTGCGGGTGAACTCTGTTGCGCCTCAATTGGGGAATCGCTGTGGTTGAAATGTAACTAATGACCGCAAGCCCCAGTATTTTATTAGCTAGGTGGCTTGTACACAATTGTTACCGATGATACTGTATATACCTACTCGTACTACAGAAGCATGCATTGTATTTTGCCAAGTTCTCTCTGTGTTAATCCGTTCCCCCAAATATAGCAGGTAACTTGTGTCTATGTCGATGTTGTTGAGTTCATCTTGCCTAGTTAAATAAAGATAAAATAAATTAGAACATTTAAAATATATACTTTGACCTATTTCAGTTAACCCCAAGATGCTTGATTCACTACACCTGCTTTTGAATAACTTTCCAGTCGTTTTTGCTTTACATTCCGACTTTTGAACGTCTGTTTATTGGACATATATATTAGTGTCTAATAAAAAATAACTACTTATGTAAAGCATCCCATCTGTGTTAAGGTTAAAGTGTGTGTGTGTGTGTGTGTGTGTATATATATATATATATATATATATATATATATATATATATATATACACACACACGTGTGTAGTGTAGGTCTTCTTGATGTCCACTAGGTGTCAGCACAGCTCCAATAATGTCACACCAGGTTCACAACATGTTTTTCATGTGTAACAAATCAAATTGTATTTGTCACATGCGCCGAATACTACATGTGTAGACCTTACAGTGAAATGCTGAAATTAAGCCCTTAACCAACAATTTAGTTGGAAGAAAAATGTGTTAAGTAAAAAATAAGAAATAAAAGTAACAAATAATTAAAGATCAGCAGTAAAATAAAAATAGCAAGGCTATATACATGGGGTACCGGTGTTCCTTTCAAGTCCAGTGGTGTAAATTACTTAACAAAAATGTATTTAAACTACTCCACTACATTCTGTTTATATCTGGGTTTTTTTTTGTATCTGTACTTTTACTCTTTCTGTTTCTTTACAACATTCAATTTTACTTTGCCACATTTCTAAAGAAATTAATATATTTTTTACTCCATACAGTTTCCCTGGCACCCAAAAGTACTTTATGCATTTGAATGCTAAGCCGGACAGGAAAATGGTCCAATTCACACACTTATCAAGAGAACATCCCTACTGCCTCTGATCTAGCGGACTCACTAAACACATGCTTCGTTTGTAAATTATGTCTGAGTGTTCCCATGGCTATTTCATAATTAAAAATACAAGAGAATTGTGCTGTCTGGTTTGCTTAATATATGGAAGGTCAAATAATTTATACTTTTACCACTGACACTTAAGTATCTTTTAGCAATGAGGTTTACTTTGTATTTTACTGGTTCACTTTTACTTGAGACATTTTCTATTAACATATCTTTACTTTTACTGAAGAATGACAATTGGGTACTTTTTCAACCACTGTTCAAGACGTTTAGCACCCAATACCCAACATTCACTTGGTGGCTTGAAGTAGGAGTGCTGAACTAGGATCTGTTTAGCATTTGTGAGTAGAATGAATAACATTACTGGTATGATTCCAGTTCAGCATTCTTAGCCTGAGACATTTCATAAATGCGTACAGAGGAGCACTTTTCTACGATCAGCTTTGCCTAGATCATTCTGAATCAGTTGTCTCTGGAATAACTTTATATGGACAGCGGTGGGTTTGTTTGTAGATCAGCACTCCTTCTCAACACCAGTTGCTGTACCCTAACATTTTATAATCCAATTTCCCTTAATGTCTATGTCCTTCCGGAACCCCACCTCAACATTGTTCTGTCAAGGCAACAAAAGCAAGTTGGCATGCTCTTGAAATTAATTTAACTCACAACCTCTCCTTTGGGAATTCACCACCATATCTACTACTACAACTATTTTTAAACTATCTTAACATGTGGCTTTCTTCAGGGGGACCAAGACTAGGAACACTTTTGAATGGTCTACAAAGAATGGCCCCAGGTAAAAGTAGGCTTTTGCAGAGTATGTTTGTATTGTTACTCCACAGCATAGTATGCTATCACAACTTGTGACAATACAGAGGCGGATGCAAGATGCAAGCAACGATGGTTTAATGAATACAGTTTACAGCAGCAACAGGACAGACAGACTGTACTCAGACGGAATCCGACCCAGGGACTAGGGCGCATCTTCCGATGATAGCGTGCTTAGAAATCCAGGGGAGTGTGTCCGGATGGGTAGGAAGGAGCACAGCAGATAATCCACACAAGGGCGGTGAGAGATGAGCACGGACACACGACACAACCTCAGAGAAGTAACAACGATCTGACAACAAGAAACACTGGTTACAGAACATATAAAGGGAAGATAAGTGATTCCAGCTGGCGCAGACAATCAGGCCGAGATTGGGAACCACGCCCACACAAACATGGGAGAGAGAGAGAGAGAGAGAGAGAAAGAGAAAGAGAGAGGGAGGCAGTGGATTCATGAACCGTGACAATACCCCCCCCCCCTAGGAACGCCTCTTGGCGTTCCCAGGCTAATTTACCTGTCGATTGAAATCATCGATAAGGGAGTGATCCAGAATGTCCCTAGAAGGTACCCAACTTCTCTCCTCCGGGCCGTAACCCTCCCAGTCCACCAGGTACTGGAATCGGCGTCCCCTCCTTCTAGAGTCCAAAATACGATTGACAGAAAAGGTGGGTTCCCCATCAACAAGTCGTGGCGGCGGGGGAACCGGGACCGGCGGGTTAATGCGTGCCTGAAACACAGGTTTTATTTTAGACACATGAAAGGTAGGATGAATTCTCCTATACGCCAGAGGAAGCATGAGCCGGACCGCCACCGGACTAATGATCCTGGTGACTTTGAACGGGCCGATAAATTTGGGGGCAAGCTTGTTCGAAACGGATCGGAGTGGAATGTTCTTAGTAGAAAGCCACACTCTTTGGCCAACGACGTATACCGGAGGCTTCGACCGGTGGCGATCGGCCTTAGCCCTGGTGCGCGCCCCCACCCGGAGAAGAGTCTCACGGGCTCTGCTCCATGCGTGACGGCACCTCTGGATGAAAGCGTGAACGGAGGGAACAGTGACCTCGGACTCCGTACTGGGAAAGATAGGTGGCTGGTAACCTAAACTACACTCAAACGGAGAGAGACCCGTGGCTGCCACTGGCAACGAATTGTGAGCGTACTCAACCATAGAGAGTTGTTGACTCCAGGAAGAGGGATTCTTAGAAACCAAACATCGCAACACTCTCTCCAAATCTTGGTTGGCCCTCTCCGTTTGACCGTTGCTCTGGGGATGAAACCCTGAAGACAGGCTGACACTCGCTCCCAGTAACCTACAAAACTCTTGCCAAAACTTGGACACAAATTGGGGCCCCCTGTCAGAAACTACGTCCATCGGCAGGCCATGTAAGCGAAAGACGTGATCCACGACAGTTACCGCTGTCTCCTTGGCAGATGGTAATTTAGGCAAGGGAATAAAATGAGCCGCCTTCGAGAACCGGTCCACCACGGTCAAAACAACCGTCTTGCCCTGGGAGGGCGGGAGGGCGGTAACAAAATCTAGCGCGATGTGGGACCAGGGTCTCGAAGGGACCGACAGCGGTTGGAGTAACCCATCTGGGGGTCGATTAGAAGTCTTCCCAGTGGCACAAACCGAGCAAGCCAAGACAAAACTGTGAATGTCACGAGCCATCAGTGGCCACCAAAAGCGTTGCTTAACCAAAAAGCGGAATCGGGTTTGACATTCTTGGAACCTGGGCGATACGAGAGAGAGAAGTCAAAACGTCCGAAAAAGAGTGCCCACCGCGCCTGCCTGGAGTTGAGTCGCTTGGCGGTTCTGATATATTCCAAATTTTTGTGATCGGTCCAAACTATAAATAAATACCCCCGAACCCTCTAACCAATGGCGCCACTCCTCCAGTGCTAACTTCACTGCCAACAACTCTCTGTTGCCAATGTCGTAGTTGCGTTCCGCAGGTGATAACCGATGGGAAAGGAACGCGCAAGGGTGCATCTTGTCGTCAGAAGAGGAACGTTGGGAAAGTACCGCACCTACCCCCACCTCTGAAGCGTCCACCTCCACCACGAACTGACGCGAGGGATCGGGAGCTATGAGGATGGGAGCCGAAACAAAGCGGCTCTTGAGTTTGGCGAATGCAGCCTCGGCTGTATCGGACCACCTGAACGTCACTCTGGGGAGGTTAAGGCGGTAAGAGGAGCGACTATCTGGCTAAAGTTGCGAACGAAACGCCGGTAGAAATTGGCGAATCCCAGCAACCTCTGTAGGGCCTTACGGGAATCTGGGCTTGGCCAATCCACCACAGCCTTAACCTTGTCAGGATCCATGCGAATACCTTCAGTCGAGACGATGTAACCTAGGAATGGAACGGATTGTGCATGAAAAATGCATTTCTCCGCCTTGACAAAAAGTCCATTCTCCAACAACCTCTGAAGCACTCGTCTGACGTGCTGAACGTGTTCCTGGAGAGAAGAAGAAAAAATCAGTATGTCATCCAGGTAAACATATATGAACTGATCAATCATATCTCTCAGCACGTCATTGACGAGTGCCTGGAAAACCGCTGGGGAGTTGGATAGCCCAAAAGGCATGACCAAATATTTGAAGTGCCCTCTGGGGGTGTTAAACGCGGTCTTCCATTCGCCCCCCCCCCTTATGCGAACCAAATGATATGCATTACGTAAATCCAACTTAGTGAACACGGATGCTCCCTGTAACCTTTCAAAGGCTGAGGACATCAACGGTAAGGGATAGGTATTCTTCACTGTGATGTTATTCAACCCACGGTAATCAATGCAAGGACGCAGAGATCCGTCCTTCTTCCCCACAAAGAAGAACCCCGCCCCCGCTGGAGAAGAGGAAGAACGAATGAATCCAGATGCCAGAGAATCAGAGATGTATCTCTCCATAGCCTCCCTCTCAGGAACAGAGAGTGAATATAACTTGCCTTTAGGCGGAGACTCACCTGGCAATAATTCTATTGCACAGTCATAGGGACGATGCGGAGGAAGAGAAGCAGCACGGGACTTACTGAACACCTCCTTCAGGTCGAGGTATTCAACGGGCACGTTAGACAAATCCACTGCCTCCTCTAGAAACACAGAATCAGACACAGACGAACAAGCAGACACTAAACAGGACTCAAGACACTTGTTACTCCACATGGATATAGAGTTATGACCCCAGTCAACTCTGGGGTTGTGTTGGGTGAGCCAAGGGTGGCCGAGAACTAATGGTGCAAGGGGTGAGTCCATGAGTAGAAATGATAGTGTCTCAGTGTGATTGCCAGAAGTGGTGAGTGTGATAGGTTCAGTGGTGTGAGAAATGTTGGGGAGTTCTTGACCATTGAGAGCGTTGACGGATATCTTGTGCGTGAGTGAGGTGATAGGAATCTGGAGTTTGTGAGCGAGCTTGAAGTCCATGAAATTACCCTCTGCTCCTGAGTCCAGTAAGGCTTGGGTGTCGTGCGTGTGGGTGGCCCATCTTAGTCTTACCGGGAGGAGAGTAGATGATGAGGTCTTCTCTGTGGTGACACCACCCGATAGTAGCCTCATGCTTACTACCGGGCCTGATCTTTTACCGGGCAGGAGTGGATAAAGTGGCCCGCTCTACCACAGTAGAGACAGAGTCCTTGGGATCTCCGCCTCTCCCTCTCTTCCCGGGAGAGGCGAGCTCTCCCCAGCTGCATGGGTTCGTGAGCGGAGGCTGAACTGGCCGTGTTCCCGCCGCTGGCATGCCAGCCCTCCGTGTCGTTATACGGTCTGTTAGGGCATGCTCGGCGGCCAATACGACTCAGACGAGCGTCGACCCTCAAGGCTAGTTCCACTAGTCCATTTAAATTCCTGGGAAGGTCCAGAACATAAATCTCCTTCTGGATCCGGTCCTCCAGCCCATGCAGGAACATGTCCCACTGCGCCTCCTCGTTCCAATGACACTCTGCGGCCAGAGTGCGGAATTGGATGGAGTATTCCGATACTGAACGGTCTCCTTGGCGAAGGTCAGCGAGTAGTCTGGCCGCATCCCTACCCGCCACGGCCCGATCGAAGACCCTTCTCATCTCCTCGGAGAGTGTCTGGAAAGAGGTGCAGCATGGGTCCTGGTTCGCCCACACCGCCGTTCCCCAAAGAGCCGCTTTGCCTGATAACAGTGTGAGTACGAATGCTAGAGAGAAAGAGAAAGAGAGAGGGAGGCAGTGGATTCATGAACCGTGACACAACTCTATTGAAATGAAATTTGAAACAAGGTGTCACTTCATTCTTGCTTTTTGATGGGAACTAGCCCCTTTTCCCCTATATACCTCTGGTTTGTTCTTTCAGACCCACAAAGGCAAGAAGAAAGAAGTTGCTACATTAACTGTTTCTCTGGGATTTGAACTAGGGGGTACATACCTCAAGTTAGCTCTTTCATGACAACATCAAAAATGGCTCTCTAAAAAATGCTCTCCTCAGATTTGAACTCTCAAAGTCTAGTTCAGGAAGCAAACGCCATAACCACTACTCTACCAGAGAGACAGGGACTAGATGTTAAGGGATACTTCAAAATGCACATTTCAAAGACAACATTTCAGAGGTTAGAGAATGGTGTGGGGACTTGTACTTCTTGGGTCCACCAACCATTCCTCAATCTTCTTTTGATGACTACAAACAGAGATTATGATTCTTCAAAACCTACACTATAGGATGGATGTGTTTAGGAACGGGGGACGAAATTCGAAAGAGGCGTATTTCCAATTACCAACAAATAGACCCTAGAAATGTTATTCCAAAATCTTAATATTGGAACTTTGTCCCTCCATTTGCCTACTACTGTCTATAAGCTATCATAACACGTGGGTTTTTTCTTGGGGACAAGGTATCGGAAATGCTTTTGAATGGTCTACAAAGCATGCCCCCAGGTCAAAGTTGGCTTTTGCAGACAAGGATAATATATTGTTACTCCACGACATAGTATGTTATCACAACTCTATTAAAAGGACATTCTATACAAGGTGTCACTTCATTACTTCTTTTTGATGGGAACTACCCCTACACCCCAACAAACCTCAAGTTAGCTCTTTCATGCCAACAAAAGGCACAATCAAAAATGGCTCTCTAAAAAATGCTCAAGGAGAGGTTGTGAGTTAAATTAATTTCAAGAGCATGCCAACTTGCTTTTGTTGCCTTGACAGAACAATGTTGAGGTGGGGTTCCGGAAGGACATAGACATTAAGGGAAATTGGATTATAAAATGTTAGGGTACAGCAACTGGTGTTGAGAAGGAGTGCTGATCTACAAACAAACCCACCGCTGTCCATATAAAGTTATTCCAGAGACAACTGATTCAGAATGATCTAGGCAAAGCTGATCGTAGAAAAGTGCTCCTCTGTACGCATTTATGAAATGTCTCAGGCTAAAAATGCTAGACTGGAATCATACCAGTAATGTTATTCATTCTACTCACAAATGCTAAACAGATCCTAGTTCAGCACTCCTACTTCAAGCCACCAAGTGAATGTTGGGTATTGGGTGCTAAACGTCTTGAACAGTGGTTGAAAAAGTACCCAATTGTCATTCTTCAGTAAAAGTAAAGATATGTTAATAGAAAATGTCTCAAGTAAAAGTGAACCAGTAAAATACAAAGTAAACCTCATTGCTAAAAGATACTTAAGTGTCAGTGGTAAAAGTATAAATTATTTGACCTTCCATATATTAAGCAAACCAGACAGCACAACAACACTTTGCCAGCGAGGTGGGCAGCCCCCAAACCAAATATTGGTTAGGGCCCCCAAAAGCCACGTTAAGATCCAAATGAACAACATAACATGGACAGAGGGGGACCTGGGACTTCATACACAAATCATCTCACAGTAATTGCTGATCTAGGATGTGTCTATAATCTTATTCTTGTTGTAAACTGCAAAACTGATCCGAGAGAGACACTCCTACTCTGAGACACTTGATACGTAAGGCCCCAGGTTAGATTGAATGTTAACACTTGGCCCCTGGGGTTGAGTGGGGTCATGTGGGTATCAAACTTCATGCTAATGAATTTATCTGGAGTAGGAGTGATGAGTTATTGCTGATGTGGACGAGGCAGAGGCTCAAGTGTTTCCACTGTACAAGATATCTGTGGAATGGTTACAGACAATTTACAGGTGAGAGGTCAAAAGTATATTATATGCAAATAACAGGATTGGGTTGTGTAGCTGACAGTAGTGGCTCGCTCAATCTTTATATATAACCCTCCTTTTGTCCTCCCTAGAAGTAATCACTGATTAGAAATGACTAGACAGGTTAAAGCCATGTAGTGGAGCCCTTGGTTTCACCCGCCCATTCCTGTCTAAGCAATGATTACTGAATAATTTTGCACGCCCAATTTTTCAGTTTTTGATTTGTTAAAAAAGTTTGAAATATCCAATAAATGTCGTTCCACTTCATGATTGTGTCCCACTTGTTGTTGATTCCTCACAAAAAAATACAGTTTTATATCTTTATGTTTGAAGCCTGAAATGTGGCAAAAGGTCGCAAAGTTCAAGGGGGCCGAATACTTTCGCAAGGCACTGTATATAGCCTTGCTATTTTTATTTTACTGCTGATCTTTAATTATTTGTTACTTTTATTTCTTATTTTTTACTTAACACATTTTTCTTACAACTAAATTGTTGGTTAAGGGCTTCATTTCAGCATTTCACTGTAAGGTCTACACATGTAGTATTCGGCGCATGTGACAAATACAATTTGATTTGTTACACATGAAAAACATGTTGTGAACCTGGTGTGACATTATTGGAGCTGTGCTGACACCTAGTGGACATCAAGAAGACCTACACTACACACACGTGTGTGTGTGTGTATATATATATATATATATACACACACACACACACACACACACTTTAACCTTAACACAGATGGGATGCTTTACATTAGTAGCTATTTTTTATTAGACACTAATATATATGTCCAATAAACAGACGTTCAAAAGTCGGAATGTAAAGCAAAAACGACTGGAAAGTTATTCAAAAGCAGGTGTAGTGAATCAAGCATCTTGGGGTTAACTGAAATAGGTCAAAGTATATATTTTAAATGTTCTAATTTATTTTATCTTTATTTAACTAGGCAAGATGAACTCAACAACATCGACATAGACACAAGTTACCTGCTATATTTGGGGGAACGGATTAACACAGAGAGAACTTGGCAAAATACAATGCATGCTTCTGTAGTACGAGTAGGTATATACAGTATCATCGGTAACAATTGTGTACAAGCCACCTAGCTAATAAAATACTGGGGCTTGCGGTCATTAGTTACATTTCAACCACAGCGATTCCCCAATTGAGGCGCAACAGAGTTCACCCGCAAATGCAGGAACACCGGAAATAATAACTAAACCAACGAATGAGAAATGGTGGAGGCTACTAGAACGAAGAGACATTTTTTCCCGAATAAACGTGATGAGTGAAAAACGTAATTACATAGCTCACTCCCTACCCGGTATCTCATTCTACTGTTATACGACTCTGTATGCGTTGCTTGTTGGCAACTGTAAAGAATTGCTATTTCTTATGCAAGTGACCAGCCTACTGCTAAATACATGGCTACAACTCACAGTAAAGCCTGTGGGGTCCCCTACAGGATAGCTCCCACATTACACACATAATCTCCCTTTTAACCGAACACTGTGTGCCCGAAGAGGATTCTACGATGACGGACAGACAACTGAGCCAATGGCGGAAGACTACAGACTACACCCAGCTGAACCAATCCGGAGATCCGATCTTCCGGAGTCAACCGACTTTCTGTGCCGTATATTAGGGCTGTACTGATTGTTGGCGGCCTCTTTTCCTGCTGTTCTGTGCGAGCGAACGGAAGAGCCGTAATTACGCTGTACTAGATATCTTCACTCTGAATAAACTGTCACTTGTCATAAAATTTACCACTTTGTCTGAATCGATCCTTGACCGGCTCACCCATCTACATATCTAATTACTAACACAACCTTGTTATTTACGAAGTTTTTGGAACAGATTCCTGTTGGAACGTTCCACAAATTATACCCACCCCTCTTTCGCTTCCTTTGCATTCAATGCTATGGGCAGCAACAATGTCATACTCTTTTTGGCCAGACAGCATCAGATAGATGGCCTACACATTCTGAGACAGTGGGGCACTGTCTCACTTGCTCAGATGCTTTCTCCGGTGAGATACATTCAGTCTCCTGCGAATTGAAGGAAAATTATTAAACACAGAGAGATGAAAGATATAAAATAATGTATTTATTATTGGTAAATGTTTTGGGGAAGCCAGGCTTCCCTTGGCATCCATGAATACTAGCCAATACAAGCCACTGCGGCGTTCCACCGTGAGTTCTCTAACATCCTTGATGGACAATGCCTGGCACCAAACATTCTGTAGGCATAATGACTTGACATTTGTTGTGGCAGAATCAGAATCCTTTAGGTAACATTGTTATAGAAGATGTTTTATCAATTTTCATAAGTATGCTTACGTGGGAAAGTTACTTGGGGCCCAGAGAGGGGAGAGGTCAGGTTAGTCTTATCTGTGAATGTGTCTGTAACTATTCCTAAACCATGTGAAGGGATGGTGTGATTAATGGGGAACCAGTTAGTTGGCTCCACAATGTCTGTGTGCAAGTCACTCCTCTCCGTGATCTTGTCCAGGAGGGGTTGTTTTTTTGATGGGAGTATCTAGAATTGACAATTGATATATGCCATTGGATGAGATAATGTTTTGGTCCTAAGTGGTACCAAGAACGAGATAAGAACTTTTAGGAGAGCAAACTGAACAATAATTTATAGCTAATGCTGTCTGGCTATGGGATACTCCTCTCTAAAGTAAATCTTCCTTTTTGTAATGTTCCTAAGATCTGTGTTATTTGCCATGTGAGTTGAGAGGGGTGTGTCTTGGCTATAAATGATACTAAGAACTGTTTTGTAAGCACTCTCAGAGAATTAATTTATATACACTGAATTGATCTGAGAGTCACATGGCTATGGTGAAGCTCATATAATTAAAGATGGACTTGTGTGTGGTTTGCTCTCTCATGATTTGGTAATACAAGGAAATTTCCACGACATTTGGCGACGAGGAAGGGATGTGAATCTTCACTCGGTGACCGTTCCTGACGATCTAGGTAAATAAATCGTGCACGAGGGATCCCTCAAACTTGGGATCTTAGAGAAACTACACTTCGGGAACGAAGCAGATGGACCAACCTTTGATCTGAGAGGAAGCGAGCCGAGTGGATACCACATCTCAAACTTAGTTTTTTTTTAAAGAAAGAGGTGAGCGAACCACACACACTTGAAGTCGAGTTTTTAAAAAATATGCCTCTGTTACGTATACTCTGAATGAGAATTCCTTTGTAAGGAGGGCACCTTGGAGGCGTCAGCAGGGCCGAGTCAGAGGAGAGTAATCTGAGAGTTTGTGGACTCAAAGATACTCTGCCACTGTCCGGTTGCGAGTGACCAAGAGCTGTCCTGACACTGAATTGATCACAGTGGGGATTGGTGCGGTCTGTGATCAATTCAGTGCCAGGGTGACTGTGTGTTCTGTGTGAAACATGGTACTTGGTGAAGCCCTATTGGAAGAAGGACCTCATTCTGTGTGTCTGTGTGATTGTCTAAGTGACCCTCAGAGGTGGTGAATTCCAATGATTGTAAATGTGCTAGCCAGGTATGCCCTGGGTCACTCTGTCTGAGTATTTTATTATGGGATCACTAGGTAATATTTGTCGGAGCGTTCCGTGTGAGCGGGGTAGGTTGACTCTGTGTGAGTAACGTCTGACCAGTTCTGTGTGAACATCTGACCAATCCTGTGTGGGTGATCCTTAAAGTTCTGTGTGAGTACCTAAGATTTTCTTACGTTTGATATGGATTCTGTGAATATTTGAAATTATGATAAATTGTATGTGTGTATAATTAATTACTAGAGATTTGTTAAAGTAATGCTGAGAATATCATTAGATACAATTTAAACCACCTATTCGTAGACGTACGTAGGTTTTGAGTTGGTATCTTTAATGGATAATTTGATAAAGATGGGGGTTTAACCTCTCTGAGCACGGAACCCGGTAGCGGGCTGAAATTCCACAACATACGGTGATCCCTACATAAATAGTCATATTAAACATTCATGAAAATACAAGTGTCTCACATGTATCGAAAGCCTAGAATCTTGCTAATCCAACTGCGTTGTCAGATTTAAAAAAGGATTTACTGAGAAAGAATACGATGCGATTATCTGAGTATAGAGCCCCATAAAAAACAACAATTTCAACCAGCACAGGCTAACAAAATCACAAACTGCATTAAAATAAATTGTTTACCTTTGACGATCTTCATCTGCTCATTGTTACACAATGAATTATCTTTTGTTTGATAAAATCAGTTTTTATAGCCTAACACGAAACATTTTGTGAACCGTTTGTGTCGTGAATTCTGTCTCATTCCATTTTCAACGACACATTCCAGGTAAATAACCCACACAGAACGTGACTTTTCCAGTCATGTTTGGTTTCACTGCAATCAACTGGTTTGTTTGTAACACAATTTGTAACACAATCAAACCTGATGGGTCATTTTGCAGGACGTATTGACTGAAAGAAACCGATTTGAAGACAACAAGTAATGACATCATTGTGCACCAATGATTTGCCCGCTGTTTCGTTGATTGACTGTATTTTAACCCAATGACCACTGATCGTCTTGAAATCTAGATGGGTATATAGCCAATGAGCTGAGGTAAACGGCAATAGGTCATGTTTATGTGTTGCAAGACCAACCCATGTAGTAAGCTCCGGCGTAAAGAGAGTAATTTGCTATTGAAGTTTCATACCGGAAGGAGCAACACATATTACGCACAGTGTTGTTTCGCATATTCAGCTGTTTATATATCAATCATTATGGCGACTAAGTCAGGGAAAGCTAAATCTAAGTCTAGATATACAGATGTACACACAATTTTAGAATAAATTGATTGGGAAAGTGAGACAGAGATTGTTGTAGGACGATTCATTTAGCGATTCCCAAGTGGAGGAATATTTTTTGAACGGGAGAGGACATCGTTTTGGACTGGTAAGTTCTTCTCATGCTAATGCCCTTGTTTGAAATTAATAATATAAAATATTATTTGTGATATTAAAATTTTAGAAGCAATATATGAACATGTAATGTCATGAAATGTGAGATGCGTGTGTCTGCCGCCCCACCCCAACCCACATGAAATCGCTTATTTGAGGCTGTTGAGGGGAGGGCAGGCCCACAACAATGGCCAAAGTGAAATGGAGACGGTAGATACAGCTGGTCTGTTGTAATATAATAAAGACAGTAGATCTAGCTGGTCTGTCATAATATATTCAACCTTATGTTCCCTGTACATATATATATATGTTTATTATACCTGTTGATACAGGGCTCATATGTGAAACTATTCTAACTGAACATTTTCTTTCACAGTGACACTGACTCCGAATGGCAGCCCCCAGGGCCAAGGTGTCCATCCCCCACTGAAGCTGGTTCATCCAGCTCCTGCCACAAGTGGTGTTCATCTTCCCAAATGTATTTCTGCAGGCATGGATGTGCCTCAGGGCCAAAAGGGCACAGCATGGATGGGTCGCTGTGTTCTTTGACAAATGAAGTCCCCCATCACCTGCGCCACATGCTTGGTGACCCTCTGCTTTACAGTAGAAAGAGACTGCTATGGCACCTGGCATCAGCATCACAATATTGTGTAGAGCTTTGGCAAAGTGGGTGGGGTTATATCCTGCCTGTTTGGCCCTGTCCGGGGGTCTCATCGGATGGGGCCATAGTGTTTCCTGACCCCTCCTGTCTCAGCCTCGTATTTATGCTGCAGTAGTTAATGTGACGGGGGGCTAGGGTCAGTTTGTTATATCTGGAGTACTTCTTCTGTCTTATCCAGTGTCCTGTGGGAATTTAAGTATGCTCTCTCTAAATCTCTCTTTCTCTCTCTCGGAGGACCTGAGCCCTAGGACCATGCGTCAGGACTACCTGGTATGATGACTCCTTGCTGTCCCCAGTCCACCTGGCCTTGCTGCTGTTCCAGTTTCAACTGTTCTGCCTGCGGCTATGGAACCCTAAACTGTTCATATTTACCCGAGGTGCTGTCCTGTTGCATCCTCTACAACTACTGTGATTATTATTATTTGACCATGCTGGTGATTTATGAACATTTGAACATCTTGGCCATGTTCTGTTATAATCTCCACCCGGCACAGTCAGAAGAGGACTGGCCACCCCTCATAGCCTGGTTCCTCTCTAGGTTTCTTCCTAGGTTTTGGCCTTTCTAGTTTTTCCTAGCCACCGTGCCTCTACACCTGCATTGCTTGCTGTTTGGGGTTTTAGGCTGGGTTTCTGTACAGCACTTTGAGATATTAGCTGATGTACGAAGGGCTATATAAATACATTTGATTTGATAGAGGACTGAGGGTCTTCCAAATATTGAAAGTGTGTAAATAGTTACCCATGTTTTTTTGTAAATGTATATATTTTTTTCTTCGTGTTTTTTTCTCCATTTTTTGGGGGGTGGTGTGTTAAGAATACCATTTTGGTATTTTGTATATAGTTATTTGTTTCAAAATGTATACCTTCACCAATTTGGCCACTTGGGTACATTTGGGCTACTTGTGTGGAACACCTGGGTGACTTCATGATAAATGTCATGTAGCACACTCATTTTGGAAGTTATCATTCTGAAACTTTGCACAAGTACTGTTACCCTCTTATGTTTTTCACTGAAATTGTCCCCATCATCCTGTCTGAATGTTTGTTTTATCTTGTTCAAAGATGATGATACAAAAAGAAAAAACATGTTTTTTTCATTGTATTATTTAAACCAGATCTATTGTGTTATATTCTCCTACATTCAATTCACATTTACACAAACTTCAGTGTTTTTTCTTTCAAATGGTACCAAGAATATGCATATCCTTGGTTCTGTGCCTGAGCTACAGGCTGTTAGATTTGGGTATGTCTTCAGGCGGAAATTTTAAAAAGTAGGGGGGTTAAATGAGAACCAGCAAAAAAAATAACAAAGTGAAACCAAGATGAATGTACCATTCCGTAGGCTACAAGAGCTGTACAAAAACAAGATCCCACAACATAGGTGGGAAAAAGGCTACCTAAGTATGATTCCCAATCAGAGACAACGATAGACAGCTGCCTCTGATTGGGAACCACACCTGGCCAAACACAAAGAAATACAAAACATAGAATGCCCACCCCAAAACAGCTCTCTAAGGTCAGGGCGTGACATGTACGGATAATCTTCCTTCTCTTTCACTCTTTGTAAGTTTGTTAATTTTATCAGTGATTGCTTAACTTGCCAAATAAACTCAGTAAAAAAAGAAACATCCTCTCACTGTCAACTGCGTTTATTTTCAGTAAACTTAACGTGTAAATATTTGTATGAACATAACAAGATTCAACAACTGAGACATAAACTGAACAGGTTCCACAGACATGTGACTAACAGAAATTGAATAATGTGTCCATGAACAAAAGTGGGGTCGAAATCAAAAGAAACAGTGACTATCTGGTGTGGCCATCAGCAGAATTAAGTACTGCAGTGCATCTCCTACTCATGGACTGCACCAGATTTGCCAGTTCTTGCTGTGAGATGTTACCCCACTCTTCCATCAAGGCACCTGCAAGTTCTCGGACATTTCTGGGGGGAATGGCCCTAGCCCTCACCTTCTGATTCAACAGGTCCCAGACGTGCTCAATGCGATTGAGATCCGGGCTCTTCGCTGGCCATGGCAGAACACTGACATACCTGTCTTGCAGGAAATCACGCACAGAACGAGCAGTATGGCTGGTGGCATTGTCATGCTGGAGGGTCATGTCAGGATGAGCCTGCAGGAAGGGTACCACATGAGGGAGGAGGATGTTTTCCCTGTAACACACACCGTTGAGATTGCCTGCAATGACAAGCTCAGTTCGATGATGCTGTGACACACCGCCCCAGACCATGACGGACCCTCTACCTCCAAATCGATCCCGCTCCAGAGCACAGGCACACAATCAGCTGTCCATCCTGTCTCCCTGTAGCTCTGTTTTAGGCGTCTCACAGTACGGACGTTGCAATTTATATCCCTGACCACATCTGCAGTCCTCATGCATCCTTGCAGCATGCCTACGGCATGTTCACACAGATGAGCAGGGACCCTGGGCATCTTTTTTTTTTTTTTTTTTCAGTCAGTAGAAAGGCCTCTTTAGTGTCCTAAGTTTTGTGACCTTAATTGCCTACCGCCTGTAAGCTGTTAGTGTATTAACAACAATTAATTGTTTATGGTTCATTGAACAAGCATGGGAAACAGTGTTTAAACCCTTTACAATGAAGATCTGTGAAGTTATTTGGATTTTTACGAATTATCTTTAAAAGACAGGGTCCTGAAAAAGGGACGTTTCTGAGTTTACATTTCAAAACTGCACTATGGATTTTTTTTCAATAGCCAGAAGGGAGAGACAAGGGAAGCATTGAACTATGTCGCTGAATTTGTCTATGATCTTCAAAGCGTTTGGGAGGGATTGAGATACATTGTCTACAAAAAGTAACATAACGTAGGCTTATAATGAGATGACAAGATCCATAGAATTGAGAGATATTGGTGTAATTTCTTTCGAATTGCCTGGACCAGAGGCTCCATAGACAATAATATGGATTGTGTGCGCTCCTCCCTCCCCAGTTACCCCACACGTAGGGGATGAGTTTAACAGACCCGCTTTGGTCCAGATGTACCAATTTGGGTAAATAAGTTGAGACAGGATGACAGAATGTAATTGTAAAAAAAAAAAAAAAGTGTTTATCAGAGATAGGGGGCGACAGTGAGAACATCTTCAATTACCTGGACCAAAGGCTCCATAGTCAGTTAAGAACAAATTCTTATTTTCAATGACGGCCTAGGAACAGCGGGTTAACTGCCTGTTCAGGGGCAGAACGACAGATTTGTACCTTGTCAGCTCGGGGGTTTGAACTTGCAACCTTCCGGTTACTAGTCCAACGCTCTAACCACTAAGCTACCCTGCCGCCCCATAATAAGAGCAACATTTGTGCTGTATTTACATCCCTTCCAAATGAACCTTTGTGAACGGCTGTGTTAATCACTTCAAGTAACAGTGAACCTAATTTATTCCAAAATTTTAAATAGACCTCAGGACAAATACCACCCCAACCAGGTGATTTGCCTTAATGTTATTCAATGCCATTCTATGTTATATGGAGAGATTTGGGCTCCCGATACTTGGATTCTTGTCAATGATGTTTAAAACACTTGATTATATGTATACTGTGACCTGAGGGCTATCCTACAAAGCAGGTTTTAGTAGTTAGCGAGGTAATTTTGGTCAACTCTGAGTTCAACTCAGGATAACCGGTCATACGAAAGTGGCTCACCTTTGAGCCACCTAAATTTATATGGCAATGAATCCTTCAGAACTAACCTGGGCCCAGTTTCCCATTTGAAATGTATAACTTTTTCCTCCGATGTGGGGAAAAAAGGTGCTTATGCATTGATAAGCACACCAAAGATGGCATTAATGATAAGTAAAAAAATGAATTTCTAAAACTGCACTTCTAAGACTATTTCACACCATAAGCCTGCTGAATTTGCAAGATACATTTTCTTTAATTTTGATTTCAGCATTGTCTCAATGAAGTTTGGCGTTCGACTAGCCATTTGCGACATGCACTCGCACTTACAAGCCTGCTAGTTTGCAGCAGATGGAGGAGCCAATACCCACTGTCGTAGTACGAAAGAAGCCTGAGCTGAAATGAAGCTAACTGAAGCTGGTTAGCTTTAGAAAACCCCGAGTAGATCTAGCTTGCTTCGTAGGATACCCCTCTGGCTTCTGACCTCTGTAAATGACATGCAGAACATTTCAAATATGCTTGTGTAGGAGTAGGTCAGTTTTGTATTATCCCCACTAATAGTTACGGTTAGGATTGGGGTAGCTGATCATAGATCTGTACCTAGTGGAAACTTTACCGTGGAGTGCATGGGTAGAGCAAGTTTGGAACGACAAATGTTTGACCTGCACGGTCAGCAGCATTCCATCTGGTAAACAACCCAAAATACAATCTTTGTAAACAACCACACAGACATTTAATCAGGAATAGCTTTTATATGAAATTAGACCATCAGATCCAGAGTGTTCTGTATAACTACAGTGCCTTCTGAAAGTACTCACACACCTTGACTTTTTACACATTGTTGTTTTACAGCCTGAATTTAAAATGTATTATATTTAAATGTTGTGTTACTGGCCTACACAGACTAACCCCATGAGGTCAAAGTGAAATTATGTTTTTAGATTATTTTTTTAACAAATGAATTACAAATTAAAAACAAATGTCTTGAGTCAATAAGTATTCAACCTCTGTTAAAACCAGCTGAAATAAGTTCAGGAGTAGAAATGTGCTTAACAAGTCACATAATACATTGCAAGGACTCACTCGTGTGCAATAATACTGTTTAAAATGATTTTTGAATAACTACCTCATCAGTCGAGCATTGAATTTCAAACACAGAGTCGACCACAAAGACTAGGGAGGTTTTCCAATGCCTCGCAAAAACGGGCACATATTGGTAGATGGGTAAAAATTAAAGACATTGAATATCCTTTTGAGCATGGTGAAGTTATTAATTACACTTTGGATGTCAGGGATATCACCATGAGGCCAATGGTGACAGTTACAAAGTTTAATGGCTGCGATAGAAGGAACTGAGGATGGATCAACAACAGTGTAGTTACTCCACAATACTAACCCAAATGATTGAAAAGGACACCTGTACAGATTTTTTTTTAAATGCATCCTGCTTGCAATAAGGCACTAAAGTAAAATTGCAAAAATAAATTAACGTTATGTCATGAATACAAAGCGTTATGTTTGGGGCAAATCCAACAACATATCACTGAGTTCCTCTCTTCATATTTCCATGCATGGTGGTGGCTGCATCATGTTATGGGTATGCTTGTCATCGTCAAGGACTAAATAGTTTTTGAGGATAAAAGAAACAGAAGAGCTTAGCACAGGCAAAATCCTAGAGGAAAACCTGGTTCAGTCTGCTTTCCAACAGACACAGGGAGACAAATTCACCTTTCAGCAGGACAATAACCTAAAACACAAGGCCAAATATACACAGGAGTTGCTCAGCAAGACAACATTGAATGTTCCCGGGTGGCCTAGTTACAGTTTTGAATTAAATCGGCTTGAAAATCTATGGCAAAATCTAGCAATGATCAACAACCAACTAGACAGAGCTTGAAGAATAAAAAAGAACTTTGTGCAAATATTGTACAATCCAGGTGTGCTTCTATACCTGCATTGCTTGCTGTTTGGGGTTTTAGGCTGGGTTTCTGTACAGCACTTTGACATATCAGCTGATATAAGAAGGGCTATATAAATAAATTTTATTTGCAAAGCTCTTAAGAGACGTATCCAGAAAGACTCACAGCTGCAATCGCTGCCAAAAGTTCTAACATGCATCAACTCAGGGGTGTGAATACTTATGTAAATGAAATATTTCATTTCCATTTTCAATACATGTCTAAAAACATGTTTTCACTTTCTCATTATGATGTATTGTGTGTAGATGGGTGAGATTTTTTATTTAATACATCCATTTTAAATTCAGGCTGTAACATCAAAATGTGGAATAAATCAAGGGGTATGAATACTTTCTAAAGGCACTGTATAAAAAGTACATACAATGAAGTAAATAAATTAATTACACACATACACAGTTGAAGTCGGAAGTATACATAGTTAGGTTGGAGTCATTAAAACTCTTTCAACCAATCTACACATTTCTTGTTAACAAAACTATAGTTTCGGCAAGTCGATTAGGACATCTACTTTGTACATGACAATACATTTTTCCAACAATTGTTTACAGATTATTTCACTGTATCGCAATTCCAGTGGGTCAGAAGTTTACATACACTAAATTGACTGTGCCTTAAAACAGCTTGGAAAATTCCAGAAAATTATGTCATGGCTTTAGAAGCTTCTGATAGGCTAATTGACCTCATTTGAGTCAATTGGAGGTGTACCTGTGGATGTATTTTAAGGCCTACCTTCAAACGCAGTGCCTCTTTTCTTTTGATTTTCCCGTGATGTCAAGCAATCAGCCAAGACCTCAGATAAAAAAATTGTAGACCTCCACAAGTCTGGTTCATCCTTGGGAGCAATTTCCAAATGCTGAATGTACCACGTTCATCTGTACAAACAATAATGTATAATAATGTACAAGCAAGTATAAAACACCGTGGGCCCAAGCAGCCATCATACCACTCAGGAAGGAGACGGGTTCTGTCTCCTAGAGATGAAGGTATTTGGGTGCGAAAAGTGCAAATCAATCCCAGAACAACAGCAAAGGACCTTGTGAAGACGCTGGAGGAAACAGGCACAAATGTATCGATATCGACAGTTAAACGAGTCCTATATCGATCAGCAAGGAAGAAGCCTCTGCTCCAAAACCATCATAAAAAAGCCAGACTACGGTTTGCAACTGCACATGGGGACAAAGATCGTACTTTTTGGAGAAATGTCGTCTGGTCTGATGAAACAAATAGAACTGTTTGTCCATAATGACCATCGTTATGTTTGGAGGAAAAGGGGGGACGCTTGCAAGGGGAAGAACACCATCAATACCGTGAAGCACGGGGTTGGCAGCATCATGTTGTGGGGGTGCTTTGCTGCTGGAGGGACTGGTGCACTTCACAAAATAGATGGCTCCATGAAGAAGGACAATTATGTGGATATATTGAAGCAACATCACAAGACATCAGTAAGGAAGTTAAAGCTTGGTCGCAAATAGACAATGACCTCAAGCATACTTCCAAAGTAGTGGCAAAATGGCTTAAGGACAACAAAGTCAAGGTATTGGAGTGGCCATCACAAAGCCCTGACCTCAATCAATAACAACATTTGTGGGCAGAACTGAAAAAGCGTGTGCGAGCAAGGAGGCCTACAAACCTGACTCAGTTACACCAGCTCTGTCAGGAGGAATGGGCCAAAATTCACCCAACTTATTGTGGGAAGCCTGTGGAAGGCTTGGGTCAAACGCCGAAACGTTTGACCCAAGGTAAGCAAATTAAAGGCAATGCTAAATGAGTATGTAAACTTCTGACCCACTGGGAATGTGATGAAAGAAATAAAAGCTGAAATAACTTCAACTGTATGTATCTATGTGTATATATACAAAAACACATACACAGTTGAAGTCGGAAGTTTACATACACCTTAGCCAAATACATTTAAGCTACATTTTTCACAATTCCTGACATTTAATCCTAGTAACAATGCCCTGTTTTAAGGTCAGTTAGGATCACAACTTTATTTTAAGTGTCAGAATATGTCAGAATAATAGTAGATAATTATTTATTTCAGCTTTTATTTATTTCATCACATTTCCAGTGGGTCAGAAGTTTACATACATTCAATTGGTATTTGTAGTATTGACTTAATTTGCTTAACTTGGGTCAAACGTTTCAACGTTTGACCCAGGCCTTCCACAGGCTTCCCACAATAAGTTGGGTGAATTTTGGCCCATTCCTCCTGACAGAGCTGGTGTAACTGAGTCAGGTTGGTAGGCTTCCTTGCTCGCACACACATTTTCTGGAATTTTACAGGCTGTTTAAAGGCACTGTCAACTTAGTGTATGTAAACTTCTGACCCACTGGAATTGTGATACAAGTGAAATAATCTGTCTGCAAACAATTGTTAGAAAAATTTGTGTCACACACATAGTAAACGTACTAACCGACTTGACAAAACTATAGTTTAAGAAATTTGTGGAGTGGTTGAAAAATGAGTTTTAATGTCTCCAACCTAAGTGTATGTAAACTTCCGACTTCAACTGTATGTATGTATATATGTATGAGAGAGAACAGGTGTTCAAGTTAGTAGATGAAATGCAAAAGGCACTAAATGTACTACATTCCAGTTAAGACATCAAAAAGAAGCACAGGACACAGAGAAAAATTAAATCATATAGTGCATGTGGTCTTTGATACGCAGGACATAGTGCATGTTTTGCAACATAAGATATTATATAAACAAGCACCAAATTACACATGCTAATAACTACTACACAAATATACTAATACTGCACAAGCACGAGGCCGCAAGATAAGCGCCAGCATTTGATTCATTTTTAGGAATGTAGACTAACAATTACTTTTGCAGGACTAGTGGATGAGGCAGCTTTGGAAAACAGGAATGACACCTCCTCTAGCTCTCGTGTGATCAGAAGCATTTTGTCAACTGCAAAAATATACAGTTAAAAACACTAAAGCGCTACCCACTGGGCACAGATGTCACGTCAACATCTATTCCACATTGGTTCAATGTAATTTCATTGATTCAACCAGTGCCCCCAGTGGGTAAAGAATTAAAGGATTTTTAAGACGTGACAGTGTGAAGTATAGCATCAAGACAGAGCACCAGCCATGCTTTTTCAAACTAGTTGACAAAAATGACACACAATATCAAATTGAAATTCTGAAACACATAATTGATTATTTTGTTAAAACACCAAGAGATACTACCATTGACCAGAAAGGAATGAATTACAGTAACAAGCTCTAGATCTTACATGGTTAACTATCCATATGCATAGATGTTGTTTGGGGTAAGACTACTGCGTTCAAATATGGAAGGGATGAATACAGCATCTGAACTGATTATTAATGCATCGCTTCAATCAAACATGATTGAGAGGGAGTCATTGGAACAGAAACATTTGGCTTTTTAACGTAAAATAAGACTTGGAATGTCAACTTTTTTATATTAAAGCACAGTGATATATCAAAGTAGTTTTGTTAACGGAAGATATTTGGTCCATTGCTTCTGAAAGACGGAAGAGAAGATTTGATGATATTATCTCTCTCACATGATCACGTCAAACCTACATAATCTAAAACGGATGTTAAAACTAAAATGTGTCAAACGTGGTTATTGCCATGATTAGTTGTGGTTAGTTAATAAATTACATGCAAACAGTGTATAAATTTCTGTACAATAAAAACAATGTAAAAAATATAAATTTGTTTTGTATCATTGTTTCAGCTGAACAGTTCAGTTTCAAACCCAGTGGCAGGCAGTGTTTTAGTCATAGATATAACAATGCAATGTTAAATTCTACAGCACAATAAACAAACTGTACACTGAAGTAATTTCACCAAGAAGCTTTCCATGGCTGTGTACCAGAGTGATATTATATGGTGTTAATGTGATTGTTACCTTGTAAACATGTATACATGATTAGATGAAGGTAGCATGATTGCAGCCAAAACGGCAATGTATTTCAGGTATCCTATTCGATATCCAAACCCTATGTCTAAACCGTCAATTTAACATCCAAAATGTTGGACTGAGATGATTGTTAACATGTTATTAACCTGTATTGTAAAAAAACAACTTGAACCTATGTATTTTACAGTTACTAAGCATGCAGTTAATGTATTAAGTGTTTCTCTAATCTCTGTGTTGTATTGAAAGCATTGGTAGCATACATTTTGTATCACACACATGAACATGCAATAAATGCTTTCAGCAGACAAGGGTTTTTATGACACAAACAGAAATAGCATTCTAAACCGCATCAATCCCCCCCCTGTATTTAATCATTCCCCACCCACCCCAAAGCAGCGAGCGATGGTGGCCTTTCCCTTTTCGTCTCCAGTTCTCCCCCCACCCCCGTTTCAGTTTTTCCTTATGTCAGCGTAGACCACTGGCTCCATCTTGTGGAATGAGTTGGGGTTCTTGGTGCCCGAGTGATCCAACTGGGCGTATATCACCGGCCCCTGTTGTGATGAGCGGATGGATGGGTGGGGAGATATGGCAAAGGGGAAGAAGGAAAACAGTGTTAGTAACCATACTTGTTTCACTGGTTTTAACCGTCAAGTTCAAATGGCCGTGGGAAACGTAAACAGCTGTGGGATTTAGGTGGGGACAACTGCAGATAACAATGTCAAATAACAAAGACATATCAAAGCAGTGTTGTTAATGGAAGATAATTTGGCCCATTGCTTCTGAATGAAGCAAGATAAAAGCCTGTAACAATGCCAGATTGTTGCGCAAAAGAAAACATGTTTTTTCCTCCCATCTAGCACAGTTTGGGACTACATCTGGGCAGTGTGAGTGTGTAGAAGAAGAGGGCGCCATTTTCCTCTTGTCATCTTCAGGGTGTCATTTCTACCGACCACTGGGATCAAAGAATCACACACACACAAAAACGCATAAAAACTCAAAACATAGATAGGGCGAAAAACAACACACATACATCGGCCAAGTACAGTACAGCTTCATGTTTTGACTAACAGAGAAATGTGGTGGCGTTATCCTAGCCACCACAGATCTGACCTAACACGTCTCTTAATGTAATGAGCGAGAGGCACATTTCAAGACTGTCCCTCACAAGATCAACAAACTAAACCAATCGACCGCAAACAAAAGCCTCTCAGACACACAAAGATTAAAGGTTCTCCTTTTCCTAGACATAGGCCTACAATAGTGTTTGATAACGTCATCAGAGGACTCCCATGAACTTTCATAAGCAATGCATGACACCTTCATAGGCACTACATGAACATCTATACATGCTTATGTTACCTCGCCTCAGCTTTGCAAAACAGGATGCTGTGACACTCCAGCCAGTTGTTGACATAAGCATTTAGGGCTTAACCAGAATAATAGTGATCTCACGCATGACATCATTCAGTGGTCACCAATCCTGGTCCTGGAGAGCTACAGGATGTGTAGATTTTTGTTTCAGTCCAGCACCAAAACACCTGATTCCATTCATCAAGGTCTTCATGATTTGTTGAATCAGGTGGGTCACTTCTGGGCTAGAACAAAAGCCTGCTCCAGGCCCAGGGTTGGTGACCACTGATTTAGTAAGTCTGTAGAGCAAGGGTATCCGCCTCCAGTACTTGATGGCAGCAATGTCTATGGGTCTCTCCCTTAGACTTAAAGGGACATTACACTCCAATGCTTGTCAGATGTTTTCAGACCTCAAAAGTTGTCTAACATCAAGATGAGTCCACATGTCCACATCCCATGCCATTGGTTTTGCAGATCCAGCTATGCTTCAACCCCAAATGGATGGGAAAGACAAGTACCGCAAATCTGAAACTTTTATGGCAATTATTTTTTCATTGATTTTGGTTAGAGGCATATAGCTGGACCTACACAACAGATTGTCTGGGACATAGACTAATCTCAACGTTAGACTACTTTCGGGGTGAAAAAACATGACAAACTTGGATTTGAGTGTAATGGCCCTTTAAATGGATATTGGCAATGAGGCTCTTTATCTACTTCCCCAGAGTCAGATGAACTTGTGGATACCATGTTATGTATCTGTGTCAAGTATGAAGGAAGTTAGAGGTAGTTCCGTGAGCCAATGCTAACTAGCATTAGCGCAATGACTGAAAGTCTATGGGTATCTGCTAGTATGCTAGGGAGTGTGTCAACCTGGGTCTCATTCAGTAGGTTGAAAAGTCAACATTTTGTTACAATGTTCCCATTCAGAACACAACCCTGATTTCCAAAATCAGAAAGATGAAAAAGTAAAGGTAGACAACCAGACACTAAAGCCATCAAAGAGATCAGCTTAAAATCCTGTTCCAGCGTTTCAAATCAGTGTTTCAAATCAGTCCTCGGGACCCCAAGGGGTGCACGTTGTGTTTTTCGCCCCAACCACACAACTGATTCAAATGATCTAAATTTGATGATTAGTTGACTATTTGAATCAGCTGTGGACGTGGTTTGGGAAACCCTGGCCTATGCTGTAGTAGCTAGGTACTAGTCTGTTTTTGTTCTCTTGTCAACTACTTATGGAATAGTCATGCAAAATGTTGACTTGACAATGACAGCAATGGAGTTGGCAGGAGCACAAATAGATCTGGGAAAAGGCTAATGCTGTTGTGCATCTCAGCTCTAGTTAATTATTAGAGCTCTCTTCCCCTGTTTGTGTCCCCTGGGAGACAGTGGGTGTAGATGGTTGGTTTGAGTCACTCACTGTAGCGCCTACCTGGACCGGGGCGGAGGGGCTGCTACACCTGGAGCCCTCCAAGCTGGATTCGTGCTTCTTCCCCCCCGGGCGTGTGGCGTGGGAGCTCACACTCGCCACTGAAGTGCAGCTAGATTTTGCACCGGGGGAGGGGTTTACGAATCGGAGGTTTGTTTTTTGCAGTTCAGGAAGCGTTGGCGCACAGAGAAATGGGCGACATGGACACATACAGTAAGACACAGGAGAAGACATGGTAGACAGATACAAATGCAAATGAGAGATGGGCAGATTCCACATGAGTTATGCTGCACATTTTGAGATGACTGCTCCAAGTGGCTGGGAGGAGAGGTTGGCAGGAGTGACATACATGGGCAGATGCACTGTACTGGAAGATTAACAAGGCATGGATCTGTATGGGAACAAGGAGCTGATGCTTATAAATACAGTTGATCAGTTACTGCAGCTTTCCAAAAAACTAAGAAACAGCATTAACGTAACAAAAAAAACACTGACTTAAAAACAGTTACTATATCTAATAGACTGTGTGACAATAAATTGGCCAATAAGAGAAGAAATAAAGTTGATTAGGGAAAAACAACATTCTCCACCCCAATGAGATAACGATGTGATCACCCACTTGAAAGATTAGTGTTGTATGTTAGTCATACCAATGTCAATCAGTGGTCCAATAAACTCACATATTTTTTGGTCTCTTGGTTGTTTAACATTTTTATCAAAAGTAATATTGTCAATGTAATACTATCTTATATTGTTCTTGCACATAAATACTTGACTGAAGTACAGAACAGTTGATGTTTTATGCAACAGTAAATGGGGATCCTAATAAACAAAACTGAAACGCAAACATGGCACTCTCCGGAAGCAAATGTTGGCGCTGGTCAATAGTAGCGTACTATATTCCATTCTACCTGATAATTAAATGAGTCCCTGATTCAAAGGGAACAATGATAAAATGTAGTGGAATTGGCTTCAAAGTCCAGAGTTGAGTTTGAGGGATAGAGGATCAGGTCCCCCCTGTAATATTACTTATCGTTGTCTAAATGTAAAAACTGATCCTAGACTAGCTATCTTACGCGAGACACTTTATGAATATGGGCCTAGGTCTACAAAATATAAATTCATAGATTTTTAAAAATGTGATAGAAATTCAACTTACAACTGTGAGCATTTAGTTTGTGAGATTTTAAGAGCATGTGTCCAGTTACTTCATAAAGTATTCACACCCCTTGACTTTTGCCAAATTTGGATGTGTTAAAGCCTGATTTAACATGGATTAAATTGAGATTGTGTCACTGGCCTACACATAATACCCCATGCCAAAGTGGAATTGTGAAATGTCTTGCGCCAAAGCAAGCCTAAATAAGTCCAGGAGTAAACATTAGCTTATTGAGTCATAATAAGTTACATGGAAACAGTGTTTAACTTAATTTTTGACTGCATGCCTCATCTCTCTACCCTCTACCCCACACATACAGATCATTTTAAGGTCCCTCAGCTGAGCTGTACATTTCAAACACAGATTCAACGACAAATACCAGGGAGGATTTCCCCCCAAAATGATTTCAACATCACCACTTTATTTTAAGATTGTGAAATGTCAGAATAATAGTAGAGAATTATTTATTTCAGCTTTTATGTCTTTCATCACATTCCCACTGGGTCAGAAGTTTACATGCACTCAATAAGTATTTGGTAGCATTGCCTTGAAATTTTTTAACTTGGGTCAAACGTTTTGGGTAACCTTCCACAAGCTTCCCACAATAAGTTGGGTGAATTTTGGACCATTCCTCCTGACAGAGCTGGTGTAACTGAGTCAGGTTTGTAGGCCTCCTTGCTCGCACACGCTTTTTCAGTTCTGCCCACAAATTTTCTATAGGATTGAGGTCAGGGCTTTGTGATGGCCACTCCAATACCTTGACATTTGGAAGACCCATTTGTGACCAAGCTTTAACTGATGTCTTGAGATGTTGCTTTAATATATGCACATCATTTTCAATCCTCATGATGCCATCTATTTTGTGAAGTGCACCAGTCCCTCCTGCAGCAAAGCACCCCCACAACATGATGCTGCCAACCCCCATGCTTCAGAGTTGGGATGGTGTTCTTCGGCTTGCAAGCCTCCCCCTTTTTCCTCCAAACATAACGATGGTCATTATGGCCAAACAGTTCTATTTTTGTTTCATCAGACCAGAGGACATTTCTCCCAAAAGTAAAAACATTGTCCCCATGTGCAGTTGCAAACCGTAGTCTGGCTTTTTTATGACGGTTTTTGAGCAGTGGTTTCTTCCTTGCAGAGCAACCGTTTCCTCCAGCATCTTCACAAGGTCCGTTGCGGTTGTTCTGGGATTGGCACTTTTCGCACCAAAGTATGTTCATCTCTAGGAGTCAGAACACGTCTCCTTCCTGAGTGGTATGACAGCTGTATGGTCCCATGGTGTTTATACTTGCGTACTATTGTTTGTACAGATCAACGTGGTTCAGTCGTTTGGAAATTGCTCCCAAGGACGAACCAGACTTGTGGAGGTCTACAATTTTTTTTTTTTCTTGGCTGACTTCTTTTCATTTTCCCATGATGTCAAGCAAAGGGGCACTGAGTTTGAAGGTAGGCCTTGAAATACATCCACAGGTACACCTCCAATTGACTCAAATGATGTCAATTAGCCTGTCAGAAGCTTATAAAGCCGTGACACCATTTTCTGGAATTTTCCAAGCTATTTAAAGGCACAGTCAACTTAGTGTATATGTAAACTTCTGACCCACTGGAATTGTGATGCAGTGAATTATAAGTGAAATAATCTGTCTGTAAACAATTGTTGGGAAAATTACTTGTGTCATGCACAAAGTAGATGTCCAAACCAAATTGCCAAAACTATAGTTTGTTAATAAGAAATTTGTGGAGTGGTTGAAAAACAAGTTAATGACTGCAACCTAAGTGTATGTGAACTTCCGACTTCAACTGTATATACTGGAGTTGCTTACCAAGAGAACATTGAACGCTCCTGAGTGGCCTATTTACAGTTTTGGATTAAAAATGGCAAATCTTGAATATGGCTGTCTAGCTATGATCAACAACCAACTTGATATTTTAAGAATTTTAAAAAGAATGTGCAAATATTGTACAATCAAGGTGTGCAAAGCCCTTAAAGACCCAGAAAAACTCAGCTGTAATCCCAGCCAAAGGAGATTCTAACATGTTTTGATGTGAATACTTATGTAAATTTAATTGAACAAATGTCTAAAAACATGTTTTCACTTTGCATTATGGGGTATTGTGTGTAGATGTGTGAGAAATAGGGCTGTTCACTACAAAAAAACAAAAACAATTGTTTAACCGAGTCTGTTCTCTCGACCAATTGATTGGTCAAAATTTTAAAGAGTGTATTTTTCCATATTTTTTATTTATTTTATTTTATTTATTTCACCTTTATTTAACCAGGTAGGCAAGTTGAGAACAAGTTCTCATTTACAATTGCGACCTGGCCAAGATAAAGCAAAGCAGTTCGACAATATATATAGAGATATATAGACACGCCCTATGTTTGAATATAATAAACTATATGTGGACTACTGAGCTTGTCTGATGCTTTAAGCACTGCGATTAAAAATAAGGACACACAAATTACTAAAGAGGGTAGCAGAGATTAATATAGCCTGTTCCCGACCCGACGCTCCTGAAGTTGCCGGTAATAGGCTACACCAGCTGTTGGCAACCTTTTCCATTTGGGAAGTAAATCGGACCATTTCTACTGATCTGCGTGTCAGTTATGATTTTCATATGCACATTTTCATGTTAGTTTAATTTATAATAAAGTCTTCATATCTCAAAATCAATGTCATGTGGTTAATCAAAATTATATATCTAAATGACAATACAAATCTAAAAGTAACTTCTATTGCCAGCATGTAAAAATAGCCTACATAAAGCCAACAAATAAAAACATTGCAGCCTGCAGCTATAAAATATCATGATAAAAATAAATATCCTATAAATCACATTGGCTCCGCATGGCCTGTCTGCAAGGAACTTGAAACATTGTATCAACTATCAACTATTAACTTGGTCCGGCCAAATGCTCATGCTAGCAAACTTGCAACATAGAAAATATTCTGGGCCCTCACTCCAGTGATCTCGGGACAGACACAGATGTAGGCTATTTGAGCAAGGGATAAGTAATCAGGTAGGCCTATTTTATGACGTTTCCACCAGATCGGAGATAGCTGGAAAGATTTTACAAATAGGCTACATTGAGGAAATATTGTCAGCTCCACAGTGATGGTGAGTTAAGATAATCAGAAATCCCAAAATGGGCACATTTATAAGCCTACATTTGTGCGCAGGGCAGGTAGCCTAGGCCTACTTCTATGCGTAATCAGGTGTGTCTCCTTACTCAAGATCGACAGGAGCGCTCCAAACAAAAGACAATTAATAAATTGACAACTCGTAAATTGTCACGTCCTGACCATAGAAAGCCTGTATTTTCTATGGTAGAGTAGGTCAGGGCGTGACTAGGGGTTTTAGTCTAGTTTATTATTTCTATGTTGGGGTTTGTGTACGACTCCCAATTAGAAGCAGCTGGTAATCGTTGTCTCTAATTGGGGATCATACTCAAGTTGCATTTTTCCACCTGTGGGTTATGGGATATTGTTTATGTTTAGTTGCCTGTTAGCACTGCATTGTTAGTCACGTTTCGTTTATTCTATATTGTTTTGTTTTTTCTAAGTTCAACTGTCTAAATAAATATGTGAAACTCTACATACGCTGCGCCATGGCCCGTCTATACTAACGAACATGACATAAATGAAATAAACCAAGTTTAGCCTAGGTTGTGCGCTCTGCAAACAATGTGTTCACTACAATGACAACGGTAAACCAGTAATAATAATAATAAATTGAATGCATTAACAGAAACGAACGTATCCAAACACAGTGTAGATGAGAAATTGAGAATTTACAATAAATGTACTACTGGTAATACTGGTGTGCCATCCGAGGCCTCCACAATGGATTAGTCCACTCAGACAGGTGTCTCATGTCCCATAACTGTTTTTACACATATTTGCTACTGCTCGACTAAAATGTATCTTGGTCGACCAAACCATCGACCAGTTGACTAAATGGTGTCAGCCCTAGTAAGAACCCCCCCAATTTAATCAATTTTGAATTCAGGCTGTGACACAACAAATGTGGAATAAGTCAAGGGGTATGAATATTTTCTGAAGGCAATGTATATTGTTCAGGAGGTAGCGTTAGAGGAAACAGGAGAGCCATATGACAGTGAAACAGAATAGGAAGGGGTTAGTGGTCAGTAATGGATGAGTGACATGTGAGTGGCAGACAACGACATGAACATTAGATGACAAGCCAAGCTTAACGGCGCACCTATTTTTTAAAAATCCGTCACTGTGGGCATTGACAGACAGATCTTGGAAAGCAAAATCTCTGGTCTTTTGACGTGCGACATCGTTGTCAATTGAGTCGTGCGACACTCTCGAATTGAGTCTAGAAGATGGATCATTTTTTTAACACTGCAATCAAAACTATCCATTTGAATATAATGTGATATGAAAAAAAATATCACACCTTGGTGTTTTATACCCATTAAATCATTGCATCTATCTTAAGGGTGTTTTCATAATTGTACTATTCCGTTAGTCAGCACCCCTACTTATTTGGGTGTGCGTCAAATCATGCTTAATATTAGGCCTAGGTCAAGAAAAACCTTGTAACTAATCATGTGAATCAGAGCGAAGAGAGAGCAGTGTCTACGCTTGGCATTTAGCCACCCTCTAAACACCTTCCTGTCAGAGATAGCATGACTTCCTCCACTCAGGTCTCGAATGGTAAACCTGGAGCACCCATTTGAGCTAAGCAGATCTGACACCTACTAGGTCAGAAAGTAATTCATCATGGTTATAGGGCATTTACAAGTGCCGCTGGTACAGTCTAATCCCACATAGCCAACACACACACTGGAAAATCCAGTCGCGTCTTTCTGAGTTTTAATGAATATATAATAATAACATATGCCATTAAGCAGGCGCTTTTATCCAAAGCGACTTACAGTCAAGCGCGCATACATATTTTTACGTAGTGGTGGTCCCGGGAATCTAACCCGCTATCCTGACGTTGCAAACTCCATGCTCTACCATTGAACGTTATTTCCAACACAAAATGTTTTCATAGAAAACATGTTATTTTCTATTCCAAGAGAGAGGACACATGCGACAATCGCAGCCATTGTAACTCAACCCCCATAACCCATGCAGTGGAGTTAGGGCTAAGTGTTAAGGTCTGATGACTAAGAACGTTAGTGTGCGTGTGTCAGTTGGTGACTCAGAGACATGCCAGGGGGAGGTCAGGAAGAAGAGAGATTCAGGCAGGCCCCACAACCAAAGAGGCCATGAAAACATTTATTGAAAGTAGAGCTCCATTCACTGCAAGGGTTGCTTTCAGAAAAAGACAACTAATTTCTGAGATGCAGTTCCTTTTGATTGACCTCATCAAGAGCCATTAACTGCATGCAGTAAACTGGTTTTTGACAGAGCCAAGTAGTCTTTGCACACAAAACATATCACAACGATAGAACGGTTTCCGGTGTGATTTCATTTGTTTCATCAAATATTTAATATTGCATTTATTGATGCCCCCTAAAATACTCTACAGATACTGATGGTCAGGTGTAATGATTGATACTGACCAAAGTCCAGATATTAAAGTTATCTACTACCCTGATGGTTATACAAGGGAGGATGCCTTACCCTTCGTATTCATGACTGGTTTGATGCCTCTTGATGATCAGGCAGGTAACAACAGCGATGAGAATGAGCCCGATGACAGCACCACACACGGCGCTCACTATGACAGCCGTGCTGTTCTGAGGGAGAGACTCTGCAAAACAAGGCAACGTAAGCATTGAAAGATAATTGTAATGTTGTATGACAAAGTCACAGCTGTGCCAATACTGCCAGTTCAATGTTTGAGGCATTATATCAGTGTTAAAATGCTTAATCTCTTGTATGAGTGTTTCTTAACCCCTGGTTAAGATATTGTTAAATCGCTCAGTTGGCAGTTTTTATTCCAAGTCATCCTTCAATGTGAGAGCATGGTCACTTCCTACTGAAAATTTACTTGAGTGTTGCTGTACTGTTGTGAATCCATTTGCAAGTTTACCTTTGATGACGACTTTGAGCTGTGTCTGAGCGGCGGTGACAGATATGTCAGGCGGGTTAATCACGGCACACGAGTAGGTGCCGTTGTCGTTGAACTGCGCCTCAATTAAATGGACAGAGGCGTCTTTTTTGTTCAGATCTCCCGCCCATTTCACCCTGTCTTTGAATTGAGCCACGCTCCCTGGGTAGTGCTTGCCAGAAGTGTAATAGAAAATCTAAAAAAAATAATTAAAAAAGACATTAGAAAAAAACGATATAAGACTGACTTAAGAGAAAATATATCGTTGAAGAATTGCACACAATGTAAGAGTCCGAAATGGCAACCTATTCCCCTTATAGTGCACTACTTTTGACGGTGCCCATGGGGCTCTGGTCAGAAGTATTATACTAGGCTATATAGGGAATAGTGTGCCATTTGGGACATAGTCATTGGCTAAGGACTCATAATAGAAATGGGAAAGACAAGCAAACAGGTTTAACCATTGTAAGCTTTTGGCTTACCTACATCACTGGGCACTTTTGCCAAGCAACAGCAAATCTTCCCCTGATACTCTGTATTATGTTCGTATCTGCTACTGTACCAAACTGATGGCTGATTTTGTTTAGCGTGTACATGACAGGCGGATATCCTCAATAGTAAATTTGTTTAAAAGATGGGAGGGACAGATAGCTGTGTGGACTAGTGTGGGTGTCGGTGACTCCCTCTCCAACTGAACACTGTTACGAGGCCGAATACAAGTGCATCATTACGAGCAAGATGAGCCAGCTAGCTAGATCTCTAGGGGAGGGAAATGGGAATAGGGGTAAAAGTTCTGCTTCTTCCTGCCATTTCCATACAAATCCCAGCAATGCAAAAAATACATTGCCTTCAGTAATTATTCACACCTCCTGACTTTTTCCACATTTTGTTGTGTTAAATAAAAAAATGGGATTTTTCTTTTTTTGTCAACAATCTACACAAAATACTCTAATGTCAAAGTGGAAGAAACATTTTTCTTTACAAATGTTAGAATTTGTGAAGTATTCAAACCTGTAAGTCAATATATATACACATTTTATTTATTTATTTTATTTTATCACTTATGGCAGCAATTACAGCTGTGAGTATTTCTAGGTATGCCTCTAAGAACTTTGCACACCTGGATTGTACAATATTTGCACATTATTCTTTCAATTCTTCAAGCTCTGTCAAGTTGGTTGTTGATCATAGTTCGAAAGCCATTTTCAGGTCTTGCCATAGATTTTCAAGCCGATTAGGTCAAAACTGTAACTAGGCCACTCAGGAACATATAATGTAATCTTGGTAAGCATCTCCAGTGTATATTTGGCCTTGTGTTTTCGGTTATTGTTCTGCTGAAAGGTGAATGCCTCCCAGTGTCTGTTGGAAAGCAGACAACCAGGATTTTGCCTGTGCTTAGCTCTATTACATTTATTTTTATCCTAAAAAAACTCCCTAGTCCTTGCCAATGACAAGCATACCCATAACATGATGAAGCCACCGCAATGCATGAACATATGAAGAGAGGAACTTCCCCAAACAACGCTTTGTATTCAGGACATTCAGTTAATTTCTTAGACACATTTTTAGCAATTTTACTTTAGTGCTTTATTGAAAACAGGGTGGATGTTTTGGATATTTTAAAATCTGTACAGGTGTCCTTTTCCCTCTGTCGATCAACTGTTGTTGATCCATCCTCAGTTCTCTCTTTTAAGTGTGCTCTCTCTAATTATCTCTCTCTCTCGGAGGACCTGAGCCCTAGGACCATGCCTCAGGACTACCTGACATGATAACTCCTTGCTGTCCCCAGTCCACCTGGCCGTGCTGCTGCTCCAGTTTCAACTGTTCTGCCTTATTATTGGCCCATGCTGGTCATTTATGAACATTTGAACATCTTGGCCATGTTCTGTTATAATCTCCACCCGGCACAGCCAGAAGAGGACTGGCCACCCCACATAGCCTGGTTCCTCTCTAGGTTTCTTCCTAGGTTTTGGCCTTTCTAGAGAGTTTTTCCTAGCCACCGTGCTTCTACACCTGCATTGCTTGCTGTTTGGGGTTTTAGGCTGGGTTTCTGTACAGCACTGAGATATCAGCTGATGTACGAAGGGCTATATAAATACATTTTATTTGATTTTATTTCACAGCCATTAAACTCTGTAAAAGTTTGAAGACGCCATTGGCCTAATGGTGAAATCCCTGAGCGGTTTCTTTACTTTCCGGCAACTGAAATAGGAAGGACACCTGTATGTTTGCAGTGACGGGGTGTATTAATACACCATCCAAAGAGGTATTGATAACTTCACCATGCTCAAAGGGAAATTCTAGGTCTGCTTTTTTCTATTTTCTTTTACCCATCTACCGGCTACGAATGTTTATTGCATTGTTTTATTTCTGCCTTTTCTATTCCAGACATTCTGAAATTCACTAAAGCATATCATGTATGTAACTTATGAGGCATTGGACAACCTCCCTGGTCTTTGTGGTTGAATCCATGTTAGAAATTCACTGCTCAACCTTACAGATAATTGCATGTGGGGTACAGAGATGAGGTAGTCATTCAAAAATAATGTTAAACACTGTTATTGCACACAGAGTGAGTCCATGCAACTTATGTGACTTGTTAAGCAAATGTTTGCACCTGGACTTATTTAGGCTTGTCATAACAAAGGGGTTGAATACTTAGTGACTCAAAACATTATAGCTTTTCATTTTTAATTCATTTGTAAAATAATACCTAAAAACTTAATTCTACTTTGACATTACGGAGTATTGTGTGTGTGGTCCAGTGACAAAATCTCAATTGAATACAATCAAGTTTAAAAGATATGACTTTCAAAATACAGAAATACAAAAAGTTGTATATCTTTTAAACTTTATTGCTGACATGAAACACATTTGGGACTATATCAACAACAGACTAATGAAACAAATACCAAATGATTGTTTTTGGGTTAAGTTGGGAGAAACATGAACTGGAAGGAGGCAGATGGTCAGGAAGAAGTTGCCTATAACATAACGCAACCCTCCTCAGGCTAATGTCCTTCCATTGGACCAGTCACAAACACACGCACACATACTCCCTAGGTCTTTTCTGTCGCAGTGGGCCTTTGTAAGAGGAAAAATGTTGTGCTCGAACACTCCTCGTGGAAGATCTGAGAGAAACTTCTTGGGAGTTGTTCATAGACCCAGAGAAAGTAATCACTCACGGAAACAGCGCTTCCGGGGTCGGATCCCGTTGGACGAAACGACCAGGTGACTGTGGCTGCGCTGCTGATCACTTCCCTGGATTTGAAGGAACACTTGAGGATCCCCGTGGTGCCATTCTCAACCAGCACCTCCGCCGGGGCATACAACTCTATGGCCGCTGTTAGATTTGTACCTGTTGATAAAGAACCAACATTTAATTTGTTGCTTAATGTATTGAAAATTGAAAAGCCGGGAGGGCATTGGGGCAATATAATAGAGGTCGACTGATTATGATTTTTCAACGCCGATACTGATTATTGGAGGACCAAAAAAAGCAGATACCGATTAAATCAGCCAATTGTATTTATTTATAATAATGACAATTACAACAATACTGAATGAACACTTATTTTAACTTAATATAATACATCAATAAAATCAATGTAGACTCACATAAATAATGAAACCTGTTCAATTTGGTTTAAATAATGCAAAAATAAAGTGTTGGAGAAGAAAGTAAAAGTGCAATATGTGCCATGTAAAAAAGCTAATGTTTAAGTTCCTTGCTCAGAACATATGAAAGCTGGTGGTTCCTTTAAACATGAGTCTTCAATATTCCCAGGTAAGAAGTTTTAGGTTGTAGTTATAGGAATTATAGGACTATTTCTCTCTATACCATTTGCAGTTTATATACCTTTGACTATTGGATGTTCTTATAGGCACTTTAGTATTGCCAGTGTAACAGTATAGCTTCCGTCCCTCTCCTCGCCCCTACCTGGGCTCGAACCAGGGACACATCGACAACAGCCACCCTTGAAACATCGTTACCATCGCTCCACAAAAGCCTCTGCAAGGGGAACAACTACTTCAAGGTCTCAGAGCGAGTGACATCGCCGATTGAAACGCTATTAGCGCGCACCCCGCTAACTAGCTAGCCATCTCACATCGGTCACACCAGCCTAATTTCGGGAGTTGATAGGCTTAGTCATAAACAGCTCAATGCTTGAAGCACAGCGAAGAGCTGCTGGCAAACGCACAAAAGTGCTGTTTGAATGAATGCTTACGAGCCTGCTGCTGCCTACCACCGCTCAGTCAGACTGCTCTATCAAATCATAGACTTAACAGAACACACACAAATACGAGCCGCCTTAGGTCATTAATATGGTCAAATCCGGAAAGTATCATTTCGAAAACAAAACATTTATTCTTTCAGTGAAAGGAATTGTTCCGTATTTTATCTAACGAGTGCCATCCATAAGTCTAAATATTCCTGTTACATTGCACAACCTTCAATGTTATGTCATAATTATGTAAAATTCTGGCAAATTAGTTCGCAACGAGCCAGACGGCCCATACTGTTGTATACACCCTGACTATGCGTGCAATGAACGCAAGAGAAGTGACAATTTCCCTAGTTTAATATTGCCTGCTAACCTGGATTTATTTTAACTAAATATGCAGGTTTAAAAATATACACTTCTGTGTATTGATTTTAAGAAAGGCATTGATGTTTATGGCAACGATTATGCTTTTTTCGCAAATGCGCTTTTGTTAAATCATCCCCCGTTTGGAGAAGTTGGCTGTCTTTGTTAGGAAGAAAGTCTTCACACAGTTCGCAACGAGCCAGGCGGCGCAAACTGCTGCATACACCCTGACTATGCGGGCACAGAACGCAAGAGAAGTGACACAATTTCCCTAGTTAAAAGAAATTCATGTTAGCAGGCAATATTAACTAAATATGCAGGTTTAAAAATATATAGACTTGTGTATTGATTTTAAGAAAGGCGTTGATGTTTATGGTTAGGTACACATTGGTGCAACGACAGTGCTATTTTCATGAATGCGCTTGTTAAATCACCAGTTTGGCGAAGTACGCTATGATTCAATGATAAATTAACAGGCACCGCATCGATTATATGCAACGCAGGAAAAGCTAGATAAACTAGTAATATCATCAGCCATGTGTAGTTAACATAATCACTAGTTAAGATTGATTGTTTTTTATAAGATACGTTTAATGCTAGCTAGCACCTTACCTTGGCCCCTTGCTGCACTCGCATAACAGGTAGTCAGCCTGCCACGCAGTCTCCTCGTGGAGTGCAATGTAATCGGCCATGATCGGTGTCAAAAAACTGCAGATTACAATTATGAAAATTTGAAATTGGCCCTAATTAAATCGGCCATTCCGATTAATCGGTCGACCTCTACTATATAGCCACTTAAATGTATAGCTTACATCAAAGCCTTGATGCTTTATAGTTGCTAGGCTTAAGACATGTTCAGCTATCAGAAAATAAGGAAAGCCACATTTCCAATGAAATCAAATTTTATTGGTCACATACACATGGTCAGCAGAAGTTATTGAGAGTGTAGCGAAATGCTTGTGCTTCTCGTTCCGACAGTGCTGTAATCTAACAGTTCCACAACAACTACCTAATACACACACATCTAAGTAAAAGGGATGGAATAAGAATATATACATATAAATACATGGATGAGCGATGACTGAGCGGCATAGGCAAGATGCAATAGACGGTATAAAATACAGTATATACATAAGAGAAGAGTAATGTAAGATATGTAAACATTATTAAAGTGACCAGTGATCCATTTATTAAAGTGGCCAATGATTTAATGTCTGTATGTAGGCAGCAGCCTCTGTGTTAGTGATGGTTGTTTAACAGTCTGATGGCCCTGAAATAGAAGCTGTTTTTCAGTCTCTCGGTCCCAGCTTTGATGCACCTGTACTGACCTTGCCTTATGGATGGTAGCGGGGTGTACAGGCAGTGGCTCAGGTGGTTGTTATCCTTGATGATCTTTTTGGCCTTCCTGTGGCATCGGGTGCTGTAGGTGTCCTGGAGGGCAGGTAGTTTGCCCCCGGTGATGTGTTGCGCAGAACACACCACTTTCTGGAGAGCCTTGTGGTTGTGGGTGGTGCAGTTGTTGTACCAGGCCGGTGATACAGCCCGACAGGATGTTCTCGATTGTGCATCTGTAGAAGTTTGTGAGGGTTTTGGGTGACAAGCCAAATTTCTTCAGCCTCCTGAGGTTGAAGAGGCGCTATTACGCCTTCATCACACTGTGTGGGTGGACCATTTCAGTTTGTCTGTGATGTGTACGCAGAGGAACTTAAAACTTTCCACCTTCTCCACTGCGGTTCCGTTGATGTGGATAGGGGGGTGCTCCCTCTGCTGTTTCATGAAGTCAACGATCATCTCCTTTGTTTTGTTGACATTGAGTGAGAGGTTATTTTCCTGACACCACACTCCGAGGGCCCTCACCTCCTCCCTGTAGGTGGTCTTGTCGTTGTTGCTTATCAAGCCCACTACTGTTGTGTCGTCTGCAAACTTGATGATTGAGTTGGAGGCGTGCATGGCAACGCAGTCATGGGTGAACAGAGAGTACAGGAGGAGACTGACCACGCACCCTTGTGGGGTCCCAGTGTTGAGGATCAGCTAAGATGTTTCCTTCCTTCACCAGGTAGCGGGTGGCCCGTCAGAAAGTCCAGGACCCAGTTGCACAGGGCAGGGTTGAGACCCAGGGCCTTAGGCTTAATGATGAGCTTGGAGGGTACTATGGTGTTGAATGCTGAGCTGTAGTCAATGAACAGCATTCTTACATAGGTATTCCTCTTGTCCAGATGGGATAGGGCAGTGTGCAGTGTGATGGCGATTGCATTGTCTGTGGACCTATTGGGGCAGTAAGCAAATTGAAGTGGGTCTAGGGTGGCAGGTAAGGTGGAGGTAATATGATCTTTGAATGGTCTCTCAAAGCACTTCATGATGACAGAAGTGAGTGCTACGGGGCATTAAGTTCAGTCATTAAGTTCAGTTATCCTTGCCTTCTTGGGTACAGGAACAATGGTGGCCATCGAGAAGCATGTGGGGACAGCAGACTGGGATAGGGAGAGATTGAATATGTCCGTAAACACACCAGCCAGCTCGTCTGCGCATGCTCCGAGGACGCGGCTAGGGATGGCGTCTGGGCCGGCAGCCTTGCGAGGGTTAACACTTTTAAACATCTTACTCACGTCGGCCACGGAGAACAAGAGGCCCGCAGTCCTTGGTTGTAGGCCACGTCGATGGCACTGTATTATACTCAGTGGGCAAAGATGGTGTTTAGTTTATCTGGAATCAAGACATCGGTGTCCGTGACTGGTTTTCTTTTTGTAGTCCGTGACTGCCTGTAGACCCTGCCACATACATATCGTGTCTGAGGAGGGCCTTGTATGCATCGCGGAAGTTAGAGTAGCAGTGATCCAGTGTATTGCTCGCATGAGAGCTACAATCAATATGCTGATAGAATTTAGGTAGCCTTGTTCTCAAATCTGCTTTGTTAAATTCCCCGGCTACAATAAATGCAGCCTCAGGATATATGGTTTCAAGTTTGCATCAAGTCCAGTGAAGTTCCTTGAGGGCTGTTGTGGTATCGGCTTGAGGGAGGATATACATGGCTGTGACAATAACCGACAAGAATTCTCTTGGGAAATAATATGGTCGACATTTGATTATGAGGATTTCTAGGTCAGGTGAACAAAAGGATATCAGTTCCTGTGTGTTGTTACGATTCGTGATTCGTTAATCATGAAGCATACACCCCCGCCCTTCTTCCCAGAGAGATGTTTATTTATGTTGGCGCGACATTTGCTTCTTAATCTATGCTGTTAACTAGATTGGCATAGGTAAATTCAGGTTGGTCATCAGAGTTCTGTACCTATTTGGCAACATCTTCTCCATTTAGAAAGAGCCAGGTCAGGGAGGAAGGCATGCAGTGTGACAAAAACATGCTGACAGCATAGAATGCAATAATAAAACAGGTGGACCCTTTCCCTTAAAGCCTTTGAATTTCAACCCAAAACAGACTGGGCAAACAACACACAAATGGAAACCAAGTCCATTGGAAGCATATTATATATTATTGTTGTATCTCAAAAGTGTAGTAGACCACAAATGATGCGCTACAATAATCATGTCTCAGATTTTATAACTTCTTATAAAAAATTAAATGAGCTAAGTAAAATATGTTTAACTTGCTGTCCACAGACTATGAATCCGTCATATTTAGCCAATAAGTAGGCCAATTCTTACACATGACAAAACAATAGATTCAGAAATGTTTAGTTAATTATGTGAACAACACGTGACACGTTTCACAACAACAGGCGCTTCCTCGCGTCCCTGTGTATTTTGATATTCTTTGGTTTTATGTTCGGTAGCTAGGTTAGCATTCCTAGCTAGCTACCAACAAACTAAGCTAACCAGACCCTAAGTCAAGAATGTAACTAGCTAGCTAACTGGCACTCTATAGTTCATAGATACATCACACACACCTTGATTTGAAATACGACTATCGTACCAAGTCACGCACAACTAGCTAACTATCGTATATTTAGCTAGCCAGTTAACTAATGCATAATTTGCTAGCGGCTAGTTAGCATGCAAACTACTATAGCTACTGGCTAGCTAACAACTATAGCGATCATGTTATTAGCTTCTTTTAAAAGGTATACAGTAAGTTACTTACCGAAAAAGAGACATAACGTTATTCCATATAGTAAAACACAATTGCACGCGAGGTTTCTCCTCCTTAGCTCCATAATTTAGAACGCATCAATATCTCCCCCTCCCTGTTTTTTGGTCCAACATTAGCCAACGTTCAGCTGCTCAATGCACCCTCCTCCTGTGTGTAAAAAAATCACACAGGAAAACGCACTAGCATGACTGGAAAGACGATGACATTTAATGTGCACTCGATTTATCTCACGCGGAGCACCAGACGGTAAAGTTGCTTTAAAATCCCATGCACCAAAGTGGAAACACCACATTCGCACGTGATCTGAAGTAAATAGAGTTCACCTTCTCCCACATTGATTATTGGCAGTCATCTCAGTTCCAATGATGAAACTATGTAATCATTCATTAATTACAGTTAAAGAAAATCAAGTTCGAGAACATGGAAGAAGTTCGACATTACATAATTTTCCTGACGTGTTAAATTAAATCTCTGGTAAAACTGCCATCCTGTGGGGACAAATGCATTACATCCATCCAGTTTTCAGTGGCCTCAACAAGCCTGCAGCGATCGAGGCACCTCTGGAATCTTACATAGATTTGCAATATACTGTATATGCAGTGGCGATTTTAGCATGTAAATCATGGTGGCGCAAACTCAAAGCTACTACACAACACTAAACAAATCAATAATTGCACTATAACGGTGACAAACAGTCAGCCACTGATTCCTTCCAAACCACTCATTGTTGAATTTTCGATTTCAAACTTTTTGTGTAACTTTTTGTGTAATACATTTCAAAAGTGCTGAACAAATCGTTATATTGACAACGTCCATCCTAGCTCACTAATTTCTTAATCGAAATGACAGATTGTCACTTATCTTCTTGTCGTTTGCTTATTCCATAGTTTGAACATCTCAATTGTCAGTAGAAACTACATTTGTTTAAGCAAGTCCGCCATATCAGCTATGTTTGAAAAAAAAAGTCAGTAAATGAGGCTGAATTAACTGGTACCTGTCACGCCCTGACCTTAGAGATCCTTATTATTCTCTATGTTTGGTTAGGTCAGGGTGGGACTCGGGTGGGAAAGTCTATGTTTTCTATTTCTTTGTTTTGGCCGAGTGTGGGTCTCTAATTGGGGATCATATATAAGTTGTCATTTTCCTTTTGCGTTTTGTGGGATCTTGTTTTCTGTTTAGTGTCTGTACCTGACAGAACTGTGCATGTTCGTTTTCACTTTTGTTATTTTGTTTGAGTGTATTTTTTAAAATAAAAATCATGAACACTCCCTCTGATCTCAAGACACAGAGAACGATTGGTTCTAGTTTACAGGAACAGACAGTAAATTACAACACCATATGTACAGGGCTGCTTGTACCACTGAGGATGTGGAAAGGTGATAGTGCTTGTGTGTGGTTGTCCTATAGGAGGAAGCAGAGTGCCGTTAATATCAGGAAAAGCATGTTTGGTGTTCGCCAAAAGGCATGTGGGAGACTCCCCAAACATATGGAAGAAAGTACTCTGGTCAGATGAGACTAAAATTGAGCTTTTTGGCATCAAGGAAAACGCTATGTCTAGCGCAAACCCGACACCTCTCATCACCCCGAGAACATGCTGTGGGGATGTTTTTCATCGGCAGGGACTGGGAAACTGGTCAGAATTGAAGGAATGATGGATGGCACTAAATAGAGGGAAATTATTGAGGGAAACCTGTTTCAGTCTTCCAGAGATTTGAGACTGGGACGGAGGTTCACCTTCCAGCAGGACAATGACACTAAGCATACTGCTAAAGCAACACTCGAATGGTTTAAGGGGAAACATTTAAATGTCTTGGAATGGCCTAGTCAAAGCCCAGACCTCAATCCAATTGAGAATCTGTGGTATGACTTAAAGATTGATGTACACCAGCGGAACCCATCCAATTTGAAAGAGATTAAGCAGTTTTGCCTTGAAGAATGGGCAAAAATCCCACTGGCTAGATGTGCCAAGCTTATAGAGACATACCCCAAAAGACTTGCAGCTATAATTGCTGCAAAAGGTGGCTCTACAAAGTATTGACTTTGGGGGGTGAATAGTTATGCACGCTCAAGTTGTCTGTTTTTTTTGTTGGTCTTATTTCTTGTTTGTTTCACAAATACACACATTTAGCATCTTCAAAGTGGTAGGCATTTTGTGTATGTCAAATGATACAAACCCCCCAAAAATCCATTTTAATTCCAGGATGTAAGGCAACAAAATAGGAAAAATGTCAAGGGGGTGAATACTTTCGCAAGCTACTGTATAGAATGACATTAAAAGGGTGTCCCTGACACCACTTACAATATAAACTATAAAGGCATTACAATAAGTTTACTACACATAAAGGGCCTGATCTAAAGCACCACTAGGTGTCAGTGGTAACACATTAATGACTAGTGCATTACTTCATAACTGAATGGTGGAATCTCTCTGGTGTCTTGTGGGATTCAGTAAGAGTGGGGCATAATACTGAAGTAACATGCACTGGCGCCATTTTAGGGTTAACTAACTAATAACCACTAACTCTCATAACAGAACTAATATACTGAAAAGGCACACCTAAGTGCTATAACAACCTAAATAGTATACATAGGCATACACAAACATAATACACTGGGTGTATAATAACTCCTTTATGTAGCTAAATAACGCCTACGACTGCGACCCGTTGTCCACTAATAACAGACTATGACAGACGGGTCGCGGTTGTTGTTTTTTCAGTCACACTGTGGCAGCAAAATAGATCCATGAAGTGAACATGGATCACTCTCAGCTTGAGTTCTGGTTAAGTAAATGTGAGGATGGCTCACCTAGGGAGCTCTACACTCACAATTACACTTAGTTCAGGACCTGAATGGGCATTCTTATGGAGAACTGAAATGTCTTAGTCAACTAAATTGAGATCAAATTCATCTGAAAGCAGCAGATGTTGTGGCAGCAGTTGACAGGCTTGGGACCGGGCATTCTCACCCAAGCCCCTGACTGACTCATAGTGGCCTTCCCTGCTCAGGACGACATCATGACAGGTATGTGAGCATTTACAGTAGAAGCTGGTTCCTTAATTCTTCTAATAACAAAACAATAGAGACAGTGTTCCTTTTCGTAATACTGAACATGGTTTCAATACATTTTCAACATAATTCACAGCTGGTATTAAATTAAATCTCAAATTCTAGTGTAATATGATGTAGTTATAATTTGAAGGTAGACTCTTATTAACAGTTCTATCGCCCCTGTGACAGTAGTGGTGAGCAGTGTCTATGTTGAACATTACAACCTCGCCCATACCTACAGCACAGTGGCCCATTACCACAGTGGCCCCACCCTCCATATACATCACACAACGTAGCTACATTTTTATGTTTATATGTCCATCTTTCAGGGAACTTGATAATTTGTGTGTAGAAGTGGAATTGTATGATGGTGTTAAAGAGTCATCTAACTGTCTGTCCCCAGGTTTCAATCCTCTAATCCTGGTTGCTACAGCGGGTCGTGTTGAGGTGATGATCCTGCTGGATAAAGGAGGGGACATCGAAGCCCAGTCTGTGAGAATCCAGTCTGAGACAACCAAAAACACAATATTGTTTATCTGGACAATATTGCAAAACATGTTGATACTCTCAGTATCACTGAATGTCTTACATGTGTTGACTTACACTGCTTTTTAAATTCCTTTGCATGGATGGGTGAGCTAGATGGATGCCACACCATTAACTCTATCTGAACTGCTGCAGGTAGCTGCAGATATGGTCCATGTTATGTCTACAACCATCTCCACACTGACAGGAAAAGACACAAAGGGCTGTGAAGGGTCCTGCCCAACCCAAATGTTTCAAATGGCATAATTATATAAGAGGCTGTCTGTTTGAACCAGTGTTTATCAAACAGAAACCACCAGAACGCTATTACTCACAAGATAGACTAAAAACAGTGAATAAAGTGATTGTTTGATTGAAACTGTTTTATCATAAATGAATTATTAATTACATGTTGACTACATATTTTGTTACCCTTTCCTGATATGATTTTATAAATCCTGACTGCAGTCTCTAGGTTAGTCTTGTCTGGCACAAACACTTGTAGCTGAATGTATTACTAATGCTGCCCCAAAAACATTGCCATTCCCATGCTGTTTCATTATGTGTATCTCAATAATTATTTACAGAAATGTCTGTATGCTGCATTGTGGTATTTGTTTCTGTGTTGACAGTGGCAATGGTCAAAATAACAAGCATTACAAATCTATTTATACATTTGATTTCTTTGATTTTGGAGTAGGTACCAGTTCCCACATCATACTGTAAGTTGTGTACTCTGCAGGGTTCTCTCTATATAATATTACTTGTTGATGAAGAGGAAATCATATGATGTATAATATATATACACTGGCAAGAAAAAGTATGTGTACCCTTTGGAATTACCTGGATTTCTCCATAAATTGGTCATAACGTTTTATCTGATTTTCATTTAAATCACAACAATAGACAAACACATTCTGCTTAAACTAATAACACACAAACAATTATATGTTTTCATGTCTTTATTGAACACACCGTGTAAACATTCACAGTGAACGGTGAAAAAATAATGTGAACACTTGAATTTAATAACGGGCAGCGATAACCTCAACCAAACTTTTTCTGTAGTTGCATATCAGACCTGCACAACGGTCAGGAGGAATTTTGGACCATTCCTCTTTACAAACTGTTTCAGTTCAGCAATATTCTTGGGATGTCTGGTGTGAACCGCTCTCTGGGTCATGCCACAACATCTCAATCGGTTTGAGGTCAGGACTCTGACTGGGCCACTCCAGAAGGCGTATTTTCTTCTGTTGAAGCCATTCTGTTATTGATTTACTTCTGTGTTTTGGGTCGTTATCCTGTTGCATCACCCAACTTCTGTTGAGCTTCAATTAGCGGACAGATAGCCTTACATTCTCCTACAAAATGTCTTGATAAACATGGGAATTCATTTTTCCATTGCCTATAGCAAGCTGTCCAGGCCCTAAGGCATCAAAGCAGCCCCAAACCATGATGCTCCCTCCACCATATTTTACAGTTCAGGTGAGGTTTTTATGTTGGTGTGCTGTGCCTTTTTCTCTCCACACATAGTGTTGTGTGTTCCTTGCAAACAACTCAACTATAGTTTCATCCGTCCACAGAATATTTAGCCAGGTGCTGTTTTGCGAACTTTTTTGGACAACAGTGGCTTCTTCTGTGGTGTCCTCCTATAAACACCATTCTTGTTTCGTCGCAGGTTTAAACAAGCGCATGGGGCGTTGTGCCTATTAATACAGTACAGATCTGGTGGGAGCTCACACTGTTTCACCCAGGGAAGAAGATGAGACTGGAATAATTTTGTGGAATTCATTTCAGACAATGTAAAGGTAGAGTCAGCGACATGACATAGATGCATCCGTACTGGTCAGAGGCAACATGAGTTGGGCTAACACAAACAAATGGGTAGGTTAAAATTTCTTTAGGATCGGTGGGTTCCCTGCAGGATGGTTGAGCTAACGTTGTATTAGCATGAGGTTGTAAGGAACAAGGACAGACATATCTGATATTGGCAGAGAGCTTAAATTCTTGTTAATCTAACTGCACTGTCCAATTTACAGTAGCTATTACAAATCAAATCAAATCAAATTTTATTTGTCACATAAACATGGTTAGCAGATGTTAATGCGAGTGTAGCGAAATGCTTGTGCTTCTAGTTCCGACAATGCAGTAATAACCAACAAGTAATCTAGCTAACAATTCCAAAACTACTACCTTATAGACACAAGTGTAAGGGGATAAGAATATGTACATAAAGATATATGAGTGAGTGATGGTACAGAGCGGCATAGGCAAGATACAGTAGATGGTATTGAGTGCAGTATATACATTTGAGATGAGTATGTAAACAAAGTGGCATAGTTAAAGTGGCTAGTGATACATGTTTTACATAAAGATGCAGTAGATGATATAGAGTACAGTATATACATATACATATGAGATGAATAATGTAGGGTATGTAAACATTATATTAGGTAGCATTGTTTAAAGTGGCTAGTGATATATTTTACATCATTTCCCATCAATTCCCATTATTAAAGTGGCTGGAGTTGAGTCAGTGTGTTGGCAGCAGCCACTCAATGTTAGTGATGGCTGTTTAACAGTCTGATGGCCATGAGATAGAAGCTGTTTTTCAGTCTCTCGGTCCCAGCTTTGATGCACCTGTACTGACCTCGCCTTCTGGATGATAGCGGGGTGAACAGGCAGTGGCTCGGGTGGTTGTTGTCCTTGATGATCTTTATGGCCTTCCTGTGACATCGGGTGGTGTAGGTGTCCTGGAGGGCAGGTAGTTTGCCCCCGGTGATGCGTTGTGCAGACCTCACTACCCTCTGGAGAGCCTTACGGTTGTGGGCGGAGCAGTTGCCGTACCAGGCGGTGATACAGCCCGACAGGATGCTCTCGATTGTGCATCTGTAGAAGTTTGTGAGTGCTTTTGGTGACAAGCCAAATTTCTTCAGCCTCCTGAGGTTGAAGAGGCGCTGCTGCGCCTTCTTCATGATGCTGTCTGTGTGGGTGGACCAATTCAGTTTGTCTGTGATGTGTACGCCGAGGAACTTAAAACTTACTACCCTCTCCACTACTGTTCCATCAATGTGGATAGGGGGGTGTTCCCTCTGCTGTTTCCTGAAGTCCACAATCATCTCCATAGTTTTGTTGGCGTTGAGTGTGAGGTTATTTTCCTGACACCACACTCCGAGGGCCCTCACCTCCTCCCTGTAGGCCATCTCGTCGTTGTTGGTAATCAAGCCTACCACTGTTGTGTCGTCCGCAAACTTGATGATTGAGTTGGAGGCGTGCGTGGCCACGCAGTCGTGGGTGAACAGGGAGTACAGGAGAGGGCTCAGAACGCACCCTTGTGGGGCCCCAGTGTTGAGGATCAGCGGGGTGGAAATGTTGTTGCCTACCCTCACCACCTGGGGGCGGCCCGTCAGGAAGTCCAGTACCCAGTTGCACAGGGCGGGGTGGAGACCCAGGGTCTCGAGCTTGATGACGAGCTTGGAGGGCACTATGGTGTTAAATGCCGAGCTGTAGTCGATGAACAGCATTCTCACATAGGTATTCCTCTTGTCCAGATGGGTTAGGGCAGTGTGCAGTGTGGTTGAGATTGCATCGTCTGTGGACCTATTTGGGCGGTAAGCAAATTGGAGTGGGTCTAGGGTGTCAAGTAGGGTGGAGGTGATATGGTCTTTGACTAGTCTCTCAAAGCACTTCATGATGACGGAAGTGAGTGCTACGGGGCGGTAGTCGTTTAGCTCAGTTACCTTAGCTTTCTTGGGAACAGGAACAATGGTGGCCCTCTTGAAGCATGTGGGAACAACAGACTGGGATAGGGATTGATTGAATATGTCCGTAAACACACCAGCCAGCTGGTCTGCACATGCTCTGAGGGCGCGGCTGGGGATGCCGTCTGTTTTCCTCACGTCGGCTGCAGTGAAGGAGAGTCCGCATGTTTTAGTTGCGGGCCGTGTCAGTGGCACTGTATTGTCCTCAAAGCGGGCAAAAAAGTTATTTAGTCTGCCTGGGAGCAAGACATCCTGGTCCGTGACTGGGCTGGTTTTCTGTTTGTAATCCGTGATTGACTGTAGACCCTGCCACATACCTCTTGTGTCTGAGCCGTTGAATTGAGATTCTACTTTGTCTCTATACTGAAGCTTGTTTGATTGCCTTGCGGAGGGAATAGTTACACTGTTTGTATTAGGTCATGTTTCCGGTCACCTTGCCCTGATTAAAAGCAGTGGTTCGGGCTTTCAGTTTCACGCGAATGCTGCCATCAATCCACGGTTTCTGGTTTGGGAATGTTTTAATCGTTGCTATGGGAACGACATCTTCAACGCATGTTCTAATGAACTCGCTCACCGACTCAGCGTATTCGTCAATGTTGTTGTCTGACGCAATACGAAACATATCCCAGTCCACGTGATGGAAGCAGTCTTGAAGTGTGGAATCAGATTGGTCGGACCAGCGTTGAACAGATCTCAGCACGGAAGCTTCTTGTTTTAGTTTCTGTCTGTAGGCAGGGATCAACAAAATGGAGTCGTGGTCAGCTTTTCCGAAAGGAGGGCGGGGCAGGGCCTTATATGCGTCGCGGAAGTTAGAATAGCAGTGATCCAAGGTTTTTCCTGCCCTGGTTGCGCAATCGATATGCTGATAAAATTTAGGGAGTCTTGTATGCTGATAAAATTTAGGGAGTCTTGTACAATGAAAGAATACCATGCTATTGTTTGAAGAGAGTACACAGTTTTGAACATGAAGTTATTAATCAACAAATTAGGCACATTTAGACAGTCTTGATACATTTGAACAGAAATGCAATGGTTCATTGGATCAGTCTAAAACTTTACACATACAATACTGCCATCTAGTTGCCAAAATCTAATTTGCAGCTGGAATAAGACATGGCCTTTCTCTTACATTTAAAATATGATTGTACATTTTTCTTTTCTTTGTATTATCTTTAACCAGATCTAATGTGTTATATTCTCCTACGTTCCTTTCACATTTCCACAAACTTCAGTGTTTCCTTTCAAATGGTACCAAGAAAATGCATGTCCTTGCTTCAGGGCCTGAGCTACAGGCAGTTAGATTTGAGTATGTCATTTTAGGCGAAAATGGGGGAAAAAAGGGTCCGATCCATAAGAGGTTAACTGTGCCAGTTGCTGGATGCAACTCTGTATTGGATGTAACTCTGAGCTGGATGCTATACAGGATATCGTATCCAACTCAGGGTTACAGTTAGTATTGTATTTTTAGCCACATAATTGTCTTTCGGTTTCTTTAATTTTCATTCCGCACAGTAGGTGGCGGCATAAATAACTTTTGGATGTAGTCTTTCCGTACAACTCCAACGAAGAAGATCGTAGTCTACTATCAAATACTCACAATCGCTCTCTTTCCAACAACGAGCGAGTGGGTCACAAGTACGTTGATATATACAAACCGCCGAGTTGCAGACAGATATATGATACGTGGCAAAAATAATATTGACGACGTTTGTCTGTGTGTTCAATATACTGCTGTCAGGCGCGAAACCCCCAAATTCTGTTTGAGAGCTGTTTTTGAGGAGGAACAATCTGCGCGTAATATCACAGCGGAGTCATCTTCGTTTGGACGCTGGGACTTGGAGAAATGGCAAAACGAAACACTTTATTTATCAGAATTGTGGAGGGGAAAAATTTGCCAATTAAGGACATGTAAGTACTGTTACTGTACATGTTTTACTCTTCGTTTTTTGTTCACCGATTTACCAGACTTTGCTTAGGATAGGACTTAATTGATAGGCTTTTGCTCCTCATTTGTATTTGATATTTAAATGTGAATTGAATCAACTACTTTAGGGTATTTCAATGATAAACTGAACCAACCTTTTGATGCTGTAAAAAAAAACGCTGGTATATTTTCATTGTTGGCAAATGGGTTCATTGTGTTGTTATTTCCTCAAACACGTATCATTGATTTGGTAAATATATGATTATAATACAAAACACATCAAATTAAACATCCCTGGATAATGAATATGAACTATGCGGTATGTCAATCAACAATCACATCAAACAGAGCCTACTCTACCATGACAACATGACTTCAAAGGAAAGCCATTCTTAGAAAAATAAATTATATAGATAATGGGCAATAATATGGAGTTGGTCCCCCCCTTTTGCTGCTATGACAGCGTCCACTTTTCTGGGAAGGCTTTCCACTAGATGTTGGAACATTGCTGCAGGGACTTGCTTCCATTCAGTTACAAGAGCTTGAGTGAGGTTGGGCACTGATGTTTGGCGATTAGGCCTGGCTTGCAGTCGGTGTTCCAATTCATTCCAAAGGTGTTCGATGGGATTGAAACAGGAAAGGTCCTTCCCCAAACTGTTGCCACAAAGTTGTATGTACAGAATCGTCTAGAATGTCATTGTATGCTGTAGTTTAAAGATTTCCCTTCACTGGAACTAAGGGGCCTAGCCCGACTCATGAAAAACGGCCCCAGATCATTGTTCCTCCTCCACCAAACTTTACAGTTGGCACTATGCATTCGGGCAGGTAGCTTTCTCCTGGCATCCGCCAAACCCAGATTCGTCCATCTGACTGCGAGATGGTGAAGTGTGGTTCACCACTGCAGAGAACGTGTTTCCACTTCTCCAGAGTCCAATAGTGTAGTATATCATCTCTCATCACTCTCCACATCTCTTATCTGTTTACAGAATTCCATGCTTTGGATAGAAACAAGCAGACTCTGAAGCTGAACTAAACATAGGTTGACAGTGCATTGGACAATTGAAAAAACAGAAGCATCTCCCACTCAGCTCACTGCTAATTGGCAAACGAAGCTGTTGCTCTGTGCTCCCCTGATTTACAATACTTCGCTCCACATCTTCCTTTACTCTGAGATATATATATATATAGCCAAGTTATCATCACTCATTATGTATTTATTATTACATGTTTTACTTTTCTATTATTTCTCTATTTACTTTTTCTCTCTGCATTGTTGGGATTTGATATCAACTCTGCTTTTCCATTGCAAGTACTCTAAACATTCTTGCCGCCTCTGAAAATCCTCCCAACTGTCATTCATTTATACTCCAATATGACCTGCTCCAAATGCTACCCTATTCCCTATGTAGTGCACTACTTTTGAATGGAGCTCTAGTAAAAAAGTGGTACACTACATAGATAATAGTGCCATTTGGGACAGAACCATGGTTGTGGTCTAACCCAATAATGGACTAAAGGAGCCTAATGTTGCTCCTTATAGTCCTAGGACCTTACATGTTCTGTTTAAAGGTAAATTGTCTTTGGAAGCCGAAACAGCCAAATAATCTAAACTTGAATCGATTATCAAATGCGGTATGATTCTAGAAACATGAATCCCTCTACTTTATCACATCAGAGAAATAATTTAAAAAATACAAAATATACAGTCACTGTTTTAAAACACTTACAGCCGACAATATTTTTCAGTGACAACACGTTTGTGGCGCCCGTCTTACGTTTACACACAGTTGATAGGAGACGCAGATAGCTAATTAGCACAGGTAGTCGACTCTGTCTTCCGTCTATTTTACGTAAACGCGCAGTAACATGGAGATATAGCCGTGTGGGAACACTAACCCTATAAAGGTGTGTATCAATTAGGGATGCATGATATCGGTGAACATATCGGAATCGGCCAATATTAGCTTCAAATGCCAACATCGGTATCAGCCCGATATCTGTCTAGTTTAACGCCGATGTGCAAAACCGATGTCAAAGCTTGACGTGCATACTTATATGACGCCACGTAAAATTTTGCGCTACACTGGCAACACCGCATTCCTAACCTAGCCCACAATGTCTGCTGTGTGGATCGAGCAGTCATCTGAAAGAGTAAGAGAATTTCAGCGAGACAACTCAGGCGAAATCGATTTAAAGCCAAGATAATGGAATTATTAAATTCCACCATAATTGCAAATAAATTCATTAAAATTCCTACAATGTGATTTTCTGGATTTTTGTTTTCTCATTTTGTCTGTCATAGTTGAAGTGTACCTATGATGAAAATTACAGGCCTCATCTTTTTAAGTGGGAGAACTTGCACAATTGGTGGCTGACTAAATACTTTTTTGCCCCACTGTATTTAGCTAGCTAACTATAGCTACTGAAACAGATTGTCGTTCTCTGTTTTTGAGGAAGAACATTGTTTGCATCCATGAGTTAGCTAGCTTTTTTTAATGACCAGCACTGCAGCTGCTCGAGACAACTTTACCAGCATCATAGCATACATATCATTGTAACATATGAAATACGAGTGATAGTGTAATCAATGTGTAATAACTAGGTAAAAAATGTATGAACGTGTTAAATTATTATGTGACGTGCAGTCATATTCAGGTCCTGATTGGTCAACAAGCTTATTTGACACGTCAAATAGTGTTATTTGTATATATTTTTTTACACGGAAGGACCCAAACGGCGTTCCATAGCAATCCTGGTTGAGAATGAAATGACGGAACCAATGAACAACGAAACCGCAGAGCAAAATAACTTTTTGGTGTGTGTGAACTTTATTTAACTAGGCAAGTCAGTTGACAACGAATTCTTATTACAATGACGGCCAAACCTGGACAACGCTGGACCAATTGTGCGCCGCCCTATGGGACTCCAATCATGGCTGGATGTGATACAGCCTGGATTCGAACCAGGGACTTTAGTTTCGCCTCTTGCACGGAGATGCAGTGCCTTAGACCGCTGCGTCCATGTGTGCGTTAACTATTTAACTGTACTAGAATGCTTAAAAGGACGCTAAAATGTTAATTATTGGTATCATGTTTGTTTTTTTGCAAGGAAAATATTGGATATCGGTATTGGCCAAAAATGTCATCGGTACATCACTATTATCAATTTGAACCTTTTTTTGTTTTTAGAAAAAAAACATTCTCACTGATATGAAAGATACGGTCCTTATGCTTCCAAAACTGTACTGCAAGTGATGTGTGTTAAAGTTCAGACCTAGCGTTGGGACACTTAACAAAACTCCCCCATACAAGAGACCTTTGTCCAATGTCTCGTGTAATGTAACTGAACTGAGAGCCATGATAAAGGGCTAGGTTTATGATGGAAAGACTGGTATCATGATGCAGGAATGTGAGAAAATATATGTGAGAATGATTTATCCAGGTATTCCACAGGAGATTTTTTGCTTTGTTATAGTGTGACCTTTCTGGTGCTGTGTTGATGGAAAGACTGGTATTTCATACTAATTAATTGTGAAATCGGCCAACCGGAATTCTTTCAGAATGGCACTTTAATATGCTAATTATGTCCTTTTCTTCACTGGTGGTAAGCACCGGTTCACTAGCTGCTGTGTCTAGTATGTACACTAAATTAACTTTATTGTTAACACCTTCCCAGAGGATTGGAGACTTGCATTAGCTCTGCTTAGACAGCTGTGGTGTCAAGTATGTACACTGACTCCATTTTAACACTTTTAACACCCGTGCTGTACATGGGTGGTTTGGTGAACAACACTTGTGGAATGAGTAGCATTCCCCCGAGACCTGGAGACTTGCATTAGCTCCCTGAACTAATGCCCAGGCTTTAACTCTGAGGGCGAATAGTCTTGGAGATCCGGGTAAAAAGTCAAACCCTGGTCTGTCACATACCGACGTGTGGGATAGTGAAAACCAAGAGCTGCCTCCACATCCTGGATTTAATGTGTTTATTGACATATTCATTGGCTGGGCATTGTGTAAAGTGTTGACGGCTTGTTTGCACCCTTTTCACATGATTTGAGGTCAACTCCTTTTTAAGACGGTCAACCTGAATAACAACATGACTGTCTTAAAGGTCTGTGTCTCAAATGCCCCAATTTGATTAGACTAAGTGTGTCATGAGAAATGTCATTCTAATTTTACTTCAACTTTTCAGTATTTGGCAGAGGGATCAGGCAGAATTTCTCTTTGGACATGCATGTTTTCCAATGGGTTTTAAGTGCTGCTACAGTAAAGTAGACGGAGGTAGAGAATATTCACTCCTTCACTCTACATAAACAGACGGGGAGTGGATTTACACTGCTTGTCTGTCAAATGATACAAGAAATGACTTTGAACCCCATCTATTTCTCATCTAAACACACAGATCCTCTTCCTATCAATACACACTATTTTTGTGTACGTGACTAATGTCTTCTGTGTGTGACCATTGTTAGCAACTATCTTGTCCACATTTACCCACAGACACATCCCCTAAATACACAAGTGTCAACCTCACAATGGAAGAAGCTATTTGTAAGAGGCTCATGGGTAAAAAAACAACAACCAACAAACGTTTCCTTAGCACCAGTGACTATCACGGTACTGCAGGTGGTTCACACTAAACGTTGCCTACGTGGTTAAACTGACAAAAGTAGAGCCATGTTTAATGTAACACCTGATTCCGACAGTCCCCAGTTTCCCCATCACTGTATGTAAGCTCATGCTTCCTTTGAATTCTTCAATCAGAATGTTTTTTTATTGACAAAGGTGTGAAATAATGACATTTGCATACTAAATAAAACAAAGAGCACAGGAACCACCACGCGGATTGCTATCTAGTTAATTATATTGATTAAATTGTTATTTTGGGTAGATATAACCTTTTTTGTGTGTTTAACACACATTACTGTACAACTGTTTCCCCGCAAATGTTTGCATTTGCATGCGCTCTGGAGCAGCTGCGGTGAGAGAGCGCCGTAGTGGAAGCGTTTGAGCAAAAATATCTCGCTTGACGACACTGCTTCGCTCCATCAGAGAGATGAAATAAATCACCCGCAGCAGTATTCAGCGCTCAACGATGCCGCAGCCCGCTAATTGCCGTACTACAAGTCACTAATCCTGCATCTGACATATAATTAAATTCCCTCAACTAAACAATCTACTCTTTTAAAACATTTTTTATGTAAACTCTACCCTGACTAGGCTATATCGCCTCGTTGGCGCTTAGCGCCGATTGTCTCTTGTTCAAGGTGAGAAACTGTTCTGTCACGGTGTCTTAGATAAACCATTTTCCTCTGGATGGTGTGATACAAGAGCCAAATGGCACAAAACAAAATGGAAAACCAGGAGAATAAAATAGTTTATTTGATTAGCGTTATTTACCTGAGCAGGAGAGTCCAATTGTTTTGTTACACTTTTGGCCGCAAGCCAAAACTAATGTTTCCAAATGGCACACAGAGGAGACAATGGCAAGGGAAAAACTCCTTCGGTAGGAAGAAACCTTGAACAAAAAAAAATATATATATAAATGCAACAATTTCAGCGATTTTATTTTTATATTTTACTTTTTCATTTTTGTATGTAACTGTTGAATTTTTTTTTTTTACTGCATTGCAGTTCATATAAAGAAGTCAATCAAATTAAATAAATTAATAAGGACCTAATCTATGGATTTCAAATGACTGGGCAGGGGCACAGCCATGGGTGGGCCTGAGAGGGCATGTGCACACCCACTGGGGAGGAGGCCCAGCCAATCAGAATGAGTTTCCCCACAAAAGGGCTTTAATAGAGATAGAAATACTCCTCAGTTTCATCAGTTGTCCGGGTGGCTGGTCTCAGGTGAAGAAGCCAGATGTGGAGGTCCATGGCTGGTGTGGACTGCGGTTGTGAGGCCGGTTGGACGGTTGCCAAATTCTCTAAAACAATGTTGGAGGTGGCTTATGGTAGAGAAATTAACATTCAATTCTCTGGCAACATTCCAGCTGTCGGCATATTAATTGTACGCTCCCTCAACTTGAGACATCTGTGGCATTGTGTTGTGACAACTGCACATTTTAGAGTGCACTTTTATTGCCCCCAGCACAAGGTGCATCTGTGTAAGGATCATGCTGTTTAATCAACTTCTTGATAACCCATCCACCTGACAGGTGTGGCATATCTGGGCAAGAAGAAATGCTCACAAACGGGGATGCAAACATATTTGTGCACAACATTTGAGAGAAATAAGCTTTTTGTGCTTATGGACATTTTCTGAGCTCTTATTTCTGCTCTTGAAACATGGGACCAGCACTTTACATGTTGCGTTTTTATATTTTTGTTCAGTATAGCTTAAGAGTATAGCCTGTCCTCCAGTCATATGGCTGGCTTGGTAGAAATTTGCAGTACCTTTTTATATCACTTCACCATTTTGGCCAAAGTGTTATCTGACCTAACATTCTTGATACCAAGATGGTGTAGCAGTGAAGACGTGTTTGTTTTGTCCTCTTGTGTACTTTTGTATTTTTTGTATATATATTTCAATTTATTTTCAATCTCTTTTTGATTTTTAATTCGATTATACCTTCCGGTAACCTGCCTCACCCAATGTGATACGGAATCGCTATTATTTTCAATTTTAGAACACATTCAAGAACCTCCAGAAGCTAACCAGCTAATTAAATACAAGCTATTTAGTCATTGTTAGCTACTGCTAGCGGCTTTTACCTTCTGCACAGATACCAGCCCTGTTTTTGCCTGGATAATACTCACTAGTCTACCAGTATCGGACTGTCTCTCCACAACAACGCCGGATTCCTGCTGTAATCCCTGGACCACTACTTCTGCTCTTCACAGCTAGCTTGCAGCTAGCTAGCTTGCGCAAGCTTGCAGCTAGCTAGCTTGCGCAAGCTTACAGCTTGCACTCACCGTGGCACCCAGTACCGACGCTATCCCTGAGGCCCACCTCCCGGCCTACTCAGCTGTTCACCCGAACCCCACTCATACACGGCTAGAGCCCAAAACCCCACCGGATCCTTGCTGTAAACTCTGGACCTTGGCACCGCTGCTACCGATTGGATATAGTGGCTAACTCCACTGCCACGAAGCTAGCACCAGTTAGCCGTGAGCCAGGCACATCTCCCGGCTAGCAAACTAAATTCCACAATACCTCTTTCGCCATCTGGCTTGGATTCTCTGTCGACACAGCGCCCGCCGCACCACCACGACTGGTCTGCCGACGAATACTCCATCCGCTGTGCCTTCATCCGGCCTCCGTCGGAGCAGATGCTCCTACTAGCCCAGGGCTACTAACTTTAAACTCTGTGTCGCTAGCGTAGTGGCGGCTCCCCTGTTCCATCTACTGCTGCCCTGTGGACACTATGATCACTTGGCTACATAGCTGATGCCTGCTGGACTGTCCATTAATCACGGTACTCCATTCTGTTTCTACATTTTTTTATCTGTCGGCCCCAGCCGCGAACTCAGGTTCTGTGTGTAGTTAATCCGACCCTCTCTGCCTAGTCATCGCCATTTTACCTGCTGTTGTTGTGTTAGCTGATTAGCTGTTGTTGTCTCACCTGTTGTTTTAGCTAGCTCTCCCAATCAACACCTGCGATTACTTTATGCCTCACTGTATGTCTCTCTCAAATGTCAATATGCCTTGTATACTGTTCAGGTTAGTTATTGTTTTAGTTTACAATGGAGCCCCTATTTCCACTCTTCATACCTCTGATACCTCCTTTGTTCCACCTCCCACACATGCGGTGACCTCACCCATTACAACCAGCATGTCCAGTGCCTGGGCTTACCTCCGCTGTACCAGCACCCCACCATACCCCTGTCTGCGCATTATGCCCTGAATATATTCTACCATGCCCAGAAATCTGCTCCTTTTATTCTTTGTCCCCAACGCTCTAGGTGACCAGTTTTGATAGCCTTTAGCCGCACCCTCATCCTACTCCTCCTCTGTTCCGCGGGTGATGTGGAGGTAAACCCAGGCCCTGCATGTCCCCAGGCACCCTCATTTGTTGACTTCTGGGATCCAAAAAGCCTTGGTTCCATGCATGTCAACATCAGAAGCCTCCTCCCTAAGTATGTTTTACTCACTGCTTTAGCACACTCTGCCAACCCTGATGTCATTGCTGTGTCTGAATCCTGGCTTAGGAAGGCCATCAAAAATTCTGAGATTTCCATACCCAACTATAACATTTTCCGTCAAGATAGAACTGCCAAATGGGGAGGAGTTAGCCTGCAAAGTTCTGTCATACTTTCCAGGTCTATGCCCAAACAGTTCAAGCTTCTCATTTTAAAAATGAATCTCTCCAGAAATAAATCTCACTGTTGCCGCCTGCTACTGGCACCCTCATAGACGTTATGCTGACCAACTGGCCCTCCAAATACACCTCCGCTGTCTTCAATCAGGATCTCAGCAATCACTGCCTCATTGTCTGTATCCGCTATGGGTCCGCAGTCAAACGACCACCCCTAATCACTGTCAAACGCACCCCAAAACACTTCTGCGAGCAGGCCTTTCTAATCGACCGGGTATCCTGGAAGGATATTGACCTCATTGACCTCATCCCGTCAGTTGAGGATGCCTGGTCATTCTTTAAAAGTAACTTCCTCACCATCTTCGATAAGCATGCTCCGTTCAAAAAATGCAGAACTAAGATCAGATATAGCCCGTGGTTCACTCCAGACCTGACTGCCCTCGACCAGCACAAAAACATTCTGTGGCGGACTGCAATAGCATCGAATAGTCCCTGCGATATGCAACTGTTCAGGGAAGTCAGGAACCAATACACACAGTCAGTCAGGAAAGCAAAGGCCAGCTTTTTCAAGGAGAAATTTGCATCCTGTAGGACAAACTCCCAAAAGTTCTGGGACACTGTAAAGTCCATGGAGAACAAGAGCACCACCTCTGAGGCTAGGTAACACGGCCACCACCGATAAATCCATGATAATCGAAAACTTCAACAAGCATTTCTCAAAGGATGGCCATGCCTTCCTCCTGGCTACTCCAACCACGGCCAACAGCTCCACAAGAGCACCCTCATAGACGTTATCCTGACCAACTGGCCCTCCAAATACACCTCCGCCTCCCCAGCTTCTCCTTTACCCAAATCCAGTTCAACCTCTCTTTCATATCGTCTGAGATCCCCAAGGACTGGAAAGCTGCCGCAGTCATCCCCCTCTTCAAAGGGGGAGACTCCCTGGACCAAAACTGTTACAGACCTATATCCATCCTGCCCTGCCTATCTAAGGTCTTCGAAAGCCAAGTCAACAAACCGATCACTGACCATCTCGAATCCCACCGTACCATCTCCGCTGTTCAATCTGGTTTCCGAGCCGGTCACGGGTGCACCTCAACCACGCTCAAGGTACTAAACGATATCATAACCGCCATCGATAAAAGACAGTACTGTGCAGCCGTCTTCATCGACCTGGCCAAGGCTTTCGACTCTGTCAATCACCATATTCTTATCGGCAGACTCGGTAGCTTCTGTTTTTCTAATGACTGCCTTGCCTGGTTCACCAACTACTTTGCAGACCGAGTTCAGTGTGTCAAATCGGAGGGCATGTTGTTTGGTCCTCTGGCAGTCTCTATGGGGGTGCCACAGGGTTCAATTCTCGGGCCGACTCTTTTCTCTGTATATATCAATGATGTTGCTCTTGCTGTGGGCGATTCCCTGATCCACCCCTACGCAGACGACACCATTCTGTATACTTCTGGCCCTTCCTTGGACACTGCTATCTAACCTCCAAACGAGCTTCAATGCCATACAACACACATGCTTTTCAACCGTTCGCTGCCTGCACCCGCACGCCCGACTAGCATCACCACCCTGGACGGTTCCGACCTAGAATATGTGGACATCTATAAGTACCTAGGTGTCTGGCTAGACTGTAAACTCTCCTTCCAGACTCATATCAAACATCTCCAATCCAAAATCAAATCTAGAATCGGCTTTCTATTTCGCAACAAAGCCTCCTTCACTCACACCGCCAAACTTACCCTAGTAAAACTGACTATCCTACCGATCCTCGACTTCGGCGATGTCATCTAGAAAATAGCTTCCAATACTCTACTCAGCAAACTAGATGCAGTTTATCACAGTGCCATCCGCTTTGTCTCTAAAGCACCTTATACCATCCACCACTTCGACCTGTATGCTCTAGTCGGCTGGCCCTCGCTACATATTCATCGCCAGACCCACTGGCTCCAGGTCATCTACAAGTCCATGCTAGGTAAAGCTCCGCCTTATCTCAGTTCACTGGTCATGATGGCAACACCCACCCGTAGCACGCGCTCCAGCAGGTGTATCTCACTGATCATCCCTAAAGCCAACACCTCATTTGGCCGCCTTTCCTTCCAGTTCTCTGCTGCCTGTGACTGGAACAAATTGCAAAAATCGTTGAAGTTGGAGACTTATCTCCCTCACCAACTTTAAACATCTGCTATCTGAGCAGCTAACCGGTTGCTGCAGCTGTACATAGTCCATCTGTAAATAGCCCAACCAATTTACCTACCTCATCCCCATACTATTTTTATTTATTTACTTTTCTGCTCTTTTGCACACCAGTATCTCTGCACATGACCATCTGATAATTTTTCACTCCAGTGTTAATCTGCTAAATCGTAATTATTCGCCTACCTCATGCCTTTTGCACACAATGTATAGACTCCTTTTTTTCTACTGTGTTGTTGACTTGTTAATTGTTTACTCCATGTGTAACTCTGTTGTCTGTTCACACTGCTATGCTTTATCTTGGCCAGGTCGCAGTTGTAAATGAGAACTTGTTCTCAACTAGCCTACCTGGTTAAATAAAGGTGAAATAAAAAAACCATCTAAAACAATGCCCACCCTGGCTCTACAGCCTCTTGTTGACACTGTTTGGCATGCGTACTAGTCCAAACATTTTAATCAGGTCATCTACCATATTAGAAATACACACACTGGTTTTGTTTCAAAATGGCACCCTATTTTCTATACCGTGCATTACTTTTGACTAGAGTGCTCTATATTTGGGACTTGCACATTTTCTATCCAGCCACGACCCCTTAGATAACATAGGCTCTTAGAAGACTGACTGAGTTTTCCTTCCTTGGCAAAATGAGAAGGATCTGATCTGACTCACAGAGAAACAAAGGCTATGTCCAGAATATTGGAGGAAGGAGGGATATCTCTCCTTCCTCCAAGAATGTGTACTTGTTCATTTCCCTTCACTGATTCACTGAAGGGAAATTACTGATATTAGAAATATGATAAACTCCCACTAGAACATGCCTCGCCTTCCACCAATCCAATACTTTTCGATTTGTGGGAAGTAGTAAACTACTTTTTCGGCATGTATCATACAGCTGTACACTTATGTTATTGGGAAGCACCCACTGATACCCACAAACTGGCTTGGCCCGGCTGCTAGTGGTGAGCTGAGCTGTAGAGAGCCGATAACTTTGCAATAGAGTCTGGCTTCAGAAGATGCCTTCTCAAACCACACACTCTGAATCTAGATCTGAAAAGCAAGGAATGTGATTTCCCCCCCAAAAATGTAGCATACAATATGGCTCAGTGTTTATTTGTTTTGTGCAGTCATTTTTTAAATGCTTGGTCGCAAATGGGTCTATCAAATGGGCAATGACCCCAAGCATACTTCCAACGTTGTGGCAAAATGGCTTAAGGACAGCAAAGACAAGGTATGAGTGGCCATCACAAAGCCCTGACCTCAGTCACATAGAAAATGTGCGGGCAGAACTGAAAAAGCGTGTGCGAGCAAGGAATCATACAAACCTGACTCAGTTACACCAGCTCTGTCTGGAGGAATGGGCCAAAATTCACCCAACTTATTGTGGGAAGCCTGTGGAATGCTACTCAAAACATTTGGCCCAAGTTAAACAATTTGAAAGGCAATGCTACCAAATACTTATTGAGTGTATGTAAACTATTTACCCACTGGGAATGTGATGAAATAAATAAATGCTGAAATAAAAATTATTTCTACTATTATTCTGACATTTCACATTCTTAAAATAAAGTGTTGATCCTAACTGACCTAAGACAGGGAATTTTCACTAGGATTAAATGTCAGGAATTGTGAAACCTGAGTTTCAACTGTACATAAGTATTCAACCCCCTGAGCCAATACATGTTAGAGTCAAATTTGGCAGTGATTACAGCTGGGAGTCTTTCTGGGTAAGTCTCTTAAGCACTTTGCACACATGGATTGTACAATATTTGCACATTATTCTTCGAGTTGGTTGTTGATCATTGCTAGACAGTCATTTGCAAGTCTTGCCATAGATTTTTCAAGACGATTTTTAGGTCAAAACTGTAACTAGGCCACTCGGGAACATTTAATGTCATCTTGGTAAGCAACTCCAGTGTATATTTGGCCTTGTTTTAGGTAATTGTCCTGCTGAAAGGTGAATTTGTGTCTGTGTTAATTGGAAATCAGACTGAAACAGGTTTTCCTCTAGGATTTTGCCTGTGCTTGTCTCTATTCCGTTTCCTTTTATCCCCCCAAAAAACTCCCAAGTCCTTGCCGATGACAAGCATTCACATAACGTGATGTATCCACCACCATGCTTGAGAATATGAAGCGTGGTACTCAGTGATGTGTTTTGGATTTGCCCCAAACAATGCTTTGTATTCAGGACATAAAGTATAAATTTCTTTGCCACATTTTTTGCGGGTTTACTTTAGTGCCTTAATTCAAACAGGATGCATGTTTTGAAACATTTATATTTTGTGCAGGCTTCCTTTTCACTTTCATTTGGTTAGTATTTTAGAGTAACTACAATAGTTTTCTCCTGAGGAAGGATCAACAATATCGCAGACATTAACTCTGTAACTTTTTTAAAGTCACCATTGGCCTCATGGTAAAATCTCTTAGCGGTTTTGTTCCTCTCTGGCAAATGAGTTAAGAAGGACGCCTGTATCTTTGTAGTGACTGCATGTACTGTCAAGGGGTGTGAATTCTTTCTGAAGGCGCTGTATATTCGCATAGATTGCATTTAGAATACTGATGGTGTTTTTGGATTCTTGACTTTGTCCTAACTTTTGATGTCTTGCTGCAATTATTTAATAATTATTTTGTTTGACATTTTTTACTACACTGTTAGGATCTAGTAACACAAACATTTCGTTGTAGCTACTATAACATCTGCTAAACTGTGTACGTGACCAATAAACTTTGATTAGATTTTTTTATTTGATTTGGGACGCAGCCTGAGGCTTTAAAGGCCAGCAGCATCACCGGTTGTGATGTCTGCCGGTACCCGGGATGGCTCTTTTGAACTGGGAAGCTGCAAAGGCTAGACTAGAGAGGCTGTTTGCGCATCTGGTGCCCTTTCGCCGTGGGCTTTGACTCACACCAAAGGAAATGCACGTGAACACACAAGCGCGCGTGCACACACACACACACACACACACACACAAAAAAGCATGTTAAATGTTTCTATGCTGGCTCAATCCTTTGTTTTAATATTTCCTCACACCTTGTGGTTGTAGAGCTTAGCATCAGTACAATTAGGCTTATCCATCCATCTGCAATGTTTTTTTTTATTTTTGTTAGAATTAAACATTTATAAAGTTATATGTAACCTCTGCCTCGGGTAGACCATTGAGTGTTTATGGACATTTGGGCAACACTTTTTATTTGAAGGGTACCTACATAAGGATGGCATTCTACATTCATTACTACTAACAAACATATCAGTACATAAGCATTCATATATTATGTCCGCATTATAAGTGACATTACTGACACAGGCTATGAAATTTCAACATGCGGTTGTTGGTATAAGCATTATTACTGCTTATGAATGCGTTTTGGTACAGTGATAATGTTTTATGAAGTCTTTATGTAGTTATGCCTTACCGTGTAACTGTCATCTTCTCCGAGTTTCATCAGTGAATGTGTTTATGCCCTCTGATTTCCATTGCAGAACTGGAAGCAGTGATCCATATTGCATCGTGAGGATTGACAATGAGGCCATCATTAGGTATGTGTTTGTGTGTCCTGTCTCTGGCAGACCTATTAAGCCGGCTGAAGATCCTCTCTGCCGCCCTGCTTTGTTTGCGCTAAGGCGATTATCATACATTTTTACCGCTTTTGATTAATTAGATCATTTCCATAGCGCACCGCTTACTTTCAATTAGTTTGACACATCTCAGCTGGCTAAAGCTTTGTATTTAGATCCACCTGGGTGTGTTTTGATGAAAGCCAAGAGTGTGTTTTAATCCACGAATTATATCTAGAATTACAATGTCTTGTTTGTCGATTGTGATGGACTAAAATCTTTTTTAGCTGAGGTTTGTCTGCATAGAATAGAAATGCCTTTAATTTAGGACCGTGTTATCCAAAAGGATTAGGACAATATGGCCATTATCTTTAACCAAGCGTTTGTTGTTATGAGCAATCTGCTGGTTAAGTCAGTTGGTTGCCTCAGCCTGACAATCTGCTGTAGACTGAACAGTAAAGTAAGAAAAGGCCAGCTTTGCTTGTTAATGTTTAACTGTTTGACCTCTCGTCTGGCTCGCTGAATGGGGCTGACTGCAAAAAGCTGAAGTCAATGGCTGTATGCTCTCTCGCTAGTAAATCCTTAATTGTGGAATTTGAGCCTGCCTGTCTCCATAGTGAGATTCAGTGGGAGGTGGAGGGGTAATGGGGAAATTACTTAGGAGAGTTAAGTAAATGTCTTGTCAAAATCACACTTTAAAAAACATATTTTTTTACTTTTTCGTTTACTCAAACCCAAATGTTTTTGACTTGTCCTATACTAGGATTTGCAGAATGAATTGCAGAAGATCATTCTCTATGGGTAGGATTTGAGGCCTGTTTTATTTATTTATTTAAATTTAAGGGGTGGAACAGCTTAATATTGCGGAATGATTGTAGCTTCCATCAATGTAATTGTCTGCATCATTTCCAATCCCCCATATATATTTTGGGGGTAAATATATGTATCCATATACATGCACATACCTATATAGATATACACACTCTTTTTTAATATTTTTTATATAACTTTTATTATTCCCCACAAACCCTACCTACCACCCATCCGCCAATTGGAGTAAACTATTAAACAATAACACTAGGCTTCTACCTTCAGTTTATACATCTTATACACATTTTACAGACTCAATCTATTTTACAATAGTTATATTTGGTTTGTTTTTAGTCCTTCCTCTTTTTCTGATGTCCATCCATTTTGATTTCAATTTGTAACTGTGCTATTTCACAAAAGTTCTGAACCTATATACATTTTACAGATCCTGTATGTTTTACATTGGTTATCTTGTTGTTAGTCCCACCCTTCATCTCCATTCAACCCCTCTCATCTATCTCTCAACACCATCCATATTGAATTTCTATTTGACATGTATTTTTCAACTGTGCTGGGATGCTTCACAAAGTACTGAACCTTTCTATTCTCATAGCTTCTACAGATTGTAAATTAAAAATACATTTTTTTTAGCTAAAATAATTATTATAGTATTAATTGATTGACTATGGATTTTCAAATCACCCAGTATTGCTATCTGCAGCATTAGTTCTAGGAAAATGTTGCAATTCTTCAGCCACTCCTGGACCTGTGACCAAAAATCAGCTACATACGGACAATACCAAAATAAATACTCTGACTCTGCATCCTCACAGCAAAAGCCTGTTTAAATATGGGCAGCACCATTGAGCACTTTCACCATTTTGGAGTGGTCAACTGGGTGGGACTTCCTATGGGTTAAGGAAGAATCATGTTAAGGAAGGATCATAAAAAAATGCTTTCTCTTTCCTCATAGAACATGTCAATGACCGGTGTATATACCCACACCATTCCAAAACAGAAAAGCTGATTTTAACATTCTTAATTCAATTTTTTTGGGAATTTGGAAGGAAAACTATTTCACTCAGTGTAATTCATTACTGGGTCATATGTTATAGATATCTGGAAACGCGGGAAAGTTATTTTAAAGATTTATGTAATGCCTTTTCCTTTGGAAATAAATGAATACCTCAGCCATTCTTAATGTTGGATGGTCCTGTTGTTTAAGACATTTAGCAGGAATATAAATCCTTGGCTAGCCAGCAGAATATATGACAGTCAAATTACTTGATGGATACCTATTAGCAACAAACAATCAAGGTTTATTGTGTTTGGTCAATGACGCAAACTAAGATAAATCTCTGTCATTGGAAAACACATCGTTACTTAAATTCAGGGCTCCTGAATGACTCAGATGTGCTACCAGATCAATACGGGGACTAGTATAGATTATTGTGTATTTATGCCTGCATCACGTTATTAATATGCCTTTATGGTGTTGTCTTATGACCTTATCTCAATATGCCTTTCAATGTTGATAATAGTATGACCTTATCTATCTCTCCCAGGACGGCTACGATATGGAAGACGCTCTCTCCCTTCTGGGGGGAGGAGTATAACGTTCACCTGCCCCCGTCCTTCCATACCATCTCCTTCCATGTGCTGGATGAGGACTCACTGAGGTAATGAGGAGGTTGTATCTTCTCAAAGTCAACTTTTATATCATTGCCACACAAGGTTTTTACTACAGCAATAGTAAACCATCCTTTCAAGTCCTATGCCGTACTGTATTTTAATTTTGATATTATTTATATCCATTATGGACCCTATTCAAATATATTTAAGTCCTTTTTTTAAATACTAATTTCAAAACACTACAGTACATGAACCCTTTACACTCATGGGAATTGGTCTATATGGATAGGACTACATTTAAATGTTTCTTACAGAGGAAATATGAAAAGCATAAGCATGGTGGAAATTGAAAAACAGTTTTGAGATTATGGGAACATTATTAGACAGGTTGAGGACACAACAGTTCACCTGACACAATACTGAACATAAACATTACGCTGTTGATTTTTACTATACTTATTGCCACGTTTGTTAATCTAAAAATATTGTGCTTGGGTATTTGGCTTGCTTGTATGACATTTGATCTTGCAAAATACATTGAGTCCTCTTAATTTACAGCATTTCCCTCACTCAGACAACAAAACATTTGCATAAAGTTGCCCAATTAGCAGGAGAGATGGGGGCGGCAACTTGTCGTGTGCGGTGCTGAATTTCAGAACGGCTGTCAATCAAAACCCATGCAGAACTGTGAAGCGCAGTGCTTGAACTCTGACTTTGTTTTATGAAATGTTATTGTAAAGCCACTCCGTTCCAATTTAGGCGCTTATCAGTGTCAAAATCTGCCAGTTTCAACCAGTATACAGGTATGAGTCCAAAAGGTTAAAGAATAAGTTACGAAGAAGTTGTCTTCTGCTTTTTTCAAGGAGGTACAGTACCAGTCAAAAGTTTAGAAACACCTACTCATTCTACGATTTCTTTATTTTTTACTCTTTTCTACATTGTAGAATAATAGTGAAGACATCAAAACTATAAAATAACACATGGAATCATGTGGTAACCAAAACGGTGTTAAACAAATCTAAATATATTTGAGATTCTTCAAAGTAGCCACCCTTTGCCGTGATGACAGCTTTGCACATTCTTGGCATTCTCTCAACCAGCTTCATGAGGTAGTCACCTGGAATGCATTACGGTGAACAGGTGTGCCTTGTTAGAAGTTAATTTGTGGAATTACTTTCCTTAATGTTTGAGCCAATAACTTGTTGTGACAAGGTAGCGGTGGTATACAGAATATAGCCCTATTTGGTAAAAGAAACAAGTCCTTAATATGGAAAGAACAGCTCAAATAAACAAAGAGAAACAACAGTCCATTACTTTAAGACATGAGCGTCAATCAATCCGGAAAATTTGAAGTTTCTTCAAGTGCAGTTACAAAAACCATCTAGCGCTATGAATAAAACTGGCTCCCATGAGGACCGCCACAGGAATGGAAGATCGTGTTACCGCTGCTGCAGATAAGTTAGTTAATTACCAACCTCAGAAATTGTAGCCCAAATAAATGCTTCAGAGTTAAAGTAACAGACCCATCTCAGCATCAACTGTTAAGAGGAGACTTTGTGAGTCAAGCGTTCATGGTTGAATTGCTGCAAAGAAACCACTACAAAAGGACACCAATAAGAAGAAGAGACTTGCTTGGTCCAAGAAACATAAGCAATGGACATTAGACCGGTGGAAATCTGTCCTTTGGCCTGAGTACAAATTTGATGTTTGGTTCCAACCGCCATGTCTTTGTGAGACCCATAATAGGTGAATGATTATCTCCGCATGTATGGTTCCCACGTGACGCATGGAGGAGGTGTTATGGTGTGGGGGTGCTTTGCTGGTGACACTGTCAGTGATTTATTTAGAATTCAATGCACACTTAACCAGCATGGCTACCATAACATTCTGCAGCAATACGCCATCCCATCTGGTTTGGGATTAGTGGGACTAAGACCTAACACACCTCAAGGCTGTGTAAGGGCTATATGACCAAGAAGAAGAGTGATGATGGAGTGCAGCATCAGATGACCTGGCCTCCACAATCATCCGACCTCAACCGAATTGAGATGTTTTGGGATGACTTGGACCGCAGAGTGAAGGAAAGCAGCCAACAAGTGCTCAGCATATGTGGGAACTCCTTGAAGACCGTTGGAAAAACATTCCTCATGAAGCTGGTTGAGAGAATGCCAAGATTGTGCAAAGCTGTCAAGGCAAAGGGTGGCTACTTTGAAGTATCTAAAATAAGATGTTTTTGGTTACTACGTGTTATTTCATAGTTTTGATGTCTTCACTATTATTCTACAATGTAGAAAATAGTAAAAATTAAGGGAACCCCTTGAATGAGTAGGTGTCCATGTCATATCTGCTACGTGGAAACATGCAGTGTATTCGGAAAGTATTCAGACCCCTTCCCCTTTTCCACATTTTGTTACGTTACAGCCCGATTCTAAAATGGATTAAAAAAAAAAAAAATTCCCCTCATCAATCTACACACAATATCCCATAATGACAAAGTGAAATCAGGTTTTTAGAAATGTTTGCAAATGTATAATTTTAAAAAACGAAACCTTTCTTTCCATTAGTATTCAGACCCTTTGATATGAGACTCAAAATTGAGCTCAGATGCATCCTGTTTCCATTGATCATCCTTGAGATGTCTCTACGACTTGATTGGAGTCCATCTGTGGTATATTCAACTGATTTGGAAGGCACACACCTGTCTATATATAAGGTCCCACAGTTTACAGTGCATTTCAGAGCAAAAACCAAGCCATGAGGTTGAAGTATTTGTCTGTAGAGCCCTGAGACATGATTGTGTCAGCATAGATCTGAGTAAGGATACCCCAAAAAATTGTAGCGTTGAAGGTACCCAAGAACAGTGGCCTCCATCATTCTTAAATGGAAAAAGTTTGGAATCACCAAGACTCTTCCTAGAGCTGGACGCCCGGCCAATCTGGGCAACCGGGGGAGAAGGGCAATGGTCAGGGAGGTGACCAAGAACCAAATGGTCACTCTGACAGCGCTCCAGAATTCCTCTGTGGAAATGTGAGAACCTCCCAGAAGACAACCATCTCTGTAGCACTCTACCAATCAGGCCTTTATGGTAGAGTGGCCAGACGGAAGCCACTCCTCATTAAAGGCACATGACAGCTCGCTTGGAGTTTGCCAAAAGGCACCTAAAGCACTCTGACCATGAGAAACAAGGTTATCTGGTCTGATGAAACCAAGATTGAACTCTTTGGCCTGAATGCCAAGCATCATGTCTGGAGGAAACTGGCACCAGCTGCAGGGACTGGGAGCCAGGATCGAGACAAAGATGAACGGAGCCAAGTACAGAGATCCTAGATGAAAACCTGCTCAGGACCTCTGGGGCAAAAGCTGGGGTAAAAGTTCACCTTCCAACAAGAAATTGACCTTAAGCACACAGACAATGCAGGAGTGGCTTTGTGACAAGTCTCTGAATGTCCTTAAGTGGCCCAGCCAGAGCCCGGACTTAAACCCGATCGAACATCTCTGGAGAGACCTGAAAATAGCTGTGCAGCAACGCTCCCCATCCAACCTGACAGAGCTTGAGGATCTGCAGAGAAGAAAGGAGAAACTCTCAAAATACAGGTGTGTCAAGCTTGTAGTGTCATACCCAAGAAGACGCAAGGCTTTAATCGCTGCCAATGATGCTAAAACAAAGTACTGAGTAAAGGGTCTGCATGCTTATGTAAAAGTGATATTTCAGTTGTTGTTTTTTTATATACATTTGCAAAAATGTCTAAACATGTTTTTGCGTTGTCATTACGGGGTATTGTGTGTAGATTTGAGGGGAAAACAATTGAATACATTTTAGAACAAGGCTGTAACGTAACAAAATGTGATACGAGTCAAGCAGTCTGAATACTTTCCGAATGCACTGTAGACCTATTTTTTAAATTATAATTTAGTTGTCTCAACAAATTTCAGGGGTATTTAGCGTCCTCTTTTCCCTGGGCTTGCAATCAGCTGCGGTGTGCAAAAAACGGCTGCGCCGGTATAAACCAGTAAGCTGATTGAGCTAGCATATACAAGTGACCCATTGACTTATCATAAGACCTTTGGACATGAGAAGTTGCTAAAACTACACTATTGTGCAAGAAAAACCCGTGACTGCTAGCCTGCATTGTGGTAAACATACACACTGCAGACTCATATGAATTTATTATTGACAGTGGTACAAACTTGAAGAGCAAGTTCAGTGGAATATACCTAACCTGTAGCCCTTGTGTCGTTCCAGCCGTGATGACGTCATCGGGAAGGTATCGATCAATAAGGAAGCCTTGGCTGCCAAACCACAAGGTGAGACCTCGCTGTGGCTGTGTTTTCCTCAAATCATGGCCTGAGGCAATATAAAGCGGTGTTTTGGCCCAAAACATGTCCAATTATTTAGTCATGTGCACTTTCCTTTATGCTAACACTGACCAATTTCTTTGAGTTATAGCAACTTCCATGTTCTCAGAAATGACGACAGAGAGGAGACTGGAGTAAGCTAGTTGATCTTAGCATGTTGTCGGGTCAAATGAACCCATATTGTTGAACTACGGTACACTACCGGTCAAAAGTTTTAGAACACTCACTAAATTGTAGAATAATAGTAAAGACATCAAACTATGAAATAACACATGGAATCATGTAGAAACCCAAAAAGTGTTAAATAAAAATATATTTCAAATAGCCACCCTTTGCCTTGATGACAACTTTGCACACTCTTGGCATTCTTTCAACCAGCTTCACCTGAAATGCTTTTTCAACAGTATTGAAGGAGTTCCCACATATGCTGAGCACTTGTTGACTGCTTTTCCTTCACTCTGCGGTCTGACTCATCCCAAACCATCTCAATTTGTTTGGGGGATTGTGGAGGCCAGGTCATCTGATGCAGCACCCATCACTCTCCTTCTTGGTAAAATAGCCCTTCCACAGCCTGGTGGGATGGCGTATCGCTGCAGAATGCTGTGGTAGCCATGCTGGTTAAGTGTACCTTGAATTCTAAATAAATCACTGACAGTGTCACCAGCCAAATCACCCCCACACAATAACACCACCTCCTCCATGCTTTACGGTGGGAAATACACATGTGGAGATCATCGTTCCCCCACACCGCTTCTCACAAAGACATGGCGGTTGGAACCAATAATCTCCCATTTGGAATCCAGACCAAAGTACAAAGATCCACCAGACATTTCATCTTCACTCTAATGTTTTTCCACGGTAAGCTCTACACACTTTTGAAAAGTGATTCCATTTACCACATTTAGTACACTGTTTGACTCTTACAACGCCCCAAAACATGTGGATATTGTGGATACAAAGTGCATGGCGAACAAGGAAATTGCCCAGCTAAAGGCAAACAGTGTACTAAATGTGGAAAATGGAATCACTTTGCAAATGTGTGCAGAGCTTACCGTGGAAAAAACGTTACACGCAGTGAGTGAAGATGAAATGTCAATCAAAAAGTCAAACGCTGATGAACTGTTTATTGATTAAGTGACACAGAAAAGTCAAATATCAGAGACAGAGCAAGCCTTCGCTGATATTGAGATAGGAACACAAGGCAAAGAGCTAAAGTTCAAACTAGACACTGCTGCACAAGTAAACATTATTCCTCTGAATAAGTACCGCAGCTTGACATCTGAATGCGAGCTACAGCCCACCACATGCAGACTGACTGGTTATGGTGGTGAACAGCTCCCAGTAAAAGGTACATGCACTTTCAAATGCAAATACAAGGAAAGTGACATGATGTTGGACTTTTACGTTGTTGACACTGGAGCACCTGCAGTGCTAGGTCTTAAAGCATGTTTAGACATGGACCTCAAGCTAGTTTTATCAGTGACAGCACCAGTAGAGACAAAATGTACTGGAGGAGTTTGCTGATGTTTTTAAAGGAATAGGATTATTCCCAGGAGAATATACCATTCATCTTGACCCAGACGCAACCCCTGTGGTCTACCCACTGAGAAATATTCCCCTTGCTCTCCGTGCCCATCTGAAGAAAGAGTGCTCCATGCTCTCCAAATCTGACATAGTCACCAAGGTTACAGAACCGACTGACTGGGTAAACGCGTTAGTGGTGGTGGAGAAACCACGCACAGGGAAGCTCCGGGTATGCCTCGACCCAAGAGACTTGAACAAGGCTATCAAACGCCCCCATTATCCTTTACCGACGCTAGTTGGCATCGCACACAAGCTAGCGGGAGCACACTACTTCAGTGTCATGGACGCTAGATCAGGCTACTGGGTTATCAAGCTCACAGAAGAGTCATCTAAGCTCACAACATTCAACACACCGTTTGGACGCTACAGGTTCCGTCGCCTGCCTTTTGAGATTATCTCAGCCCAAGACGAGTTTCAGCGAAAGATCGATGAAGTGTATGAAGGCCTCGACGGAGTTGTGACAATTGTGGACGACATCCTTGTCTTTGGTCGAACTAAAGAGGAGTCCGGCTCAACCCCGAGAAGAGCACAGTCGGCGCTACAGAGGTCAGCTACTTCGGACATCTTCTCAGAGCGACTGGAATCAAGCCAGATCCACAGAAGATCTTAGCTATAAAAGAAATGGTGCCACCAAAGAACCGTGCAGAGCTGGAAACAGTGCTTGGCATGGTCAATTACTTAGCATTGGAGAGCCTGGGTGCGAACTTGGCTAATGCACCCCTGCGTCTACTGCTAAAGCAGTCCAGCGAGTTTCTTGATCACGAGAGAACCAGGACCAATCCTTGCCTACTATGACCCCAACAAAGAGCTCAGACTCCCAAGTGGATGCAGTGAAGTATGGACTAGGTGCAGTGCTACTGCCAGAAGGAAAGCCCATTGGTTACGCTTCCCAATCTCTTGGACTGTGAAATCAACTACGCTCAAATCGAAAAGGAGCTCTACGCCATTCTGTTTGGATGTAAATGTTTCCATCAGTACGTATATGGACGACAAGTCATTGTGGAATCCGACCACAAGCCCCTTGAGTCAATTATGAGGAAACCACTAGCCGCAGCCCCGCCAAGGCTACAGAAATACGACTTCACAATCACTCACCATCCAGGCAAAGACATCCCTGTCGCAGACACGCTCTCCAGGAAGTTTCTTACCTATAAGGACAGCAGCCTCAGTGAAGGCATGGACATGCAAGTGCACACTGTGTACAGCAACTTACCAGTTAGTGACACAAAACTGAAGGAGATCCAAGCAGAAACAGAAAAGGACTCACAACTCGCACAGCTGAGGAAAGTCATACAGGATGGATGGCCTGAGGAGAAAATGCCCTCTGAGCATCTGGAATTCTGGAACCGTAGTTCATCACAATCACAGATCAACGGAATCATTTTCAAAGGAGAGAAAATCATTATTCCTACCAGTCTCAGAGAAGAGATTTTGACAAAGATCCATGCTGGACACATGGGCATGGAAAAGTGCAAACAGAGAGCACAGGACATTTTGTTTTGGCCCGGAATGTACAAACAAATAGAGGACATTGTTAGTAAATGCGCCATATGTCTTGAATGACGCCCCTCAAACACCAAAGAGCCAATGTTACCTCACTGTATCCCAGACCGACCCTAGCAGGTCGTGACAACCGATCTGTTCACCTGGATCAACGAGGACTACATCGTAACAGTGGACTACTACAGCAGATACTTCGAACTCGACAAGCTTCACAGCACCACATCTGCAGCTGTGATACACAAGCTGAAAGCATCCTTTGCCAGGCATGGTATTGTAGAGACTTTAATATCTGACAATGGGCCCTGTTACAAATCAAATGAGTTTGAATCCTTCACAAAAGCATGGGAGTTCACACATGTCATCACAAGCCCACATTACCCTCAAAGTAATGGCCTTGCTGAAAAATCTGTGCAGATTGCTAAATCATTCATGGACAAAGCAAAAGCAGACAAGAGAGACCCCTAGCTCAGTCTCCTTGAATACCGCAACACTCCAGTTGACAACTTCGAGAGCTGGGCTAGCTCTTGATGAGCCGCAGACTTCGCTCCATCCTTCCCAGCACCAACCAGCAGCTGCAACCTGAGGTCGTCAGCTACAAGGAAATGCATGAAAAACGTGCACAGAGACAACAACAACAAAAGTGATACTACGACAGGTCAGCCAGACCACTGCCACCACTGATCGACGGAGAGTCAGAATGGCCTCTGGAAGCCAGCAGTTGCAATCGTCGTCACCTACTGAACACAAAAGAACAACACACTGATGAGATGAACTGTTCCCCTGAAAGAGAGTGTGATGAACTACACACACACACACACCGCACAACATACTTACCTGCACACCACAAGAGCTGTTGACTGACACACAAGCATGCTCAGCATCATATCGCATAAGGTCAGGGAGAGAGGTCAAACCCAGAGCTGTCCTAGACCTGTGAAATGTCAAAGGGTGTAGGCGGATCGCTGCCCGAGAAGAGTTTCAGACTGTAAACTTGTTATTGAAAGTTCACTTTAAATGCTTTGGTATTGTATTTGTTTGAAATGTTAAGATGTCATTTCTACTGTGAGAGCTGAGTTGCTGAGAATCCCTTGTTCGAAAAGTAACAGTATGTTGGATTATTGTTCAGAGTCTATGTTGATTCAGTTGGTCTAGTATGCAATATATAAATGGTTACTTACCTTGAGTTCAAACTGCAGAGCATGTTTTCAAAAGAAACGCATAGAATATAATATGTAAACATTTTTTGTTTGTTTTAAAAGAAGGGGGATGTAATATTCATATGTGTAAACATACAGAATTATATTAGATGCATCTTACCGCTGTATCTTACTGTCCTATGATTGGTTAAGACCACCCAGATGGTTAGGTCATGGTCAGTTGGTCATGGTTGGAGATACCTGAACATGCAAGTTGTAGCTAGCTAATAAAGAGCTATGTTAAGACATATCCTGTAGTACTGCATTTTATTATTTTGTACAAAGCGTTCAAAACAAGACAGTGGTCTCCTGAACAGTTGATGTTGAGATGTGTCTGTTACTTGAACTCTAAGAAGCATTTATTTAGGCTGGTATTTCTGAGGCTGGTAACTCTAGTGAACTCATCCTCTGCTGCAGAGGATAACTCTGGGTCTTCCATTCCTGTGGCAGTCCCCTTGAGAGCCAGTTTCATCATAGCGCTTGATTGTTTTTGCGATTGCACTTGAAGAAACGTTCAAAGTTCTTGACATTTTCCGTATTGACTGACCTTCATGTCTTAAAGTAATGGACTGTCATTTATTTTGCTTATTTGTGCTGTTCTTGCCATAATATGGACTTGATCTTTAACCAAATAGGGCTATCTTCTGTATACCACCCCTACCTTGTCACAACACAACTTATTGGCTCAAACGCATTACGAAGGAAAGAAATTCCACAAATTACCTTTTAACAAGGCACACCTGTTAATTGAAATGCAATCCAGGTGACTACCTCATGAAGCTGGTTGAGAGAATGCCAAGAGTGTGCAAAGCTGTCATCAAGGCAAAGGGTGGCTATTTAAAAAATGAGATTCCTCAAATATGTGTTGATTTGTTTAACACTTTTTTTAGTTACTACATGATTCTATATGTGTTATTTCATAGTTTTGATGTCTTCACTATTCTTCTACAATGTAGACCTTTTGACCAGTAGTGTATGTTTCAACTCGTCCTTCCAGTAAAGGAATTCCCTCTACCCTGTAAGAGTAAAAGGGATCAGATGAGTTCAGGAGTAAAGTCATCTTGTGTGCTTAGTCATTATCTGGACTATTGATTCAAGGATCCCCGCATTCCACTGTTGCCATGACGCTGGTGTGGTGAGTCATCACATAGCCCTAGAGCATACTTTTGTTTTCTAAATAACGGACACGATGATCACATAGGTTCACAAGTGGACACTCCTTGAATGAGCGCTTTAAACAAAGTCTTACTCGTTTCACAAGTCTGGTTTTTCACTGAGAAAAGGCCCACTGGATTTGAATGGGTCACATGGTTAGAATAACACTTATCCCACCAACGCTGCTTTGAGCCATTGTCTGATCGTCTCTACCTGCTGGCTTACCTTAGTGTTGGCAGGCTGACTCACTGGGCAAAACACAGGGGTGACTACTGAGCTTCGTGAAGAGAGGGGCCTGAGTCACAGTAGGGTTGTGACACCGATGCTGGTCATGGGGGGGTAGTCTTACTCCGTTTTATCCCACGCAGGGATGATGGTGACTTTCTGCCACTCACGAGGGCGGGACCACTCATTAGTCTTGGTGGCTGGAACTTGCCAAAGGTGTAGCTAATAACTCCAATGAGCATTGTGTATTTGTAAGATGTGGCAGCATGTTTAAATTCCTAAGATACTTCTAGATAATTACGAGCTGATTGATCAACTCTGATATTCATATGGTAGCAAGCCAACTGGTATAATGGTTTATTACTTCTTATAATATGACTGATATGTTGTTTATACAGGATTTTTGTAGGGCATCATGAATGCTTAAGACAGGCCAATGATATACAGTGGGGAGAACAAGTATTTGATACACTGCCGATTTTGCAGGTTTTCCTACTTACAAAGCATGTAGAAGTCTGTAATTTTTTATCATAGGTAGACTTCAACTGTGAGAGACGGAATCTAAAACAAAAATCCAGAAAATCACATTGATTTTTAAGTAATTAATTAGCATTTTATTGCATTACAAGTATTTGATACATCAGAAAAGCATAACTTAATATTTGGTACAGAAACCTTTGTTTGCAATTACAGAGATCATACGTTTCCTGTAGTTCTTGACCAGGTTTGCACACACTGCAGCAGGGATTTTGGCCCACTCCTCCATACAGACTTTCTCCAGATCCTTCAGGTTTCGGGGCTGTCGCTGGGCAATACGGACTTTCAGCTCCCTCCAAAGATTTTCTATTGGGTTCAGGTCTGGAGACTGGCTAGGCCACTCCAGGACCTTGATGCTTCTTACGGAGCCACTCCTTAGTTGCCCTGGCTGTGTGTTTCGGGTCATTGTAATGCTGGAAGACCTAGCTACGACCCATCTTCAATGCTCTTACTGAGGGAAGGAGGTTATTGGCCAAGATCTCGAGATACATGGCCCCATCCATCCTCCCCTCAATACGGTGCAGTCATCCTGTCCCCTTTGCAGAAAAGTATCCCCAAAGAATTTCCACCTCCATGCTTCACAGTTGGGATGGTGTTCTTCCTTCTTCTTCCTCCAAACATGGCGAGTGGAGTTTAGACCAAAAAAATATATTTTTGTCTCATCAGACCACATGACCTTCTACCATTCCTCCGCTGGATCATCCAGATGGTCATTGGCAGACTTCAGACGGGCCTGGACATACGCTGGCTTGAGCAGGGGGACCTTGCGTGCGCTGCAGGATTTTTATCCATGACGGTGTAGTGTTACTAATGGTTTTCTTTGAGACTGTGGTCCCAGCTCTCTTCAGGTCATTGACCAGGTTCTGCCGTGTAGTTCTGGGCTGATCCCTCACCTTCCTCATGATCATTGATGCCCCACGAGGTGAGATCTTGCATGGAGCCCCAGACCGAGGGTGATTGACCCTCATCTTAAACTTCTTCCATTTTCTAATAATTGCGCCAACAGTTGTTGCCTTCTCACCAAGCTGCTTGCCTATTGTCCTGTAGCCCATCCCAGCCTTGTGCAGGTCTACAATTCAATCCCTGATGTCCTTACACAGCTCCCTGGTCTTGGCCATTGTGGAGAGGTTGGAGTCTGTTTGAGTGTGTGGACAGGTCTTTTATATACAGGTAATGAGTTCAAATAGGTGCAGTTAATACAGGTAATGAGTGGAGAACAGGTGGGCTTCTTAAAGAAAAACTAACAGGTCTGTGAGAGCTGGAATTCTTACTGGTTGGTAGGTGATCAAATACTTATGTCATGCAATAAAATGCAAATTAATTACTTAAAAATCACACAATGTGATTTCCCGGATTTTTGTTTTAGATTCTGTCTGTCACGGTTGAAGTGTACCTATGATAAAAATTACAGACCTCTACATGCTTTGTAAGTAGGAAACACTGCTGATTTAGCAGGTTATCAAATATTTCTTCTCCCCACTGTACCAGTTTGGTGTAGTCTGCGTTACGATCAAACATTTTTACCAAACAACGTACACTACAAGACAACGAAAAACGTTAGCTTCTTTATATTGCATCTCCTGTATACAGTGTCATTGGATCTCAGTTTTGTGGACTGGTAATCATTTACAAACAGCGAAAGAACATCTCTTACTCATAATCACAAAGGCTAGATGGAGCACTTGTCCAGGGGTCTATTGCTTTCTCATTGTTTTGATTAAGGGAAGTCCTTATACATAACGGGTTGGGCAAGCATATTCCTACCCTCTTGTTTCCGCATTGTAATCCATTGCAGATGCGTTGCTTTGGAAACAAAGGCTTCGCCTGGTTGGTCAGAGAAGTTTTAAAGGAGAGACCAAGGCTTAAATTAAAGGGGATGAACAGTGACTTCATTGGTCCTTGTTTAAACGGTAGGCCAAACATTAAAGGAGACGAACAGTCATCACGCCTCACCCTTTTATCTGCTACACCATCAGAGCCTTCAACATGTTACTTTTTTTTTCTGAAGACATAATTAAATGAGAATCATTCCAGTTTGAAAACCGTCACAAAAATAGATCCCTTTTGTGTGATGTCAGACCATGTTCTACTGCTTGACAGTGGGAATGTGCTTCTCTGCTAGGGGCCTCACACTTGAGGTGTCTGGGGGATTACTGTGGAAGTAACCTTGAGAGAAGCAGGCTGTATGGAGAGGGACCTCTGAGGAAGGGGGTGGGAAAGAGGACTGAGCGCAATGAATCACCTTTTGAAGCAGGCAGGTCAAGGCTTGAAAGGTTAGAGACCCCTAGTGTGTGTGTGTGTGTGTGTGTGTGTGTGTGTGTATTTGCCAGTCACGGTTTGAACACTTTCATGGATGAGACCTTTCACTGATGCCGACTGGCCTCTACCAAGGTTTGGTCAAGTGTATACTAATCCTAAACAGAATGCTGTGGATAACATTTGTGCGTTTGAACATCTTGGAAAAACTATCTGACCTTTATGGCCACTGATATTCTTAAATCTCAACCTGGTACAGACCAAAGAGGACTGGCCACCCCTTCTGCCTTCTGGGGATTTTTTTTCCTAGCCACTGCTTCTGCATCTCTTGCTCTTTGGTGTTTTAGGCTGGGTATCTGTAAAGCACTGCTGATGTAAAAAGGGCTTTATAAAATGTGATTTGATTTTAAAATGTTTTAAGTCAAGTCAACTCGTACTCATCCATATTTGATATAATTCTGTTTTTTTTTAGTTCAGTTTCCCTCATTGTACATGTTTGTGGAGATAGCATATACCACAGACAGGATGGCGACGTTTCCTCAGAATGGTCTTCACATGGTTTCTGTCCCAAATGGCACCCTAATCCCTTTATAGTGCACTGCTTTTGACCAGGGTCCATATGGCTCTGGTAAAATGTAGTGCCCTATAAAGGGACTAGTGAGCCAGAGACGGTACATGTACTATTCAGTGTTACTGGTGTATTTTTCTACTCTAAAACTACTGACATTACTTTTCATGCTGTGCTCTAAATGGAAACTGACCGACTCTTGTTTCAGTTCACTTTTTCTGAAATGACTTCATCAATGTTGTACCCATTGTAGACAGGAGTCTCGCTTCCTCCAGTTTCTGTTCCCTGGCTGAATGCCAGCCAACATTTCACAATGTTCAGAGAAAAGCCTTTGTCACCAACACAACTTACTCCTCTCACTGTTTGTTCTGGAATAGATGGTTAATTGTACATTTTTCAGTGCAACGGGAATTTGACTTCTAAGATGGAGATTGAAAAATAAATGATAATCAAGACAGCCCTCAAAATAAAGGCGATGAAACTACTGCTGTCAGTCTGAATTTTAAGGCCTCCACGATTGTCCCAAATCATACCCTTTCCACTATATTGTGCACCTCTTGACAAAAATAGTGTATGTAATATGTAGGGAATAGGGTCCCATATCGCCTCCATGGCCACAAGTAGCTATCAGCATAGACCATTGCCCAATGTTCCATCTGTTTTGTAACCCATGCACAGTCCGCTGAACCAATGATCAGGCTGTTTGTAACCCACGCACAGTCCGCTGAACCAATGATCAGGCTGTTTGTAACCCACGCACAGTCCGCTGAACCAATGATCAGGCTGTTTGTAACCCACGCACAGTCCGCTGAACCAATGATCAGGCTGTTTGTAACCCACGCACAGTCCGCTGAACCAATGATCAGGCTGTTTGTAACCCACGCACAGTCCGCTGAACCAATGATCAGGCTGTTTGTAACCCACGCACAGTCCGCTGAACCAATGATCAGGCTGTTTGTAACCCACGCACAGTCCGCTGAACCAATGATCAGGCTGTTTGTAACCCACGCACAGTCCGCTGAACCAATGATCAGGCTGTTTGTAACCCACGCACAGTCCGCTGAACCAATGATCAGGCTGTTTGTAACCCACGCACAGTCCGCTGAACCAATGATCAGGCTGTTTGTAACCCACGCACAGTCCGCTGAACCAATGATCAGGCTGTTTGTAACCCACGCACAGTCCGCTGAACCAATGATCTGTGTCTGCATTAGAAACAAGACAGCCTAATAAAAAAAAAGCCTCAAATCTTTTTTTCCGTCCTGCTTTGTGGAAATGTCTGTGGTTGTAGCCAGATTTATTTTTGTCTTACACTCAGCCGGCAATAAAGAATAATGTTGCTTGACTAGAGACATACTCTGGAATATCAATCAGCAGAAATAGCACTTCTTTCAAGGGTAAACGCAGAACGATTCTGGGAAATCTTGCTGACTTGATAGGACACTTCATAAATCATTGGGAAGCTGGAAGAAATAGGCCTACTGGTTGAAGAGTTATCTGGAGGGTTGAAGAGTCAATTCACTGGTTGTTTCATTCAGCTTCTGTATTCTCTGCATTGACTTTATGATGAGCTGAATTCTGACCAAATACATGAGTCGTATGTAAGAAATAAATGTGAAATAGCTACTGTACTCTGAAATGTCAGACCTGGAAAACCTCTGGATAATACCAATGACTGTAAGGATAATAACAGATTTAGTGAGACTGTGGCTGTCCTAATGTTTTCCTTTTAATCAAGGAACTTATTGCCTGTGGTTTATTTCCCGATAAGTCGTCAATTTATTGCTTGTGCTTGGTTGACTAAATCTGTTATTATCCTTAGTCATTGGTATTATCCAGAGGTTTTCCAGGTCTGATATTAATTCAGAGTACAAGTATATTGGAGTCCAAATTGCAGTGCATGTAGATCTGTTCCAGTTCGGAGGCTGTGGAATGCAGGTTTAAACCGGGTAGACTATCTACTCTCGCAGAAGCGAATGCATCACAGGCATTAGGTCTTTTACATTAAGCCTCCAAAAGCCTGAGACACAGAGAAAGGATGTTATTGGTGGGATTTATTCACAGCATGTGTGTGTACGACATACTGTATTCCCCTCCATGAATTACCTTATCTCATCAGAGCAATACACAAGCCATCCCAAACAGGAAAGTGTTTTTATGAGCATGTTTTCTTCTCTATATATTTTTTTATTTTTTTTATTCGCGTGTAAAGTGCATTTGCTATAGGACCATATATCTCATGTGTTCGTCCCCACACTAACTTTCCTGTGTGTTGAAGGGCTGGACGGCTGGGTGAACCTAACTGAGATTGACCCAGATGAGGAGGTGCAAGGGGAGATTCACCTCCAGATATCAGTGTTAGGGGACATCCCCAGAATACTGCGCTGCCAAGTACTGGAGGCCAGGTAAGACATGGATGTTGGGCTAGTCCTGTATGGCTCATTTGTTGGGGCATAGCGCTTACAACGCCAGGATTGTGGGTTTAATTCTCGCGGTGGCCATCCATACCAAAATATATGCATCTCATACAGGAAGTTGGATAAAATTGCCTACTAAATGTCTTCGTACATACACATTCATTACCTAGGTGACAAATTACCTGTGGGATCTAGGGTGGACCTACTTCTCAGGTTTTACTCTATATACGCGGACGGCATCGCTTTGTACAGCAACTACATCGCTCATTGGTAGTGAATGAGGTGGGGTCTACCATCACTGTATACATTAAAAAAATGTTTTTAACACTTCTCTATGTATAACCAATTGTTTATGAATAATTCAGATGTTTTGGATGTTATATACAGTACATGATCAAAATTATGTGCACACCTGCTCGTCAAACATCTCAATCCAAAATCGCAGGCATTAAATATGGAGTTGATCCCCCTTTTGCTGCTATAACAGCCTCCACTCTTTTGTGAAGGCTTTCCACTAGATAAAAATTGCTGCAGGGACTTGCTTCCCTTCAGCCACAAGAGCATTAGTGAGGTTGGACATTGATGTTGGGCGATTAGGCCTGGCTTGCAGTCGACATTCCAATGAATCCCAAAGGTGTTCGATGAGGTTTGAGGTCCGGGTTCTGTGCAGGCCAGGCTGTGTCACAATCGGCTGTGATTGGGAATCCCAAAGGGCGGCGCACAATTGGCCCAGTGTCGTCCGGGTTTGGCCGGTGTAGGCCATCATTGTAAATAAGAATTTGTTCTGAACTGACTTGCCTAGTTAAATAAAATGTCTTCCACACTGATCTCAACAAACCATTTTGGTATGGACCACACTTTTTTGCAATGGGGCATTGTCTTGGTGAAACAGGAAAGGGCCTTCCCAAACTGTTGGAAGCACAGAATCATCTAGAATGTCATTGTGTTTTCACTGCTCCAGAGTCCAATGGTGGCGAGTTTTACACCGCTCCAGCCGACACTTGGCATTGCATATGGTGATCTTAGGCTTGTGTGCGGCAGCTCGGCCATGGAAATCCATTTCATGAAGCTCCCGACTAAGTTATTGTGCTGACGTTGCTTCCAGTGGCAGTTTGGAACTCGGTAGATTGTTTTAACTGAGGACAAACTATTTTTGCGCTATTTTTGCTATTTAACACAAGTTTTTGTGAAAACTATCGGTACATTTAAATGCAATGGAAACACATTAAACTTTATATTTTTATTCGGTACATGAAAACTTCAACGAAAAATTACATTTTGTGCTGTATGTAATCCCTCACTGATTGTATCTGTAACTAGTCCATTTGGTGGAAACACCATTGATGGAAAAATGTGTGTATTTTCTTTATGCGGATTTTTGAAAATTTGCCTGAATCTGTCAAATTGGATGGAAACTAGATACTGTGATTGTTTTATGTTTGACCATTAAAAACAAACAGCTTCTTAGCAAAGAGCAATTTCTCAAGCAAGAATTTAGCAAGGACAGTCCGAGTGGTGAGGGGAAAACTGAAATCTAGCAGAGAGGTTTGGAACTCTTTCTTATTGGTCTATAAACTAATTTACCACCTGGTGATGTCACCAAGCAGGCCAAATCTCCATCCCACCAAAACATGCTCTTACACTAAAAGAAAATAATCATAATTTTCACAGTATTATTCCAACCTCATAGTGGAAATATACAGTGCCTATAGAACATCTCTTGGATTTCTTCACATTTTACTGTGATACAAAGTGTGATTTAAAATGTATTTAATTGTAAGAAAATTGTCAACTATCTACACAATACTATTTTTCTAGATTAATACAAAAATAAAACACTAATATACAGTGCCTTCAGAAAGTACTTATTCCACATTTTGTTATAGCTTGAATTAAAGTAAACATTTTTCTCACCCATCTACACACTATACCCCATAATGACAAAGTGAAAACATGCTTTTAGAAATGTTTGCTAATTTATTGAAAATGAAAATACAGATATCTCATTTACATAAGTTTTCACACTCCTGAGTCAATACTTGTAGAGTCATCTTTGGCAGCGACTACAGCTATGAGTCTTTGTGTAAGTCGAAGAGCTTTCCACACCTGGATTGTGCAACATTTGCTCACTTAAAAAATATATATTTTCAAAATTCTTCAAGCTTTGTCAAATTGGTTGTTGATCATTGCTAGACAACCATTTTCCGGTATTGCCATAGATTTTCAATTAGATTTAAGTCAAAACTGTAACTCGGCCACTCGGGAATAGTCACTGTCTTCTTGGTTAGTAACTCCAGTGTAGATTTGCCCATGTATTTTATGTTATTGTCCTGCTGAAAGGTGAATTAATCTCCCAGTGTCTGGTGGAAAGCAGACTGAACCAGGTTTCCTCTAGGATTTTGCCTGTGCTTTACTCAGTTTTGTTTATTTTCTATCCTGAGAAACTTCCCAGTCATTAACGATTACAGACATACCCATAACATGATACAGCCGCCACTATGCTTGAAATTATGCAGCGTGGTACTCAGTAACATATTGGATTTACCCCAAACGAAACACTTTCTATTCAGGACAGAAAGTGAATTGCTTTGCCAATTTTTTGTTTATTGCTGTATTGCAAACAGGATGCATGTTTTTGAATATTTTCCTTCTGTGCAGGCTCCCTTTTCACTCTGTCAATTAGATTAGTATTGTGGAGTAACTACAATGTTTATATATCCTAATTTCTCTTCAATCACAACCATTAAATTCTGTAACTGTTTTAAAGTCACCATTGGCCTCATAGTGAAATCCCTGAGCGGTTTCCTTCCTCTCCACGACAACTGAGTTAGGAAGGATGCCTGTATCTTTGTAGTGACTGTGTGTATTGATGCACCATCCAAAGTGCAATAACTTCACCATGCTAATAAGGGATATTCAATGTCTGCTTTTTAACCTGTCTACCAATAGGTGGCCTTTTTAGCACGGCATTGGGAAACCTCCCTGGTCTTTGTGGTTGAATCTGTGTTTGAAATTCGCTGCTCGACTGAGGGACATTACAGATAATTGTATGTGTGGGGTACAGAGATGAGGTAGTCATTTAAAAAATCATGTTGAACACTATAATTGCGCAGTGAGTGAGTCTATGAAATTTATGTGACTTGTTAAGCACATTTTTACTCCTGAACTTATTTAGGCTTTCCATAACAATTGAATACTTATTGACTCAAGACATTTCAGCTTTTCATTCTTAATTAATCTGTAAAAAAAAAAATTAAACACAATTCCACTTTGTCATTATGGGTTATTGTGGGCAAGTAGGCCAGTGACCCAAAAAATCTCAATATAATACATTTTTAATTCAGGGTTTAACACTTTTTATTCTGTTTATTTGTAACGGTGTCATTTAGGTCATTATTGTGGAGTCACTACAATATTGCTCCATCCTTGTTTTGTTTTTTTCTCCATCTCAGCCATTGAACTCTGAAGGTGTCTTAAAATCACCAATGGCCTCATGTTGACATCCCTAAGCGGTTTCATTCCTGTCCTGCAGCTCAGTTCAGAAGGACGACTGCATCATCCACAGCATAATTATGAACTTGGCCATGCTTAAAGATGAATGCAATGTCTGATTTGTTATTGTTACCCATCTACCAACCACTGCCATTCTTTGAGGCTTTTGAAAAGCTCCCTGGTCTTTAGTTGAATCTGTGCTTGAAATTCAATACTTGACTGAGGGACCTTACAGATGTCATGTGTATGGTGGGCAGAGAAAGGGCTAGTAATTAAAAAATCATGTCAACCCCTATTATTTCACACAGTGATGTTACTTTTGAACTAATTTAGACTTGCCAATACAAAATGTGTGAGTGTTTATGCAATGACTATATTTTAGTTATATATATTTATATATATTACATCTATTTAAATCCCACTTTGTAACACAACAACATGTGAAAAAAGTTCAAGGGGGTGTGAACTTTCTATATGCACTGTATAGTACACTGCTCAAAAAAATAAAGGGAACACTAAAATAACACATCCTAGATTGAATGAATGAAATATTCTTATTAAATACTTTTTTCTTTACATAGTTGAATGTGCTGACAACAAAATCACACAAATTATCAATGGAAATCAAATTTATCAACCCATGGAGGTCTGGATTTGGAGTCACACTCAAAATTAAAGTGGAAAACCACACTACAGGCTGATCCAACTTTAATGTAATGTCCTTAAAACAAGTCAAAATGAGGCTCAGTAGTGTGTATGGCCGCCACGTGCCTGTATGACCTTCCTACAATGCCTGGGCATGCTCCTGATGAGGTGGAGGATGGTCTCCTGAGGGATCTCCTCCCAGACCTGGACTAAAGCATCCGCCAAGTCCTGGACAGTTTGATGCGTTGGTGGTTGAAGCGAGACATGATGTGCTCAATTGGATTCCGGTCTGGGGAACGGGCGAACCAGTCCATAGCATCAATGCCTTCCTCTTGCAGGAACTGCTGACACACTCCAGCCACATGAGGTCTAGCATTGTCTTGCATTAGGAGGAACCCAGGGCCAACCGCACCAGCATATGGTCTCACAAGGGGTCTGAGGATCTCATCTCGGTACCTAATGGCAGTCAGGCTACCTCTGGCGAGCACATGGAGGGCTGTGCGGCTCCCCCAAAGAAATGCCACCCCATACCATGACTGACCCACTGCCAAACCGGTCATGCTGGAGGATGTTGCAGGCAGCAGAACGTTCTCCGCGGTGTCTCCAGACTGTCACGTCTGTCACATGTGCTCAGTGTGAACCTGCTTTCATCTGTGAAGAGCACAGGGCGCCAGTGGCGAATTTGCCAATATTGGTGTTCTCTGGCAAATGCCAAATGTCCTGCACGGTGTTGGGCTGTAAGCACAACCCACACCTGTGGACGTCAGGCCCTCATACCAGCCTCATGGAGTCTGTTTCTGACCGTTTGAGCAGACACATGCACATTTGTGGCCTGCTGGAGGTCATTTTGCAGGGCTCTGGCAGTGCTCCTCCTTGCACAAAGGCGGAGGTAGCGGTCCTGCTGCTGGGTTGTTGGCCTCCTCCACCTCTCCTGATGTACTGGTCTGTCTCCTGGTAGCGCCTCCATGCTCTGGACACTACGCTGACAGACACAGCAAAGCTTCTTGCCACAGCTCGCATTGATGTGTCATCCTGGATGAGCTGCACTACCTGAGCCACTTGTGTGGGTTGTAGACTCCGTCTCATGCTACCACTAGAGTGAATGCACCGCCAGTATTCAAAAGTGACCAAAACATCAGCCAGGAAGCATAGGAACTGAGAAGTGGTCTGTGGTCACCATCTGCAGAACCACTCCTTTATTGGGGGTGTCTTGCTAATTGCCTATAATTTCCACCTGTTGTCTATTCCATTTGCACAACAGCATGTGACATTTACTGTCAATCAGTGTTGCTTCCTAAGTGGACAGTTTGATTTCACAGAAGTGTGATTGACTTGGAGTTACATTGTGGTGTTTAAGTGTTCCCTTTATTTTTTATTTTTTTCCCTTTATTTTTTATTTTTCACATTTTTGACTGCACTGGGCCTTTTTTAAAAATGTTTTATTTTGAGTTTGCGCTGTAAACAGCTTGATAAATCAGTCTGGTTTAGGCTACTACAAACTTACAGTTCCATCTATGTATTGTTCACAGGTTTGAGCATTACGTGCACTGGGCACACTGCTTCCAAACTCCGTGAACTCATTCTTCATAAATACCTGGGGCATCGTCTGTGCTGTGGGTATTTCAGCCCATCTGCCAGAGCAGCTGGATTCACACAGACAGACATACGCCCGGCTGACTCTCCTCTATGATGCGTGTTGATTACTTTCTCTGAGCTCACCCCAATGATCTCATACTGACCTCATCTCAAATGGTGCGTGGGAGGGCATTTGTTTGTGATTGAGACTAGACTTGTGGTTATGGGTTAAAATATAACATTGGTTTTCTTATTACTTTAGGTGCGCTTGATTTTGCTTGCCTGGTGCGCGGGTTTGCACTTTTGGGACTATTCCTTTGATCCCATTGCACCGGAGAGAACTTAATCAAACTCCTTCTGACGTGTTTGAAAGAAGACATACTGTTTTAAGTGACCCAGATCTGATGGAGAGTGGAGATACAATGTGCTTCAATGTCAACTCATTTGTAAAATGCTCAACTTTCCTTTTTGTGTGGGTTTGTGCTTCAGAGACCTTGCAAAAAAGGATCGCAATGGAGCGTCGGACCCTTTTGTCAGAGTACGATACAACTGCAAAACCCACGAAAGTGCGGTAAGCCAAAGACCTGCCCACACCCATGGTCCTTACATTAAGATATTTAATACATTCATTGGAAAAACGTTTTGAAACAGCCCTTTTGACTTGTGAATTGAATATAGGAATCTGCAAATGGTTGTTTCTGTGGTTTCAGGTGATCAAGAAGTCCTGTTATCCACGCTGGAACGAGAGCTTTGAGTTTGAGCTGGACGATGCACCCCTGGACACCCCTCTGAGTGTTGAGGTGTGGGATTGGGACCTGGTCAGCAAGAATGACTTCCTGGGAAAGGTGAGAAGTCATGTGTTGAGGTAACTTTCCCAGGTTTCCCAGAAATCCTGGTTGGAAGATTCCCGGAATCAGAAAGGAATAAGCAGGATAACGTTTGGAATGTTACTGGAATTTTGTAGCCCTAGTACCAAGTCTGAATAACAGTGGTGTGAAGCACTTACTTTTTAATGTAGGTGGTTTGGTTGTGTAACCTTAACGCAAGTCTTACGCTCTTAGTCATCTCCCTAAGCTAATACCTAGGCTTTAACTCAGTTGGCATATTTTGTAAGGAATGGTATTATGTTGTGCAGGACACCTGGGGTTTGAAGTCCGGTCATTCACAGCTGAAAAGTGAAAAATATGTGGGCACCCCCCACAAGGGTTTTAAATATGAATGTTGAATGGATAATTGGAACCCTGGTTATGTCCATATTCAAAAAAAGAGTCTCAGAGTAGCAGTGCTGAGTTTATCCTGTTAGACAGGGGGGGGGACCTGACCTTAGATCAGCACTCTTACTCTGGGCCATGTTCTGTAGACGTCAGATTTAGACACACAGGATCACAACATGATAAACATTTACTCTCCATATACATTGAATACAATTAGTTTACAATGTATTATAATCAAATGTGTTGATGTTTATTCTCCTCTGTTCAGGTTTTGTTCAACATCCACAGATTGCAGTCAGCCCACCAGGAGGAGGGCTGGTTTCGCCTGGTCCCTGATAAGCCCAAACATAGTCAGCATGAGTGAGTATCAATGGGTTGCCACCATTATCATAAATGCAAAAAAGTTTTTTGCACCAAGGAAACAACTGTTAGCTGACAATATAGAAATGGCTTGGTGACATGCAAACTCCTCTATCCAATTTTTTTTGTTTTATTTTATACCCACATGGCAGTCATAGACATTGAAATCTAATAATAATAATAATAATAATTATTGGTATTGGCCAATGTCAATAAATATGTAATGAAACACACAGTGTAAAGAAGAGTGATAAGTGCGTTGTATCCTCATAGAGTAGTGTTGTAAATTAGGTGGAGGAAGCAGGCTCCAGTCATTTTTGTATCTCACAGTCCAAAGGGGTATACTAAGATTGAAGCTAGATCTATTCAGGGTTTTCTGAAGCTAGCCAGCTTCAGCTTTTTATGCGCATGGGAGTGTGAGTGCGCGTGTATATGTGTGTATGCATGTGTGGGCGGGTGTGTCTGTTCCGGTCCATGTGCCGACAGGAAGTGCTAATCCTTTTCCCGGGCTAAATCCCTGGTTTATTTCTCCTCCATAAAGGATCATTTGGCCATGTGGACTCTGGGCAGGGATTAGAGAGAGAGAGAGAGAGAGGGAGGGAAATTGTGAGGAGAGGAGGAGTGGGGCTTATGTAAAAGGAAGAGGGCTGTAGCAGGATATGCATCCTTTTTGGACAGGAGGGTACAAAAGCAGTATGCCCCCGCGGGAACCCAGATTAGTGCCAGAAACCAGGGCAATGTAGGGCGATTGGGCCGGCTACATGGCTCGCTGCCACTAGCGGCCATTGGATGTTGTTCTTTCAGCTGGTGGCTGGTATTGAGAGACAAGGAATCTCCGTTAACCTCTGAATGTGATCATGGTTGGGGAGGATTTGAGAGGGCATGCTCTTCCTGGTGCAGTACATGGCCATAGAATTAGAACTGCTTTAGGTCATTTTGTGCAGCCATTCATCAAATCTTTTTCGTGAACACCATAAAGAATCACGTTATGTATAACTGATGTCATGTCATCATGCTTCTCCATAAGCGTCTTTAATCATCATTACCAGCTTACAAGCATGCAGCTTATGATCTGGCCCTAATGTGTTTGTAAACAAATGCTAATTGTTATGCATGTAAGTACTTCATAAGTGGTTGTATTATAGACCAGTGCATGACTGGTTGTGGATCGTGTGTGCTGCTTTCAATTCTCACTGTTTACTTGATGTTTCCCATTAATAAAGGGAAATCCAAAATATTGGTCTCTCTACCCTAACCCCTAACCAATAAGTGGCTTTCACTAGGAGAAGATTGGTCGACACTGTATAAACCTGTGGAAATAACTACCAAATAAGGACCTGAGGTGACCAGATGCGCTATTAGTCACAGGGACCATAGGTCAGTGTATTATATATTTAGTGCTGCATACATCAGGAAGTGGTTGTAATTGTAAGATTTAAAAAGCCAAAGCTTTTACTGTACTGTATGAACATAGTGTATGCATCCCAAATGGTACCCTATTCCCTTTATAGTGCAGTACTTTTATGGGAACAGGGTGGCATTTAGAATGCAGACAGTGATTTAACCCCCCCCCCCCAATTAATCAGTATAACTCCACCAACTTAACGTTTCCCCAATGGCCTCATTCTAATGTCTTCTGTCTTCCTTTTATTTTTATGCTCATTCTATTTTGGATTCTATTTATCAAATTGGTTCTCGAAAGTAGTATAGTTGAATCTGTAGCGATGATGTAATGGCAAGTTGTTCAAGAGGAAAATAAAGGATTTAAATACATTCTGGGGATATTGAATTAGGTTTTCATGTGAAAAAAATCCTACATTTCCCCCTCAGGCGATGCGTAACATTGTTGTGGCCGGTCACGATTATTGATGGACATCTGTCTGTCACTGCTCTGTCTCACTTTCCATTTTCATAACCGGGAAAGAAGGGAGGGCTGTTAAAATGTCATGCCAATCCCAAACAAAGGATTATTCAGAGGTGTCTATGCTGCTCTCCAAGCAATAACTCTAACAAGATTTACCTCCATATTCATGATGTCACCCTTAGTTATGAAATCACAACAATTGAAATCAAATGCCATGATGAGTACTGGTGCTGTTGAGATGTCAAACCGTGGTTACACTATATAATAATGTTCATGAATAAGCCATTACATTCTTATACATGTTATAAATGCTTTATCATTTTTTACCGATAATACTCTATTCCTAAATAGTTTATTAATGCTTATGAAAGTTATAAAAACTTTTTTTTTTTTTTACATTTTGGGCAGTGTCGGCATTGCAACCCAATGAAAGTCGGTTTTCACCAGAGGACTTTGATCAACTCTGTGGTAAAATTCTCAGATTAAGCCCACGTAATCCTTGTCTTCTCAAATTATCTTCTTTCTTCCCACTCTTTTCAGCCAGTCAAGCTGTTGTTTATATTGTCTCTTTAAAAAAAAACACCTCTGGACTTCTTGATTAGATTTCTGACAGGCGGTTGCCATCTGGGGCCTGCAGTCTTGTTGACTAGTCGTGTGTGTTTTGTGCCAGGAAATGATGAGTGTCAAGTCTGGATCACTCATCCAATCCTTTATATGCCAGCTCCTCAGTAGAGGGTTGTGAATCCTCCAACCAGGATTTCTGGATAGTTACTGGAATTTTGAAACCCTAATGCGTGTGGGCTTGTAGATGTCTTTAAAAAAAATATTATTTTTTTCCCCCTGAACTTTACAAGCCATTATGTTCTTGATTTTTTACCACTTTGTACGATTCCCTCAGCTTCACCAAACACCCTAGCTTCTATAAAATTAAGCTGGTTTTGCTCACAGTGCTAGTAAGACTGTCAATTTTGTTCCATATGGCTTGATGAGTAAATTTCCCTAATTTAAATGATAAAGCCAGAGAAGCCGGTGTTTGGAGGATATATTAGCATGGGTCGTGTCCGTAGATACAGAACAAAAAGACTAAACGACTGGGTCGCATCTCTGGCAACCGAAACAATAGAACGACCGACCAGCCAGTTTGAGAGCAACCGTAGATTTGTTTCAGGACTATATCTTGTGGAAGGATGAAATAGTACTTGGCATTCTCTCAACCAGCTTTACCTGGAATGTTTTTCCACCCGTCTTGAAGGAGTTCCCACTTATGCTGAGCACTTGTTGGCTGCTTTTCCTGCACTCTGTGGTCCAACTCATCCCAAACCATCTCAATTGGGTTGAGGTTGGGTGATTGTGGAGGCCAGGTCATCTGATCCAGCACTCCATCATTCCATCACTCTCCTTCTTGGTCAAATAACCCTTACGCAGCCTGGAGGTGTGTGTTGGGTCATTGTCCTGTTGGAAAAAAAAAACGATAGTCCCACTAAGCACCAACCAGCTGGGATGGCATATTGCTGCAGAATGCTGTGGTAGCCATGCTGGTTAAGTGTGCCTTGAATTTTAAATAAATCAGACAGTGTCACCAGCAAAGCACCCCCATACCATCACACCACCTCCTCCAAGCATTACAATAGGAACCACACTTGTGGAGATCATCTGTTCACTTACTCTGCGTCTCACAAAGACACGGTGGTTGGAACCAAAAATCTCCAATTTGGACTCCCACCGGTCTATTGCTCATGTTTCTTGGCCCAAGCAAGTCTCTTCTTATTATTGGTGTCCATTAGTAGTGGTTTCTTTGCAGCAATTTGACCATGAAGGCCTGACTCACAAAGTCTCCTCTGAACAGTTGATGCTGAGATGGGTCTGTTACTTGAACTCGGTGAAGCATTTTCTGAGGTTGATAACTCTAACTTGTACTCTGCAGCAGAGGTAACTCTGGATCTTCCATTCCTGTGGTGGTCCTCATGAGACCGTTTCATCATAGCGCTTGATGGTTTCTGCGATTGCTCTTGAAGAAACATTCAAAGTTCTTGAAATTTTCTGAATTGACTGACCTTCATGTCTTTAAGTAATGATGGACTGTTTGCTTATTTGAGCTGTTCTTGCCATAATATGGACTTGGTCTTTTTTACCAAATAGGGCTATCTTCTGTATACCAACCCTACTTTGTCACAACACAGCTTATTGTCTCAAATGCATTAAGAAGGAAAGAAATTCCACAAATTAACTTTTAACAAGGCACACCTGTTAATTGGAATGCATTTCAGTTGACGACTTCATTAAGCTGGTTGAGAGAATCCCAAGAGGGTGCAAAGCTGTCATCAAGGCAAAGGGTGGCTATTTGAAGAATCTCAAAGATAAAATATATTTTGATTTAACACTTTATTTGGTTACTAAATGATTCCATATGTGTTATTTCACAGTTTTGATGTCTTCCCTATTATTCTACAATGTAGAAAATATTTTTTTAAGTAAAGAAAAACCCTTGAATGAGTAGGTGAGTCCAAACGTTTGACTGATACTGTATATATTTTTCAAGATATTTATGTTTGAAGATTTTTTTTTTCTTTTTTCGTATTTTCTGTAAGGGTTTGCCCCCAAAATATTTTCCTTTGTTTTGATATGACTTCCCGTTAATTTCTTTTCTACTCTGCTCCAGGGGCACTCTAGGATCTCTGCGCCTGCAGCTGCGCCTCCGAGATGAGACGGTCCTGCCCTCCGGCCACTACCAACCACTTACGGAGCTGCTGTGCCAATCCGTGGGCCCCCATCTTAATGTGAGCACCAAGTCAATACCACTCCTCAGTCTCTCAAGTGTCGCCTGGGTTGCATAAGATCAGGGGTATACAGCTCCAGTCCTCGAGAGCCACGGGCCATGTATGCTGGTTTTTATCCTTTGCATTTTAACCAGAGACTGAATTAACAGTTTTTATAAGCTATTTTAAGTACATTAAATAAACTCAGCAAAAAAAGAAACATCCTCTCACTGTCAACTGTTTATTTTCAGCAAACTTAACATTTGTAAATATTTGTATGAACATAACAAGATTCAAGAACTGAGACAAACTGAACAAGTGCCACAGACGTGTGACTAACATAAATTGAATAATGTGTCCCTGAACAAAGGGGGGGTCAAAATCAAAAGTAGCAGTCAGTATCTGGTGTGGCAACCAGCTGCTTTAAGTACTGCAGTGCATCTCCTCCTCATGGACGGCACCAGATTTGTCAGTTCTTGCTGTAAGATGTTACCCCACTCTTCCACCAAGGCACCTGCAAGTTCCCAGACATTTCTGGGAGGGGAATGGCCCTAGCCTTCAACCTCCGATCCAACAGGTCCCAGACGTGCTCAATGGGATTGAGATCCGGGTTCTTTGTTGGCCATGGCAGAGCACTGACATACCTGTCTTGTAGGAAATCACGCACAGAACGAGCAGTATGGCTGGTGGCATTGTCATGCTGGAGGGTCATGTCAGGATGAGCCTGCAGGAAGGGTACCACATGAGGGAGGAGGATGTCTTCCCTGTAACACACAGTGTTGAGATTGCCTGCAATGACAACAAGCTCAGTCAGAGATGCTGTGAAACAACGCCCCAGTCATTCCTTCAACGATAAACGCGAATCCTACCATCACCCCTGGTGAGACAAATCCGCAACTCGTCAGTGAAGAGCACTCTTTGCCTGTCCTGTCTGGTTCAAAGACGGTGGGTTTGTGCCCATAGGTGACGTTTTTGCCGGTGATGTCTGGTGAGGACATGCCTTGCAACAGGCCTATAAGCCCGCAGTCCAGCCTCTCTCAGCCTAATGCGGACAGTCTGAGCACTGATGGAAGGATTGTGCGTTCCTGGTGTAACTCGGACAGTTGTTGTTCCCCTCCTGTACCTGTCCCGCAGGATGTCCCGATCCTGTGCAGGTGTTACACATGGTCTGCCACGGCGAGGACGATCAACAGTCCGTCCTGTCTCCCTGTGCTCTGTCTTAGGCATCTTACATTACAGACATTGCAATTTATTGCCCTGACCACATCTGCAGTTCTCATGCCTCTTTGCAGCATGCCTAAGGCACGTTCATGCAGATGAGCAGGGACCATGGGCATCTTTCTTTTTGTGTTTTTCATTGTCAGTAGAAAGGCCTCTTTAGTGTCCTGAGATTTCATAACTGTGACCTTAATTGCCTACCGTCTGTAAGCTGTTAATGTCTTAACGACCGTTCCACAGGTGCATGTTAATTATTTGTTTATTTTTCATTGAACAGGCATGGGAAACAGTGTTTAAACAAATTATCTTTGAAAGACAGGGTCTTGAAAAAGGGACATTTCTTCTTTGCTGAGTTTAATATGCTTGGTGTTAATCCTGATTCATTAAATCCAATATTGTGTTGATTTACTGCATGGTATGTGGCACAATAAAATGTGCCTCTTAGCAGACTGTTTAATCCATAGCAATTTACAGTACAGAATTCATTTTTAGTTGGTGTACCTTTGTAGGAAATGAAAACCACAACCTTGGTGTTGCCAATGCCGTGCTCTTACCACCTGAGTCACTCAGGACCACAAGCGCTTGTAATGATAAATCTTGGCTTGGTATCATAGGGCAACTGGCCAGATTTGATCATGCTCGTCGATGAGACCACTACAGCAGAGAGTCGACAGGAAGTGGCCTCCAACCTAGTGAAGCTCTTCCTGGGTCAGGGATTGGCCAAGGAGTTCCTTGATGTTCTCTTCAAGCTGGAGTTGGACAAGACTAGTAAGTCAGACTTCACACACCTAAATTGGAGTTGGACAAAACTTGTTCAGCACAGCCCAATAATGTGGAATGTTTAGATTTAAATATATTATGTCAAATGAGTCTTTCACTGTGGTATATTGGCCATATACCACACCCCCTCTGGCCTTATTGCTTAATAATACCACAGTGTTGGTGAATACTCTTTTCTGATTGCCTAGAAGGGCATTATAGAATGAACATTAAAACCAGATAACAGGACATAAAAGGTAAACCAACAACCACACAAACTGAAATTGGATACATTGTAAAAGCATGTTCAACAAGGGAAAAGATGCTAGCTAGCATTACAAAACAAATCAGAGACATTTTTTGGGAGCATCTGGTGACCTAACGTGGTGAGCGATGAACATGCATGAATTCATCCTGTCCCCTCTGCTGCTAAAGATGTCAAATCCTCCCACGTTTCTAGTTTGACAAGCTGTTTTCATGCAATGTAATGTGATCTCCTCATAATTAACAGTCAGTGTTGATGAGTGTCCTGACAAGAAGGCTAACTTTTTTTTACAGGTTTGTTATTAAGACACATGAAAGTTTACATGTTCCAGAAGGCATTTCTGCTATAAAAAAACCCATCTTGATTTAAAAAAATAAATGTAAAAAACTTTAAAATGACTCTCCTGTGAAGTAGTGATGTGCGACATACACCTGGCTTCTTGAAACTGGTCTCACACATCCTCCAAATACCGGCTTCGGGGGTATTATCACTTTTATACAACGCGTTATGAACCTATTCAAATAATGATTGACATTTTCATTTTAAAAACATTATTTTTATGGATTTATTCACACTTTCATCCTTCCACGAGATATAGTCCCGACACACATCTAGGGTTGCTATCCAAGCCAGCTCGTGCTATTGGTTCTATCTATATTTTGTTCTAAATGTATGGGCACAGTTTTTCGTTCTCAATGATCCGTTGCCATGATGGCTGGCAATGTTCCAACTTTGGCTAACAGTCACGTCAAACAGTGAAGCCATAATAACTGCAAAATAGCTGCATTTGCGTTTAAGCTTTTTTCTAATTATTTTGTTTGGGATACATCATAACAATGAGCAAATGAGCGATTTCGCCTGGCATAGAACATTTTCTATCGCCAGACCACTGTTCAGAAGAGATCGCTAACTACACAACTAACACATTCACTTCAAACTGAAGCTGTAATGACAGCAAACTAGCTGCATTTCGTTTTTTTTTTAAAGGACATCTTTTTATACATTATATCCATAAAAATTATGCTGATTAATGATTTTGACTGGCTGAGAAAAGCTGCCATCCTGTCTGTCTCAGAAAGCTGGAGATCAACTTTAAATATTGAAACAATGCTGCAAATGTAGGAGAGACAGCAACGTTATTACAAATCTCCGCTGTTGAAAACCAATTGCTAGTCTTAAAGATACTCTCAAGATGCTTTTTACAGTGTAGATCTAGTATATAAATTGCCTGGCTGAGCTGATGAGACAGTGGATTGCTCAGTCAGATGGAACAGAGTAAATAGACCTTTCAACGTCATAGATTTAGCTGGTGGTTATTTGTGAAATACACACTGGCTGGAATGTGGTTTTAACCAATCAGCATACAGGATTAGACCCATCTGTTGTATAATTCCCTATAAAGCCCGGTATAATTCAATGACTATGAAGTTAATTATTTTGAGCTGCTTTTGATTGCAAAAGTCGAATTGAAAACATTGGCATTGTTGAATTAGATTTTCAAAATAGCAAGCAAGGAGGATGCTTTGGTTTACTAAACTAGCAATGTAGATTTATATCCATGGTATAAAGGGGATAATAAACTCAGGGCTCTATGCGTTGTCTGTAAGATACCATCAACAGAGTTGCATTAAGTCCCACTCAGCATCCACATTGTGCTATATTTTCCAGAGTACACATAGCACCTCGTTGATTTTCCCGTACATATTTCATTGCTGGCTGTTCTCTTTGACCTCTTTCCTCAGGTGAACCCAACACCTTGTTTCGCAGCAACTCCTTGGCATCGAAGTCCATGGAGTCATTTTTAAAGGTAAACCCTCTTTCCGGCAACATCGCTATATACAGTGCCTTCAAAGTATTCAGACCCCTTTACTTTTTGTTGTTGTTGTTAGGTTACATCCTTAGTCTAAAATGTATTCAATTGTCTTTTCCCCTCATCAATCTGCACACTACACCATAATGACAAAGCAAAAACAGGTTTTTAGAAATTCTTTGCTAATTTATTCAAAATAAAAACGGAAATATTACATTTCCATAAGTATTCAGACCCTTTACTCAGTACTTTGTTGAAGCACCTTTGGCAGTGATTACAGCCTCGTCTTCTTGGGTATGACGCTACAAGCTTGGCACACCTGTATTTGGCAAGTTTCTCCCATTCCTCTCTGCAGATCCTCTCAAGCTCTGTTAGGTTTGATGGGGAGCATTGCTGCACAGCTATTTTCAGGTCTCTCCAGAGATGTTCGATCGGGTTCAAGTCCGGGCTCTGGCTGGGCTACTTAAGAACATTCAGAGACTTGTCCCGAAACCTTGGCTGTGTGCTTAGGGTCGTTGTCCTTTTGGAAGGTGAACCTTTGCCCCAGTCTGAGGTCCCTAAGCAGGTTTTCATCAAGGATCTCTCTGTACTTTGCTCTGTTCATCTTTGCCTCGATCCTGACTGGTCTCCCAGTCCCTGCCACTGAAAAACATCCCCACAGCATGATGCTACTACCACTACCATGCTTCACCGTAGGGATGGTGCCAGGTGTCCTCTAGATGTGATGCTTAGCATTCAGGCCAAATAGTTCAATCTTGGTTTCATCAGACCAGAGGGTCTGAGGGTCTCTAGGTGCCGTTTAGCGAACTCCAAGGCCTGATTGGAGTGCTGCACAGATGGTTGTCCTTCTGGAAGCTTCTCCCATCTCCACAGAGGAACTCTAGAGCTCTGTCAGAGTGACCGTCGAGTTCTTGGTCCGTTCCCTGACCATTGCCCTTATCCCCGATTGCTCAGTTTGATCGGGCGGCCAGCTCTAGGAAGAGCCTTGGCGGTCACAAACTTCTTCCATTTAAGAATTATGGCCACTGATCTTGGGACCTTCAATGCTGACAATTTCTTTGACCTCATGGCTTAGTTTTTGCTCTGACGTACACTGTCAATTGTGGGACCTTTATATAGACAGGTGTGTGCCTATCCAAATCATGTCCAATCAAGTTGTAGAAACATCTCAAGGATGATCAATGGAAACAGGATGCACCTGAGCTCAATTTCAAGTCTCATAGCAAAAGGTTTGAATACTTATGTAAGGTATTTTTGTTTTTCACTTGGTCATTATTGGGTATTTTGTGTAGATTGCTGAGGCTTTAAAAAAATGTAATACATTTTACAATAAGGCTCTAATGTAACAAAATGTGGAAGAAGTCAAGGGGTCTGAATACTTTCTGAAGTGGGGGCGGTGTGTGTGTGGTACCAGTCAAAAGTTTGGACACCTACTCATTCCAGGGTTTCTTTATTTTTACAATTTTCTACATTGTAGAATAATAGTGAATACATCAAACTATGAAATAACATACATGGAATCATGTAGTAACCCTAAAAAAATTAAACAAATCAAAATATATTTTATATTGGAGATTATTCAAAATAGCTACACTTTGCCTTGACAGCTTTGCACATTCTTGGCATTCTCTCAACCAGCTTCATGAGGTAACCTGAAATGCATTTCAATTAACAGGTGTGCACTGTTAAATTAATTTGTGGAATTTCTTTCCTTCTTAATGCCTTTGAGCCAATCAGTTGTGTTGTGACAAGGTATGGGTGGTTTACAGAAGATATCTGGTAAAAGACCAAGTCCATATTATGGCAAGAACAGCTCAAATCTAATTTTATTTCTCACATGTGCCGAATACAACAGGTGTAGACCGTACAGTGAAATGCTTACTTACAAGCCCTTTACCAACAATGCATTTTAAAGAAAAATACATGTTAAAGTATGAAGTAAAAAATAAAGAAAATACTAAGTTAAGGAACAACAATAAAATAGCAGTAGTGGGGCTATATACAGGGGGTATTGGTACAGAGTCAATGAGCGGGGCAACGTAAGATGTACTTGTAGGTAGGGGTAAAGTGACTGTGTGGATAATAAACAGTGTAGCTGCAGTGTAAAAATGTGGGGGGGGGGGCAATGCAACTAGTCCGGTTAGCCTTTTGATTAGCTGTTCCGGAGTCTCACGGCTTGGGAGTAAAAGATGTTAAGGCTTTTTGACCTAGATTTGGCGCTCCGGTACTGCTTGCCGTGCAGTAGCAGAGAGAACAGTCTGTGACAAGGATGGCTGGAGTCTTTGGCAATTTTTAGGGCCTTCCTCTGACACAGCCTGGTATTTAGGTCCTGGATGGCAGGTAGCTTGGCCCCAGTGATGTACTGGGCCGTACGCACTACCCTCTGTAATGCCTTACGGTTGGAGGCTGAGCAGTTGCCATACCAGGCGGTGATGCAACCAGTCATGATGCTCTCGATGGTGCAGCTGTAGAACGTTTTGAGGATCTGGGGACTCATGACAGATCTTTCCAGTCTCCTGAGGGAGACTCCTGTCATTAAAACTCGTTTTTCAACCACTCCACAAAATTCTTGTTAACCAACTATATTTTTGACAAGTCGGTTAGGACATCTACTTTGTGCATAATAATACTATGAAAATTATGATTAGCTTTTAGTGTAAGAGCCTGTTTTGGTGGGATAGTGTTTTGGCCTGCTTGGTGACATCACCAGGTGGTACATTAGTTGATAGACCAATAAGAAAGCGTTCCAAACCTCTGCTAGATTTCAGTTTTCATCTCACCACTCAGATCACTGACTGTCCTTGCTAAATTCTTGCTTGAGAAATTGCTCTTAGCTAAGAAGCTGTTTGTTTAATGGTCAAACATAAAACAATCACAGTATCTAGTTTCCATCCAATTGGCAACAGATTTTCAGGCAAATTTTCAAAAATACGCACATTTTTCCATAAGTGGTGTTTCCACTAAATTGACTAGTTACAAAAAATGTAATTTTTCGCTGAAGTTTTCATGTACCGAATAAAAATATAAAGTTCAATGTGTTTCCATTGCATTTAACTGTACCGATAGTTGTCACAAACTTGTGTTAAATAGCAAATGTGCCTACTCTGGTCTTGGCATGTGCACTCTAGCCAACTGCTCGCAGATAGTGTGGGTAGGCTGTGTGGCTGGGTAGGTTAGTCTACGCATGAGATTATTAAGGATAAGAGCGAAATATTTTTATTTGTCAAACTGCAGTCAAGCGTCGATCATCATGTCACCAGAATAAGAACCTCAATATTTATTGGAAAGGAGCATCAAGATCACTGTGCACTTTCACCACCCTGTGAAGTTCATCATAATTGATTTAATCAGTAGCCTAATAAACTGCATGGTTTTCCGAGTCGTCGTGGAAGGACCACACACACCATATTGCATGACTCCAAATGTAATTCAATATGATGGTTGTTATATCAATATTTGTGCTTAAAGGTGTTTACACCACAATTTCTCACATAATTAATTTTACAGACAAACGATCCCACCATGTCCATGTCGGAATTTATAAAGTTGCACCAAAACTTTGTTTCCATCACAGATGTCGTGACTTTTTTCACATAACTGTGGATGGAAACGCGGTTAGTAAGGTACTGAATTGTTACCCAGAAATTATTTGCTAATGAGATAAAAATGGCTGTATTTGACATTTAATGCAAGAAATATACTATATACAGTTGGAGTAATTGAAACTTGTTTTTCAACTTATCCACAAATTTCTTGTTAACAAACTATAGTTTTGGCAAGTCGGTTAGGACATCTACTTTGTGCATGACACAAATCATTTTTCCAACAATTGTTTACAGACAGATTATTTCACTTATAATTCACTGTATCACAATTCCAGTGGGTCAAAAGTTTACATACACTAAATTGACAATTCCAGAAAATGATGTCATGGCTTTAGAAGCTTCTGATAGGCTAATTGACATAATTTGAGTCAATTCGAGGTGTACCTGTGGATGCATTTCAAGGCCTACCTTCAAACTCAGTGTCTCTGCTTGACATCATGGGATAATCAAAAGAAATCAGCCAAGACCTCAGAAAAACAATTGTAGATCTCCACAAGTCTGGTTCATCCTTGGGAGCAATTTCCAAATGCCTGAAGGTACCACGTTCAACTGTACAGACAATAGTATGCAAGTATAAACACCATGGGACCACGCAGCTGTCATACCACTCAGGAAGGAGACGCATGCTGTCTCCTAGCGATGAATGTACTTTGGTGCGGAAAGTGCAAATCAATCCCAGAACAACAGCAAAGGACCTTGTGAAGATGCTGGAGGATACAGGTGCAAAAGTATCTATATCCACAGCAAAACGAGTCCTATATCGACATAACCTGAAAGGCCGCTCAGCAAAGAAGAAGCCACTGCTCCAAAACCACCATAAAAAAGCCAGACTACGGTTTGCAACTGCATATGGGGACAAACATCATACTTTTTGGCGAAGTGCCCTCTGGTCTGATGAAACAAAAATAGAACTGTTTGGCCATAATGACCATCGTTATTTTTGGAGGAAAAAGGGTGAGGCTTGCAAGCCGAAGAACACCATCCCAACCGTGAAGCACAGGGGTGGCAGCATCATGTTGTGGGGGTGCTTTGCTGCAGGAGGGACTGGTGCACTTCACAAAATAGATGGCACCGTGAGGATGGAAAATTATGTGGCTTATATTGAAGCAAAATCTCAAGACATCAGTCAGGAAGTTTAAGCTTGGTCGCAAATGGGTCTTCCAAATGGACAATGACCCCAAGCATACTTCCAAAGTTGTTGCAAAATGGCATAAGGACAACAAAGTCAAGGTATTGGAGTGGCCATCACAAAGCCCTGACCTCGATCCTATAGACAATTTGTGGACAGAAGTGAAAAAGCATGTGTGAGCAAGGAGGGCCTACCAGTTACACCAGCTCTATCATGTGGATTGGGCCAAATTTCACCCAACTTATTGTGGGAAGCTTGTGGAAGGCTACCTGAAACGTTTGACCCAAGTTAAACCATTTAAAGGCAATGCTACCAAATACTAATTGAGTGTATGTAATCTTCTGACCCACTGGGAATGTGATGAAAGAAATAAAAGCTGAAATAAATCATTCTCTCATTTGACATTTCACATTCTTAAAATCAAAGTGGTGATCCTAACTGACCTAAAAACAGAGAATTTTTACTAGGATTAACTGTCAGGAATTGTGAAAAACTGAATTTGTGTGTGTGTGTGTACACTTTAAAAAAATGATTTGTCATCTTTGACATGCAATAGAAAGACCATACAATCAGATAGGTTTAGGTGTCATTTTTATTTCGACCACCAGGTGACAGCAGTCTGTGCAAACTGTAGAACCCAGTTCCTACATTTTGAATATAATAAAAAAAAACGATGCTACATTTTAGCTCTGGGACCCTCAGGGGGACAAATCAGATCAAGATTACTGAATGTAAGTACATTATTTACCTTCAGAGGTGAACGTATCAAACCAGTTGCCGTGATAAGTAGCATGGTGTTTTTTCACTGTAATAGCTACTGTAAATTGGACACTGCATTTGGTGAACAAGACTTTACGCTTTCTGCCCATATAAGACATGTCTATGTCCTGGAAAGTTGGCTGTTTATTTACAACGTCATTCTAGTCACATTAGCGCACGTTAGCAACAACTATCCCAGTTTAGGGACACCGATCCCGTAGAGGTTTTAATATTAGATTTTGTTCACCAGCTGTTATTCACAAATAGACACAGACCTTTACCCCTTGTCTTACCGGAGGCAGCTGTTCAATCTCAACATCAATTGTTCAGAGGAGACTGCATGAACCAGGCCTTCCTGGTTGCTGCAAAGAAACAACTACTAAAGGACACCAATAAGAAGAAGAGACTTGCTTGGGCCAAGAAACACAAGCATTTATTGACATTAGACCGGTGGAAATTTGTACTTTGGTCTGGAGTCCAAATTTGAGATATTTGGTTTCAACCGCCGTGTCTTTGAGATGCGGTGTGGGTGAACTGATCATTTCCGCATGTGTATTTCCCAAAGCATGGAGGAGTAGGTGTTATGGTGTGGGGGTGCTTTGCTGGTGACACTGTCTGTGATATATTTAAAATTAAAGGCACACTTAACCAGCATGACTATCACAGCATTCTGCAGCGATACGCCATTCCATCTGGTTTGGGCTTAGTGGGACTACCATTTTGTTTTTCAACAGGACAATGACCTAACACACCTCCAGGCTGTGTAAGGGCTATTTTACCAAGAAGGAGAGTGATGGAGTGCTGCATCAGATGACCTGGCCTCCACAATCCCCAACCTCAACCAAATTGAGATGGTTTGGGATGAGTCAGACCGCAGAGTGAAGGAAAAGCAGCCAACAAGTGCTCAGCATATGTGGGTACTCCTTCAAGACTGTTGGAAAAACATTCCAGGTGAAGCTGGTTGAGAATGCCAAGAGTGTGCAAAGCTGTAGAAGACATAATAGAGTTCAAGGCAAAGGGTGGCTATTTGAATAATCTCAAATATAACATATATTTTGATTTGTTTGATACTTTTTTTGGGGGGGGTGGGTTAACACATACTGAATCATGTAGTATTTCATAGTTTTGATGTCTTCTATTTAAAAAAAAAAATATATATATATATATATATGAACAACCCTTGAATGAGTAGGTGTTCTAAAACTTTTGACCGGTGGTGTACATACATGTGTATTGAAGGATATCCATTTTATTATGATTTTAATTCATAAGCTATGTTTTCATTGAAAAGTGGAGCATTGGACAGATGCTTAAAATGTTATCCCACAAATACTGTAGCATGGTGGCCATTTTGCTATCTGACTACCACAGGTGGTAGGCATGCAGTATCTACACAGGCTTCTGGGCCCCTTGATCAACAGGATCTTTGAGGAGAAGAAGTATGTAGAGCTGGACCCTAACAAAGTGGAGTTGAAGGAGGCTGGGTAAGATTTGAAGATGATGTAGGCAGAATCTACCTCACACCCAGTGTTGATTTAGTGAAGGTGCTGGAGGCAAAAGGCAACTGGAGAAATAGGAAAAAGTCTTTGTACACTTCCCGTCAAATACACATTGCTTTAATTGTAGCTGAGCTTTCAGTCAGTCGATGCTCCGATGAAGGTCGACTGACCGAAAAGCTCAGGTAAAATTAAGAAATGTTCATCTGACTGGAAGTGTGCAGAGACTTTTTTTCCTAGTTTTCACAAGATAAGATGCATCTTAATTTTTATACTTAGCCACACATGCTACATCTCATTATTCAGTCTCTGACTACTGTAAATGGTGTGTGTGTGCCTGCGTGTGTGTGCCTGCGTGTGTGTGCCTGCGTGTGTGTGCCTGCGTGTGTGTGCCTGCGTGTGTGTGCCTGCGTGTGTGTGCCTGCGTGTGTGTGCCTGCGCGTGTGTGCCTGCGTGTGTGCCTGCGTGCGTGTGTGCGTGCCTGCGTGTGTGTGTGTGTGCCTGCGTGTGTGTGTGTGTGTGTGCCTGCGCGTGTGTGTGCCTGCGTGTGCCTGCGTGTGTGCGTGCCTGCGTGTGTGTGTGTGTGCCTGCGTGTGTGTGTGTGTGTGTGCCTGCGTGTGTGTGTGCCTGCGTGTGCGTGTGTGTGCCTGCGTGTGTGTGCCTGCGTGTGTGCCTGCGTGTGTGCCTGCGTGTGTGTGCCTGCGTGTGTGTGCCTGCGTGTGTGTGCCTGCGTGTGTGTGCCTGCGTGTGTGTGCCTGCGTGTGTGTGCCTGCGTGTGTGTGCCTGCGTGTGCGTGCGTGTGCCTGCGTGCGTGTGCCTGCGTGCGTGTGCCTGCGTGCGCGTGCGTGCGTGCGTGTGCGTGTGCCTGCGTGTGCCTGTGCCTGCGTGTGCCTGCGTGTGTGTGTGCGTGTGCCTGCGTGTGTGTGTGTGTGTGTGCCTGCGTGTGTGCCTGCCTGCGTGTGCGTGTAGGTGTACGGGCCTCCACCGGGTGCACACTGAGGCTGAGGTGATCCAGCAGAGCACCAGCCTCCTGCAGTCCTACCTTTCTGAGTTGCTCCATGCGATCGTCCAGTCAGCCTCCTACTGCCCTGTTGCACTCTGCCAGGCCTTCCAACAGCTCTACCATTGCGTCAACAAGCGCTTTCCTGAGCCTGAGTATAGGGTTAGTACAACAACAGTGTTTCTCCTAGCATTGTATAGGTGGGGTCCTATATGAATCCCATCTAGGGCTGTTATTGTCACCATATTACCGCCACACCGGAGGTCATGTGCCACGACCGCAGTTAGTCAAATTCGATGGTCACGGTAACTAGGCTCCAAAATGTCTCTGATGCCGCTGACGGTCATAAGTAGCCTACCAAACTTGCTAACTGCCAGTCGCTAATGGCCTGGTACTCAGCACTCTATTGTCCCTCTAATCACTCGGTCATCAATGCAAACTAAATCCAAAATCAAATGAAACACTTCATGAGAGCCCATGAGCTCCTTTTGCTCAACATTTCTATAGTCTATGCAATTGTGACTCACTACC